>NC_080380.1:70829208-71454180 GCF_014773155.1 Arachis stenosperma | reverse complement strand
GATCTCCTTGCTTGATCCCTAATAGGCTCGGTGCGTGTTTGGCTTTGTCCTTCCGGATGGAGAATAACGGATTGCATCTGAGGCCTCCGTGAAATACATCCTACTTCTGAAATTGCTAAGATGATGGCTTGGATCTGATGTGCCGTCATACAGGGTCATGTCTGGAGCTTTGAAGTCCTTTGGGACCTTTAGCTTTCATGATCTCTTTGGTGAATGGATCTTGGTCCTTGCAGGAGCTATCCTCATGAGTGGATCGATTAGCTTTGGCCTTGAGATCAGCTTCGAGTTTTAGGAGTTTGTCCTCCAATTCCCAACGTCGCTTTATCTCCCTTTGTAGGTCTTTCTTAGCCTCTCGTTGATGTAGGGCTTCTTCTTTCAGTAGTTTTAAACGGTCTTGAAGTACCTCCATGGCTCCCGCATTTGGAGAATCCTTTTCGTTGTTAAGTTGAGGAGTATCCTTTAGTGTAGTGTCCGTATTTTTGTGTGGCGTTCTATCCTCTAGATCTGAATCATGGTCGTTGTCATGGTTGTCCGCCATGGTGGTGGGATGACTTCCAAGTTCCCCGGCAACGGCGCCAATGTTCCGAGGGTTACCTGAAACTGTAGGTCGATCTCGGACGAGATCTTCTGTACTGGTCGGAGCTGTTGTGTCTGATTTGTTGATGGTGGTTGGAGCCGCTGTGTCCGACTTGTTGGACTTGGTGGTGGTGTTCATCCTTCATCCCCGGAGGGTGGGGGGTACCTGCAAGGGACTCCGATGCTTAAGTTAGCAAGGGTATTAAGCAGGTTTTATGTAGAATCAGAGTATGAGATATAGCTGGGTGCTCCAGTGTATTTATAATGGTGAGGAGTGACCTCTCTGGAGATAAGATAGTTATCTTATCTTATCTTAACTTATCTTTGAGTGAAGTCATCTTATCTTTACGAGAACCGCCTTTATCTTTCTGGGCTTTGGCTGCCTTTAGATTGGGCTGTGTTCCTTCATTTTGGGCCTACTTTGGGCTCCTTTGGCGATTTGGCCGAGCTCTTTGAGAAGAGGTCGGGCATTGGCCGAGATCTTTGAGAAGAGGTCGGATAGTCTGACCTGAAGAGGTTGGTCGGCTTGTCGCTAAACATCCCGGGTCAAACAGCTTGACCCAGGGTATGAACAGTGAGTGTCACTAACGTTGGCTCATCATGCTTAGCTCCACGTTATCTCTCACATTCGTGGTCTTAATGTGACCACTAACGTGGGCAATGTTGGCTTAATCCAACGTTAGTGACAAAGGTGAGTGTCACTAACGTTGGCATTGTCTTCCCTTTCCACGTTAGAGTTCACGTTAACTGAGTTAACGTGACTCTTAACGTGGCCAATTGCCAATTCGGAGCATTAGTGGTATTCACTTTTACCACTAACGCTGGAGCTCCCTTCTCCTCCACGTTAACTACCACGTTAATGTAGTTAATGTGGCAATTAACGTGGGCTATGATGGCTTCAAAGACGTTTTTGGCGATCACTTTTCTCATTAACGTTGCAAGCTCATTCGCATTCCATGTTAGTGGTCACGTTAATTAGATTAACGTGGCTACTAACGTGGCTCTTCCTTGCTTCCTTTGTCCTAAAATCAAGCAATTAAAGTGCATCAAAGCTCTGCTCCAAGTCATGAGATTATGCATCATCAATTATATCATTCAATTCATGCCTAATTCTCATAAAATCATATAAAATTCACAATACTTGCCTGAATCAAGGTGTAAGTGTATTTTCATCCAAAACTTGCCTTATTTACTAAGAAAATGCATGAAACTACCCTAAAACAGTAAAGAAAAGGTCAGTAAAACTGGCCTAGATGCCCTGGCATCACAACACCAATCTTAAAGCTTGCTTGTCCCTAAGCAAGTACTGAAACATGAGAATGATGAATGAAATGACAAGAGAAATGAGTTATTATTGTGGAAGTCAAGTCCTTGGTTTTATGGGGTTTCATGTATAGCAACTTAGGTTCATTCCTTCACTGGTTTCCAGGCCTTTATCATCCCCTTGAACACTTGCTTGATTGCATCCTTTGAGACTTTTTATTTAATGATCCTCCCTTCTTTTCCAGGGTTTTATTGCATTCTTCTTAGGCTAAGAGCTCTGTAAGAGGGCGACTCTTTAAAATAAGCTTTCAACCAACACTCCCGAACCAGTTGGTTCAAGGTGCTAGGTGTTAAGGCACCTCTAAGGACTTACTCCCCCAAGTCTCCTTCCCTCATACATACACACCACAGGCATATGGTTTGTTATTTTTCTTTCTTGAGACCTTGGTGTCCAGCACCTCTTTGGGTCACTAAGTGCTCTGTAGCAAAGGTTACTCTTGATAGTGGACTTCCAGCTGATAATCCCAGATTAGTTAACCCAAGTTACCAAGTGATAAGGCACCCCTAAGAGCTTATTCATCAAAGCATATCCTTTGCACATGAATACCACAGACACATGCCTCAATATTCAAACCCTTGGTGCCTAGCATTATCTCTTATTATTTTTCTTTCCTTTTCAACTCTTGTTACTCTTTCTCTTTTTTGATTAGGATCTTATTTACCATTGGTTGGTCTCATAGGATGTTTTCCAAGCATGTGGTTTAGAGCATATAGTTGCCTGTATACCTTGTTGGTGAACTAACTTAGCTAATTAATCACCCTACCACAAACATTCATAATCTACTTTATAAGATAACTCCACTCTTGTTCTTTTCATAACATCTTCTTTTGATTGGCATAAAAGGATAAGCATACATATAAGCAAGATGAAAATGAAAGCTTGGGCCTAGACTAGCACACTTCGATATGAGTAAAGAGGAACATGCAGAATATACATGTTTCTAGGACAATATTCAATCATTATTCAATTAAAGTACTGCAACTCCGAGACAGTTCAATACAACCTCATGATGTCTTCCTTGGCATTATCATCCTAGCATTTTGCATCCTTGTTTGTCTCCTTGGATAATGAGGTATGTTTATTCCCTGAGATAGTTAGCATGCATGTATTCTATCTAAGAAAGTTTATGACTACCTTGTTGTCATTTGTTGGGGTTGCCATGGCCTCCACCGATTTAGATACATAGTCCACTGCCACCAAGATATACTTGTTCGAATATGAGGTTGGGAATGGTCCCATGAAGTCAATCCCCTATACATCGAACAGTTCAAGTTCTAGAATGTATTGCTGTGGCCATTTCCCTACGTTGCCTTATGCCCCATTTCCCTACGTTAGAGTTCACGTTAGTATAACTAACGTGACTCTTAACGTGGGCATACCTAAGCTTCGAGAGCGTTAGTGACACTTACCTTTGTCACTAACGCTCCAAACGTCCCTCCTTCCCACGTTAGAGCTCACGTTAATTGGGTTAACATGGCCGCTAACGTGGTAGTGAATGCCATCTCCAACGTTAGTGACAAAGGTGAGTGTCACTAATGTTGGCTCATCATGCTTAGCTCCACGTTATCTCTCACGTTAGTGGTCTTAACGTGACCACTAACGTGGGCAATGTTGGCTTAATCCAACGTTAGTGACAAAGGTGAGTGTCACTAACGTTGGCATTGTCTTCCCCCTCCACGTTAGAGTTCACGTTAACTGAGTTAACGTGACTCTTAACATGGCCAATTGCCAATTCGGAGCGTTAGTGGTATTCACTTTTACCACTAACGCTGGAGCTCCCTTTTCTTCCACGTTAACTACCACGCTAATGTAGTTAACGTGGAAATTAACGTGGGCTATGATGGCTTCGAAGATGTTATTGGCGATCACTTTTCTCATTAATGTTACAAGCTCATTCCCATTCCACGTTAGTGGTCACGTTAATTAGATTAACGTGGCTACAAACGTAGCTCTTCCTTGCTTCCTTTGTCCTGAAATCAAGCAATTAAAGTGCATCAAAGCTCTGCTCCAAGTCATGAGATTATGCATCATCAATTATATCATTCAATTCATGCCTAATTCTCATGAAATCAAATAAAATTCACAATACTTGCCTAAATCAAGGTGTAAGTGTATTTTCATCCAAAACTTGCCTTATTTACTAAGAAAATGCATGAAACTACCCTAAAACATTAAAGAAAAGGTCAGTGAAACTAGCCTAGATGCCCTGGCATCACAACACCAAACTTAAAGCTTACTTGTCCCTAAGCAAATACTGAAACATGAGAATGATGAATGAAATGACAAGAGAAATGAGTCATTATTGTGGAAGTCAAGTCCTTGGTTTTATGGGGTTTCATGCATAGCAACTTAGGTTCATTCCTTCACTGGTTTCCAGGCCTTTATCATGCCCTTGAACACTTGCTTGATTGCATCTTTTGAGACTTTTTATTTATTGATCCTCCCTTTTTTTCTAGGGTTTCATTGCATTCTTCTTAGGCTAAGTGCTCTGTAAGAGGGCGACTCTTTAAAATAAGCTTTCAGCCAATACTCCCGAACCAGTTGGTTCAAGGTGCTAGGTGTTAAGGCACCCCTAAGGACTTATTCCCCCAAGTCTCTTTCCCCCATACATACACACCACAGGCATATGGCTTGTTATTTTTCTTTCTTGAGACCTTGGTGTCCAGCACCTCTTTGGGTCACTAAGTGCTCTGTAGCAAACGTTACTCTTGATAGTGGACTTTCAGCTGATAATCCCGGATTAGTAAGTGATAAGGCATCCCTAAGAGCTTATTCATCCAAGCATATCCCTTGCACATGAACACAACAGACACATGCCTCAATATTCAAACCCTTGGTGCCTAGCATTATCTCTTATTATTTTTCTTTCCTTTTCAACTCTTGTTACTCTTTCTCTTTTCTGATTTGGATCTAATTTACCATTGGTTAGTCTCATAGGATGTGTTCCAAGCATGTGGTTTAGATCATATAGCTGCCTGTATACCTTGTCGGTGAACCAACTTAGCTAATTAATCACCTACCACAAACATTCAGAATCTACTTCACAAGATAACTCTACTCTTATGCTTTTCATAACATGTTCTTTTGATTGGCTTAAAAGAACAAGCATACATATAAGCAAGATGAAAATGAAAGCTAGGGCCTAGACTAGCACACTTCGATGTGAATAAAGAGGAACAAGCAGAATATGTAGGTTTCTAGGACAATATTCAATCATTTTTCAATTAAAGTACTGCAACTCCGAGACAGTTCAATACAACCTCATGATGTCTTCCTTGGCATTATCATCCTAGCATTTTGCATCCTTGTTTGTCTCCTTGGATGATGATGTATGATTATCCCCTGAGATTGATTGAATTTCTGTAACACTATTGGAAGTTGCTTGTTCCCCAAGCACTTGGAAAATAGTTAGCATGCATGTATGCTTGTGAATTTCTGAACTTAATTTGGTGTGTGAACACCAAACTTAGTTCCTTGCCTAATGCAGCAAATTAAATACATGCAAAAACCTCATGTGCTTTTATTAAGAAAACAACTCTGAGCTAAAAAGACAAACTATGCATTAGAGGTTAAACCTCTGTCAAGTGAGTTCTCTGGTTGTTAGAGCAATGCTTTATCACTGAAGGGTTGCAATGCACTCTTCAGCTTGAGTCTTTGGTGGAACACCAAACTTAGAGTTCCACATTCACCCTTGAAATGTTTTGGTGTGCAACACCAAACTTAGCTCCTCACAATACAGAGAACTCAACTTGAATTTTTTATTGAGACAATCATGAAAAGAGAATTACCTCAGGTGGGGTTGCCTCCCAACAAAGCGCTTTTTTTAGCGTCGCTAGCTCGACGATTGCTTCTCTAGTTAAGGATATACTTCTGTTTGAGGGCTTCCCCCATGCTGCCTAAGTAGTGTTTGAGTCTTTGCCCATTCACGGTGAATGTCTTCTTTGAGCTTTCTTCCATGATTTCTTTGTGTCCATAAGGTGAGACTTTTGTGACTAGAAAGGGCCCGGACCATCTTGATTTGAGTTTCCCCAGAAAGAGTTTTAGTTTGGAGTTGTAAAGAAGCACATGTTGTCCTTCTTCGAAACTTCTTGGTGCCAGGTGATGCTAGGGCATCTAGGCCAGTTTCACTGACCTTTTCTTTACTGTTTTAGGGTAGTTTCATGCATTTTCTTAGTGAATAAGGCAAGTTTTGGATGAAAATACACTTACACCTTGATTCAAGCAAATATTGTGAATTTTACATGATTTCATGAGGATTTTGCAATAATTGAATAACAAATTGATGATGCATAATCTCATGACTTTGGCTAGAGCTTTGATGCACTTTATTTGCATGATTTCAAGATAAAGGAAGCAAGGAAGAACCACGTTAGTAGCCACATTAATCTAGTTAACGTGACCACTAACGTGGAATGGGAATGAGCTTGCAACGTTAATGAGAAAAGTGATCACCAATAACGCCTGCAAAGCCATCATAAGCCCACGTTAATTGCCACATTAACTAGTTAACGTAGTAGTTAACGTGGAGATAAAGAGAGATCCAGTGTTAGTGGTAAACGTGAACACCACTAACGCTCCAAGAATTGGCAATGAGTCACGTTAAGAGTCACGTTAACTTAGTTAACGTGAACTCTAACGTGGAAGGGAGGAACAATGCCAACATTAGTGACACTCACCTTTGTCACTAATGTTGGATCAAGCTAGCATTGCCCACGTTAGTGGTCACGTTAAGACCACTAACGTGAAAGTTAACGTGGAGCTAAGATTGATGAGCCAACGTTAGTGACACTCACCTTTGTCACTAACGTTGGAAATGGCATTCACTACCACGTTAGTGGCGACGTTAACCTAATTAACATGAACTCTAACGTGGATAGTAGAGGCGTTTGGAGCGTTAGTGACAAAGGTAAGTGTCACTAACGCTCTCCAAGATAGGCATGCCCACGTTAAGAGTCACGTTAGTTAAACTAACGTGAACTCTAACGTTAGTAGTCACGTTAGTGCCACTAATTTTGAAGTTAATGTGGACTATATGGGGTTGGAACGTTAGTGAAAAAGGTGGTTGCCACTAACGTTCTCGAACCCATAATTTCACTTAACGTTAACATCATTAACGCCCATGCCTAACTCACACCTTTCTGCAAGCTGAGCCCACTAACGATTGTAACTGCTTTAACTCAAGATCTAAGGCCCACTGATAAACCACTATTTTATGGTTTATCTTATGCTCAATTGAGTGGTTTTTATCAACTCTTTACCCACTTATTCATACTATTTGCAAGAGTTTACGTTTTCCTTCCGAATTTTGTGCTATGATTGAAAACATGCTTCTTTGGTCTTATATTTGCTTATTATTAATCCTCTCTTATTATCATTAGATTCCTTGATATGTATGTTAAGTGTTTTCAGATATTATAGGGCAAGAATGGCTCAGAGGATGGAAAGGAAGCATGCAAAAGTGGAAGGAATACAAGAAGTTGAAGAAATTGCTAAGCTGTCCAGCCTGACCTCTTCGTACTCAAATAGCTATAACTCGAGCTACAGAGGTCCAAATTAGATGGTTCCAGTTGCGTTGGAAAGCTAACATTCGGGGCTTTGCAATGATATATAATTTTCCATAGCTGCCTCGACGCCAGGCAATGCGAACACGTGGATCACGCGGCCGCGTGACTTGGCAGGAACAAAACCCACGCTAACGCGTGGACGACGCCTCCGCGTCACTCTTCCGCGACCTGTACGGACCAGAAAGCGCTGGGAGTGATTTTTGGGCTGTTTTTGACCCAGTTTTCAGCCCAGAACACACAGATTAGAGGTTATGAAGTGGAGGAATGCATCCATTGAGGGAGTCTCGGAATTTCTGTCACTTTCGATGATTTAGATTGAGTTTTGAGAGAGGTTCTCTCCTCTCTTTCTCTTTAGGATTTAGGATTCAGGACTTCTCTTAGTTTTAGGAGTGACTCTCAATCTCAGGTTCTTTGTATTTATTTATTTTCAATGTTCCATGTTTAGATTGATTCTCTTAATTAATGTTATTGGAGATATTTCAGATTGATGATTGCTGTCTTTTATTGATATAAATAATTTGGATTTTTCTGTTGCCCAATTAGGCTTATGAATATTTTGCATGTTAGATTTTACTGCTTTGAATGAATTGAAGGTATTTCAGATAAGATAGATTTTGATTTAGCTTTTTACATTCTTGGCTGCGGTCGATTAATTGGTGACTCTAGAGTTATCAATCTCATTGTTGATTGAAAATTGGATTTCTTCATTTCATTAATTCATATTCCAATAACTCTAGCCTTTTCCAAGGAAAGACTAGGAATTGAGGATTCGAATTAATTCATCCACTTAACTTACCTTCATAGTTAGAGGTTAACAAGGTGGGAGAAGAATCCAATTCTCATCACAATTGATAAGGATAACTAAGATAGGACTTCCAGTTCTTATACCTTGCCAAGAGTCTATTTTACAGTTATTTATTTATTTTTATTGCTTTGAAAATATACTTGTGCCCATTGCCCAAATTCCAAAAACCCTAATTTTACCTTTTTCATAGCCGATAATTAGAACATACCTCCCGGCAATTCCTTGAGAAGACGACCCGAGGTTTAAATACTCGGTTATCAATTTTAAAGGGGTTTGTTACTTGTGACAACCAAAACATTTGCACGAAAGGATTTCTGTTATTTTAGAAGTTGTATCTACAACGGGAATATTTTTAATAATTCTTTACTAGCAAAAATCCTAACACCAAAATGGTGTCGTTGCCGGGGAATTGCAAACGTGTGCCTTATTATTGGTTATTGTAAATATTTTTCAAAAAAAAATATTTTTCTTTTACTTGTTTATTTGTTTTCTCTCTTTCCCCCTTATTTCTGATAGCTATTATGAATTCTCACCCCTCTTGCTTTGAGTTTAGTTCTAACTTTGTTGAAGGAAATAGAAACCACAGTAGGAATATGCATCAAGGTTAGACCAATCAAGGATGGATGGAGTCAAGATGATCTAATCAACCCTTTAGGCAACAACACCCTCCAAGATATCATGGATAACGACCATTCTACAATGCATACCCAGCTGAAAGATATGGTGGACAATCTTGTAACTACCAACAAGCCCCACCCCGTCCCTATAGACCATCCTCTCAACATGACCTCGAACCACCACACTCACAAGCTTCTTTTCGCCATTCGCCACCATACGATCCTTATCCACCCCAATACCAATCCAATTACTCCCAAGAACCACCACTCCCCCATACACATTACCCATATCCATCAAAGTCAGAATCACAGGTTAGCCTCGAAGAATCAATAAAACAATGTACTGCAATCCTTCATCAACTGGAGCAAGCAATAGTGGAGAAGTTAAAACAATTATCTTCCAGACGCTTAGCCCTTCAACAGACCCCCATGGCTTTATGTAGAGAATCCAATGAAGAACACAGTACAAAGGAGACGCTGAAAGCTCCAGTGAACAGCGTAGAGCATAACTTCGTATTAGAACAAGTAGAGAAAGCTGTCATTGCAGAAGAAGAAGAGTCGGTTGTTGTGGAAAACTCCGTCAAGGATGTTACAATTGACGCTGAGGAGGATTTTGCACCGCCTCCACTGTAAATATCTTATGAAGAACTGAACGGAATAACCCAGGACACATGTTTCCTTGATGATGATGATCACGAGTCCTGTTCTCTTAGCGGCGAACTTGCATCCACAAGTGATTTCTTTGAGACAGAAGAATCTTCCCCAAGTGAATATGAAGATGATGCTAAGGTAGATCTTTCTGAACCTCCAATATATGACTTGAGCGATGATGAGGGAGAAATTGAAAACTCTGATCAAGAGATGGTTGAAGTGGAAGAATTCACAGAAGGTTATAAGGGAGTAGAACTTACAGAACCACTGGAAACACCTATCCCAAGGCCGTTACCGCCCACCACAAACTACAAGTGGGTAAAATCCTTGTCTTTTATCTTCAATATTCCACTTGAATATGGTTTGCTTGAAATAGATGGCCAGCTTAGAGCTCTCTGCGGCTTTAAGAGTAAAAGGGAAATGGCTCATACTCAGAGCCGGTGTACAAGGTTCAATAAGGTTCCACGCTTCAACTCGAAGTGCGAGGATTGATATCATGCTCAATTGAGTGGATCACAGAGAACGTTTGGTCACCGTGGTGAGAATCTAATTTCCAAACCGCCCAGATGGAAAAGTAAGATCAAAACGAAAGCGGATTTGGAACCAAAGTTTGGGATCCTGGAAAATATTCTGATATCCATCACCCCGGGAGCCTGAAAATCTGTTTGAAGCTGCTCAGAAGCTTCACATGCCTAGTTTGGGACCCCGGAGGCTATTGGCATTCCAAGCATTGGTGGAGATTTCTGGATGAATTTAAACACAAGCCGCCATAACAGGAAGATCAACCAACGCCCAACTTAAGGACTTTAACCAAAAGTGCTAGGTGAGAGACAACCCACCATGGTATGATCGTTCCTTTTTCATTTTTTATTTAGTTTTAGTTGTTTTCAAGTTTTATTTTATTTTTCATTGAACATGGAATTACTCATAACATTCATATCATTTTGCATTCTGCATACTGCATAATTACATATCTGCAAAAAAAAAAAAAAGTGGCGTGCGACGCGACCGCATCAATCATGCGATCGCGTCAATTGCGATAAAACACCCCCTACACGTCTGCGTCACTCACGCGGTCGCGTGCCCTGGAGATCGGCGTATAACCCCAACGTCCAGAAAGTTGTGCTGGAATCGTGCTGCCCTTGTGCTTTTTGCGCAAAAGACCCACGCGATAGCGTCCCTGAAAAAGGAACGATCACGCGATCACGTCCACCCCTCTCCTACCCCTCCCATGCGATCGTGCGATCCACGCGATCGCGCCCACCCATTTTTCACCGCTACCACACGACCGCGTGCCCCACGCGGCCGCGTGGGTTTCAAAATATAACCCCCCAGCCACGCGAACCCTATCAGTCGCGCGCACACCCCCCACCCTCTTCTCCCTCTCTCCTTCCTCTATCCTCCACCACCACCCAGCCACCATTAACACCATCCAACCACCACCCGGACGCTGCCGCCATCTACCCCCCTCTCTCCTCTTCCCTTCTTTCTTCTTCTTTCTTCTTTCTCCCTCCTCCTCCGCCACTGCTCACCTCTGCGCCACTGCACGCCACCGCCACCGCCCCACCGCAACCCCTCTTCATTTTACAATTTTAATTTTATTTAGTTTTGTTTGTTTTTGAAATTCATTTTATTTTATTGAACCTGGAATCATGCATAGCATTCACATTAAGCACTGCATTTGCATATGCATATTACATTAAAAAAAAGGAAAAACATGCACGCGACGCGGCAGCGTCGCTGACGCGGCAGCGTCGCTGACGCGTCCGCGTCACTAGTGCGTTGGGAAGAAAAGAATTGAACAGAGAATCACGCGAGAGCATGGCTGGAGGCGCGCTTTTAGCATAATTTTACCCCATGCAACCGCATCGCTCACGCGACCGCGTCATGTGGAACTTTGGCCTCCCACGCGTCCGCGTCACTCACGCGGCTGCGTGACCTGGTAATCGACGTAAAAGGGGTGCATGGCCGAAAGTTTTGCTGGAGTAAGGCTGGACTGGCGCTAGACGCACAAACCTTACCACGCGAACGCGTGCCCCATGCGTCCGTGTCAGCCACCAATCTTGGCCACCCACGCGATCGCGTCAACCACGCTACCGCGTCACCCTAAAAATTGGCAAAAAGAGTTTCGAACAGAGAGTTGCGCGAACGCGAGGCCGCACTCGCACCAATTGCACAAATCAAGCCACGCGTTCGCGTGCCCCACGCGTCCGCGTCGCCTGAACTTATTGCGCCCCACGCGGCCGCGTCACCCACGCTACCGCGTCGCCAGCGTCGCACAACCTATCCAGATCAGTGCCAATTTTCTTATCTTTTCTTATTCTATCTTCCTCCTCTCTTATTTACTTCTTCTTCCCTTCTTTCTCTTCTCATTCTTTTATCTTTCATTTTATTTTACTTAATTTATTTGCATATTTCATTCATTGCATTTTAATTTAGTGCACATTTTTCTTTTCTTTTCTAATTTCATTATTTTTTTCTTTGGTGTTAAAAATTTTCTTATTTAGCTGTTGCATCTTCTCTTGAATTATTTTGGGTGCTTAGTGACTTGTTTTATTCTGGTTAGGTAATATTATCAATGCATATCTTTTATATCTGTATTAATTTTACATTGACATGAATTTACATTACCTCTCCTTACCCACACTCTCCCTAATTGTTGCAAAATTTTGCACCACTAGTATGCCATGTGCTTCTGTTGTTTCCTCACTTGCATGTTGTAGCTACAATGTAATTGAGACCTTTATTATTTGGCATTAACACCCATATTTTATTTATGTTCTTATCCTTATCTCTGGGTTACTGCTCTTTTTTTTCTCTTCTTCCAGGTTGGCCACTGATGAGCGGATAATTTATACGCTTTTTGGCATTGTTTTTAGGATATTTTTAGTATGTTTTAGTTAGTTTTTATTATATTTTTATTAGTTTTTAGTTAAAATTCACTTTTCTGGACTTTACTATGAGTTTGTGTGTTTTTTTGTGATTTCAGGTATTTTCTGGCTGAAATTGAGGGACCTGAGCAAAAATCTGATTCAGAGACTGAAAAGGACTGCAGATGCTGTTGGATTCCGACCTCCCTGCACTCCAAGTGGACTTTCTGGAGTTATATAAGCCCAATTGGCGCGCTCTCAATGGCGTTGGAAAGTAGACATCCTGGGCTTTCCAGCAATGTATAACAGTCCATACTTTGCCCGAGATTTGATAGCCTAAACTGGCGTTCCAAATCAGCTCAAAACTGCCCGGCGTTAAACGCCGGAACTGGCACAAGAATGGGAGTTAAACGCCCAAACTGGCACAAAAACTGGCGTTTAACTCCAAGAAAAGTCTCTACACATAAAAGCTTCAATGCTCAGCCCAAGCACACACCATGTGGGCCCGGAAGTAGATTTTTTATGTCATCTACTCATTTTTGTAAACCGTAGGCTACTAGTTCTCTACAAATAGGACATTTTACTATTGTATTTTCATCTTTTGATCACTTTAGATATCTAGATCATCTTTTGATCACTTTAGATCTCTAGATAATCTTTTGATCACTTTAGATCTCTAGATCATCTTTGGACGTCTAGTTCTTAGATCATTGGGAGGCTGGCCATTCGGCCATGCCTAGACCTTGTTCTTATGTATTTTCAACGGTGGAGTTTCTACACACCATAGATTAAGGTGTGGAGCTCTGCTGTACCTCGAGTATTAATGCAATTACTATTGTTCTTCTATTCAATTCAGCTTGTTCTTGTTCTAAGATATCACTTGTTCTTCAACTTGATGAATGTGATGATCCGTGACACTCATCATCATTCTCACCTATGAACGTGTGCCTGACAACCACCTCCGTTCTACCTTAGATTGAGTGGATATCTCTTGGATCCCTTAATCGAAATTTTCGTGGTATAAGCTAGAATTGATGGCAGCATTCAAGAGAATCCGGAAGGTCTAAACCTTGTCTGTGGTATTCTGAGTAGGATTCAATGATTGAATGACTGTGACGAGCTTCAAACTCCTGAAGGCTGGGCGTTAGTGATAGACGCAAAAGAATCACTGGATTCTATTCCAACCTGATTGAGAACCGACAGATGATTAGTCGTGCCGTGACAGGGTGCGTTGAACATTTTCACTAAGAGGACGGGATTGTAGCCACTGACAACGGTGATGCCCAACATACAGCTTGCCATGGAAAGGAGTAAGAAGGATTGGATGAAGACAGTAGGAAAGCAGAGAGACGGAAGGGACAAAGCATCTCCATACGCTTATCTGAAATTCTCACCAATGAAGTACATAAGTATCTCTATCTTTATCTTTATGTTTTATTCATAAATCATCCATAACCATTTGAATCTGCCTGACTGTGATTTACAAGATGACCATAGCTTGCTTCATGCCAACAATCTCCGTGGGATCGACCCTTAATCGCGTAAGATTTATTACTTGGACGACCCAGTGCACTTGCTGGTTAGTTGTGCGAAATTGTGATAAAGACTTGAGATTGCAATTGAGCGTACCATGTTGATGGCGCCATTGATGATCACAATTTCATGCACCAAGTTTTTTGGCGCCGTTGCCGGCGAATTAAATGTCCTAACTACAGTTTCGCATTTGTTCCCTGCAATTACAGTGCCAAGTTTTGATCCGGCAACTGCACCAAGTCTTTGGAGCCGTTGCCAGGGATTGTTGAGTTTGGACAACTGACGGTTCATCTTGTTGCTTAGATTAGGTATCTTTCTTCAGAGTTCTTAAGAATGAATTCTAGTGTTTCAAGGTGATGTTCTTATCATCACCAAAGCTAATTGATTCTTATCAATTTAGCTCTTGAATGTAATGTCCTGCTGAAGCTTGGCTAGCCATGTCTAATTCCTTTAGACTAAAGCTTTAGACTAACATTGCATGATTCCTGGAATTCTCATTAAGAATTTTGATATCTTTATTTTCTTTTCCACTTAATTTTCGAAAAATCCAAAAAAATTACAAAATCATAAAAACCAAAAATATTGTATGTTTCTTGTTGAGTCTAGAGTCTCATGTTAAGTTTGGTGTCAATTGCATGTTTCTGTTCTTCTTGCATTCATTCATGTGTCTTAAGTGATCTTCAAGATGTTCTTGATGATTTCATTGCTCTGATCTTTAAATTCTCTTGACTTGAGTGTTTTGTGTTTCTCATGTGCATTCTCATTTTGTTAGTGTCAGTAGTATACAAACTGCTAAGTTTGGTGTCTTGCATGCATTGTTATTTGATTTTAGTTGCATTTTGATTATTCCTCATTATTAAAAATCCAAAAATATTTTTAATTTGTGTCTTTTCAAGCCAATAATACAGAGAATTGAAGATTCAGAACATACAGCAGAGAAATTACACAGAAAAAGCTGGGCGTTCAAAATGCCCAGTGAGGAAGGCAAACTGGCGTTTAAACGCCAGCCAGGGTGCCTGGCTGGGCGTTTAACGCCCAAAAGGGTGGTGTTTTGGGCGTTAAACGCCAGAATGTATACCATTCTGGGCGTTTAATGCCAGGATGGCACAAGAGGGAAGATTCTGTTTTTAATTCAAATTTTTTTTCAGGTTTTCAAAATTTTTCAAAATCAAATCTTTTTCAAATCATATCTTTTCAATCAAATCTTTTTCAAAATCAATTTCTTTCCATTTTCAAAAATACTTGCTATCAATTAATGATTTGATTCAACATTTCAAGTATGTTGCCTTTTCTGTTGAGAAAGGTTTAATGTTTGAATCATATCTTTCCTTGGTAGCCAAGTCATTAATTTTTAAAATCAAATCTTTTTAAATTGTTTTTCAAATCATATCTTTTTAATCATATCTTTTTCAAAATAGTTTTCAATCATATCTTTTTGATTTCTAATTTCAAATTCTTTTTCAAAAATCACTTGATTTCTTTCCCACTTTTAGTTTTCGAAAATCATCAATCAATTTTTCAAAATGTTTTTAAAAAAAATCTTTTACTTAATTTTCGAAAATTTCTTCCCTTCTTCTCACATCCTTCTATTTATGGGCTAACACTACTCCTCAATGCACAATTTGAACTCCATCTTTCATTGATAAGTTCGAATTTTCTACCTCTTCCTTCTATTTTTCTTTTCCTCTGACACCTCAAGGAATCTCTATACTGTGACATAGAAGATTCCATACTTTCTTGTCTTCTTCTCTTTCATATGAGCAGGAGCAAAGACAAAAGCATTCTTGTTGAGGCTGATCCTGAACCTGAAAGGACCTTGAAGCGAAAGCTAAGAGAAGCTAAGGCACAACTCTCTGTAGAGGACCTAACAGAAATCTTCAAAGAAGAAGAACCCATGGCAGCCGAAAATAACAACAATGCCAACAATGCAAGGAAGGTGCTGGGTGACTTTACTGCACCTACTCCCGACTTCTATGGGAGAAGCATCTCCATCCCTGCCATTGGAGCAAACAACTTTGAGCTTAAGCCTCAATTAGTTTCTCTAATGCAACAGAATTGCAAGTTCCATGGACTTCCATTGGAAGATCCTCATCAGTTTTTAGCTGAGTTCTTGCAAATCTGTGACACTGTCAAGACTAATGGGGTTAACCCTAAAGTCTACAGACTTATGCTATTCCCTTTTGCTGTAAGAGACAGAGCTAGGATATGGTTGGACTCACAACCCAAAGAAAGCCTGAACTCTTGGGAAAAGCTAGTCAATGCCTTCTTGGCAAAGTTCTTTCCACCTTAAAAATTGAGTAAGCTTAGAGTGGAAGTCCAAACCTTCAGACAGAAGGAAGGTGAATCCCTCTATGAAGCTTGGGAAAGATACAAACAATTGATCAGAAAGTGTCCTTCTGACATGCTTTCTGAATGGAGCATCATAGGAATCTTCTTTGATGGTCTGTCTGAACTATCCAAGATGTCATTGGATAGCTCTGCTGGAGGATCTCTTCATCTGAAGAAGACGCCTGCAGAAGCTCAAGAACTCATTGAAATGGTTGCAAATAACCAATTCATGTACACTTCTGAAAGGAATCCTGTGAACAATGGGAAAAATCAGAAGAAAGGAGTTCTTGAGATTGATACACTGATTGCCATATTGGCTCAGAACAAAATATTGACTCAACAAGTCAATATGATTTCTCAAAGTCTGTCTGGAATGCAAGCTGCACCAGGCAGTACTAAGGATGCTTCATCTGAAGAAGAAGCTTATGATCCTGAGAACCCTTCAATGGAAGAGGTGAATTACATGGGAGAACCCTATGGAAACACCTATAATTCTTCATGGAGAAATCATCCAAATCTCTTATGGAAGGATTAACAGAGACCTCAACAAGGTTTCAACAACAATAATGGTGGAAGAAACAGGTTTAGCAATGGCAAGCCTTTTCCATTATCTTCTCAGCAACAGACAGAGAATTCTAAGCAGAGCCACTCTGACTTAGCAACCATGGTCTTTGATCTAATCAAAACCACTCAAAGTTTCATGACTGAAACAAGGTCCTCCATTAGAAACTTGGAGGCACAAGTGGGTCAGCTGAGTAAGAAAGTTACTGAACTCCCTCCTAGTACTCTTCCAAGCAATACAGAAGAAAATCTAAAAGGAGAGTGCAAGGCCATCAACATGGCCGAATTTGGAAAAGAGGGAGAGGCAGTGAACGCCACTGAGGAAGACCTCAATGGACGTCCACTGGCCTCCAATGAGTTCCCTAATGAGGAACCATGGGAATCTGAGGCTCACACTGAGACTATAGAGATTCCAATGGATTTACTTCTGCCATTCATGAGCTCTGATAAGTATTCTTCCTCTGAAGATGATGAGTATGTCACTGAAGAGCAAGTTGCTAAATACCTTGGAGCAATCATGAAGCTAAATGACAGGTTATTTGGTAATGAGACTTGGGAGAATGAACCTCCTTTGCTCACCAAAGAACTGGATGACTTGTCTAGGCAGAGATTACCTCAAAAGAGACAGGACCCTGGGAAGCTTTCAATACCTTGTACCATAGGCACCATGACCTTCAAGAAGGCTCTGTGTGACTTAGGGTCAAGTATAAACCTCATGCCTCTCTCTGTAATGGAGAAGCTAGGGATCTTTGAGGTGCAGGCTGCAAGAATCTCACTAGAGATGGCAGACAACTCAAGAAAACAAGCTTATGGACTTGTAAAGGATGTTTTGGTAAAGGTTGAAGACCATTACATCCCTGCTGATTTCATAGTCCTAGAGACTGGGAAGTGCATGGATGAATCCATCATCCTTGGCAGATCCTTCCTAGCCACAGCAAAGGCTGTGATTTATGTTGACAGAGGAGAATTGATCATTCAAGTGAATGAAGAATCCCTTGTGTTTAAGGCTCAAGGATATCCCTTTGTTACCATGGAGAGGAAGCATGAAGAGCTTCTCTCAAAACAGAGTCAAACAGAGCCCCCACAGTCAAACTCTAAGTTTGGTGTTGGGAGGCCACAACCAAATTCTAAGTTTGGTGTTGAACCCCCACATTCAAACTCTAAGTTTGGTGTTGGGAGGTTCCAACATTGCTCTGAGTATCTGTGAGGCTCCATGAGAGCCCTCTGTCAAGCTACTGACATTAAAGAAGCGCTTGTTGGGAGGCAACCCAATGTTATAATTATCTATTTTCCTTTGTTATTTTATATTTTCTGTAGGTTGATGATCATGAGAAGTCACAAAATTAATTGAAAAAGCAAAAACAGAATGAAAAATAGAAAGAGCAGCAAGGGCGTTTAAACAGGAAGACCTTGCTGGCGTTTAAACGCCAGTAAGGGCAGCAAACGGGCGTTTAACGCCCAGTCTGGCACCATTCTGGGCGTTTAACGCCAGAAAGGGGCACCAGACTGGCGTTAAACACCAGGAAAGGGCAAGAAGCTGGCGTTAAATGCCAGAAATGGGCACCAGCCCGGCGTTTAACGCCAGAATTGGCATAGAAAGTAATTTTGCTCTCCACTTGGTGCAGGGATGACTTTTCCTTGACACCTCAGGATCTGTGGACTCCACAAGATCTCCACCTACCCCACCACCCTCTCTCTTCTTCACCCATTCACCAATCACCTCAACCACTCTTCCCCATAAAACCCCACCTACTTCACCATTCAAATTTAAACCACTTTTTCCCCCAAACCCACCCTCCCATAGCCGAACCCTACCCCTCTCTCCACCGCTATATAAACCCATCTTCACCCCTTCATTTTCACACAACCTAAACACTACTTCTCCCCCTTTGGCCGAACCACAAAGCCATCTCATTCTTCTCTATTTCTTCTTCTTCTACTCTCTTCTTTCTTCTTTTGCTCGAGGACGAGCAAACCTTCTAAGTTTGGTGTGGTAAAAGCATTGCTTTTTGTTTTTCCATAACCATTTATGGCATCCAAGGCCGGAGAAACCTCTAGAAAGAAGAAAGGGAAGGCAAAAGCTTCCACCTCTGAGTCATGGGAGATGGAGAGATTCATCTCAAGGGTGCATCTCAAAGGTGATCCCCGAGGTCCCTTTCAAACTCAAAAAGAGTGAATATCCGGAGATCTGACATGAGATCCGAAGAAGAGGTTGGGAAGTTCTTACCAACCCTGTTCAACAAGTCAGAATCTTAATGGTTCAAGAGTTCTATGCCAATGCATGGATCACCAAAAACCATGATCAAAGTGTGAACCCGAACCCAAAGAATTGGCTTACAATGGTTCGGGGGAAATACTTAGATTTTAGTCCGGAAAATGTAAGGTTGGCATTCAACTTGCCCATAATGCAAGGAGATGAACACCCTTACACTAGAAGGGTCAACTTTGATCAAAGGTTGGACCAAGTCCTCATAGACATCTGTGAAGAGGGCGCCCAATAGAAGAGAGATTCAAGAGAGAAGCCGGTTCAACTGAGAAGGCATGACCTCAAGCCCGTGGCTAGGGGATGGTTGAAGTTTATCCAACGCTCAATCATTCCCACTAGCAACCGGTCTGAAGTTACTATAGACCGGGCCATCATGATTCATAGCATCATGATTGGAGAAGAAGTAGAAGTTCATGAGGTTATAGCGCAAGAACTTTATAAGGTGGCGGACAAGTCCTCTACCTTGGCAAGGTTAGCCTTTCCTCATCTCATTTGTCACCTCTGTTATTCAGTTGGAATTGACATAGAAGAAGACATCCCCATTGATGAGGACAAGCCCATCACTAAGAAAAGGATGGAGCAAACAAGAGATCCCACTCATCATGAAATCCCTAAGATGCCTCAAGGGATGCACTTTCCTCCACTAAACTATTGGGAGCAAATCAACACCTCCCTAGGAGAATTGAGTTCCAACATGGGACAACTAAGGGTGGAGCACCAAGAACATTCCATCCTCCTCCATGAAATTAGAGAAGATCAAAGAATCATGAGAGAGGAGCAACAAAGGCAAGGAAGATACATTGAGGAGCTCAAGCACTCCATAAGATCTTCAAGAGGAAGAACAAGCCGCCATTACTAAGGTGGACCCGTTCTTTAATTTCCTTGTTCCTTATTTTCCTGTTTTTCGAATTTTATGCTTATGTTATCTATGTTTGTGTCTTGTGATCATTAGTGTATTAGTGTGTATGCCTTAAAGTTATGAATGTCCTATGAATCCATCACCTTTCTTAAATGAAAAATGTTCTAAATTGAAAAAGAGAAGAATTGCATGAATTTTGAATTTTATAACAGATTAATTATTTTGATGTGGTGGCAATACTTTTGTTTTCTGAATGTATGCTTAAACAATACATATGTCTTTCAAATTTGTTGTTCATGAATGTTGGCTCTTGAAAGAATGATGAAAAAGGAGACATGTTACTAAGGATCTGAAAAATCATAAAAATGATTCTTGAAGCAAGAAAAAGCAGTGAATACAAAAAAAAGGGAGAAAAATGAAAAAAAAAAGAGAAAAAAAAGAAAGAAAAAGAAAAAAATAAAGTTGTGATCCAAGGTAAAAAGAGTGTGCTTAAGAATATTGGACACCTCTAATTGGGGACTCTAGCAAAGCTGTGGCATGTATGTATCCGGTGGTAATACTGGAAGACAGAGTGCTTTGGGCCACGGCCAAGACTCATAAAGTAGCTGTGTTCAAGAATCATCATACTTAACTAGGAGAATCAATGACACTATCTTGATTCTGAGTTCCTATAGAAGCCAATCATTCTGAATTTCAAAGGATAGAGTGAGATGCCAAAACTGTTCAGAGGCAAAAAGCTAAAAGCCCCGCTCATCTAATTAATACTGATCTTCATAGATGTTTTTGGAATTCTCTGCATATTCTCTTCTCTTTATCTTATTTGATTTTCAGTTGCTTGGGGACAAGCAACAATTTAAGTTTGGTGTTGTGATGAGTGGATAATTTATACGCTTTTTGGCATTATTTTTAGTATGTTTTTAGTATGTTTTAGTTAGTTTTTATTATATTTTTATTATTTTTTAGTTAAAATTTACTTTTCTGGACTTTACAATGATTTTGTGTGTTTTTCTGTGATTTCAGGTATTTTCTGGCTGAAATTGAGGGACCTGAGCAAAAATCTGATTCAGAGACTGAAAAGGACTGCAGATGCTGTTGGATTCTGACCTCCCTGCACTCCAAGTGGATTTTCTGGAGCTACAGAAGCCCAATTGGCGCGCTCTCAACGGCGTTGGAAAGTAAACCTCCTGGGCTTTCCAGCAATGTTTAATAGTCCATACTTTGCCCGAGATTTGATGGCCCAAACTGGCGTTCCAAATCAGCTCAAAATTGCCCGGCGTTAAACGCCGGAACTGGCACAAGAATGGGAGTTAAACGCCCAAACTGGCACAAAAGCTGGCGTTTAACTCCAAGAAAAGTCTCTACACATGAAAGCTTCAATGCTCAGCCCAAGCACACACCAAGTGGGCCCGGAAGTGGATTTTTTATGTCATTTACTCATTTCTGTAAACCCTAGGCTACTAGTTCTCTACAAATAGGACATTTTACTGTTGTATTTTTATCTTTTGATCACTTTAGATCTCTAGATCATCTTTTGATCACTTTAGATCTCTAGATCATCTTTGGACATCTAGTTCTTAGATCATTGGGAGGCTGGCCATTCGGCCATGCCTAGACCTTGTTCTTATGTATTTTCAACGGTGGAGTTTCTACACACCATAGATTAAGGTGTGGAGCTCTGCTGTACCTCGAGTATTAATGCAATTACTATTGTTCTTCTATTCGATTCAGCTTGTTCTTGTTCTAAGATATCACTTGTTCTTCAACTTGATGAATGTGATGATCCGTGACACTCATCATCATTCTCACCTATGAACGTGTGCCTAACAACCACCTCCGTTCTACCTTAGATTGAGTAGATATCTCTTGGATCCCTTAATCAGAATCTTCGTGGTATAAGCTAGAATTGATGGCGGCATTCAAGAGAATCCGGAAGGTCTAAACCTTGTCTGTGGTATTTTGAGTAGGATTCAATGATTGAATGAATGTGACGAGCTTCAAACTCCTGAAGGCTGGGCGTTAGTGATAGACGCAAAAGAATAACTGGATTCTATTCCAACCTGATTGAGACCAACAGATGATTAGCCGTGCCGTGACAGGGTGCGTTGAACATTTTCACTGAGAGGACAGGATTGTAGCCACTGACAACGGTGATGCCCAACATACAGCTTGCCATTGAAAGGAGTAAGAAGGATTGGATGAAGACAGTAGGAAAGCAGAGAGACGGAAGGGACAAAGCATCTCCATACGCTTATCTGAAATTCTCACCAATGAATTACATAAGTATCTCTATCTTTATCTTTATGTTTTATTCATAAATCATCCATAACCATTTGAATCTGCCTGACTGAGATTTACAAGATGACCATAGCTTGCTTCATACCAACAATCTCCATGGGATCGACCCTTACTCGCGTAAGGTTTATTACTTGGACGACCCAGTGCACTTGCTGGTTAGTTGTGCGAAGTTGTGATAAAGACTTGAGATTGCAATTGAGCGTACCATGTTGATGGCGCCATTGATGATCACAATTTCGTGCACCAGCCACCGAAGACGGGAAAAGGGAGGAACTTCTAAAAGGAGAGACAAACAAGTCCATCTGCACAATCCTTGAAGAAAAGCATCAGTTGGAACCACCCGTCCACCTGCATATCTCAGCAAGCACTGAGGATGGTGCAATCTTTAAGTGTGGGGAGGTCGATACCGATCTCCATGGGTTAGTTATTTCCTATTTCAACACCAATATTTTATTTTATTTTATTTGATTGTTCATTGTTGCATTTGCATATTTGTTTGATTTTTGCATATTTTACCACTTGATTAAAGTAATAATTTCTTTTGCAAGAAATTTTTATAGTATTTCACTAATTTAAATTAAAAATTTTGTGTTAAACTTGTTTTGAAGTTGTATTTGGAATATGGTTTTTGAGCCAAAGAACACACAACCTGTGAGATTTTGAGCTTATTTATACAGTTACATTATTTAACCATAAATTTTTATTCTTGTGTGTTTTCTTCTCTATAATTGTAATCTTTGCTTTGTTCCATTCTATATGTCCAATATTTAATATATTTACATGCTTGCATATGATTGAGGCCTTGTTTGATTTTAACTCACTATCCCAAATAAAGCCTACCTTTTATGTCATCATTGTTAGCCCCCTTTGAACCTTTTAATCCCCTCTTGTTCTATAACCACATTACTAGCCTTAAGCAGAAAAACAAATTTAAAATCCCAAGTTGAATCCTTGGTTAGCTTAAGGTAGAAATTGTGTAATTGTTTAAGTGTGGGAAATCTATTGGGAACATGGATGATAAAAACAAAGGGTAGGAAACTGAAAAGAATGAAATAATTCAAAATAAAAGTTTTGGGAAGCATGCTCATGTGAAATCAAAATAATTGAATTACCATGTGCATTAAAAAAAATTTAATTCAGTATTTGAATAAAGGGGATACAAAAGAATTCCCCAAATGCAAAATAAAGCAATGCACATGGGACAAAATTAAAACTAATACATGAGCATGTAACATCAAAAGTGGGAAAAATATGGGAGAATAGGTAAAGAAGCTTTGCTTTACAAAG
The DNA here is from genome assembly GCF_014773155.1 of Arachis stenosperma. Taxonomy (NCBI): domain Eukaryota; kingdom Viridiplantae; phylum Streptophyta; class Magnoliopsida; order Fabales; family Fabaceae; genus Arachis; species Arachis stenosperma. The sequence goes on along the minus strand of NC_080380.1, from coordinate 71,430,644 downwards.
TATGTATGTTAGGTGAGATCTTAGACTAATCAAGGATTCACTTAATTAGCCCACTTAGCCTTATATATACCCTTACCTTTACCTCAGCCCCATTACAACCCTGAAAAGACCTCATGATGTTTGCATTGGTATGCTAAATATTTGTTGATTGATTAGATAAGGAAAAAAAGTTTAGAAAGCATGATTAGAGAAGAGTAGAGAGATTGACCCTAGACACTTGAGAAATTTGAGCGCATATACACTACCAGTGAGGGTTCAATGCTTGATTCTATGTTCCCTGCTTTCATGAGCTATCTTCTTACAAGTTTACTTGTCTTTTATTGTATAATTTGAATTAGTGAAATCTGATTTATGTTTGTCTTGGGGAACTTATTTATTTTTAACCAAGTAGGTAGAAGCATTTCACATTTAGTTGCATTCATAGGTTGCATTTCATGCATTCTACCATTCCTCTTCATCTCTTTATAGTTTCTCATGAGCTTAGCATGAGGACATGCTATTGTTTAAGTGTGGGGAGGTTGATAAACCACTATTTTATGGTTTATCTTATGCTCAATTGAGTGGTTTTTATCAACTCTTTACCCACTTATTCATACTATTTGCATGAGTTTACGTTTTCCTTCCGGATTTTGTGCTATGATTGAAAACATGCTTCTTTGGTCTTATATTTGCTTATTATTAATCCTCTCTTATTATCATTAGATGCCTTGATATGTATGTTAAGTGTTTTCAGATATTATAGGGCAGGAATGGCTCAGAGGATGGAAAGGAAGCATGCAAAAGTGGAAAGAATACAAGAAGTTGAAGAAATTGCTAAGCTGTCCAGCCTGACCTCTTCGCACTCAAACAGCTATAACTCGAGCTATAGAGGTCCAAATGAGATGGTTCCAGTTGTGTTGGGAAGCTAACATCCGGGGCTTCGCAACAATATATAATTTGCCATAGCTGTCTCGACGCCAGACGACGCGAACGCGTGGATCACGTGGCCGCGTGACCTGGCAGGAACACAACCAACGCTAACGTGTGGACGACGCCTCCGCATCACTCTTCCGCGACCTGTACGGACCAGAAAGCGCTGGGAGTGATTTCTGGGCTGTTTTTGACCCAGTTTTCAGCCCAGAACACACAGATTAGAGGTTATGAAGTGGAGGAATGCATCCATTGAGGGAGTCTCGGAATTTCTGTCACTTTTGATGATTTAGATTGAATTTTGAGAGAGGTTCTCTCCTCTCTCTCTCTTTAGGATTTAAGATTCAGGACTTCTCTTAGTTTTAGGAGTGACTCTAAATCACAGGTTCTTTGTATTTATTTATTTTCAATGTTCCATGTTCAGATTGATTTTCTTAATTAATTTTATTTGAGATATTTCAGATTGATGATTGCTGTCTTTTATTGATACAAATAATTTGGATTTCCTGTTGCCCAATTAAGCTTATGAATATTTTCCACGTTAGATTTTACTGCTTTGAATGAATTGAAGGTATTTCAGATAAGATAGATTTTGATTTAGCTTTTTACATTCTTGGCTGTAGTCGATTAATTGGTGACTCTAGAGTTATCAAACTCATTGTTGATTGAAAATTGGATTTCTTCATTTCATTAATTCATATTCCAATAACTCTAGCCTTTTCCAAGGAAAGACTAGGACTTGAGGATTCGAATTAATTCATCCACTTAATGTACCTTCATAGTTAGAGGTTAACAAGGTGGGAGAAGAATCCAATTCTCATCACAATTGATAAGGATAACTAGGATAGGACTTCCAGTTCTTATACCTTGCCAAGAGTCTATTTTACAGTTATTTATTTATTTTTATTGCTTTGAAAATATACTTGTGCCCATTGCCCAAATTCCAAAATCCCCAATTTTACCTTTTTCATAGCCGATAATAAGAACATACCTCCCTGCAATTCCTTGAGAAGATGACCTGAGGTTTAAATACTTGGTTATCAATTTTAAAGGGGTTTGTTACTTGTGACAACCAAAACGTTTGCACGAAAGGATTTCTGTTAGTTTAGAAGCTGTATCTACAATGCGAATATTTTTAATAATTCTTTACTAGCAAAAATCCTAACGTCACCCACACCCAAGACTTATAGAACTCACTAGAAGATCAAGAAGAGTAGTATATATAGGAGTAGTTTTGAACTATAGCGAAGCTTGGCACTTTAGAGAACTACCCGCTGTATATTTACTTTTCTGCCTTTTGAAGCATATATTCTTTTCTGCCATTTTCCATTTCTAGAGCGATGAACAACTAAACCCCTTTCATTGGGTTAGGGAGCTCTGTTGTAATTTGATGGATCAATTATAGTTTTCATTCTTCTTCTTCTTTCTTCTTTTTTGATTTACTAGAAAGCTTTCGATCTTAATTCAATTGGTTAGTTGTCTTGGAAAAGAAACTCTCCATAATTGGGTCTCCCCTGAGCCTTGGAAAAGGGATGAGGAGATCATGCTAGAAATGCTTTCTCATGTTGGACCAAATTAGGGTCTGGGCAGATATAGTGACATGTAATCCTCCCAACACTTTGATTTGAAAATACGTGTGGTATAATCAGTGATCATACTTCATCTCTTCCCATGAGGAATTAAATCAAGGAATTGGGAAATTGTTCAAGCTTAGAGAGATTGGATTGCCAAGGAATTGGGATCCAATCATCTAAGATTGCCAAGGAGATCAATAGATGCATTGATTGAGGGAGAGATGAAAATGAACTTGATCATGAGAATACAACATCTCCTGAGCCCAATGAATTCTCCATTTCTGATCTTACCCGTTCTCTTTACTTTCTGCCATTTATTTCCATGCTCACTTCCCTAAATTCCCATTTAAGATTCTGCACTTTATTTTCTACTATTTACTTTCCCGCCATTTAATTTTCTATAAATTCTCAAACTATACTCTGTTTAGCTCAACTAGCATATTCTTCTAACTAAAGTTGCTTAACCAATCAATCCCTGTGGGATTCAACTTCACTCTATTGTGAGTTTTTACTTGATGACAATTCGGTATACTTGCCGAACGAAAATTTGTTGAGAGACAAGTTTTCGTGCATCAAGTTTATGGCGCCGTTGCCGGGGATTGATTTTGTATCAACAATGATTAAGTTGGAAGCTCACTAGATTGAGCATTTTTCTTTGGTTTGTTTATTTTATCCAGTCATTTACCTTCAGTTTATTTAGTTTCTTCCTCACCCCCTACCCCCTCGTTATCTTCTTTTTTTTTCTTTGAATTTACTTACAATTTTGCTCACTAACCCACTAACTGTTTGATAATTTGCACCACTCACACTAACAATCACTCTAACAAGAATAATCACTTCATTTTATCTCTTTCTGTGTGCTCTGTGAGTTGTATGATAGGGAGAAGAGACAGAGCTTCAACTTCTTTTGATTCAGAACCTGAGAGGACCCTCCATAGAGCAAGGAGGGAAGCAAGAGGGAAAAGAGTTGTTGGTGCTGAGGAAGAGGAAGAGTATTTTGAAACAAACATGGAGGAGAACTTGGAAAACAACCATGAAGGAGAAGCTCACAACCATGCCAGAGAAGGCCCTGCAAATCATGCTGGGCAAGAAAGGAGAGTTCTAGGCTCTTACATCAATCAAAATCCAGGAAACTGTGGAAGTAGCATCCAAAAGCCCACTATACATGCCAACAACTTTGAATTAAAACCCCAGCTCATCACCCTTGTTCAGAACAACTGCTCATTTGGAGGAAGTGCCCAAGAAGACCCCAATCAATATCTAACCACCTTCCTGAGAATAGGTGACACTGTGAAGTCTAATGGAGTCCACCCGGATGTCTATAGGTTGCTTTTGTTCCCTTTTTCACTCAGGGACAAGGCATCCAAGTGGTTGGAGTCCTTCCCAAAGGAGAGCTTAACAAATTGGGAAGATGTGGTGAACAAATTTTTGGCAAGATTCTACCTTCCTCAAAGAATTAACAGGCTGAGAGCTGAGGTGCAAACTTTCAGGCAACAAGATGGTGAGACTCTCAATGAGGCATGGGAGAGATTCAAGGACTTAACAAAAAGATGCCCACCAGACATGTTCAATGAATGGGTTCAGCTTCACATTTTCTATGAAGGTCTCTCTTATGAGTCAAATAAGGTTGTAGACCATTCCTTAAGGGGCTCTCTAAACAAGAAGAAAGCCATTGAAGAAGCCATAGATGTCATTGAGACGGTAGCTGAGAATGACTACTTCTATGCTTCTGAAAGAAGTAACACTCGAGGGGTAATGGAGCTGAACCACATGGAAGCATTGCTGGCTCAAAATAAGATGATCACCAAGCAGCTAGCAGATCTTACCAAGAAGGTGGAGGAAAACCAAGTTACAGCAGTCATCACTTCATCACCAGCTCAAGAATGAGTGAATGCAGGGGAAGAAAGTGACTGGGAACATGCCAACTACGTTAGGAACTCACCCAGATAAATCTATGATCCATACTCTAAAACTTATAATTCTGGATGGAGAAATCACCCCAATTTTGGGTGGGGAATCAACAAGACCAAGGCCAAGACCAGAGACGCCACTACCACAATTCAATCAACAATGCAACTCACCAACATACCTCACAGAGATCCTATCAACAGTCACCTAACCACCCTTCTTAACCACCTAATCTCAATCCACCATCACTAACTGAGGATAGATTTTCCAAGATCGAGACTCTACTTGAAAGCATCTGTCAAAAAATTCAAGACAGTAAAGTCTTCCGGGAAGAAGTGCGATCCAATATGCAAAATCAAGATGCTGCCATCAAGAAACTTGAAACACAAATTGGCTACCTATTCAAGCAAGCCCTTGGTCACATTACTCACAGCAGCACCAGTTTGACTCCAAGGGAAGAGTGTCAGGCTATCACCCTCAGAAGTGGGAAGGAATTGAGAGAAACCCATAAGAACCCACCAGAGAAGAGTTCAGATAAAGAAGAAAAGGGACAAGAGGAAACGCAAGTCACCACTCCTAAGTCATACCAAGAAGAAGAAGTACTGAAACCATGCATTTCAAGAGCCCCATACCCCCAGCAATTAAAGAAGAAGGGAGAGGACAACCAATTCTCAAGATTCTTGGAAATTTTTAAGAAACTACAAATCAACATACCTTTTGCAAAAGCAATAGAGCAAATGCCGCTCTATGCCAAGTTCTTGAAGGAGCTGATAACCAAGAAGAGAAGCTGGAAGAACAATGAAACTGTGGTACTCACCGAAGAATGCAGCGCCATCATCCAGCACAAATTGTCCTAGAAATTGAAGGATCCCGGGAGCTTCCAAATCTCTTGTATCATAGGGGAAATCACAATAGAGAAGGCTTTATGTGACTTAGGAGCTAGTATAAATCTGATGTCCTTAGCAATGATACGAAAAATAAGGATTGAGGAAGCCAAACCAACAAGAATGGCCCTGCAACTAGCAGATAGATCATTCAAGTTTTCCCACGGAATAGTAGAAGACTTGTTGGTGAAGGTTGGAGACTTCATCTTTCTAGCAGACTTCGTAGTATTAGACATGGAGGAAGGAGCTAAGACTTTCATCATCCTGGGAAGACCATTCTTAGCCACCGCGGGAGCCATTATTGATGTATAAATGGTTGAACTTATCCTTAGATTACATGAGGAGAAAATGATATTCAATGTGTTCAAGGCTATGAGTTACCCACAAGACTCATTGGGAGAATGTATGAGGTTGGACTCGGTGAATGATGTGGTGCAAGAACTTCTTGAAGAAGAAATTGAGGAGTTAACAGAAGAAGAGGAATTAGCATCAAGCGAAGAAGCTGCAACAGCTGAAATGCAGGTTCAAGAAGGGAAGGATGAAAGAAAAGAAGCACCCAAACTCGAGCTAAAGGCACTGCCGCCCACTCTCAAGTATGCATACTTAGGAGAAAATAAGAGCTATCCAGTGATTATAAATTCAGCCCTAAGTCAAGAACAAGAGGAAAAGTTGCTTCATGTTTTACAAAAGCATAAGGATGCCATTGGTTGGACACTTGCTGACTTGAAGGGAATCAGTTCAGCCATATGCATGCATAAGATACTGTTGGAGGATGATGCCAAACCCTCCATTCAGCCCCAAAGGAGGTTAATCCCAGTTATGAAAGAAGTGGTGCAGAAAGAAGTCATGAAGCTATGGCAGGGAGGAGTAATCTACCCAATTTCGGATAGCCCATGGGTCAGTCCAGTCCAAGTGGTCCCCAAGAAAGGAGGAACACTGTAGTACCCAACGAAAGAAATGAGTTAATCCCTACAAGAACTGTCACAAGATGAAGGATGTGTATTGATTATAGAAAGCTCAATGAAGCCACAAGAAAATACCATTTCCCACTTCCCTTCAGGGATCAGATGCTGGAAAGAATTGCAAGACATGCATATTATTGGTTTCTAGATGGTTATTCAGGATATAACCAAATAGTGTTTGATCCAAGAGACCAGGAGAAAACATCACTCACTTGCCCATATGGAGTGTTCGCCTACAGGCGCATGCCATTTGGGCTATGTAATGCACCTGCAACTTTTCAACACTGCATGCTTTCCATCTTCTCAGATATGATAGAGAAGTTCATTGAAGTTTTCATGGATGACTTTTCAGTATTCGGAGACTCCTTTCCTAATTGTCTAAACAATCTTGCCTTGGTATTAAAAAGATATCAAGAGACCAACTTGGTCTTGAATTGGGAAAAATGTCACTTCATGGTGACAGATGGAATAATCCTTGGCCATAAAGTTTCTAACCAAGGCATTCAGGTAGACAGAGCTAAGGTGGAGCTAATTGAAAACTTACCTCCACCAAGTGATGTCAAGGCAATTAGGAGCTTTTTGGGGCATGCTGGCTTCTATAGAAGGTTTATTAAAGATTTTTCAAAGATAGACAAGCCCTTAAGCAATCTCTTGATGTCTGATACACCATTTATCTTTGATGAAAAGTGCATGCTAGCATTTGAAAACTCGAAAAAGAGGCTATCCTCAGCTCCTATCATCACCCCACCTGATTGGAATCTACCATTCGAACTGATGTGTGACGTATCTAATTTCGTAGTTGGGGCAGTGTTAGGACAGAGAAAAGAAAATTTGGTGCATGTCATATACTATGCCAGCAAGGTCCTTAATGATACTCAACGAAATTATACCACCACCGAAAAGGAATTGCTGGCAATAGTTTTTGCATTTGACAAATTTAGATCCTACCTCATTGGCTCTAAAGTTATTATTTTCACTGATCACACAGCACTCAAATATCTATTTGCCAAATAGGAATCAAAACCAAGATTAATCAGATGGATCTTATTGTTGCAGGAATACAACATCGAGATTAGAGATAAAAAGGGTTTGGAGAACAAGGTAGCAGATCATCTATCCAGAATCCCTTGTGAGAAGGATGCTATGCATGATACAAGTGTAAATGAGTTTTTCCCAGATGAACAGTTAATATTGGTTCACAAAGCACCTTGGTTTGCAGATATTGCCAATTTTAAAGCAGCCGGTGACCTACCCCCTGGGATCAACAAACATCAAAGAAGAAAACTCATCCATAACGCTAAGTATTTCATTTGGGATGAACCCTATTTCTTCAAGAAATGCTCAAATGGAATCCTTAGGAGGTGCATTTCAGAAGAGGAAGGACGAGAGGTCCTGTGGAGTTGTCATAGTGCTAGCTATGGAGGTTATTTTGGAGGAGAAAGGACTACTGCAAAAGTACTGCAATGTGGGTTCTTCTGGCCCACTATCTTCAAGGATGCTAAGGAATTGGTGAGAAGCTGCAATGAATGCCAAAGGGATGGCAATCTGCCCACGAGAAATGAGATGCCACAGCAATACATTCTAGAGCTTGAACTGTTCGATGTATGGGGGATCAACTTCATGGGACCATTCCCAACCTCATATTCGAACAAGTATATCTTGGTGGCAGTGGACTATGTATCTAAATGGGTGGAGGACGTGGCAACCTCAACAGATGACAACAAGGTAGTCATAAACTTTCTTAGAAAAAATATCTTCACCAGATTTGGAGTCCCACGAGCCCTCATCAGTGATGGAGGGAGTCATTTCTACAATAGACCATTGGAGACCCTACTCCTAAGATATTGGGTGAAGCATAAGGTTGCCACACCCTATCATCCCCAAACAAGTGGGCAAACCGATATATCCAACAGAGAGCTAAAAAGGATCTTGAAGAAGACTGTGGAGACATGAAAAAAGGACTGGGCAAAGAAGCTAGATGATGCTCTTTGGGCATACAGGACAGCCTTCAAAATACCAATTGGAATGTCCCCATATCAACTGGTATACGGAAATGCCTGTCACTTGCCATTAGAGCTAGAGCACAAAGCCTCTTGGGTCCTTAAGATACTGAACCTGGACAGCACAGCTGCTAGTGAAAAGAGGATCTTACAGCTGCAAGAATTGGAAGAATTCAGGTCTCAAGCCTATGAAAATACCAAGATCTACAAGGAAAAAGCAAAAAGGAGACATGATCTCAACCTGGCACCAAGAAGTTTCGAAGAAGGACAATATGTGCTTCTCTACAACTCCATACTGAAACTCTTTCCTGGAAAACTCAAATCAAGATGGTCGGGGCCCTTTCTAGTTACAAAAGTCTCACCTTATGGATACATAGAAAATATGGAAGAAAGCTCAAAGAGGAAATTCACTGTGAATGGACAAAGACTCAAACACTACTTGGGCAGCATGGGGGAAACCCCCAAACAGAAGTATAACCTCAACTAAGGAAGGAATCGTCAAGCTAGCGATGCTAAAAAAAGCGCTTTGTTGGGAGGCAAGCCAACCTGAGGTAATTCTCTTTTCATAAGTTTCTCAATAAAAACTTCAATTTGAGTTCTCTGTAGTGTGAGGAGCTAAGTTTGGTGTCACACACCAAAACAATTCAAGGGTGAATATAAGACTCTAAGTTTGGTGTTCCATCAAAAACTCCAGCTGAAGAGTGCATTGCAACCCTTCAGTGATAAAGCATTGCTCTAGCAACTAGAGAACTCACTTGACAGAGGTCTAACCTCTAATGCATAGTTTGTCTTTTTTTTAGCACAAAGTTGTTTCTTAATAAAAAGCACACAAGGTTTCTGCATGTATTCAATTTGCTGAATTAGGCAAGGAACTAAGTTTGGTGTTCACACACCGAATTAAGTTCAGAAATTCACAAGCACACATGCATGCTAACTCTTTTCTAAGTGCTTGGGGAACAAGCAACTTCCAATAATATTACAGGCATTCTATCAATCTCAGGGAATGATCATACCTCATCATCCAAGGAAACAGACAAGGATGCAAATACTAGGATGAGAATACAAAAGAATACATCATGAGGCTGTATCAAACTATCTCAAAATGCAGAACATTAATTGAAAAATGATTGAATGAAACCTTCATATTCTGCTTGTTCCTCTTTATTCACATCCAAGTGTGCTAGCCTAATGTCCCTTCTGCTTTTCCACCTTCCTTACTTGTATGCCTGTCTTTTAAGTTAATAAAAAAAAAAGATGTTATGAAAAGAACAAAAGTGGAGTTATCTTGTGAAGTGAATTCTGAATGTTTGTGGTAGGATGATTAATTAACTAAGTTAGTTCACCAACAAGGTAGGAAGGCAACTATCTATCCTGAATCCTATGCTTGAAACACATCATATGAGACTAACTAAATAATAAGATCCCAATAAGAAAAGAGAAAGAGCAATAAAAGTTGAAAAGAAAGGAAAAACAATAAGAAAAAATGCTAGGCACCAAGGGTTTGAAGATTGAGGCATGTGTCTGTGGTGTTCATGTGCAAGGGATATGCTTGGATGAATAAGCTCTTAGGGGTGCCTTATCACTTGGTAACTTGGATTAACTAATCCGAGATTATCAGCGGAAAGTCCACTATCAAGAGTGACCTTTGCTACAGAACACTTAGTAACCCAAAGAGGTGCTGGACACCAAGGTCTCAAGAAAGAAAACAAACCATGTGCCTATGGTGTGTATGTATGGGGGAAAGAGACTTGAGGGAGTAAGTCCTTAGGGATGTCTTAACACCTAGCACCTTGAACCAACTGCTTCGAGGGTGTTGGCTGAAAGCTTATCATAAAGAGTCGCCCTCTTACAGAGCATTTAGCCTAAAAAGGAATGCAATAAACCTTGGAAAAGAAGGAAGGATCAACAACTAGGAAGTCTCAAAGGATGCAATCAAGAGAGTGATCAAGGGCATGATAAAGGCCTGAAACCCAATAAAGGAATGAACCTAAGTTGCTATACATGAAACCCCATAAACCAGGAATTTTACTTTTATTTTAATCATCTTGTTTCTTTCATTCATCCTTCCTATGTTTTAGTACTTGCTTAGGGACAAGTAAGCTTTAAGTTTGGTGTTGTGATGCCAAGGCATCTAGGCCAGTTTCACTGACCTTTTCTTTACTGTTTTAGGGTAGTTTCATGCATTTTCTTAGTGAATAAGGCATGTTTTGGATGAAAATACACTTACACCTTGATTCAAGCAACTATTTTGAATTTTACATGACTTCATGAGGATTTTGCAATAATTGAATGACAAATTGATGATGCATAATCTCATGACTTTGGCTAGAGCTTTGATGCACTTTATTTACTTGATTTTAGGACAAAGGAAACAAGGAAGAACCACGTTAGTAGCCACGTTAATCTAGTTAACGTGGCCACTAACGTGGAATGGGAATGAGCTTGCAACGTTAATGAGAAAAGTGATCACCAATAACGCCTACGAAGCCATCATAAGCCCACGTTAATTGCCACGTTAACTAGGTTAACGTGTTAGTTAACGTGGAGATAAAGAGAGCACCAGCGTTAGTGGTAAACGTGAACACCACTAACGCTCCAAGAATTGGCAATGAGCTACGTTAAGAGTCACGTTAACTTAGTTAACGTGAACTCTAACATGGAAGGGAGGAACAATGCCAACATTAGTGACACTCACCTTTGTCCCTAACGTTGGATCAAGCTAGCATTGCCCACGTTAGTGGTCACGTTAAGACCATTAACGTGAAAGTTAATGTGGAGCTAAGATTGATGAGCCAACGTTAGTGACACTCACCTTTGTCAGTTACATTGGAGATGGCATTCACTACCACGTTAGTGGCCACGTTAACTGATAAACCACTATTTTATGGTTTACAATATGTTTAATTGTGTGGTTTTATCATGATCTTTACCCACTTATTCATATAATTAGCATGCATTTATATTTCCTTCCTAAAAGTATTACATAATTGAAAACTTACTTCCTAGAGACTTTTAATTAGGTATTTTAATTCTCCTTTATTCCATTCGATGCCGTGATCTGTGTGTTAAGTGTTTCAGGCTTTATAGGGCATGAATGAGTGGGAGATTGGAAAGGAAGCTTGCAAAAATGGAAAGAATACAAGAAATTAAGGAGATGACCAGCGAGAAGTGACGCGGCCGCATGACTCACGCGACCGCGCGAAAGAGAGGAAATCGCAGTGATGCGGCCGCAAGGTTCACGCGACCGCGCGGATTGGAAAAGCATAAGCGACGCGGAGGCATGGACGATGCGCCCGCGTGGAAAAGTGAAACGCCGAATGACGCGTCCGCATGAATGACGCGACCGCGTGACATGTGCGATCTGCAGAATCTCAGAAGTCGCTGGCAGTGTTTCTGGGCTGGATTTCAACCCAGTTTTCGGCCCAGAAACACAGACTAGAGCCAGAAAACATGCAGAAATAGTGGAGAACATTCATTTCGCATAATTTTTTGTTTCTAGATCTGAAATTGCTCCTCCCCTAGGTTTTATTCACTTGAACATTCATAGTTAGGATTTTGGAGATTTTGGCTTTAGCTTTTGAGAAGAGTTTACCTCCGGTATTAGTCATTATATTCTGTCAATTACTTTTCATTTATTATTCCATATTCTTAATTCCTCTAAAGTTGACATTGGATTATTTTTACAAGTCATTAATATAGACTATTTTTATTTTCAATTAATCCTTTTCATTACTATTTATCATGTCTTCTTTTATTTTCCCCATTAATTATGTGATGTTTATAATTATGATGAGTGAGTAGTTCCATAACTTGATTGGGAGATGATTGAAAGGAAACCTTGAGTTGAATTACTCAAGAGATAAATTATAATTGGAATTATTGTTGGATCAACCTCTAATCATTGACACTAGTCCTTCCCAAGGGAGAGGATTAGGACTTGTGATTAGAAACAACTTTTCAACTTGCTTGACTTTCCTTTACCTAGTAAGGGATAACTAAGCAGAGCAACTTCCAATTATTAATTAATCTTGAGAGTACTTCAACAAGAATAGGGCTTCCAACTAATCTACTCCCAGTCAATGCTTTTATTTAAGATTAATTAAATTCCCTAATTTAATTTCCCGTTATCAACTCAACCATTTTTTTGAAAACATCTGATTGATAAAATAGCACATTTCCCTGCAACTCGTTGGGAGACGACCTGGGACTCATACTCCCAGTATTTTAATTTCAATATTGTGACAATCCTTTTAAATTGATAAGCGGATTTTCGGCTGGTTAAGAACTGTACTTGCAATGTATTTCTATTAATAAATTCTTAACTCGCCAATTTTCGCTACGTCAATTTTTGGCGCCGTTGCCGGAGAGTTGCAACAGTGTGCTAATTTATTGATTGGCTTTTATTTAATTGCAATTTTTCTTTTTATTTTGTCACTATGAGCTGTACGTTTCTTTCGTTAAATGACGCGTTCACTTCCTGATCCAAGCTTGCCAGTATTTGACCTTGAGATTGAAAGAACTCTTTCATGTATTAGGCAAGCTCGGCGTTGGCAAGTCCTTTCTGAGGACGAACCTGAAATGTCATTTAAGGAAGAAGTAAGCTCCCTCTTTACTGATCCAGTTGATTTACGTGCAGGTGACATGGCAGCACCCAGGAGAGTCACTATCCAGGAGGAAGGAGCCCTTAATTTCACACTCCAACCATTTCAGGCACACCACCCCGCAGTGGTTGTGGATTTCGAAATAAAGTCTTAACTACTCAACTTGATGCCCAAGTTTCATGGCTTACCTGCTCAAGAGCCTATCAAACACCTTAGGGATTTTCAGACTGCCTGTTCTACTGTTAAGCGTGATGGCACTGATGAAATCTCCATTTTGTTGAAAGCCTTCCCATTTTCTCTTGAGGGAAAGATAAGAGAGTGGTACTACACTCAACCTGGAACAACTGTTTCCAACTGGGATACACTTAGAAGAGAATTTCTGGAGAAATTCTTTCCAGCTGAAGTTGCCGATAAGCTGAGGAAAGACATGTCCATGATCGTTCAGGATGAATCTGAAACTCTCTATGAATACTTGGAACGCTTCAATAATCTTCTAGAAGCATGTCCCCACCATATGATTGACAAGATAGTGTTGCTCGGCTACTTTACACAGGGCATGAAATCTCAAGATAGGACCACATTGGAAGGTGCTAGCAATGGGTCTATGAAAAAGTACAAGACTACGGAAGAAGCATGGCAATTGATCAGCGACTTAGCCGGATCTACTAGGAATCGCAGGCAGAAACAAAGTCGGTCAAGAGATGTTGCAGAGGTATCCACTAGCAAAGAGTCTGCTGCTATAGCTCAGAGCTTATGTGAAATGACTAACTTGCTGAAGCAGATGTAGCTAAATCAACAATAACCACAGCATGTTCAGCCTTCTCCACCACAGCACAACCAGCAGTTGGTTCCACAAAGAGTATGTGGAATCTGTACAGATTATAGTCACTACACTGATGAGTGTCCGCAACTTCAACCGGAGGACCACACTGTAGCAGCCACTCATAACTTCTATGACCGCCCCAAACAAGGGTACAATCAAGGTGGCAGCTATAACCATGAATGTCAGGATAACTCTAACCAAGGCTGGAGAGATAATTCTAACCAGGGTTGGAGGGACAATCATAACAGAAGAGGCAGAGACAACAATGGAAATCAGAGGTGGAATAACAATAACAACTTCAGGCAGCAGAATCAGAATCAGGCCTACAAAGCACCTCATTTAAAACAGCCTCAAGCATCTCAGCAAACCTCTCAGATTACTTATCCCTCTTCATCTCCTAATGACGAGTTACTATAATCTATTGATCGGAGACAACAGGCCATGGAAAACAACTTTACTGGTACTCTGAAAGGTCTGACTTCTACTTTGCAAGCCCTTGTTTCACAGATTGGATCAATGGACAACTCCAACAACCAGTCCTCAAGCTCTGGTGGACTCCCCTCTCAACCATTACCCAATCCAAAGGGTGGCATTAATGCCATTACCCTAAGGTCTGGAACCACATTGCAAGAGAGGAATCAGGAAGAGCCAAACCCACATAAACACGCCTCAGCTGAAGTGGTAATGGAATTAGAAGATATTGAGGAAGAAAAGGGTATACAGGACATGGCTGGGGAAGAAGATGCTAGATCACAGGAAGAAGCACCAAAGGGCACAGACACTATGGAAAACACCAGTCCTATTCCATTTCCACAACTTGCAAGGAAGCCCAGAAAGCAGTTGGAACCTGATCCCAAAATGGTAGAAATATTCAAAAAGGTTGAAGTAACTGTTCCCCTTTTTTATGTTATTCAACAGGTACTTAAATACGCAAAGTTTCTAAAGGATTTATGCATACATAAAGATAAGATTAATGAATTAGAAACTATTCCCTTAGGTAGTTCTATATCTGCTTTAATGGGAAATATACCTGAAAAATGTAGTGACCCAGGCCCATGCATGGTTAACTGTACCATTGGAGGTGTGATATTTTCTGACTGCATGTGTGATTTAGGAGCATGTGTTAGTATAATGTCTTTATCTATATATGATGTTTTAAGGCCCTCCCTTAAAAAGGTCGGCAGCTCGTTTTGTGTTAGCAGATAAAAGTATTATTACAGTGGCTGGAGTTGCTGAAGATGTATTAGTGGGTATTAAAGGTCTCACTTTCCCCATTGATTTTTACATCCTGGAGATGCCCCAACATGACTCAGAGAAACCATCATCAATCCTACTCGGAAGACCTTTCTTGAAGACCTCGAAGTTTAAATTAGATGCTTTTGCAGGAACATACTCTTTTGAAATAGACGGCCGAGTGGTAAGCTTCAATCTGATTGGAGTCATGAAGCATCCTCCAGGAGATCATTCTATCTTCCAGTGTGATGTCATAGATGAGACCATAGCTGAAGTTCACCAGGAGGAGTTTGAAAAGAAGTACGTAGGACAAGGTCCGAGTGTGGGGAATTTTGAGGACAATGAAAGTACTCTGCCACTACCACCAGCTCCAGACAATTCAGAGCCTGACCATGAACAGAAGTTAGAATTGAAACCCCTCCCTCCATACCTCAAATATGCTTACCTCGAGGACAAGCAGAAGTTTCCAGTTATCATTACACGAGACCACACTTCTGAACAGGAAGAGCAGTTACTTAGTGTGCTGAGGAGGCACAAGAAAGCAATTGGGTGGAGTTTAGCAGACATAGTAGGCATCGACCCTCAAGTTTGTGAGCACGGAATATTTTTAGATGAAGGAGCAAGACCCGTTCGTCAACCCCAAAGAAGACTGAACCCCACTATCTTAGAGTTTGTCAAGAAGGAAGTGACCAGACTATTAGAGGCAGATATTATCTACCCCATCTCAGACAGTGAATGGGTGAGCCTAGTCCAAGTGGTACCCAAGAAGTCTGGAGTCACTACAGTGAAGAATGAGCATGGAGAGCTCATAGCTACCAGAGTACAGAATCACTGGAGGGTCTGCATTGATTACAAGCGTCTCAACCAAGCCACTCGTAAGGATCACTATCCCCTTCCATTCATTGGTGGGAATTTCAGATAAGCGAATGGAGATACTGTATGGCTCAAGAACGCCTACTTTCCTACTGCTTCAACTCAATCCTTCTTACTCCTTTCCATGGCAAGCTGTGTATAGGGGTTCACCGTTCGACGATAGCTACTTTGAATCCTCTCGGAAAAATGGTCCTCTGCGGCTGTCACTCGCATGGCTAATCGTCTGGAGGCATCACCTGGCCGAAGGCTACATCCCATCCTCGCAGTGAAAACTACGCTCACGCGCTCTGTCACAGCACGGCTAATCACTGGTTGGTTCCCGCGCCTACTGGAATAGAATTCCTTGATTCTTTTGCGTCTGTCACTAACGCCCAGCACTAGCGAGTCTGAAGCACGTCACAGTCATTCATTACCAGAATCCTACTCGGAATACCACAGACAAGGTTAGACTTTCCGGATTCCCAGGATCCTACTCGGAATACCACAGACAAGGTGAGACTTTCCGGATCCTCATAAATGCCGCCATCTATCTAGCTTATACCACGAAGATTCTGTTGGGGAATCTAAGAGATACACATTCAAGCTCTGTTGCATGTAGAACGGAAGCGGTTGTCAATCACGTGCGTTCATAAGTGAGAATGATAATGAGCGTCACATAATCATCACATTCATCATGTTCTTGGGTGCGAATGAATATCTTCGAATAAGAATAAGAGAGATTTGAATAAAAGAAAATAGAATTGCATTAATACTTGAGGTACAGCAGAGCTCCACACCCTTAATCTATGGTGTGCAGAAACTCCACCGTTGAAAATACATAAGTAAAAGGTTCAGGCATGGCCGAATGGCCAGCCCCCATGATCTGAGAACTAATCGTCCCCAAGATGTCAAATACATTAGTTAAATGTTCTATTTATAATAAACTAGCTCCTAGGGTTTACATGAGTAAGTAATTGATGCATAAATCCACTTCCGGGGCCCACTTGGTGTATGCTTGGGCTGAGCTTGATCAATCAACGAGCTGAGGCTTCTCTTGGAGTTGAACTCCGAGTTATGACGTGTTTTGGGCGTTCAACTCCGGATCATGACGTTTTTCTGGCGTTTAACTCCAGACAGCAGCATGTACTTGGCGTTCAACGCCAAGTTACATCGTCAATTTCCAAATAAAGTATGGACTATTATGTATTGCTGGAAAGCTCTGGATGTCTACTTTCCAACGCTGTTGAGAGCGCGCCATTTGGAGTTCTGTAGCTCCAGAAAATCCATTTCGAGTGTAGGGAGGTCAGATTCCAATAGCATCAGCAGTCCTTTTGTCAGCCTTTTTCAGAGTTTTGCTCAAGTCCCTCAATTTCAGCCAGAAATTACCTGAAATCATAGAAAAACACACAAACTCATAGTAAAGTCCAGAAATGTGAATTTAACATAAAAACTAATGAAAACATCCCTAAAAGTAGCTTGAACTTACTAAAAACTACCTAAAAACAATGCCAAAAAGCGTATAAATTATCCGCTCATCACAAGACCAAACTTAAATTGTTGCTTGTCCCCAAGCAACTGAAAATCAAATAGGATAAAAAGAAGAGAATATACTATAAATTCCAGAATATCAATGAATATTAATTATAATTAGATGAGCGGGACTTGTAGCTTTTTGCTTCTGAACAGTTTTGGCATCTCACTTTTTCCTTTGAAGTTAAGAATGATTGGCTTCTCTAGGAACTTAGAATTTCGGATAGTGTTATTGACTTTCCTAGTTAAGCACGTTGATTCTTGAACACAGCTACTTATGAGTCTTGGCCGTGGCCCTAAGCACTTTGTCTTCCAGTATTACCACCGGATACATAAATGCCACAGACACATAACTGGGTGAACCTTTTCAGATTCTGACTCAGCTCTGCTAGAGTCCCCAGTTAGTGGTGTCCAGAGCTCTTAAGCACACTCTTTTGCTTTGGATCACGACTTTAACCACTCAGTCTCAAGCTTTTCACTTGGACCTTCATGACACAAGCACATGGTTAGGGACAGCTTGATTTAGCCGCTTAGTCCTGGATTTTAGTTCCTTGGGCCCTCCTATCCATTGATGCTCAAAGCCTTGGATCCTTTTTACCCTTGCCTTTTGGTTTTAAGGGCTATTGGCTTTTTCTACTGCTCCTTCTTTCTTTTTTTTTTTCGCCATTCACTGCTTTTTCTTGCTTCAAGAATCAATTTCATAATTTTTCAGATCATCAATAACATTTCTCTTTGTTCATCATTCTTTCAAGAACCAACAATTTTAACATCCATAAATAACATGATCAAAAGACATATGCACTGTTCAAGCATTCATTCAGAAAACAAAAGTATTGCCACCACATCAATATAATTAAATTAAATTCAAAAATAAATTCGAAATTCTTGTACTTCTTGTTCTTTTGAATTAAAACATTTTTCTTTTAAGAGAGGTGAAGGATTAATGGAATTTATTCATAGCTTTAAGGCATGGTTACATACTAATGATCATGAAATAAAGACACAAAACATAGATAAACACAATATTAAAACCGTAAAACAAAAAGAAATAAAGAACAAGGAATGAATCCACCTCTAGTGGCGTCTTCTTCTTGAAGGACCAATGATGTTCTTTAGCTCTTCTATGTCCCTTCCTTGCCTTTGTTGCTCCTCCCTCATTGCTCTTTGATCTTCTCTTATTTCTTGGAGAATGATGGAGTGCTCATGATGTTCCACCCTTAATTGTTCCACATTGTGGCTCAAACCTTCTAAGGAAGTGTTGAGTTGTTCCCAATAGTTGTTTGGAGGAAAGTGCATCCCTTGAGGCATCTCAGGGATTTCTTGATGATGAGCTTCCTCATGCACCTCTTGAGAACCGTGAGGGGCTTCTCCTGCTTGCTCCATCCTCTTCTTTGTGATGGGCTTATCCTCTTCAATGGAGATGTCTCCTTCTATGATAACTCCAGCTGAGTAACATAGATGGCAAATAAGGTGAGGAAAAGCTAGCCGTGCCATAGGTGAGGGCTTGTCGGCTATTTTGTATATTTCATTGGAGATGACCTCATGAACTTCTACTTCCTCTCCAATCATGATGCCATGAATCATGATGGCCCGATCCACAATAACTTCAGATCGGTTGCTAGTAGGAATGATGGAGCGTTGAATGAACTCCAACCATCCTCTAGCTATAGGCTTGAGGTCCAGTCTTCTTAGTTGGACTGGCTTGCCTTTGGAGTCTCTCTTCCATTGAGCTCCTTCCACACAAATGTCCATAAGGACTTGGTCCAACCTTTGATCAAAGTTGACCCTTCTAGTGTAGGGGCGTTCATCTCCTTGCATCATGGGCAAGTGAAACGCCAACCTTACATTTTCCGGACTGAAATCCAAGTAATTCCCCCGAACCATTGTGAGATAATTCTTTGGACTCGGGTTCATACCTTGATCATGGTTCCTAGTGATCCATGCATTGGCATAGAACTCTTGAACCATTAAGATTCCGACTTGTTGCATGGGGTTGGTTAAGACTTCCCAACCTCTTCTTCGGACTTCATGTCGGATCTCCGGATACTTATTTTTCTTGAGCTTGAAAGGGACCTCAGGGATCACTTTCTTCTTTGCCACAACATCATAGAAGTGGTCTTGATGGCTCTTGGAGATGAATCTTTCCATCTCCCATGACTCAGAGGTGGAAGCTTTTGTCTTCCCTTTTCCTTTTCTAGAGGATACTCCGGCCTTAGGTGCCATTGGTAATGGAAAAACAAAAAAAAAGCTTATGCTTTTACCACACCAAACTTAAAATATTGCTCGCCCTCGAGCAATAAAAGAAAGAAGAGAAGAAGAAGAAGAAGAAAATATGGTAGAGAGGGAGAAAGGTAGGTTCGGCTTAGGTGAAGAAGGAGGGGTTGTGTTGTGTGAAAATGAAGTAGAATGGAAGGGTATTTATAGGGAAAGGGGGGGAGGTATGTTTGGCCATTTGGGTGGGAATGGGAGGGAAATTGGTTTGAATTTTTTAAGGTAGGTGGGGTTTATGGGGAAGGGTGGTTGGATGTGAGTGGTGAATGGGGTAATTGGGAAGAGGAATTGAGGTGATTGGTGAAGGTTTTTGGGAAGTGTGATATGGGGAAGAGTGAAATAGGATTAGGAGAGTGTGATTAGGATTAAAAGGTAAGGTGGGAATATGTTAGGTGGGGATCCTGTGGGGTCCACAGATCTTGAGGTGATCCTGTGGGGTCCACAGATCCTGTGGTGTCAAGGAATTCCATCCCTGCACCAAATAGGCATGTAAAATGCCTTCGTGCATCATTCTGGCGTTTAACGCCCATGTAAAGCATGTTTCTGGCGTTGAACGCCAGTTTCATGCTTGTTACTGGCGTTCAGCGCCAGTTTTTCCTCTCTGGGCACATTCCTGGCGTTCAGCGCCAGAATGTTGCTTGTTTCTGGCGTTCAGCGCCAGAATGGTGCTCTGTTCTGGCGTTGAACGCCGGCCAGATGCATCTTGCTGGCGTTGAACGCCAGCCTGTGCTTCCTCCAAGGTGCGATTTTTTTTCTTCTGCTGTTTTTGATTCTGTTTTTAATTTTTATGATTTTTTCGTGACTCCTCATGATCATGTACCTAATAAAACACAAAATAACAATAAAATAGTATAAAATAGAAATTAGATAAATAAAATTGGATTGCCTCCCAACAAGCGCTTCTTTAATGTCAATAGCTTGACAGTGGCTCTCATGGAGCCACAAGGTGATCAGGTCAATGTTGTATAGTTGTCCACACCAAACTTAGAGTTTGGATATGGGGTCTTAACACCAAACTTAGAGTTTGGTTGTGGCCTCACAACACCAAACTTAAAGTTTGACTGTGGGGGCTCTTCTTGACTCTGAACTGAGAGAAGCTCTTCATGCTTACTCTCTTTTGTCACAGAGGGATGGCCATGTGCCTTAAACACAAGGTAGTCCCCATTCAATGGAAGGACTAACTCACCTCTATTGACATCTATCACAGCTCCTGCTGTGGCTAGGAAAGGTCTTCCAAGGATGATGCAATCATCCTCTTCCTTCCTAGTGTCTAAGATTATGAAATCAGCAGGGATGTAAAGGCCTTCAACCTTTACTAACACGTCCTCTACTATTCCATAAGCTTGTCTCAATGACTTGTCTGCCAGTTGTAATGAGAACAAGGCAGGTTGTACCTCAATGATCCCCAGCTTCTCCATTACAAAGAGTGGCATAAGATTTATCCCTGACCCCAGATCACACAAAGCTTTTGCAAAGTTCATGGTGCCTATGGTGCAAGGTATTAAGAACTTGCCAGGATCTTGTTTCTTTTAAGGTAGAGTTTTCTGAATCCAAGAATCCAGTTCACTAATGAGCAAGGGAGGTTCACTTTCCCAGGTCTCATTACCAAACAACTTGGCATTCAGCTTCATGATAGCTCCTAAGTATTGAGCAACTTGCTCTCCAGTCACATCTTCATCCTCTTCAGAGGAAGAATAGTCTTCAGAGCTCATGAATGGCAGAAGGAGGTTTAATGGAATCTCTATGGTCTCTATATGAGCCTCAGATTCCTTTGGATCCTTAATAGGAAACTCCTTCTTGCTTGAGGGACGTCCCAGGAGGTCTTCCTCACTAGGATTTTCGTCCTTCTCCTCCCTTGTGCATTCGGCCATGTTGATCACATCAATGGCCTTGCACTCTCCTTTTGGATTCTCTTCTGTATTACTTGGGAGAATACTGGGAGGAGTTTCAATGACTTTCTTACTAAGCTGGCCCACTTGTGCCTCCAAATTTCTAATGGAGGATCTTGTTTCATTCATGAAACTGAAAGTGGCCTTTGACAGATCAGAGACTATATTGGCTAAATTAGAAGTGTTTTGTTCAGAATTCTCTGTCTGTTGCTGAGAAGATGATGGATATGGCTTACTATTACTCAGCCTATTGCGTCCACCATTGTTAAAACCTTGTTGAGGTTTTTGTTGATCCCAATTGAACATCCAATCACCAAGAAGTCAGTGGAAGGACAAATGCAAGATAACTCTATCAAAAGGAGGGCGCAGGAATTCCTCCTTGAACCTCCTGAAATTGACTACCGGGCCAGCCTAGAAGCATCTGTTGCCAAGCTGCAAGAAACTATGGAACAAATTAAGGAAGAACAGCAAAATCAAAACTGCATGCTCTGCAAATTGTTGAAGGAACAAGAGAAGCAGGGGCGTGAGCTACAGGAGCTGAAGCGCCAGAAGCTCTCCCTTGAAGGGTCAAATACCCCACAAGTTGAGGGAGCATCCACTTCTCAAAATCAAGGTTGTTGAGTCCTAACTCTGCGATAACCTCTATCATTAAGAGTCTATTTTAGAGTCATTTAAATTTTTGTTTTCTATTACTATTAGTCTTATCTTATATTTATTTTTGAGTCTTGTTCTTAATTCATGATTAATAAAATTTAAGGTTCATGTCTTAAAGCTATGAATGTCCTATGAATCCATCACCTCTCTTAAATGAAAAATGCTTTAATCACAAAAGAACAAGAAGTACAGGATTTTGAATTCATCTCTGAAACTAGTTGAATTAGTTTGATGTGGTGACAATACTTTTTATTTTCTGAATGAATGCTTGAACAGTGCATATGTCTTTTGAATTTGTTGATTAAAGAATTTTAAACTTGTTGGCTCTTGAAAGAATGATGGAAAAGGAGAAATGTTATTGAGGATCTGAAAAATCATCAAATTGATTCTTGAAGCAAGAAAAAGCAGTGAATTCAAAAAAAAAAGCAAGCAGAAAAAACCAATAGCCCTTTTAAACAAAAAGGCAAGGGTAAAAATAAAAAGTGATCTGATGTGTGGAAAACGATCCAACACAAAACTCACCGGCAAGTGTACCGGGTCGCATCAAGTAATAATAACTCACATGAGTGAGGTCGATCCCACAGGGATTGAAGGATTGAGCAATTTTAGTTTAGTGGGTGATTTAGTCAAGCGAATCAAGTTTTGGTTGAGTGATTTGTGTTTAACAAGAAGTAAATGACAGTAAATGTAAAGGGGGAAGGGAGAAGTGCAGTAAATTAAAGAACAGGAAAGTAAATTTGCAGAAACTTAAAGAACAAGGATTTAAATGACTGAAACTTAAAGTGCAAGAAACATAAACTGTAGTAACTTAAATGGCAAGAAAGATAGATGGCCTGAATATAAAAGGGAATTGAGGACTGGGAATGCAGAATCTAAACCAAGAGAAAGTAAATTGCAACAATTAAGAGAGCAAAAATTGAATCAGAAGCAATAAGCATTCAAACAGAAAGGAAATAAGGTGCAGCAGAGGTTCACAGAGGAACCCAAAGTGAATTTTGATCTCAGGACTCAAGAGCTTAGGTAGCAGAGCCTAAAACTCAATTTCCTTCCCAGATCTGAGTTATCAAAGCAATTGACAGAAAATTTAAAGAAGAAGCAGTAAAGGAAATTGAAATTGAATTGAATTATGCAGAGAAGATTTAAAGAGAGTTTGAATGGGAATTGAGACAGAATTTCCTCAATTTCTCACACCCAAAACTCAAAAACAGAAGATTAGAAGTGCTCAGGCAAGAATGAGGAAGAAGAGAGATCAATTCTCCTCCCCAATTCTCAGAATTCTCAGTAAAGTTCCAAGAACAAGTGCCAAAGCTCAAAATAAAAGTGAAAATTCAAAGCTCAAAGCAAAAGTAAAAAAAGTCCTAATTACATCAAACTAACTCCTATTTATACACTTTCTATTCTTAGATTTTGGGATTTGGATGGGCTTTTGATTTGGTGAAGAAATGAATTCAAATGGATTTTTAATTTGAATTTTTGGCCCATTAAAAGTCACTCCCAGGAGGCTGCCCTGCCCTTGTGGAGGGCAGGGCAGAAAATTGATGCATGTTGCGGACGGTTGGTGCGAGCTGGGCGCGGCCTTGTGCGCAGAATTTGCTTCTTGGTGCGCAAGGTGCTGCCCTGCCCGCGCCAAGGGCAGGGCAGGAAAAGTTGGTGCTGCCAGGGACGAGCGTTGCGCGCGCTGATGCTGCCAGGAACGAGACTTGGTGCGCCAGGATTGTGCGTGATGCGCCACACACACAAGATGCTGCCCTGCCCGCGCAGAGGGCAGGGCAATGTTCCTTCTTTCACGTCCCGTGTTCGTATCACGGAGGACGCACACGCTGCAATAATTTCCTTGGTTTCTTGGCACGGCACTCATCCTTAAGTCCTAGCTTCCTCATGGTTCCTTGTTCGAGTCTTGTGGCATGCATGGGTGACATTTTTCCCTTGAATTTCTTCCTTAGAGAGCCCGATTCTGCCCTCCACAAGGGCAGGGCAAGGTTCTCTTCCTCTTGATCTCAAGGCACATTTTGTGCTCTGCCCTTGTAGTGGGCAGGGCAGAGTTGCCTTCCTTGGTTGGTTCCTTTATGTTGCCCTCCTAGAGGGCAGTGTGCCCTTGTGGAGGGCAATGTTGCCTCCCCCTTTGCATGCGGCACGCTTCATCTCTCTTTTGCCACACTTTCCTTTCCTTGGGCTACACTTCTTAGGCTACGCTTTTCCTTTTCTTTTCTTTTCTTCACCTATAATAAACCAAAACAACACTCCAAGTATCACTAAATTCAAGAGGCTTATAAATCAATTAAAATTCAATTAAAATTAGCTTAAACCTCAT
Organism: Arachis stenosperma; assembly: GCF_014773155.1. Lineage (NCBI taxonomy): Eukaryota > Viridiplantae > Streptophyta > Magnoliopsida > Fabales > Fabaceae > Arachis > Arachis stenosperma. The sequence continues at coordinate 71,406,243 of NC_080380.1, read as the reverse complement.
GGATTATCATTAATTTCATGGTGGTTGCTTGATTTAAGGAAGTTATGCATTTTCACTCCAAATCACTTACTTAGGATGCAAGAAAGTGCATAAATGCTAACAAAACAAGTAAAATTAGCTTGAAAAATGGGTATATGATGACTTGTCATCACAACACCAAACTTAAATCTTGCTTGTCCCCAAGCAAGCACCAAAACTAAGAGTACATGAAATGAATAAGAAAAGGATATTATCCTTATTATGCAGATAGCAGAACTTGATCCATGGGGCATTTATGCAGACAATGACAACTCAAGTTATTGTTCCTGTTACATAATACATATCTTTCTTCAAAAGCTTGCTAAACTTGCTGTTATAAGACTCACTTTTTACTCATTCCCTTGCTAACTTTTCTTGGCTTATAATGCTTTAACAAGCTTATTATTCTTTTAGAGGTTGGGTGTCAAATGCTGCAGCATAGCCTTTGGCTTTATTTTCTTTTCTTTTGCTCAACATCTTTCCACCACAGACACATGGCTCATTAATTCTTCCTAGGATCATTGATGCCCAGCATCTCTTTGGATAACTAAATGTTTTGTATCTAAGTTGCTCTTTATTGTGGATTTTCAATTGGCCATCCCAAATCAGTTGATCTAAGTGACCGGGTTTTAAAATACCCCTTAGAATTTACTCATCTAAGTAGATCTTAGTACAAGAACACCACAGTCATATGTCCTAGGGTCCAAGCTATTGGTGTCCAACCTTTATTCTTTGTTTTTCTTGCCATTTTGGCTTTTTCTTTCCTCCTTTTCTTTCTGTTTTTGTTACCAAGGGTTGTTTCATTCTTGATAGGAGTTTTTATAACAGCAAGCTAACTCACAATTGAATGAGAATGATATTATGCAACAATTATTTCATGAGTTATGCATTTAATCAAACACATATACCACCACCAACTTCCATTCATACTTATGCAACATTGGATATTTCACTTTTCAATTCAAACCAAACTCTTTTATTTAAGCATATGGGAAACAAAACAATATTTAAAGCTAAGTGATGGATAACAAGCATTATGCAGGTTTAGCATTTTAACAAGCAGTTTCACTTGCAGCTAGATAAACACTTTAGCAAGACAAACAATGGCTTCCAGATTCAAAACATTTCACAGCAGCAAGGATTAAGTTCAGATACAACCTTTGAAGTTGCAGCCCTTTGATTTTTCCTTCTGTTGTGTTCTCTTTGAGTTAAGATGCATAATGTCTTCAATTGTTGACTCTTGTTCTGCATAACCCTCAAAGTTGCTTGCTTCTCAAGCCTTTAATTATATGGTTAATGTGCATAAACTGAGCGTGGTTTCAGGATTTGTTTTGGTGTGTGAACACCAAACTTAATTGTTTTGCCACTGTCTCAGATGCAACAAGTCAACCATAATTGAAACCATGTGTACTTGCTAAAGGTTAATGAAATTAAAGCTAGGAAACAATTCAACAGTTGAATAATGTGTTTGATTGCTTGGAGCTAGAATTATGCAAGAGGTGAGAATGTGTTTTTAAATGATATTTTTGGTGGAACACCAAACTTAGAAGTTTTCATTCTCCCTCAAATTGTTTTGGTGTGCAACACCAAACTTAACTCCTTGCAATACATACCACTTGTTCAACATTTTTATTGAAAAGCTATGAAAAGAAAACTACCTTAGGTTGGGTTGCCTCCCAACAAGCACTCTTTTATTGTCACTAGCTTGACATTGGACTTCCCTTTAAGGTGGTTGATGTTGGTGATGTCTCAACTTGTCACCTCTCACTGTCAGCTTTCTTTGTGTGCCTTGATGCTCAATTTCCATATGCTCAAGAGAGAGTATTTGGTTGACAGTGTAATAATCTTCTGCTCCCTGTTGTTGATATACTAGTTGCACTTTATCACCTTTAGAAAATCTTTCAGTTGGGATTCTCTTGTTCTTCCACCGTTTATGAGCTTTTTTCTTGCTCTTCACCTTTTTCTTGCTTGTTGATCTTTTTTTCTTGACAGTTACTTGAGTTGTGATACCTTCCTTCTTGCTTATCACCCCTGCTTCCTTTTGAATCCCTTTTTCTTCTTGCATCTGTTTGTTTTTCTGTTCTACTTCCTTGTCAGTTGATTGCCTTGGAAGGAGATCATTACTCATTTTGCTTGTTTCTTCATCCCTTTGTAATTCTGGAAAGACTTTCAGTATGATGCTCTCCTCATGCATCCTGAGGGTTAACTCTCCTTGCTCTATATCCACAATGGCTCTAGCAGTGGCCAGAAATGGTCGACCAAGTATTATGGAGTCACTTCCATTTTCTGAAGAATCCAGGACCACAAAATCTGCAGGATAAATGAACTTGTCAACCTTAACTAAAAGGTTCTCAATTAGTCCTTTAGGATATACCACTGATTGGTCCACCAACTCCAAGGACATCTGTGTTGGTTTCACCTCCTTCATGCCAAGCTTTTTCACTAGAGAATATGGGATTAGATTTATGCTTGCTCCTAGATCACACATCCCCTTGTTAATGAATAGGTTTCCAATAGTGCATGGTAAGAAGAAACCTCCCGGGTCTTCAAGCTTGGGAGGGAGTCCCTTTTTAATGAGTGCACTGCATTCTTCACTAAGCATCACCGTTTCCTTCTCATTCCAATCTCTTTTCTTGTTGATGAGCTCCTTTAAGAACTTGGCGTACAGAGGCATTTGCTCCAAAGCTTCAGCTAAAGGTATGTTGATCTCCAACTTCTTAAAAGTCTCAAGAAATTTGTGGAAATGCTGATCCTTTGTTTCCTTGTGAAATCTCTGTGGGTAAGGTAGTGGTGGTGTTGAGCTCTTCTCCATCTGATGTTGTTTTGGAACTGGTTCCTCCAAGATCTTCTTTTCTTTCTTCAAATTATGTGGCTTGTTATCTTCCTCTGTGAGTTTTTCTGGAGCATTCTTGCTTATCATGTCTTTGTTGATGGCTTCATCATTCTTTGTTGGCTCAGTGTCATTATGCTTGGTTGCTCCTTGGTTACCATCTGTTAACACTTTTCCACTTCTTAGTTGCACGACCTTGCATTCTTCCTTTGGGTTGGGAATGGTGTCACTAGGTAGTGAACTTGATGGTTTTTCAACAGAAATCTTCTTGGAGATTTGTCCAATCTGCCTCTCTAGGTTCTTCATGGAAGCTTCTTGGTTCTTTGTTGTCAATTCTTGGTTCTTCATCAGTTTTTCCATGAGCTGTTCCAGATTGGTGATTCTCTGTGAGTCTTGTGAGGTGGGTTGATTTTGGGGTGTTGATGAATGAAGATAAGTGTTTTGGTTGGTTGGGTGGTTATTGGGTGGATATTGGTTAGAATTTGGGTAGTTGTTCTGTGGTTTTCTGTATGAGTTTTGGTTAGTGTTTGGCTGGGTGTTGTGGTTTGTGTTTTTCCAATTGTTCTGGCCTGTGTTTCTTTGCCATGGTTGTTGGTTTTGATTATGGTTGTCTCTCCATCTGAGGTTGGGATGGTTCTTCCAAGATGGATTGTAAGTATCTCCATAAACTTCATTTGTTCCCGGATTTTGGTTGTGCATGTATTGGACTTGCTCTTGCTGTTGCTCTTCTTGAGTTTCTTCACTTTGCACCCAAGTAGTTGGTGGTTGGCTTGTGGTGCTCACTGCTGCAACTTGCAAGCCATCAATCCTTTTGGCCATTTGCTCAAATTGTTGTTGAATCTGCTGCTGCATCATCTTGTTCTGAGCTAGAATTGAATCAACTCCTTCCAACTCCATTACTCCTCTTCTCTGTGATGGTTGGCGTTGTCTTTGATGAGCAAAGAAATATTGGTTGTTGGCCACCATATCAATGAGGTTTCGAGCTTCCTCTGTGGTCTTCATGAGTTGTAAAGAGCCTCCGGCAGAGTGATCAAGAGCTTCTTGAGCTTTAAGAGTGAGTCCCTCATAGAAGTTTTGCAACTTGTCCCATTCAGTGAACATCTCTGGTGGACATTTCCTCAATAGAGCTTTATACCTCTCCCATGCTTCATATAAGTTCTCAGCCTCCAATTGAGTGAACGTTTGAACCTCAGTCTTCAACCTTAGGATTCTTTGAGGGGGATAAAATTTAGCAAGGAACTTGCTCACCAAGTCATCCCAAGTGTTGATGCTTTCTTTTGGAAAGGTCTCTAGCCATTGAGTGGCTTTGTCTCTGAGAGAGAAGGGAAAGAGCAGCAACTTGTAACTATCAGGAGGTACACCATTTGTTTTCACTGTGTCACAGATTCTCAAGAAGGTAGACAAATGTTGATTTGGATCCTCCAAAGGCCCTCCTCCAAAAGAACAATTGTTTTGAACCAGAGTGATGAGTTGTGGCTTGAGTTCAAAATTGTTTGCATTGACATTAGGAGGAAGAATGCTACTCCCACAATGCCTAGCATTGGCAAATGTGTATGAAGCCAAGACTCTTCTTTGATGTTGGTTATTATTGGCTCCTCCTTCTGGTTGAGTGGTATCTCCTTCCATCTCTTGGAATTCCTCCTCAGATTCTTCTTCTCCAACAACGTTCTTCCCTCTTTCGGCTCTTCTTATCCTCCGAAGAGTTCTTTGATCAATTTCAGAGAGGATAGGGGAAGATCTTCCTGTACCTGACATACAAACACACAACAATAAACACACAGACCCAGAAAATTAATAAAACTTCAATCTATTGCTAGAATGAGGTTTTAGTTAGTTTAAGCAAAAATTCAAACAGTTAGTGTGTTAGTAAGAATTAGAATAACAGAAAAGAAAAAAATGCTTAATCTAGACCTCCACTTCACTTAATCATTGTCAATCTATTTCAATCCCCGGCAACGGCGCCAAAAACTTGATGTGTGGAAAACGATCCAACACAAAACTCACCGGCAAGTGTACCGGGTCGCATCAAGTAATAATAACTCACATGAGTGAGGTCGATCCCACAGGGATTGAAGGATTGAGCAATTTTAGTTTAGTGGGTGATTTAGTCAAGCGAATCAAGTTTTGGTTGAGTGATTTGTGTTTAACAAGAAGTAAATGACAGTAAATGTAAAGGGGGAAGGGAGAAGTGCAGTAAATTAAAGAACAGGAAAGTAAATTTGCAGAAACTTAAAGAACAAGGAATTAAATGACTGAAACTTAAAGTGCAAGAAACATAAACTGCAGTAACTTAAATGGCAAGAAAGATAGATGGCCTGAATATAAAAGGGAATTGAGGACTGGGAATGCAGAATCTAAACCAAGAGAAAGTAAATTGCAACAATTAAGAGAGCAAAAATTGAATCAGAAGCAATAAGCATTCAAACAGAAAGGAAATAAGGTGCAGCAGAGGTTCACAGAGGAACCCAAAGTGAATTTTGATCTCAGGACTCAAGAGCTTAGGTAGCAGAGCCTAAAACTCAATTTCCTTCCCAGATCTGAGTTATCAAAGCAATTGACAGAAAATTTAAAGAAGAAGCAGTAAAGGAAATTGAAATTGAATTGAATTATGCAGAGAAGATTTAAAGAGAGTTTGAATGGGAATTGAGACAGAATTTCCTCAATTTCTCACACCCAAAACTCAAAAACAGAAGATTAGAAGTGCTCAGGCAAGAATGAGGAAGAAGAGAGATCAATTCTCCTCCCCAATTCTCAGAATTCTCAGTAAAGTTCCAAGAACAAGTGCCAAAGCTCAAAATAAAAGTGAAAATTCAAAGCTCAAAGCAAAAGTAAAAAAAGTCCTAATTACATCAAACTAACTCCTATTTATACACTTTCTATTCTTAGATTTTGGGATTTGGATGGGCTTTTGATTTGGTGAAGAAATGAATTCAAATGGATTTTTAATTTGAATTTTTGGACCATTAAAAGTCACTCCCAGGAGGCTGCCCTGCCCTTGTGGAGGGCAGGGCAGAAAATTGATGCATGGTGCGGACGGTTGGTGCGAGCTGGGCGCGGCCTTGTGCGCAGAATTTGCTTCTTGGTGCGCAAGGTGCTGCCCTGCCCGCGCCAAGGGCAGGGCAGGAAAAGTTGGTGCTGCCAGGGACGAGCGTTGCGCGCGCTGATGCTGCCAGGAACGAGACTTGGTGCGCCAGGATTGTGCGTGATGCGCCACACACACAAGATGCTGCCCTGCCCGCGCAGAGGGCAGGGCAATGTTCCTTCTTTCACGTCCCGTGTTCGAATCACGGAGGACGCACACGCTGCAATAATTTCCTTGGTTTCTTGGCACGGCACTCATCCTTAAGTCCTAGCTTCCTCATGGTTCCTTGTTCGAGTCTTGTGGCATGCATGGGTGACATTTTTCCCTTGAATTTCTTCCTTAGAGAGCCCGATTCTGCCCTCCACAAGGGCAGGGCAAGGTTCTCTTCCTCTTGATCTCAAGGCACATTTTGTGCTCTGCCCTTGTAGTGGGCAGGGCAGAGTTGCCTTCCTTGGTTAGTTCCTTTATGTTGCCCTCCTAGAGGGCAGTGTGCCCTTGTGGAGGGCAATGTTGCCTCCCCCTTTGCATGCGGCACGCTTCTTCTCTCTTTTGCCACACTTTCCTTTCCTTGGGCTACACTTCTTAGGCTACGCTTTTCCTTTTCTTTTCTTTTCTTCACCTATAATAAACCAAAACAACACTCCAAGTATCACTAAATTCAAGAGGCTTATAAATCAATTAAAATTCAATTAAAATTAGCTTAAACCTCATGGATTATCATTAATTTCATGGTGGTTGCTTGATTTAAGGAAGTTATGCATTTTCACTCCAAATCACTTACTTAGGATGCAAGAAAGTGCATAAATGCTAACAAAACAAGTAAAATTAGCTTGAAAAATGGGTATATGATGACTTGTCATCATGATCCAAGGCAAAAAGAGCGTGCTTAAGAACCCTGGACATCTCTAATTGGGGACTCTAGCAAAGCTGAGTCACAATCTGAAAAGGTTTACCCAGTTATGTGTCTGTGGCATGTGTGTATCCAGTGGTAATACTGGAAGACACAGTGCATTGGGTCACAGCCAAGACTCATAAAGTAGCTATGTTCAAGAATCATCATACTTAACTAGGAGAATCAATAACACTATCTGAATTCTGAGTTCCTATAGATGCCAATCATTCTAAACTGCAAAGGATAAAGTGAGATGCCAAAACTGTTTAGAGGCAAAAAGTTACTAGTCCCGCTCATCTAATTGGAGCTAAGTTTTATTGATATTTTGGAGTCTATAGTATGTTCTCTTCTTTTTATCCTATTTGATTTTTAGTTGCTTGGGGACAAGCAACAATTTAAGTTTGGTGTTGTGATGAGCGGATAATTTATACGCTTTTTGGAATTGTTTTTTGTATATTTTTAGTACATATTAGTTAGTTTTTAGTATGTTTTTATGAGTTTTTATTTAAAATTCACTTTTCTGGGCTTTACTATGAGTTTGTGTGTTTTTCTGTGATTTCAGGTAATTTCTGGCTGAAATTGAGGGACCTGAGCAAAAATCTGATTCAGAGGCTGAAAAAGGACTGCAGATGTTGTTGGATTCTGACCTCCCTGCACTTGAAGTGGATTTTCTGGAGCTACAGATGCCCAATTGGCGCGCTCTTAATTGCGTTGGAAAGTAGACATCCTGGGCTTTCCAGCAATGATAATAGTTCATACTTTGCCCGAGATTTGATGGCCCAAACTGGCGTCGCAAATCAGCTTCAGAATTCCCGGCGTTTAACGTCGGAACTGGCACAAAAGTTGGAGTTAAACGCCCAAACTGGCACAAAAGCTGGCGTTTAACTCCAGAAAAAGTCTCTACAAATGAAAGCTTCAATGCTCAGGCCAAGCACACACCAAGTGGACCCCGGAAGTGGATTTTTACGTCATTTACTCATTTCTGTATATCCTAGGTTACTAGTTCACTATAAATAGGATCTTTTGACATTGTATCTGGACCTCATGACACTTAACACGTTTCATATTGTACCTTCTATGGCATGAGTCTCTAAACCCCATAGTTGGGGGTGAGGAGCTCTGCTGTGTCTTGATGGATTAATGCAATTACTACTTTTTTCATTCAAAAATGCTTGTTTCCATTCTAAGATATCACTTGCTCCTCAACTTGATGAATGTGATGATCCGTGACACTCATCATCATTCTCACCTATGAACGTGTTCCTGACAACCACCTCCGTTCTACTTTAGATTGAGTGGATATCTCTTAGATTCTTTAGCCAGAATCTTCGTGGTATAAGCTAGAATATATTGGCGGCCATTCTTGAGAATCCGGAAGGTCTAAACCTTGTCTGTGGTATTCTGAGTAGGATTCAGGGATTGAATGACTGTGACGAGCTTCAAACTTGCGATTGTGGGATGTTAGTGACAGACGCAAAAGAATCACTGGATTCTATTCCGACATTATCGAGAACCGACAGATGAGTAGCCGTGCTGTGACAGAGCGCGTTGAACATTTTCACTGAGAGGATGGGAGGTAGCCATTGACAACGGTGAAACCCTACATACAGCTTGCCATGGAAGGAGCCTTGCGTGTATGAAGAAGAAGACACTAGGAAAGTAGAGATTCAGAAGATAGAGCATCTCCAAAACCTCAACCTATTATCCATTACTGCAAAACAAGTATTTATTTCATGTTCTTCTACTTTTCACAATTCAACCTGAGAATTATTGATATCCTGACTAAGAGTTACAAGATAACCATAGCTTGCTTCAAGCCGACAATCTCCGTGGGATCGACCCTTACTCACGTAAGGTATTACTTGGACGACCCAGTGCACTTGCTGGTTAGTTGTGCAGGATTGCAAAAGTGTGATTGCAATTTCGTGCACCAATAGATGATCTGCTACCTTGTTCTCCACACCCTTTTTGTCTCTAATCTTAATGTTGAATTCCTGCAACAATAAGATCCATCTGATTAGTCTTGGTTTTGACTCCTGTTTGGCAAATAGATATTTGAGTGCTGTGTGATCTGTGAAAACAATAACTTTAGAGCCAATGACGTATGATCTAAATTTGTCAAATGCAAAAACTATTGCCAGCAACTCCTTTTCGGTAGTGTTATAATTTCGTTGAGTGTCATTAAGGACCTTGCTGGCATAGTATATGACATGCACCAAATTTTCTTTTCTCTATCCTAACACTACCCCAACTGCAAAATCAGATGCATCACACAACAGTTTGAATGGTGATGCCAGGGCATCTAGGCCAGTTTTACTGACCTTTTCTTTACTGTTTTAGGGTAGTTTCATGCGTTTTCGTAGTGAATAAGCCAAGTTTTGGATGAAGTTACACTTACACCTTGATTCAAGCAACTTTTGTAAACTTTGCATAATTTCATGAGTATTTTGCTAGAATTGCATGATAAATTGATGATGCATAATCTCATGACTTTGGCTAGAGCTTTGATGCACTTTAATTGCTTGTTTTCAGGGCAAAGGAAGCAAGGAAGAACCACGTTAGTATTCACGTTAACCTAGTTAACATGAACACTAACGTGGAATGGTAAAGCTTGCAACGTTAATGAGAAAAGTGATCACCAATAACGCCTGCGAAGCCACCCAAAGCTCACGTTACTTGCCACATTAACTAAGTTAACATGGTAGTTGTTCATACCCTGACCGAGCTCTCCAAACTCGGGAAGTTCGCAGAAGGTCCGACCTCGTCCCAAAGGCCCACGCCTGAGGTCGGACCTCGGACAAATAAGTTAAGAAGGCCCATCAAAAGGAACGAAGCCCAAAAACCTAAAGGCCCAAACGGCCTAGGAAAGGCGGTTCCACGAAGATAGGGATAAAACCCCCAAAAGATAAGATAAGATAAGAATATCTTATCCAGGGAAGATCACGGCCAACTACTATAAATACACTGGAGCACCCAGGTATAACATATACTCTAATTCTACTCAATATCTGCTTGGACCCATGCTAACTTAAGCATCGGAGTGCCATTGCAGGTACAACCCCCAGCCGCTCAGCACACCAAGCTCGGGTCACGGAACCCCTACCTCGGGTCTTGCCAGATGACCGAGCTACACGTTTCAGGTAACCCTCGGAACATTGGCGCCGTTGCCGGGGACCTGGAAGTCATCCCTTTACCATGGCGGACGATCCTCTCAACAATGACCACGCTGCTTCAAAACAAGAGGAGGAAATTGACACCGGAGAACGACCGGACAGCCCTCTATCACCACGCACTCCAGGAGGAAACAAACAGAATCGCCCAAGTACATCACTCCCAAACAAAGATCCACAAAATCCCGAAAGAGAAAAGAGCTCGGAAATTCTAGAAGCAGTCCGGGCACAACAAAACCGACTGAAACAACTCGAAGAGGACATAAAGAAGCAAAAAGAAACCGAACAAGATCTGCGAAGGGAGGCTCGCAAACGCAGAGAATTAGAAGAAAAACTACGGAAAATAGAGGCCAACCTGAAAGATCGAACAGAACGCGACACCACCCCCGAAGGCAATCAGGATCCCTTCACAAAAGAGATCATGAAGGAGAAGGTACCGCGAAACTTCAAACCACCCGATATGGATCTCTACGACGGCACCACCGATCCAAGTCACCACCTCAGCAACTTCAGAAGCAGAATGTACCTAGTCGACGCCTCCGACGCGATTCGGTGCAAAGCCTTCCCCACCACTCTCACCAAGTCAGCCATGAGGTGGTTCGACAACCTGCCACCGAGATCAATCACCAGCTTCGAAGACCTAACTAAGAAATTCCTAACAAGGTTCTCCATTCAAAAGGACAAGGCAAAACATGCCCCCAGTCTACTCGGGATCAAACAAGGTAACCAAGAAACTCTCCGAGAATACATGGAGCGATTCAACAAAGCCTGCCTGGACATACAACACTTGCCCACTGAAGCAGCTATCATGGGATTGGCAAACGGCCTAAAGGAAGGACCGTTTAGCCAATCCCTCTCCAAACGATACCCGACCTCCCTATACGAGGTGCAGGAGCGGGCAGAAAAATATATCAATATGGAGGAAACCTCCCAACTAAGAGACTCTTCTAGGAAGGAATCAACCTACCCACTCCGAGATCGAGATCGAGAACAGAAGAAGAAAGAAGAACCCAACTCGGACAAGCCACGGAAGCACCACAACTATACCCCCCTCCGAGTCTCCCTGGTAGACATCTACAGAGAAGTATGCCACACCAAAAAGATCCCACCACCCCGACCTCTAAAACACAAAAGAGCGGGGAGAGATCGGTCCGAATACTGCGAATATCACAAGCTTTACGGTCATTCTACCAACGACTGCCACGACCTAAAGAATGTTATAGAAAAGCTAGCCAGAGAAGGAAAGCTCGACAGATACATAGCAGAGAAAGGAGAAGAGACCAGGAAGAGAAGACGAGGAGACAATGAAGGTCGGGCCGAACAAGTCCCGCGAACCCCTGAAAGACACGTTCACATGATAAATGGAGGTTTCGCAGGCGGAGGAACATCCAGATCCTCGCGAAAAAGACACCTCAAAGAAATCTATCATGTCCGAGAAGACAGTCCCCTGCCCGAGTTACCCACTATCTCATTTACCCGAGAGGATGCTCAAGGGATACTACCCGGGCACGACGATCCAATGGTGATCACCATTATCCTAGCAAACGCCAACTTACATCGAACCCTGATTGACCAAGGAAGCTCAGCAGATATCCTGTTCAAAGCGGCCTTCGACAAGCTCGGACTTGAAGAAAAAGAGCTAAAGGCCTATCCCTCCGACCTATTTGGGCTAGGGGACACCCTGATCCACCCCTTAGGATACATCTCGCTACACACTACCTTCGGAAGAGGCGAGCAATCTAAAACGTTAAGCATCGACTACATTATAGTCGACGTTACCTCAGCATACAATGCCCTCATTGGGCGACCAACCCTAAACAGACTGGCAGCTGTGGTCTCAACCCCACACCTCTGTATGAAGTTCCCTACCGCAAAGGGAATCGCCACCCTAAAAGGCGACCAAAAATTAGCACGGCGATGCTACAACGAAAGTTTAAGCCTAAAAGGGAAAGAGGTCAACACAATAGAACTCGGGCGAGTTCAAACCCAAGAAGACCTTCGGCCACAACCAGAGGGAGAAACCGAAAGGATCCAAATTGGGAACACACCTGAAAAAGTAACAAACATTGGAGCAAACCTCGAAACAGGCCTAAAGGAGGAACTCATAACCCTCTTAAGGGAGAATTCCGACCTCTTCGCCTGGAAAGCCTCCGACATGCCAGGCATAAACCCCGATCTGATGTGCCACAAGCTATCAGTGTACCCGGGATCCCGACCTGTCCAACAAAGACGCAGGAAGCTCGGGCCCGAACGCATGCAAGCAATAGAAGAACAAGTACAAGCACTACTAGATGCAGGGTTCATTAGGGAAGTAAAATACCCCCTATGGCTCGCAAACGTGGTCCTAGTAAAAAAGCCCAATGGAAAATGGAGGATGTGCGTCGACTACACGGATCTCAACAAAGCCTGCCCCAAAGATCCATATCCGCTACCAAACATCGACGCCTTAGTAGACGCAGCCTCAGGCTATAGATATCTCTCCTTCATGGACGCATACTCGGGATACAACCAAATCCCGATGTATGGACCTGACCAAGAAAAGACCTCGTTCATAACCCCAAGGGCAAACTACTGCTACGTAGTAATGCCCTTCGGGCTGAAGAACGCAGGAGCAACCTACCAGAGGCTAATGAACAAAGTGTTCTCAGAGCACATCGGACTACAACTGGAGGTGTACGTCGACGACATGCTGGTAAAGACACAAGAAGACAGAAACTTGCTGACCGACCTCACCAGTGTCTTCGGCACCCTCAGAAAACACAACATGAGACTTAACCCGACAAAGTTCACCTTCGCCGCAGAAGCCGGAAAGTTCTTAGGCTTCATGCTGACTCAAAGGGGCATCGAAGCAAACCCGGACAAATGCCAAGCAATACTCAATATGAAGAGTCCGACGTGTGTCAAAGAAGTACAACAACTGAATGGAAGGCTGGCCGCCCTATCAAGATTCTTGGCAGGATCAGCAATAAAATCACTACCTCTCTACTCACTCCTAAAGAAAGGGAAACCCTTCTCATGGACCCCGGAGTGCGAAAAAGCCTTTCAAAAATTCAAGGAATTCCTCGGGCAGCCACCAATCCTAACCCGACCTCTAAAAGGAGAAGAGCTCGTACTATACCTCTCGGTCGGACATCGAGCAATCGCTTCAGCATTAATACGAGAAAATGACCAAGGACAACACCCCATATACTTTGTAAGCAAAGCACTACAAGGGGCCGAATTAAACTATCAGAAAATAGAAAAATTCGCCTACGCCCTAGTATTCACAGCTCGGAGGCTCCGCCCCTACTTTCAAGCCCACACCATCAAAGTCCGAACAAACCAACCCATGAGACACATCCTACAAAAAACAGACCTGGCAGGACGAATCCTACAATGGGCGGTGGAACTGTCCGAGTTCGACCTCCACTATGAAGCCCGGACTGCGATAAAATCTCAGTATCTAGCCGACTTCGTCGCGGAATACACTGAGACCCCTGGAACCCCACTCTCATGGAACCTGTACGTTGACGTGTCCTCAAACAAAACAGGAAGTGGAGCAGGGGTTATACTCGAAAGCGACCAAGGAACGCGGATAGAACTATCCCTAAAATTCGAGTTCCAGGCTTCGAACAACCAAGCCGAATACGAGGCCCTACTAGCAGGCCTAAAACTAGCCGAAGAAGTCGGAGCCCAGAAAATCACAATCTTCAGCGACTCCCAGGTCGTCACATCACAAGTCAATGGAAGCTACCAGGCCAAAGACCCGACTATGAAGAAATACCTGGACCAAACACAGGCACAATTACGCCACTTTTCAGAAATACAGATCCAGCACATACCTCGGGAACAAAATGCCCGGGCAGACGCCCTCTCAAAGTTTGCTAGCACCAAGCCCGGAGGCAACAACAGAAGTCTTCTCCAAGAAACCCTACAATCTCCCTCCGTGCTAAGAGAGGAAGAAACGTTAAATATATCCAACCAACAGCAAGGATGGATGACCCCCATACTCAACTACCTGAAGTCAGGAACTCTCCCCATAGAAAGAAAAGAAGCTAAAAGGCTTACAAAGGACGCCCAGAATTATACGCTAATTCACGACGTATTATACAGAAGAGGATTCTCAAACCCCCTCCTTAGGTGCGTTCCGACTTCAGAAACAAAGGGCGTCCTCGAAGAAGTCCACGAAGGCATGTGTGGGAACCATCTCGGAGCTCGGGCACTATCCAAAAAAGTAGTCAGAGCCGGGTTCTACTGGCCGACCTTGCAAAGAGACGCAACAGAGTTTGTGAAAATATGCCCCCCCTGCCAAAAACACGCCAATTTTCACAAGGCACCACCCGAAGACCTTATCAGCATCACTGCACCATGGCCCTTCGCAAAGTGGGGACTCGACCTACTCGGTCCGTTCCCACAAGGACCGGGGCAAGTCAAATACCTCATAGTAGGGGTCGACTACTTCACGAAGTGGATCGAAGCTGAACCCTTAGCCGCCATTACGGCTCAGAAAAGCCGCAAATTCCTATACAAAAACATTGTCACAAGGTTCAGAGTCCCCTACTCCATCACAACAGACAATGGAACACAATTCACGGACACAAGTTTTCAGAAATTGGTGGCCGAACTAAAAATCAAACAGCAATTCACATCAGTCGAGCACCCACAAGCCAATGGGCAAGCAGAAGCTGCAAATAAAATCATCTTGGCCGGGTTAAAACGAAGACTCCAAGAGGCCAAAGGGGCATGGGCCGAAGAGCTCCCCCAGGTGCTATGGGCATATCGGACAACCCCACACTCTACAACGGGAGAATCGCCATTCCGACTAGCTTATGGAATGGAGGCAATGATTCCTATTGAAATAGAGGAAGGGTCACCTAGAACCATCTTCTACAACAAAAAAGATAACCCGCAGGCACAAAGGGAAGAACTCGACCTCCTCCCCGAGGTCCGAAAAAGAGCTCGGATTCGAGAAGAAGCCTTAAAACGGCGAACGGCCCTCAGATACAATCAAAAGGTAATAAAGCGAAGCTTCTCCATTCACGACCTGATTCTAATCCGAAATGACATCGGAACACAAAAGTCGGGAGAAGGAAAGCTAGCCGCAAATTGGAAAGGGCCCTACAAGGTAACAGAAGTCTTAGGGACAGGCTACTACAAAATATCCGACCTAGAAGGCAATGAGCTGCCCAGAATCTGGCACGCCTGTAATCTAAGGCGGTACTACAGCTAGAAAAACTTAACCCGAGGTGTACTCTTTTTCCCTACAAGGGTTTTTTAATGAGACACCCGGTTAAGCAGGATACCCGACCTAAAGGGTAAACACTTTGTAAATATTCTTTCTTTTTTAATACTAATCAAATTTCTCTATTTTCTCTTCCTCATGATGAAGCAAATCCTAGAAAGTACCCCACCAAGGCGCATTAATTTATGCTCGGCAAAACGCAAAAAATCATTTGCCAAAAGACCATACAAGGTCGGCAAAGATAAAGCGACGAGGTTCAAATTAATGTGAGAAGTTATAAAGTAACCCTGAAAATGGCTCGAAAAGCCAAATAAAAAAGAGGTTACAAAAATAACTTAAAAAGGCCGACCAAACGACGAAGTCGGACCCAACAAAGGGAAAAGTTATAAAGTAACTCTAAAATGGCTCAAAAAGCCAAATAAAAAGAGATTACAGAAATAACTCAGAAGAACCGACCAACGACCAAGTCGGACCTAACAAAAAAGGAGGTACTCAAGCACCCGATGTCCGAGAAAAAGCTCGGCCCAAGAAAGAAGCCTTAAAACGGCAAGAACCAGGATTTCGAAAAACGCTTACTAAAAAGTTGCTTTACAAAAAGCAACTAAAAAGTACAAGCGAAAAGAACGAAATCGAAAGAAGTTTCAAAACGCTAGCTAAAAAGTTGTTATCCGAAAAACAACTAAAAAGCACGAAAGCGGAAACAAGAAGTCAAAACGCTAGCTAAAAAGTTGTTAATCGAAAACAACTAAAAAGCACAAAAGCGAAAACAAGAAGTCAAAACGCTAGCTAAAAAGTTGTTATCCGAAAACGACTAAAAAGCACAAAAGCGGAAACAAAAAGTCAAGCGCGAACAAAAAAACACCACATAATAAAGTTACTACAAGTAGCTAAATAAAACAAAAGGTGTCCAAAGCGTTCAACAGAAACCATCCAAAAACAAAAGAGCCCACAGGTCGGGCAAAACACCAAGAAGTACAAGATTACAGAGGATCGAGGCCCTTTCCGGACTCCACATCGACAGCAGGCTGAAACATAGATATCGGGACTGCATCGACGGCAACGTCATCCCGGTTTGATACCTCCACACCAGATCTATCCTCGGCCAAAGGTGAAGTCGGGTTCACAACCGGAACCTCGGGGTCGGACACCGGAGCCTTGTGGGCGGACACCGGAGCCTCATCCTCGGCAGGAGCAGGAACAATCTTTCCCTCCACAACAATGTTTTCCGTACTGAATAAGCTCAGATCCAGGTCGGGAGCAAGAACCCGGACCTGATCCCTCAAATTCACAAACATAGCATCCATACCCTTGGCCACATTATCTTCCAGCTCGTAAAAATCATCCCGAGCAGACTGCAACTTCTCCTTCGTCTCCACAAGCTCGGCATACAGCTTAGTATAGTTCTCCGTCGCCACCCTCGCCATCTCCTCAGATGTCTTCGCCGCCGCCACAGCCGCGGTGGCCCTAGTTTTCTCTTCCTCCAAAGAGGCCTCCAGCTCAGTAATCCTGGCAGCCTTCAGTTGACTAATCTTATCAAGCTCAGACCGTGCCTTCTCAAGTCGGGAGCTGGTCGCCCCAAGGGGAGCTTTCTTGAACTCCCGAGCAATAGCGGCATGAAGACTAGCCATCCGAACACAGCTCCGCGCCATATACTGAAAGTGATGCTCCATAGACGCATCATCAGTAGAAATAAAGGTCTGGGGGAGAATGTGCTGCTCAATCCAACCAAGAGCGTCAAAATCCTTATCATTGAAACCGGCAAGCTCTTGAGAGGTCTTCTGCTTCTTGGGGGGAGGACCCGAGGTCGAAGACGGGGAAAGGTGACCGGGTCCGGAGGTCGGAGGATCTTGAGTTATAGCTCGGAACTGAGGAGTCGGAATGGTCTTCGACCGAGTCTGAACACCCACGGTAGTCTTCTGCGGAGAAGATCGGGCAGAAGCCTCAGCCTCGATATTCCGAGCAGCCGCAGACTTCTTCGACCGACGAAGAAACTTCATGGAATCCGCCTGAGAAGACATCTCTGCAGAAACAAAAAGAAAGGGATTATCACAAACAGGAATTCCACCAAAACAGGCAAAATACTAAAAGGATGAAGCTCGGAGAGGTCGGGAACTACCTAACTCGGAACGGAGAAGGCTTGGATCTCCCAACATTTTCTTCGTGTCCAAGTGAGGTGCCCGACCCCATAAACTGCTCAACACACCCGCAAAAGCCTGCTCTACCTCATCTAGACTCTCAAAAGTATACTTAACCGACACTACCTTCTCCTGCCAACAAAGAGGAAAAGAAGGCTCCCCACTCTCATCTAGAAAGAAAGGTCGGACATCTCCAGCAGCCCGGACCTTGAAATAGTAGTTCTTGAAATCATGAAACGACTCATCATACAAGGTACAAAACTTCTTTCCCTGGTTAGCCCTAAAAGAGACCCAAGACACCTTCCCAGCACCCGACCCCGGCTTCGTCAACGCGAACAGATAGGAAAAAAGAGAAACAGAAGGGGAGACGCCCAAAAACTGACACAAAAGTTGAAACAGCTTTAAAAACGCCCAAGAATTTGGATGGAGTTGCGTAGGGGCAAGGTTACAAGACCAAAGGACCTCGGACTCCAAGTCGGTAAAAGGAAGTCGTACACCCAGCTTAGAGAAAAAACAATCGTAAGCATAAAAGAATAGCTTCTCGGAACTTTCTAAAGGCGGGAAGCACACTCTCTCCTCGGACTCCGGGGCTACTAGCTCATAATCCCGCTCAGACTCCCTGTTCTCACAAATACTACACTCCCTACGGAACCTAACTAGATACTCAGAATCTACAACAGAAGGGACCCTTAGAGGAACAGGATCTACCCAACCAAGACCACTCGAAATCTTGGTCGACATTGCTTGAAACACCTTTCGAGACATAAAAATCTTGCCTACAAAGAAGAATACAACAGCAAGCCAAAAATCACATAATAGGCAGACAGCAAAAAACCCATTCAGCAGAAGCAAGAAAACAAAAGTTCTTTTAGAAGAAAAATGCAGTAACCCGAAAACAAAATACCAAGAGAAAAGAGCCCCCCCCCCCACATACAAACAACCAAAGCAATGGCGGCGCCTCTCTTCGGGGCAACCCCAGCATAGAAGAAAAAGAAACAAAAGCATATGTGCACAGCGAAAGTAAAGACGAGAAACAAACCTGGAAGAAAGGAAGAAGACGACGAGCTCCGATGCAAGAAGAACAGAGAGAAAGAAGGAAGATGCTCGAAAGAGAGGTGGCGAAAAATCCAGAAAAAGGGAAAGGGAACAGAATAAACAAAGAAAATGAGGAAAGGGGCAAATAAATGCCTTCACAGAGCCCGAACGGAAATCAAGGAGAAACGGTAAAAAGCAATAAATGCTGAAACGGCCATTTTTCAAAAAATTTTGAAAAGACGACTATGCCCGAGCTCGACCTCTCAAAAGGACGAACTCGGACAGGGGCACTGTTCATACCCTGACCGAGCTCTCCAAACTCGGGAAGTTCGCAGAAGGTCCGACCTCGTCCCAAAGGCCCACGCCTGAGGTCGGACCTCGGACAAATAAGTTAAGAAGGCCCATCAAAAGGAACGAAGCCCAAAAACCTAAAGGCCCAAACGGCCTAGGAAAGGCGGTTCCACGAAGATAGGGATAAAACCCCCAAAAGATAAGATAAGATAAGAATATCTTATCCAGGGAAGATCACGGCCAACTACTATAAATACACTGGAGCACCCAGGTATAACATATACTCTAATTCTACTCAATATCTGCTTGGACCCATGCTAACTTAAGCATCGGAGTGTCATTGCAGGTACAACCCCCAGCCGCTCAGCACACCAAGCTCGGGTCACGGAACCCCTACCTCGGGTCTTGCCAGACGACCGAGCTACACGTTTCAGGTAACCCTCGGAACAGTAGTTAACGTAGAAGAAGAAGGAACTCCAACGTTAATGGCAAAAGTGAACACCATTAACGTTGGAGAACTTGGCAATGATCCACGTTAAGAGTCACGTTAACTTAGTTAACGTGAACTCTAACGTGGAAGAAGAAACGAAAGCCAACGTTAGTGACACTCACTTTTGTCACTAACGTTGGACCATCAAGCATTGCCTATGTTAACTTTCACGTTAAGACTATTAACGTGAAAGTTAACGTGGAATTGAGATCAAAGAGCCAACGTTAGTGACACTCACTTTTGTCACTAACGTTGGGGGATGGCTTCACTACTACGTTAAGAACCATGTTAACTTAGTTAACGTGAGTTCTAACGTAGAGAATGTGGCATTTGGAGTGTTAGTGACAAAGGTGAGTGTCACTAAGGCTCTCTGACGTTAGGATTTTTGCTAGTAAAGAATTTATAAAAATATTCGCGTTGTAGATATAGCTTCTAAAGTAATAGAAATCCCTTCGTGCAAACGTTTTGGTTGTCACAAGTAACAAACCCCTTTAAAATTGATAACCGAGTATTTAAACCTCGGGTCGTCTTCTCAAGGAATTGCAGGGAGGCATGTTCTTATTATTGGTTATGAAAAAGTGTGTTTTGGGGTTCTGGAGTTTGGGCAATGGGCACAAGCATATTTAAATGACAAGTAAAATAGATTAACAATAATAAAATCTCTTGGCAAGGTATGAAGAACTGGAAGTCCTATCCTAGTTATCCTTATCAATTATGATGAGAATTGGATTTTTCTCCCACTTTGTTAACCTCTAACTATGAAGGTAAGTTAAGTGAATGAATTAATTCGAATCCTCAAGTTCCAGTCTTTCCTTGGGAAAAGTTAGAGTTATTGGATCTCGAATTAATTCTTGAAGAATTCCAATTTTCAGTCAACAATGAGTTTGATAACTCAAGAGTCACCAATTATTTAACCAAAGCCAAAAAGGGAAACTATCTAAATTAAATAAAAAGCATTCATAAATAAAACAATCATAAACTGAAATATCTCAAATAACATTAATTAAGAAAATCAGTCTAAACATGGAACATTGAAAATAAATAAATACAAAGAACATTGAACCTGGGATCGAGAGTCACTCCTAAAACTGAGAGAAGTCCTAAATCCTAATTTCTAAAAACTCTACCTAAATCCTAAGAGAGAGGAGAGAACCTCTCTCACTAAAAATTACATCTAAAACATGAAAAGTGAGTTGTTCAAAACCTCCTTATGAATGGATGCATTCCCCCACTTTATAGCCTCTAATCTGTATTCTCTAGGCCAAAAACTGGGTCAGAAACAGCCCAGATGTCACTTCCAGCGCTTTCTGGTCCGTACAGGTCGCGGAAAAGTGACGCGGCCGCATGGCTCACGCGGCCGTGCGGGTTGCGTTCCTGCTAGGTCACGCGTCCGCGTGACTCACACGTTTGTGTCACCTGGCGTCGGGGCAGCCATGACAAATTATATATCAAATCGAAGTCCCGGA
Organism: Arachis stenosperma; assembly: GCF_014773155.1. Classification (NCBI taxonomy): domain Eukaryota; kingdom Viridiplantae; phylum Streptophyta; class Magnoliopsida; order Fabales; family Fabaceae; genus Arachis; species Arachis stenosperma. The sequence continues at coordinate 71,385,613 of NC_080380.1, read as the reverse complement.
CGTTAGCTTTCCAACACAACTGGAACCTCATTGTTTGGACCTCTGTAGCTAAAGTTATAGCCGTTTGAGTGCAAAGAGGTCATGCTGGACAGCTTAGCCATTTCTCCAACTTATTGTATTCCTTCCACTTTTGCATGCTTCCTTCCCATCCTCCAAGCCATTCCTGCCTTATAATATCTGAAAACACTTAATACACATATCAAGGCATCTAATGGTAATAGGAGAGGTTTAATAATAAGTAAATATAAGATCAAAGAAGCATGTTTTCAATTATAGCACAAAATCAGGAAGGAAAATGTAAAACAGGCAAATTGTATGAATAAGTGAGTAAAGAGTTGATAAAAACTACTCAATTGAGCATAAGATAAACCATAAAATAGTGGTTTATCAACCTCCCCACACTTAAACAATAGCATGTCCTCATGCTAAGCTCAAGAGAAACTATAAAGAGATAAAGAGGAATGGTAGGATGTATGAAATGCAACCTATCTATATGAATGCAACTACATGCAAAAATGTTTCTACCTACTTGGTTAAAAATAAATAAGTTCTTCAAGACAAATTTGAATTAAATTCCACTAATTCAAATCCCAAAATAAAAAGCAAGTAAACTTTTAAGAAGATAGCTAATGAAAGCATGGAACATAGAATCAAGCATTGAACCGTCACTAGTAGTGTATATCACTCTAATCTCTCAAGTGTCTAGGGTCAATCACTCTATTCTTCTCTAATCATGCTTTCTAAACTTTTGTTCCTCATCTAATCAATCAACAAATATTTAGCATACCAATGCAAACATCATGAGGTCTTTTTATGGTTGTAATGGGGATGAGGTAAAGGTAAGGGTATATATAAGGCTAAGTGAGCTAATTAAGTGAATCCTTGATTAGTCTAAGATCTCACCTAACATGCATACTTTGTAAAGCAAAGCTTCTTTACCTATTCTTCCATATTTTTCCCACTTTTGATGTTTCATGCTCATGTATTAGTTTTAATTTTGTCCCATGTGCATTGCTTTATTTTGCATTTGGGAAATTCTTTTATATCCCCTTTATTCAAATACTGAATAAATTTTATTTTATTTTATTTTTTTAATGCACATGGTAATTCAATTATTTTGATTTCACATGAGCATGCTTCCCAAAATTTTTATTTTAAATTATTTCATTCTTTTCAACTTCCTACCCTTTGTTTTTATCATCCATGTTTCCAATAGGTTTCCCATACTTAAACAATTACACAATTTCTATCTTAAGCTAACCAAGGATTCAACTTGGGATTTTAAATTTGTCTTTCTGCTTAAGGCTAGTGTTGTGATAAAATACAGAACAAATGGGGATTAAAAGGTTCAAAGTGGCTGACAATGGTGATTTAAAGGGTAGGCTTATTTGGGATAAGTGAGCTAAAATCAAACAATGGCCTCAATCATATGCAAGCATGTAAATACACTAAATAATGGACATATAGATTGGAACAAAATATAGATTACAATCATAGAGGAGGAAACACACAAGAATAAAATATTTATGGTTAAATAATGTAACCATGTAAATAAGCTCGAAATCTCACAGGTTGTGTGTTCTTTGGCTCAAAAACCATGTTCCAAATACAACTTCAAACAAATTTAACAAAAAAAATTTTCAATTTAAATTAGTGAAATACTATAAAAATTTCTTGAATAAGAAAATATTACTTTAACCAAGTGGTAAAATATGCACAAAAAAAATAAACATGCAATCAAACATGCAAATGAACAATGAAAAACAAAAATTGGTGTTGAGAAGGGACTAACTAACCCGTGGAGATCGGTATCAACCTCCCCACACTTAAAGATTGCACCGTCCTCAGTGCATGCTGAGATGTGCAGGTGGATGGGGGTTGTAGTTCCTCAGCTAGTGCTCTCTTGTGTTCCTTTCCTTGCCGGTGGTTTGGGAGTAGCTTTCTCTCTTTACCCTTCTTGGTGGCCATCCTGAAAGGGGAAAAAAGGAAAGTAACAAGTAAAGCTAGGGGATCCAGCAAGAAAGAGAGTGGGAAAGGTGGTAATCAATGCACAGTAAAGAAGAATGATGGGCTTCTAGCACGAGTCCAGCCCAATTCCAGCACAACTTTCGGCCATGCACCTTTTTGACGTCGATTTTCATGGCATGCGGCCGCGTGGGAGGCCAAAGTTCCACATGACGCGGTCGCGTGAGCGACGCAGTAGCGTGGGGTCAAAGTATGCTAAAGGCGCGACTCCAGCCACGCTCTCGCGTGACTCTTTGTTCAATTCTTTTCTTCCCAACGCACTAGTGACGCGGACGCGTCAGCGACGCTACCGCATCGAGTGCGTGTTTTCCCTTTTTTTTACTGCAATATGCAGATGCAAATGCAGTGTTTAATGTGAATGCTATGCATGATTCCAGGTTCAATAAAATAAAATAAATCTTAAAAACAAACAAAACTAAATAAAATTAAAATTGCAAAATGAACGATCATACCATGGTGAGTTGTCTCCCACCTAGCACTTTTAGTTATAGTCCTTAAGTTGAACATTTGATGAGCTTCCTGCTAGGGTGGCTTGTGCTTGTATTGATCCAAGAATCCCCACCAATGTTTGTACTTCCAATAGCCTCCGGGATCCCAAACTAGGCGCAAAAAGCCTTCAAGCAAGTTAAAGCAAGTGACAAGGCCCCAAGAGTGGTGATTGGTAGAATGGATTTCGGGGTCCCAGACCTTGCCTTTGCACCCGTTTTTTTTGGTTGAGCAATATTGTTCCATCCGGGTGGCAAGCAGTCTGAATTCTCACGTAAGCGGCCAAACAACTTCCTAGACCCATTCAGTTGAGCTTTACACCAACCTTTGCATTTAAACTTTGAGCTTCCAACCATGATGAACCTTGCAGGACAATTCTTACCACTGGCCATCTTCCTCTTACTCTTAATGTCACAAAGAGTTCTAAGTTGGCCATCCATCTCAAGTAGCCCATATTCAAGTGGAATTAGAAAGCTAAGGGATATGAATTTTACCCACTTGAATGTTGTGAAGGATGATGGCAACTTAGGGGGAGGTATTTTTAATGAAATTGCAAGCTCCACTCCCTTGTGCTATTCTCTGATAACTACCACCTCTTTGCAAGCTTCTTCAATTTCAACCTCTTCCTCTTGGTAGCTTTTTTCCAATTCAATCTCCTCTTCATTGTTTACCAAGGGCATAGGAGGTTGTGCTTCTTCTTCTTGAATCTCCATCTCTTGATCAACCTCTTCAAAGTCTTTAGCTATGATATGCCTTGGAGGTTGTACACCCTCCTCAACATCAATTGCAACTGTCTTGGAAGGAGGCTCTATGTCTTGACTTTCCCATGGAGGTTCAGCATCTCCTAAGTCTGCAACCACTTCTTCTTCTTTGATAATTACAGCTTCCTCCACTTGTTCTAGTACAAGGTCATGTTTCGTACTGTCCTCTGGAGTTTCTAGTATCTCCTTCATGCTACGTTCTTCATTAGATTGCCCATATGAAGCCATGGGGGTTCCTTGAGTGTCCGAACGTCGGGAAGCTAATTAATTTATTGCTTGACCCATTTGGCGAATGGTTGCTTGAAGTTTCGCACATGTTTCCGTGAGACTATCCGTTGATTCTTGTCGTGCTCGGCTATCATAAGTAGGATCATAGTGCTCTTGGATTGATGGATATGGAGATGGCAAATATTGAGGTGGTGGTTCTTGGAAGTAATTGGGTTGGAATTGGGGTGGTTCTATATATGGTTCATATGGCTCATAAGGTGGTTGGTATGGTGGTTGAGGGTTAGGGTCAAATAGAGGTGAATGGCGGAAAGAGACTTGTGAGTATGGTGGTTCAAAGCTATATTGAGGAGGGGGTTCATAGGCATATGGTGGTGGTTGTTGATAGTCAAAAGAGCACTCACCATAGCCATCATCTTGATATGCATCACAGAATGGTTGTTGGTAGTCCATTGGAGGTGGTTGTTGCCATGAGGGTTGATCAAATCCTTGTGGCTCCTCCCATCTTTGATTGTTCCAACCTTGGTGCCTGTTCTCATTGTAATTCCTCTTCCTGCAACATAATTATAACCAAACTCAGAGCCAAAGGGGTGAGAGTTCATGGTAGTAGGAGAAAATAAAAATAAAAACTAACAAAAAGAAAATATTTTGAAAAAGAGATGATTTTTGAAAAATTTTTAGATAAAAATTTAAAAATAAAAATCTGAAATTTTTTTTTGAAAAATATTTACAATAACCAATAATAAGGCACACGTTTGCAATTCCCCGGCAACGGCGCCATTTTGACGTTAGGATTTTTGCTAGTAAAGAATTTATAAAAATATTCGCGTTGTAGATATAGCTTCTAAACTAACAGAAATCCCTTCGTGCAAACGTTTTGGTTGTCACAAGTAACAAACCCCTTTAAAATTGATAACCGAGTATTTAAACCTCGGGTCGTCTTCTCAAGGAACTGCAGGGAGGTATGTTCTTATTATTGGTTATGAAAAAGTGTGTTTTGGGGTTTTGGAGTTTGGGCAATGGGCACAAGCATATTTAAATGACAAGTAAAATAGATTAACAATAATAAAATCTCTTGGCAAGGTATGAAGAACTGGAAGTCCTATCCTAGTTATCCTTATCAATTATGATGAGAATTGGATTTTTCTCTCACTTTGTTAACCTCTAACTATGAAGGTAAGTTAAGTGAATGAATTAATTCGAATCCTCAAGTTCCAGTCTTTCCTTGGGAAAAGTTAGAGTTATTGGATCTCGAATTAATTCTTGAAGAATTCCAATTTTCAGTCAACAATGAGTTTGATAACTCAAGAGTCACCAATTATTTAACCAAAGCCAAAAAGGGAAACTATCTAAATTAAATAAAAAGCATTCATAAATAAAACAATCATAAACTGAAATATCTCAAATAACATTAATTAAGAAAATCAATCTAAACATGGAACATTGAAAATAAATAAATACAAAGAACATTTAACCTGGGATCGAGAGTCACTCCTAAAACTGAGAGAAGTCCTAAATCCTAATTTCTAAAAACTCTACCTAAATCCTAAGAGAGAGGAGAGAACCTCTCTCACTAAAAACTACATCTAAAACATAAAAAGTGAGTTGTTCAAAACCTCCTTATGAACGGATGCATTCCCCCACTTTATAGCCTCTAATCTGTGTTCTCTGGGCCGAAAACTGGGTTAGAAACAGCGCAGAAGTCACTTCCAGCGCTTTCTGGTCTGTACTGGTCGCAGAAAAGTGACGCGGCCGCATGGCTCACGTGGCCGCGCGGGTTGCGTTCCTGCCAGGTCACGCGTCCGCGTGACTCACGCGTTCGCGTCGCCTGGCGTTGGGGCAGCTATGGGAAACAAGTGGGCAAACAGAGATATCTAACTGAGAGTTGAAAAGGATTTTGGAAAAGACTGTGGGGATATCAAGAAAGGACTGGGCGAAGAAGCTAGATGATGCTCTTTGGGCGTATAGGACAGCCTTCAAAACACCAATTGGGATGTCCCCTATCAACTGGTGTATGGTAAGGCTTGTCACTTGCCGTTAGAGCTGGAGCACAAGGCCTCCTGGGCCCTTAAAACACTGAACCTAGATAACACTACTGCTGGTGAAAAAAGGGTTCTACAGCTTCAAGAATTAGAAGAATTTAGATCTCAAGCCTATGAAAATACCAAGATCTATAAGGAAAAATCAAAAAGGAGATATGACCTCAATTTGGTACCCAGAAGTTTTGAAGAAGGGCAATATGTGCTTCTCTACAAATCTAGACTGAAACTCTTCCCTAGGAAACTCAAATCAAGATGGTCGGGACCCTTCCTAGTCACAAAAGTCTCACCTTATGGACACATAGAAATAATGGAAGAAGGCTCAAAGAGAAAATTCACTGTGAATGGACAAAGACTCAAACACTACTTGGGCAGCATGGGGGAGAACCCCAAACAGAAGTACAACCTCAACTAAGTAAAGAATCGTTGAGCTAATGACGCTAAAAAAAGTGCTTTGTTGGGAGGCAACCCAACCTGAGGTAATTCTCTTTTCATAAGTTTTTCAATAAAAATTGCGAGTTGGATTCTCTATAGTGTGAGGAATTAAGTTTGGTGTTACACACCAAAAACAATTCAAGGGTGAATATAGGGCTCTAAGTTTGGTGTGCCGCTGAAGAGTGCATTGCAACCCTTAGTGACGAAGCATCCCTCTAGCAATTAGAGAACCTACTTGATAGAGGTTTAGCATCTAAGATATAGATTATATTTTTTTTAGCACATAGTTGTTTCTTAATAAAAAACACACAAGGTTCTTACATGCATCCAATTTGTCAAGTAAGCAAGGAACTAAGATTGGTGTTCACACACCAAGTCAAGTTCTGAAGATCACAAACATATATGCATGCTAACCCTCTTCCAGTTGCTTGGAGAACAAGCAACTTTTAATAGTATTGCAGGAATTCAATCAATCTCAGGGAATGAGCATACCCCATCATCTAAGGAAACAGACAGGGATGCAATTATTAGGAGGAGAATCCCAAGGTAGCAGAAGAACATGAGCATACTAACAAGTGAAAGGTGGTGAAGTTCCTTCTTAGTTTATCTTTTTCAAAAGCTTTAAATAAGGAAAATCGTGTATGAAATAGAACATGCTTCTATGGTAGTTTAGGACTTTCAATTATGCATTTAAGTTTTATTGCTTAAACTAAGTGTGCTAGCTCAATGTCTTAAGTGTTCACTTTCACCTTTCTTACTTATATGCTTGTATCTTTAAGTTAATCAAAAAAAGAAAATGTTATGAAAATAACAAGAGTGGAGTTATTTTATGAAGTGCATTCTGAATGTTTGTGGTAGGTTGATTAGTAAGCTAAGTTGGTTCACTAAAGAAGGAAAGAAAGCAACTATCTATCCTAAGTCCTTTGTTTGAGACACACCCTTTGAGACTAGCTAAACAATAAGATCCCAAAAAGAAAAGAGAAAGAGTAATAAAAGTGAAAAGGAAAGAAACACAATAAGAAACAATGCTAGGCATCAAGGGTTCCAAAATTGAGGCATATGTCTATGGTGTTTATGTACAAAGGATATACTTGGATGAATAAGCTCTTAGGGGTGCATTATCACTTGGTAACTTGGATTAACTAATCCGGGATTATCAGTTGAAAGTCCACTATCAAGAGTAACCTTTGATACAAAACACTTAGTAACCCAAAGAGGTGTTGGACACCAAGGTCTTAACACATAGCACCTTGCATGTGGTGTGTATGTATGAGGGAAAGAGACTTGAGGGAGTAAGTCCTTAGGGGTGTCTTAACACCTAGCACCTTAAAACCAACTGGTTTAGGAGTGTTGGCTGAAAGCTTATCATAAAGAGTCACCCTCTTACAAAGCACTTAGCAAAAAGAAAAATGACTTTGAAAAAGAAGGAAAGATCAATAAGAAAGAAGCCTCAAGGGATGCAATCAAGAAGGTGACTAAGGGTTTGATAAAGGCTTGAAACCTAGAGGGAAAGAACCTAAGTTGCTATGCATGAAACCCCCATAAACCAAGAATGCTACTTCTATTTTATCTTCTTGTTATTTCATTTCATTCTTCTTATGCTTCAGTACTTGCTTAGGGACAAGCAAGCTTTAAGTTTGGTGTTGTGATGCCAGAACATCTAGGCCAGTTTCACTGACCTTTTCTTTACTGTTTTAGGGTAGTTTCATGCGTTTTCTTAGTGAATAAGGCAAGTTTTGGATAAAGTTACACTTACACCTTGATTCAAGCAACTTTTGTGAACTTTGCATAATTTCATGAGTATTTTGCTAGAATTGCATGATAAATTGATGATGCATAATCTCATGACTTTAGCTAGAGCTTTGATGCACTTTAATTGCTTGTTTTCAGGGCAAAGGAAGCAAGGAAGAACCACGTTAGTATTCACGTTAACCTAGTTAACGTGAACACTAACGTGGAATGGTAAAGCTTGCAACGTTAATGAGAAAAGTGATCACCAATAACGCCTGCGAAGCCACCCAAAGCTCACGTTACTTGCCACGTTAACTAAGTTAACGTGGTAGTTAACGTAGAAGAAGAAGGAACTCCAACGTTAATGGTAAAAGTGAACACCATTAACGTTGGAGAACTTGGCAATGATCCACGTTAAGAGTCACGTTAACTTAGTTAACGTGAACTCTAACGTGGAAGAAGAAACGAAAGCCAACGTTAGTGACACACACTTTTGTCACTACCATTGGACCATCTAGAATTGCCTATGTTAATTTTCACGTTAAGACTATTAACGTGAAAGTTAACGTGGAATTGAGATCAAAGAGCCAACGTTAGTGACACTCACTTTTGTCACTAACGTTGGGGGATGGCTTCACTATTATTTTAAGAACCACGTTAACTTAGTTAACGTTAGTTCTAACGTAGAGAATGTGGCATTTGTAGCGTTAGTGACAAAGGTGAGTGTCACTAACGCTCTTGAAGGTGGATCACACCTACGTTAAGAGTCACGTTAGCTATACTAACGTGGACTCTAACGTAGGAACAAAGGGGCACTAAGCAACGTTAATGGGAAAAGTGGTTCCCATTAACGTTTGCGAAGGGGTATAAGCCAACGTTATTGGGAAAAGTGAGTCCCAATAACGTTGGCCAATCTTTGAGAAAGCAATGTTAGTGGTCACGTTAAGACCACTAATGTTGGATTTAACGTGGATATATGAGGTTAGAACGTTAGTGGAAAAAGTGAATGCCACTAACGTTCTCGAACCCACAATGGCAATCAACGTTAAATCTTACCAAATACCCAAAGCCTAATTCATATTTCTCTGCAAGTTGGGCCCACTAAAGATGAGAACTGCTTCAACTCAAGATCCAAAAGCTCACATCTAAGACTTGAAGAACTCACTAGAAGATCAAGAGGAGTATTATATATAGAAGTAGTTTTGAACTATAGAGAAGCTTGGCACTTTAGGGAACTACTCTCTATAGATTTACTTTTCTGCCTTTTTAGCATGTATTCTTCTTTTCAGCCATTTTTCATTTCTATAGCTATGAACAACTAAACCCCTTTCATTGGGTTAGGGAGCTCTGTTGTAAATTGATGGATCAATTATAGTTTTCATTCTTCTTCTTCTTTCTTTTCTCTTGATCTTACTATAAAGCTTTCGATCTTAATTCAATTGGTTAGTTGTCTTGGAAAAGAAACTCTCTATAATTGGATCTCCTTTGAGCCTTGGAAAAGGGATGAGGAGATCATGCTAGAAATGCTTTCTCATGTTGGACCAAATTGGGGTCTGGGCGGATATAGTGACATGTAATCCTCCCAACACTTTGATTTGGAAATACATGTGGTATAATCAGTGACCATACTTCATCTCTTCCCATGAGCAATTAAATCAAGGAATTGGGCAATTGTTCAAGCTTAGAGAGATTGGATTGCCAAGGAATTGAGATCCAATCACTTAAGATTGCTGGTGGACGAAATTGTGATCCATGTTCTTTTGTACTTGTATGAAATCATTATTATGGCATCGGTTGTTTTCACAACTCCGTTCAACTAACCAGCAAGTGTACTGGGTCGTCCAAGTAATAAACCTTACGTGAGTAAGGGTCGATCCCACAGAGATTGTTGGTATGAAGCAAGCTATGGTCACCTTGTAAATCTCAGTTAGGCTGATTAAAATTGTTTATGGTTTCGAAAATTAATAATAAAATAGAAATAATAAAAGGGATAGAATACTTATGCAGATTCATTGGTGGGAATTTCAGATAAGCGAATGGAGAGACTGTATGGCTCAAGGACGCCTACTTTCCTACTGCTTCAACTCAATCCTTCTTACTCCTTTCCATGGCAAGCTATGTATAGGGGTTCATGACAAACCCCAATTTGACGGTTTATCTTGTATTGAATTTAGGGGATTTTATCACCTTTTACCCACATTTATTCAATGAAATAGCATGGTTTTGTATATTCTCCTTTAATTGTGCTTAAGAGTGAAAACATGCTTTTTAGGTCTTAAAATAGCTAAATTTAATTCTCCTTGATTCCATTAGATTCCTTGATATGTTTGCTAAGTGATTTCAGATTTAGAAGGCAAAGATTGGATCAAGGGAATGAAGAAAGAAGCATGAAAAGGTGGAGAACTCATGAAGAAATGAAAGAACCGGAAAGCTGTCAAGCCGACCTCTTCGCACTTAAACGACCATAACTTGAGCTACAGAGGTCCAAATGATGCGGTTCCAGTTGGGTTAGAAAGCTAACATCCGGGGCTTCTAAACGATATAAGATTTGCCATAGTTGCTACATGTATGATGGCGCGCACGCGCAAAGTACGCGCACGCGCCGTTGCTGCCATCTGGTTCACTTAATGCAACATGTGGCCAGCGATTTTAGAAGCCTTGTGGGCCCAATCCAACTCATTTCTGATGCTATTTAAATCAAGGAGTGAAGAGGGAAACACATGTTAGTGACCATTAGTTTAGTTTAGTAGTTAGAGTTAGTTTCTAGAGAGAGAAACTCTCACTTCTCTCTAGAATTAGGATTAGGATTAGTTCTTAGATCTAGGTTTTAATCTTTGCTTTCTTCTACTTCTACCTCTCAATTCTTTGTTGCTACATTCATCTTCTTCTACTCTTTTGTTGTAATTTCCTTTATGTTGTTCTTATATTTTGTTGTAGATCTAGTATTGTTCCTTCTACATTCTTCCAATTCAATAAGAGGTAATTCATACTAAATGTGTCTTCTTTGCTTTTCTATTGTTGATCTCTTGTTTTTGTAGTTGTAGATTCCTTTAATTCTTGCATTTAATAATGTTTACTTCTATTGCACTTTATGTGTTTGTTGAAATGTCTCTTTTAGTTTTAGTGTAGATTTTGTTCCTCTTGGCCTAGGTAGAGTAATTAGTGACACTTGAGTTATCTAATTCCTTTGTTGATTGATAATTGGAGAGATTGCTAATTGGTTTGGAGTGCACTAAAGCTAGTCTTTCCTTGGGAGTTGGCTAGGACTTGTGGCTCAAGTCAATTCATCCACTTGACTTTCCTTTATTTAGTAAGGATTAACTAAGTGGTAGCAATGAACAATTCTCATCACAATTGAGAAGGATAACTAGGATAGGACTTCTAGTTTTCATACCTTGCCAAGAGCCCTTTATAGTTGTTAGTTTATTTTCATTGCCATTTACTTTTCATGCTTCTTATCCAAAACCCCAAAATAACTCATAACCAATAACAAGACACTTTATTGTAATTCCTAGGGAAAACGACCCGAGGTTTGAATACTTCGGTTTATAAAATTAGGGGTTTGTTACTTGTGACAAACAATCTTTTGTATGAAAGGATTATTGTTGGTTTAGAAACTATACTTGCAACGAGAATTCATTTGTAAAATTCTATACCATCAAAAATTCATTCGTCAAAATGACGCCGTTGCCGGGGAATTGCAATGGTGTTATGTTATTGGTTATTGTATATATGTGAATAGTGTAAATATCTTGCTCTTTGCTTTATTTGCTAGTTGTAGAATTTTATTTCTCTTGTTTTCTATTATCTTTTGATTTTTGTTTTCTCTTTCCACTATGAATTCTCATATTGGCTATGACTGTAGTTACAACTATGTTGTAGGAAGTGGAGATTACAATGAAGAAATGTATCAAGGATGGGATAATCAAAGGTGGGAGGAGCCATATGCTTATGATCAATCCTCATGGCAACAACCTCCACCAATGCACTATGAAGAAGAGCCATTCTATGATGCATACCAATCCAATGGCTATGGTGAATCTCCTTGTGACTTTCAAGAACCACCACCATATGCCTATGAGTCATATCCTCAACATGAACCTCAACCACACTCTCAAGCCTATTTTCACCAAACACCTCCATATGACCATGATTCATATCCACTACACCAACCACCTTTTGAACCATATGAGCCATACATGGAACCACAATTCCAAGATTACTACTCCCAAGAACCACCTCAATATACACCACCACCTTACCAAGAAGAACCACCTTCCTATAATGAACCCTTTCTCTAAGACAATGAACCCTCTTATCCACTCCAATCTTCAATGGATGAAATCCTTAGCCTTATACTTCAAGGGCAAGGAGAAATGCAAAGGGAGACACTAGAATTTATGGCTACTTTGACCAAGGTAGTAAGCAATTTAGTCTCCCGATATTTGAGTACTCAAGGCACTCCCATGGTTACATGTGGAGAATCAATTGAAAAGCATAGCATGAAGGAGAGATTGGAAACTCCGGTGGAGAGTGAGGAATGCTACTTTGTGTTAGAACAATTGGAGGAACCTATGGTCATTGAAGAAGAGGAAGAGGTGGTTGAAGACTTAGGAGATGCGGAACCCCCTTGGGAACTTAGAATTGAAGAAAACCCCTCCAAGAAGATTGAATTTGATGTTGAGGAGGGAAGTGCACAATCTCCAAAACAATTTTTGAATGAAGACTTGGAAGGAATGAAGCAAGAATTGAGTTCCCTTGGTGATGAAGATCATGCATCCAATTTTCTTGGTGGAAAATCCTTCAAATTTGAAGAACCTTCTCCCAATGAATTTGAAAGTGATGTGGATGTAGATTTCTCTCGTCCTCCAATTTATGATTTGAGTGATGGAGAAGAGCTAGATGAATATGATGAACAAAGGATTGAAAATGAAGAAGTTTATGAAAAGGTGGAAGTTGACAAGGAAGAATACAAGGGAGGAGAGCTTGCAAGCACATTGGAGATACCTCTCCCCAAGCCACCACCATCTATCTTTTCATTCAAGTGGGTAAATTTTTTATACTTAAGCTTTATTATTCCCCTTGAATATGGTTTGCTTGAGACGGATGGTCAACTTAGACATATTTGTGGCTTTAAGAGTAAAAAGGAGATGGTTAGTGGTTTGAAATATCATTCTAGGTTCATCATGGTTGCATACTCAAAGCTTAATTGTAAGAGTTGGTGTAGAACTAGATTGCTTGGGTCTAGAAGGATGTTTGGTCACTTTGTTGAGAATTCACCTTGCTCACCACCCACATGGATTAATGATAATCAACTTGGAGATGGGTGTGAAGACAAAATATGGGATCCGGGAACACATGAGGATCAACATTGGGAGCCCATGGTATGTGAAGAACTCCATCAAAGCTTGGAGATATTAATCTTGAATAATGAAGCTCATTGGAAGTCCAAGTATTGGTGGAAGTTCCAAGATGAATACAAGCACAAGCCACCTTGAGAGGAGCTCCCCATAAGTCCAACTTAAGGACAATAAACAAAAGTGCTAGGTGGGAAGCAACCCACCATGGTAAAATCCTTTCATTTTCTTTTTTGTACATATTGGTAGAACTAGTTTAATTTCATGTTTAGATTAGTTGGTTGAGTTTAATTAGTATTTTATCATGTCAAATAAGGTTTTATGGTATTTTGGTAGATGCTTGGAGGTTTAGAATGCTTGGATTGGTGCAAAAACATTGCAAAAAATTTTTGAAAAACAGAGCACCATCCACGCGTACGCGCACTTCACGCGTACGCGCACATCATGCATTTTGGACCATCCACGCACGCGCGCCATGCTTGCGTACGCGTGGATTGAGAAGTTTCACATTCCATACATTTTCCAGAGAGTTATGCCTACGCCACGCCAACGTTGTGCCTTTGGCACAACCCCACTTGCGCGCATGCGCACATGACGCGTACGCGCCACTCTCGAAATAAACCATCCGCGTGCGCGGGGCATGCGCGCGTACGCGTGGATTTCCTTCCTTCACCACATTTCTTTTCTTCTCCTCTTTCTATTTCTTTCCTCCTCCTTTCTTTTTCCCTCCTCCTACCCCTCATCCAACACTTCCAAACACCATGGATAACCATTTATTTTAGTTAGTTAATTAGTTAGTCGGTTAGTTTGTTAGTTAGTTTTAGTTTAGTTTTCATTTTATTTTCTCTCTTTTCATCATAAGTGTTGGATTATTGACTTTGTTTACTATGCATTGCTTCCCCCTTATTGCCTAAATGCTAATTTAGCATTAATGTTTTTAGATAATCCTTGTTGGATCCTATGATTGAGGTTATATTTTGCTACTTGGTCTTGAGTTTTTCATGCTTATCTTTTGAAAAATACCAAGTGATGAGAATTGCCTTCGAGCTTGTAACTCTTCTTGAATTACATGATTTGGCCACCATGTGATTTGAGCCTTATTTTGTGATTAGGCAACCTCTTGATGGATGATGTTGTGCATTTACCTTAATGCATTGTATTTTATGATTATATGCATCCGTATGTGTTTGGCTTGAATGCTTTCATGCTTCTTTAATGCTTGTTTTACCTTACAAGTTCACTTAAAGCATCTCAAGCATAGTAGAATGAGTAAAGTGCATGCTTCTTTTGTGACATAACTTTTATGCTAATGTGTGTTCTAAACCGCGCAATTTAGAATTCACACACTTATTTGTCATTAATGTCACACTACTTCACTCACTCAATTCTAGTGATTTACCTCATTCCAACAATTATGCTTCCTTGCTTTTGTATTACCCTACCTTATGGTGTTATATTTTTGTTTTTCATGATGAATGCACCACGAGCAATAACGGAAGCAAGACTAAGAACACGTAGCAATCCGGAGAGTCGTCGTACCCTCTTGCTCATCTTTGAGTGCACCGAGGACGGTGCAAACTTTTAAGTGTGGGGAGGTCGTCTGACCGTTCGACGATTTCGGGTGACAAGTTTCTAATCCCAACACTTTTGCATTTCATTCTAGGATTTTAGGATTTTTACTTGCATTCTCTTAATTTTTGTATATGTATACACAATAAGCTTAGTCAAAATAATGAAAATTTTCAAGATTTCTATCTATAGGGCACCTTAATTGATTTGAGTGAAAACTTTTCATAGAACTTGCTTGAAATATATATATATATATATATATATATATATATATGTGGATCATATTTTTGAGCTAAGAACACAAGCAAGTGAGATTTGAGCCTAATGGTGTGGTTACATCTTATAACCACTTATTTTCCTTCTTGTGTGCATTATTCTCTTTCTAGGATTGTAATCTTTGATTTGTTTGATTCTTTATGTCCATTATTTTGTGTATACATGCATTTATATGATTGAAGCCATCATTTCATTAGCTCACTTACCCAAATAGCCTTACCTTTTGTCTTCCTTTGTTAGCCCTATTTGAGCCTACGCTTAACCCACTTGTTCTTAATTTTAGCACATTACAAGCCTTAAAGCGAAAAACAATAAATGTCCTTATTTGGATCTTTGATTAGCTTAGGCTAGAGTGTGTGAGTATCATTCAAGTGTAGGAACCTTGGGACATTGGGTGAATAAAAGGGTAATTTTGTATTGTTATTGAAAATATTGGGAATTGGGTACATACTCATGTATTGATCAAATGTAAAACCTTATGCATCGAGATTCTTGTATATATAAAAAAAAAAGAAAATGAGAAAAACAAAAGAAAAAGAAAAAAAATAATATGAAAAAGAAAAAAAAATATATAGAAAAAGAAAGAAAAAGAAAGAGAAAAAAAAAGAAAGGAATAAAAAGGGGACAAAATGCCCCAAATCAAAGTATAGTCCAATAAAATCAATGCATAGGTGTTGTGAAATTAAAAAGGAATACATGAGTATGTGAAAGAGTGAAAAATGGGTAGTTAGGTTGGAATTTAAGTGTATAGGATATCATAGGTTAGGTGGGAAGTTTAAGCTTATCAAAGATTCAAATTTCAAACTCACTTAACCAAATATGCATCCTACCTTGACCCTAGCCCCACTACAACCTAAAGAAAAGACCTCATGATACTTGTATGCATGCATGAAATATATGTCGATTGTTAGAAGAAAAACAAATCTTAGAAAGCATGATTAGGAGAGAATTGAGTGAATCAACCCTAAACACTTGAGCGAATAGAGTGCAAATACATCCGGTGAGGGTTTGATGCTCAATTACATGTTTCCACCAATGATCATCTCCTTTCATGCAAGTTTGTAAAAATATTTAATAGCTCAATTCAATTGTGGTTTGGCATGGTTGTTAATACCTTTTGCCCTTGTGCTTATATATGCTTCTTGGAAATTAATTTATTTTGACCAAGCAATTGCATTCATGTAGATAGTTGCATATAGCTAGATTGCATTTAGTTAGTTTTCATTGAATAAATGTTGATCCCTTTGCTTTCTCTTGGCTTAAGCATGAGGACATGCTTGGTTTAAGTGTGGGGAGGTTGACAAACCCCAATTTGACGGTTTATCTTGTATTTAATTTAGGGGATTTTATCACCTTTTACCCACATTTATTCAATGAAATAGCATGGTTTTGTATATTCTCCTTTAATTGTGCTTAAGAGTGAAAACATGCTTTTTAGGTCTTAAAATAGCTAAATTTAATTCTCCTTGATTCCATTAGATTCCTTGATACGTTTGCTAAGTGATTTCAGATTTAGAAGGCAAAGATTGGATCAAGGGAATGAAGAAAGAAGCATGAAAAGGTGGAGAACTCATGAAGAAATGAAAGAACCGGAAAGCTGTCAAGCCGACCTCTTCACACTTAAACGACCATAACTTGAGCTACAGAGGTCCAAATGATGCGGTTCCAGTTGGGTTAGAAAGCTAACATCCGGGGCTTCGAAACGATATAATATTTGCCATAGTTGCTACACGTATGGTGGCGCGCACGCGCAAAGTACGCGCACGCACCGTTGCTGCCATCTGGTTCACTTAATGCAACATGTGGCCAGCGATTTTAGAAGCCTTGTGGGCCCAATCCAACTCATTTCTGATGCTATTTAAGTCAAGGAGTGAAGAGGGAAACACATGTTAGTGACCATTAGTTTAGTTTAGTAGTTAGAGTTAGTTTCTAGAGAGAGAAACTCTCACTTCTCTCTAGAATTAGGATTAGGATTAGTGCTTAGATCTAGGTTTTAATCTTTGCTTTCTTCTACTTCTACCTCTCAATTCTTTGTTGCTACATTCATCTTCTTCTACTCTTTTGTTGTAATTTCCTTTATGTTGTTCTTATATTTTGTTGTAGATCTAGTATTGTTCCTTCTACATTCTTCCAATTCAATAAGAGGTAATTCATACTAAATGTGTCTTCTTTGCTTTTCTATTGTTGATCTCTTGTTTTTGTAGTTGTAGATTCCTTTAATTCTTGCATTTAATAATGTTTACTTCTATTGCACTTTATGTGTTTGTGAAATGTCTCTTTTAGTTTTAGTGTAGATTTTGTTCCTCTTGGCCTAGGTAGAGTAATTAGTGACACTTGAGTTATCTAATTCTTTGTTGATTGATAATTGGAGAGATTGCTAATTGGTTTGGAGTGCACTAAAGCTAGTCTTTCCTTGGGAGTTGGCTAGGACTTGTGGCTCAAGTCAATTCATCCACTTGACTTTCCTTTATTTAGTAAGGATTAACTAAGTGGTAGCAATGAACAATTCTCATCACAATTGAGAAGGATAACTAGGATAGGACTTCTAGTTTTCATACCTTGCCAAGAGCCCTTTATAGTTGTTAGTTTATTTTCATTGCCATTTACTTTTCATGCTTCTTATCCAAAACCCCAAAATAA
The DNA here is from genome assembly GCF_014773155.1 of Arachis stenosperma. Taxonomy (NCBI): domain Eukaryota; kingdom Viridiplantae; phylum Streptophyta; class Magnoliopsida; order Fabales; family Fabaceae; genus Arachis; species Arachis stenosperma. The sequence continues at coordinate 71,368,069 of NC_080380.1, read as the reverse complement.
CTCATAACCAATAACAAGACACTTTATTGTAATTCCTAGGGAAAACGACCCGAGGTTTGAATACTTCGGTTTATAAAATTAGGGGTTTGTTACTTGTGACAAACAATCTTTTGTATGAAAGGATTATTGTTGGTTTAGAAACTATACTTGCAACGAGAATTCATTTGTAAAATTCTATACCATCAAAAATTCATTCGTCAGTTCACCGTTCGACGATGGCTACTTTCAATCCTCTCGGGAAAATGGTCCTCTGCGGCTGTCACTCGCATGGCTAATCGTTTGGAGGCATCACCTGGCCGAAGGCTACATCCCATCCTCGCAGTGAAAACTACGCTCACGCGCTCTGTCACAGCACGGCTAATCACTGGTTGGTTCCCGCGCCTACTGGAATAGAATCCCTTGATTCTTTTGCGTCTGTCACTAACGCCCAGCACTTGCGAGTCTGAAGCACGTCACAGTCATTCATTACCGGAATCCTACTCGGAATACCACAGACAAGGTTAGACTTTCCGGATTCCCAGGATCCTACTCGGAATACCACAGACAAGGTGAGACTTTCCGGATCCTCATAAATGCCGCCATCTATCTAGCTTATACCACGAAGATTCTGTTGGGGAATCTAAGAGATACACATTCAAGCTCTGTTGCATGTAGAACGGAAGTGGTTGTCAATCACACGCGTTCATAAGTGAGAATGATAATGAGCGTCACATAATCATCATATTCATCATGTTCTTGGGGACGAATGAATATCTTGGAATAAGAATAAGATAGAATTGAATGGAATAAAATAGAATTGCATTAATACTTGAGGTACAGCAGAGCTCCACACCCTTAATCTATGGTGTGCAGAAACTCCCCCGTTGAAAATACATAAGTAAAAGGTTCAGGCATGGCCGAATGGCCAGCCCCCTAAAACGTGATCAATAGCCTCTTCGGATGAAGAATAAAACAAAACTGAGACCAAAGATGTCTTATACATTAATAAATCATCCTATTTATAATAAACTAGCTCCTAGGGTTTACATGAGTAAGTAATTGATGCATAAATCCACTTCCGGGGCCCACTTGGTGTATGCTTGGGCTGAGCTTGATCAATCCACGAGCTGAGGCTTCTTTTGGAGTTGAACTCCGAGTTATGACGTGTTTTGGGCGTTCAACTCCGGATCATGACATTTTTCTGGCGTTTAACTCCAGACAGCAGCATGTACTTGGCGTTCAACGCCAAGTTACGTCGTCAATTTCCGAATAAAGTATGGACTATTATATATTGATGGAAAGCCCTAGATGTCTACTTTCCAACGCCGTTGAGAGCGCGCCAATTGAAGTTCTGTAGCTCCAGAAAATCTATTTCGAGTGCAGGGAGGTCAGATTCCAACAGCATCAGCAGTCCTTTTGTCAGCCTTTTTCAGAGTTTTGCTCAAATCCCTCAATATCAGCCAGAAATTACCTGAAATCACAGAAAAACACACAAACTCATAGTAAAGTCCAGAAATGTGAATTTAACATAAAAACTAATGAAAACATCCCTAAAAGTAGCTTGAACTTACTAAAAACTACCTAAAAACAATGCCAAAAAGCGTATAAATTATCCGCTCATCACAACACCAAACTTAAATTGTTGCTTGTCCCCAAGCAACTGAAAATCAAATAGGATAAAAAGAAGAGAATATACTATAAATTCCAAAATATCAATGAATATCAATTATAATTAGATGAGCGGGACTTGTAGCTTTTTTGCTTTTGAACAGTTTTGGCATCTCACTTTTTCCTTTGAAGTTTAGAATGATTGGCTTCTCTAGGAACTTAGAATTTCGGATAGTGTTATTGACTTTCCTAGTTAAGCATGTTGATTCTTGAACACAGCTACTTATGAGTCTTGGCCGTGGCCCTAAGCACTTTGTTTTCCAGTATTACCACCGGATACATAAATGCCACAGACACATAACTAGGTGAACCTTTTCAGATTGTGACTCAGCTTTGCTAGAGTCCCCAGTTAGTGGTGTCCAGAGCTCTTAAGCACACTCTTTTGCTTTGGATCACGACTTTAACCACTCAGTCTCAAGCTTTTCACTTGGACCTTCATGACACAAGCACATGGTTAGGGACAACTTTGATTTAGCCGCTTAGGCTTGGATTTTATTTCCTTGGGCCCTCCTATCCATTGATGCTCAAAGCCTTGGATCCTCTTTTTACCCTTGCCTTTTCTATTGCTCCTTCTTTTTTTTTTTCGCCATTCACTACTTTTTCTTGCTTCAAGAATCAATTTCATGATTTTTCAGACCATCAATAACATTTTTCTTTGTTCATCATTCTTTCAAGAGCCAACAATTTTAACATTCATAAACAACAAGATCAAAAGACATATGCACTGTTCAAGCATTCATTCAGAAAACAAAAAATATTGTCACCACATCAATATAATTAAATTAAATTCAAGGATAAATTCGAAATTCATGTACTTCTTGTTCTTTTGAATTAAAACATTTTTCATTTAAGAGAGGTGAAGGATTAATGGATTTTATTCATAGCTTTAAGGCATGGTTACATACTAATGATTATGAAATAAAGACACAAAACATAGATAAACACAATATTAAAACCGAAAAACAGAAAGAAATAAAGAACAAGGAATGAATCCACCTCTAGTGGCGTCTTTTTCTTGAAGGACCAATGATGTTCTTTAGCTCTTCTATGTCCCTTCCTTGCCTTTGTTGCTCCTCCCTCATTGCTCTTTGATCTTTCTCTTATTTCTTGGAGAATGATGGAGTGCTCATGATGTTCCACCCTTAATTGTTCCACATTGTGGCTCAAACCTTCTAAGGAAGTGTTGAGTTGTTCCCAATAGTTGTTTGGAGGAAAGTGCATCCCTTGAGGCATCTCAGGGATTTCTTGATGATGAGCTTCCTCATGCACCTCTTGAGAACCGTGAGGGGCTTCTCTTGCTTGCTCCATCCTCTTCTTTGTGATGGGCTTATCCTCTTCAATGGAGATGTCTCCTTCTATGATAACTCCAGCTGAGTAACATAGATGGCAAATAAGGTGAGGAAAAGATAGCCGTGCCATAGGTGAGGGCTTGTCGGCTATTTTGTAGATTTCATTGGAGATGACCTCATGAACTTCTACTTCCTCTCCAATCATGATGCCATGAATCATGATGGCCCGATCCACAGTAACTTCAGATCGGTTGCTAGTAGGAATGATGGAGCGTTGAATGAACTCAAACCATCCTCTAGCTATAGGCTTGAGGTCCAGTCTTCTTAGTTGGACTGGCTTGCCTTTGGAGTCTCTCTTCCATTGAGCTCCTTCCACACAAATGTCCATAAGGACTTGGTCCAACCTTTGATCAAAGTTGACCCTTCTAGTGTAGGGGCATTCATCTCCTTGCATCATGGGCAAGTGAAACGCCAACCTTACATTTTCCAGACTGAAATCCAAGTATTTCCCCCGAACCATTGTGAGATAATTCTTTGGACTCGGGTTCATACCTTGATCATGGTTCCTAGTGATCCATGCATTGGCATAGAACTCTTGAACCATTAAGATTCCAACTTGTTGCATGGGGTTGGTTAAGACTTCCCAACCTCTTCTTCGGACTTCATGTCGGATCTCCGGATACTCATTTTTCTTGAGCTTGAAAGGGACCTCGGGGATCACTTTCTTCTTTGCCACAACATCATAGAAGTGGTCTTGATGGCTCTTGGAGATGAATCTTTCCATCTCCCATGACTCGGAGGTGGAAGCTTTTGTCTTCCCTTTTCCTTTTCTAGAGGATACTCCGGCCTTAGGTGCCATTGGTAATGGAAAAACAAAAAAAAAAAGCTTATGCTTTTACCACACCAAACTTAAAACATTGCTCGCCCTTGAGCAATAAAAGAAAGAAGAGAAGAAGAAGAAGAAGAAAATATGGTAGAGAGGGAGAGAGGTAGGTTCGGCTATTTGGGTGGGAATGGGAGGGAAATTGGTTTGAATTTTTGAAGGTAGGTGGGGTTTATGGGGAAGAGTGGATGGATGTGAGTGGTGAATGGGGTAATTGGGAAGAGGAATTGAGGTGATTGGTGAAAGGTGTTGGGAAGTGTGACATGGGGAAGAGTGAATTTGGATTAGGAGAGTGTGATTAGGATTAAAAGGTAAGGTAGGAATATGTTAGGTGGGGATCCTGTGGGGTCCACAGATCCTGAGGTGATCCTGTGGGGTCCACAGATCCTGAGGTGTCAAGGAATTCCATCCCTGCACCAAATAGGCATGTAAAATGCCTTCGTGCATCATTCTGGCATTTAAACGCCCATTGGTGCACATTCTGGGCGTTCAACGCCCATGTAAAGCATGTTTCTGGCGTTGAACGCCAGTTTTTCCTCTCTGGGCACATTCCTGGCGTTCAGCGCCAGAATGTTGCTTGTTTCTGGCGTTCAGCGCCATAATGGTGCTCTGTTCTGGCGTTGAACGCCAGCCAGATGCATCTTACTAGCGTTGAACGCCAGCCCGTGCGTCCTCCAGGGTGAAATTTTTTTCTTCTGCTGTTTTTGATTCTGTTTTTAATTTTTATGATTTTTTCGTGACTCCTCATGATCATGTACCTAATAAAACACAAAATAACAATAAAATAGAATAACATAAAATTAGATAAATAAAATTGGGTTGCCTCCCAATAAGCGCTTCTTTAATGTCAATAGCTTGACAGTGGCTCTCATGGAGCCACAAGGTGATCAGGTCAATGTTGTATAGTTGTCCACACCAAACTTAGAGTTTGGATATGGGATCTTAACACTAAACTTAGAGTTTGGTTATGGCCTCACAACACCAAACTTAGAGTTTGACTGTGGGGGCTCTTCTTGACTCTGAACTGAGAGAAGCTCTTCATGCTTACTCTCTTCTGTCACAGAGGAATGGCCATGTGCCTTAAACACAAGGTAGTCCCTATTCAATTGAAGGACTAACTCACCTCTGTTGACATCTATCACAGCTCCTGCTGTGGCTAGGAAAGGTCTTCCAAGGATGATGCAATCATCCTCTTCCTTCCTAGTGTCTAAGATTATGAAATCAGCAGGGATGTAAAGGCCTTCAACCTTTACTAGCACATCCTCTACTATTCCATAGGCTTGTCTCAATGACTTGTCTGCCAGTTGTAATGAGAACAAGGCAGGTTGTACCTCAATGATCCGCAGCTTCTCCATTACAGAGAGTGGCATTAGATTTATCCCTGACCCCAGATCACACAGAGCTTTCTCAAAGATCATGGTGCCTATGGTACAAGGTATTAAGAACTTGCCAGGATCTTGTTTCTTTTGAGGTAGAATTTTCTGAATCCAAGTATCCAGTTCATTAATGAGCAAGGGAGGTTCACTTTCCCAAGTCTCATTACTAAACAATTTGGCATTCAGCTTCATGATAGCTCCTAAATATTGAGCAACTTGCTCTCCAGTTACATCTTCATCCTCTTCAGAGGATGAATAGTCTTCAGAGCTCATGAATGGAAGAAGGAGATTCAATGGAATCTCTATGGTCTTTGTATGAGCCTCAGATTCCTCTGGATCCTTAATAGGAAACTCCTTCTTGCTTGAGGGACGTCCCAGGAGGTCTTTCTCACTAGGATTTTCGTTCTCCTCCTCCTTTGTGCATTCGACCATATTGACTATGTCAATGGCTTTGCACTCTCCTTTTGGATTCTCTTTTGTATTGCCTGGGAGAGTACTGAGAGGAGTTTCAATGACTTTCTTACTCAGCTGGCCCACTTGTGCCTCCAGATTTCTAATGGAGGATCTTGTTTCACTCATGAAACTGAAGGTGGCCTTTGACAGATCAGAGACTACATTGGCTAAATTAGAAGTGTTTTGTTCAGAATTCTCTGTCTGTTGCTGAGAAGATGATGGATATGGCTTGCTATTGCCCAGCCTATTGCGTCCACCATTGTTAAAACCTTGTTGAGGTTTTTGTTGATCCTTCCATGAGAAATTTGGATGATTTCTCCATGATGAGTTATAGGTATTTCCATAAGGTTCACCCATGTAATTAACCTCTGCCATGGCAGGGTTCTCAGGATCATAAGCTTCTTCAGAAGCTGCCTCTCTAGTACTGTTGGATGCATGTTGCCATCCATTCAGATTTTGAGAGATCATGTTGACCTGTTGAGTCAACACTTTGTTCTGTGCCAATATGGCATTCAGAGTATCAATTTCAAGAACTCCTTTCTTCTGAGGTATCCCATTGTTCACGGAATTCCTCTCAGAAGTGTACATGAACTGGTTATTTGTAACCATGTCAATGAGTTCTTGAGCCTCTTCAGGCGTTTTCTTCAGGTGAATAGATCCACCTGCAGAATGGTCCAATGACATTTTCGAAAATTCAAAGAGACCATAATAGAATATATCTAAAATAGTCCATTCTGAAAACATGTCAGATGGACATATTTTGGTCAGCTGCTTGTATCTTTCCCAAGCTTCATAGAGGGATTCACCATCTTTTTGTTTGAAGGTTTGAACATCCACTCTCAGCTTGCTCAGCTTTTGAGGAGGAAAGAATTTATCCAAGAAGGCAGTGACCAGCTTATCCCAAGAGTCCAGGCTATCCTTAGGTTGTGAATCCAACCATATTCTAGCTCTATCTCTTACAGCAAAAGGGAAAAGCATGAGTCTGTAGACTTCAGGATCTACTCCATTCGTCTTTACAGTCTCACAGATCTGCAAGAACTCAGTTAAAAACTGATAAGGATCTTCAGATGGAAGTCCATAAAACTTGCAGTTTTGTTGCATTAAGGCAACTAGCTGAGGTTTCAGCTCAAAGTTGTTGGCTCCAATGGCAGGAATGGAGATGCTTCTTCCATCAAACTTGGACGTTGGCTTTGTGAAGTCACCAAGCATTCTCCTTGCATTATTATTATTTTCGGCTGCCATCTCCTTCTCTTGTTCGAAAATTTCTGAAAGGTTGTTTCTGGATTGTTGTAATTTAGCTTCTTTTAATTTTCTCTTCAAAGTCCTTTCAGGTTCTGGATCAATTTCAACAAGAGTGCCTTTATCCTTGTTCCTGCTCATATGAAAGAGAAGAAAACAAGAAAAGAAGAGGAATCCTCTATGTCACAGTATAGAGATTCCTTTATGTTAGTAGAAAAAGAAGGGGTAGAAGAATGAAGAGGCAGATTCGGATTTTTGGATGAAGAGAGGTGGAGAGAAGTGTTAGTAATTAAATAATTAAATAGAAAAAGAAAAGAGAAGGGAAATTTCGAAAATAATTTTGAAAAAGAGGTTAGTAATTTTCGAAAATTAGAGATAAAATGTAATTAAAATTAAAACATGAAATAATTAGTTAGTTAAAAAGAACTTTTGAAAAAGGGGTGAAATATTTTCGAAAATTAGAGAGGGAAAAGTAGTTAGGTGGTTTTGAAAAAGATAAGAAACAAACAAGAAGTTAGTTAGTTGATTGAAAAAGATTTGAAATCAAAATTGAAAAAGATAAGAAGATAGCAAGTTAGATAAGATATTTTGAAATCAAATTTTGAAAAAGATAAAATTTTTGAAAAAGATAAAATAAAAGATAAAAAGATTTAGTTCAAAAATTTTGAAATTATTTACTTCACTAACAAGAAAATACAAGATAAGATTCTAGAACTTAAAGATTGGACCTTTCTTAACAAGAAGTAACAAACTTCAAATTTTTGAACCAATCACATTAATTATTAGTGAATTTTCGAAAATATGATGTAAAAATAAGGAAAAGATTTTGAAAATATTGTGAAAAAGATTTTTGAAATTTTAAAAAAATAGAAAAAAATGAAAAAGATATGATTTTTGAAAAAGATTTTAAAAAGATAAGAATTTTAAAATTGAAATTTTGACTTGACTTGTAAGAAATAACTAATTTTTAAAATTTTTGACCAAGTCAATCCCAAAATTTCGAAAATTTGGAGGGAAATAAGGAAAAGATATTTTTTTTATTTTTGAATTTTTAATTATGTGAGAGAAAAACAACAAAAATACTCAATGCATGAAATTTTTAGATCGAAACAATGAATGCATGCAAAAATGCTATGAATGTCAAGATGAACACCAAGAACACTTTTGAAGATCATGATGAACATCAAGAACATAATTTTGAAAAATTTTTGATGCAAAGAAAACATGCAAGACACCAAACTTAGAAATCTTTAATGCATGGATTCTAACAAACAAAAAAATGCATATGAAAAACAACAAACAACACAAAACAAGAAAACATCAAGATCAAACAAGAGAACTTATCAAGAACAACTTGAAGATCATGAAGAACACTATGAATGCATGGGATTTTCGAAAAATGCAAGAAAAATTTTTAAAAGCATGCAATTGACACCAAACTTAAAAATTGACTCAAGACTCAAACAAGAAACACAAAATATTTTTGATTTTTTATGATTTTCTAATTTTTTTGGATTTTTATTAATTTTTTCGAAAATATAGTTTGGAAAAACGAAAAATAAAAAAGAAAAATTTTGAAAAAGATTTTTGAAAAGAAAATTACCTAATCTGAGCAACAAGATGAACCGTCAGTTGTCCATACTCGAACAATCCCCGGCAACGGCGCCAAAAACTTGGTGGACGAAATTGTGATCCATGTTCTTTTGTACTTGTATGAAATCATTATTATGGCATCGGTTGTTTTCACAACTCCGTTCAACTAACCAGCAAGTGTACTGGGTCGTCCAAGTAATAAACCTTACGTGAGTAAGGGTCGATCCCACAGAGATTGTTGGTATGAAGCAAGGTCACCTTGTAAATCTCAGTTAGGCTGATTAAAATTGTTTATGGTTTCGAAAATTAATAATAAAATAGAAATAATAAAAGGGATAGAATACTTATGCAGATTCATTGGTGGGAATTTCAGATAAGCGAATGGAGAGACTGTATGGCTCAAGGATGCCTACTTTCCTACTACTTCAACTCAATCCTTCTTACTCCTTTCCATGGCAAGCTGTGTATAGGGGTTCACCGTTCGACGATGGCTACTTTCAATCCTCTCGGGAAAATGGTCCTCTGTGGCTGTCACTCGCATGGCTAATCGTCTGGAGGCATCACCTGGCCGAAGGCTACATCCCATCCTCGCAGTGAAAACTACGCTCACGCGCTCTGTCACAGCACGGCTAATCACTGGTTGGTTCCCGCGCCTACTGGAATAGAATCCCTTGATTCTTTTGCGTCTGTCACTAACGCCCAGCACTTGCGAGTCTGAAGCACGTCACAGTCATTCATTACCGGAATCCTACTCGGAATACCACAGACAAGGTTAGACTTTCCGGATTCCCAGGATCCTACTCGGAATACCACAGACAAGGTGAGACTTTTCGGATCCACATAAATGCCTCCATCTATCTAGCTTATACCACGAAGATTCTGTTGGGAAATCTAAGAGATACACATTCAAGCTCTGTTGCATGTAGAACGGAAGTGGTTGTCAATCACACGCGTTCATAAGTGAGAATGATAATGAGCGTCACATAATCATCACATTCATCATGTTCTTGGGTACGAATGAATATCTTGGAATAAGAATAAGATAGAATTGAATGGAATAAAATAGAATTGCATTAATACTTGAGGTACAGCAGAGCTCCACACCCTTAATCTTTGGTGTGCAGAAACTCCCCCATTGAAAATACATAAGTAAAAGGTTCAGGCATGGCCGAATGGCCAGCCCCCTAAAACGTGATCAATAGCCTCTTCAGATGAAGAATAAAACAAAACTGAGACCAAAGATGTCTTATACATTAATAAATCATCCTATTTATAATAAACTAGCTCCTAGGGTTTACATGAGTAAGTAATTGATTCATAAATCCACTTCCGGGGCCCACTTGGTGTATGCTTAGGCTGAGCTTGATCAATCCACGAGCTGAGGCTTCTCTTGGAGTTGAACTCCGAGTTATGACGTGTTTTGGGCGTTCAACTCCGGATCATGACGTTTTTCTGGCATTTAACTCCAGACAGCAGCATGTACTTGGCGTTCAATGCCAAGTTACGTCGTCAATTTCCGAATAAAGTATGGACTATTATATATTGCTGGAAAGCCCTGGATGTCTACTTTCCAACGCCGTTGAGAGCGCGCCAATTGGAGTTCTGTAGCTCCAGAAAATCCATTTCGAGTGCAGGGAGGTCAGATTCCAACAGCATCAGCAGTCCTTTTGTCAGCCTTTTTCAGAGTTTTGCTCAAATCCCTCAATTTCAGCGAGAAATTACCTGAAATCACAGAAAAACACACAAACTCATAGTAAAGTCCAGAAATGTGAATTTAACATAAAAACTAATGAAAACATCCCTAAAAGTAGCTTGAACTTACTAAAAACTACCTAAAAACAATGCCAAAAAGCGTATAAATTATCCGCTCATCAATTGCCAAGGAGATCAATGAATGCATTGATTGAGGAAGAGATGAAAATGAACTTGATCCAGAGGATGCAACATCTTCTAAACCCAATGATTTCCCCATTTCTGATCTTGCCCATTCACTTTACTTTCTGCCATTTAATTTCATGCTCTTTACCCCAAATCCCCATTTAAGATTCTGCACTTTAATTTCTGTTATTTAATTTCCAGTCATTTAAATTTTTGCATCTCAATCTAAATTATGTTTAGCTCAACAAGCACATTCTTCTAACTAAAGTTGCTTGACCAATCAATCCTTGTGGGATTCGACCTCACTCTATTGTCAGTTTTACTTGACGACAATTCAGTATACTTGCCGAAGGGCAATTTGTTGAGAGACAAGTATTCATGCATCAAATGGCAGATTCCAATCAGGTGGATGATGAGCGGATAATTTATACGCTTTTTGGCATTGTTTTTAGGTAGTTTTTAGTATGATCTAGCTACTTTTAGGGATGTTTTTATTAGTTTTTATTCAAAATTCACATTTCTGGACTTTTCTATGAGTTTGTGTGTTTTTTTGTGATTTCAGGTATTTGCTGGCTGAAATTGGGGGACCTGAGTCAAAATCTGATTCAGGCTGAAAAAGGACTGCTGATACTGTTGGATTCTGACTTCCCTGCACTCGAGATGGATTTTCTGTAGCTACACAACTCCAAATGGCGCGCTCTCAACTACTCGAAAAGTAGACATGCAGGGCTTTCCAGCAATATATAATAGTTCATACTTTATTCACGTTTAGACAACGCAAACTGGCATTCAACGCCAGCTCCATGCTGCATTCTGGAGTAAAACGCTAGAAACACGTTACAAACCAGAGTTAAATGCCAAACAGTCGTTACAACTTGGCGTTTGACCCCAAGAAAAGCCTTTGCACGTGTAAGGCTCAAGCTCAGCCCAAGAACACAGCAAAGTGGGCCCTAGAAGTGGATTTCTGCGCTTAGACTTATTTCTGTAAACCCTAGTAACTAGTCTAGTATAAATTGGACATTTTACTATTGTATTAGACATCTTTGGTCTCAGTTTTAATCAATTGTTCTTCTTAGGAGACTATTGATCATGTTTTGGGGGCTGGCCTCTCGGCCATGCCTGGACCATCACTTATGTATTTTCAACGTTGGAGTTTCTACACACCATAGATTAAAGTGTGGAGTTCTGCTGTACCTCGAGCATTTATGCAATTACTACTATTCTCCATTCAATTCATGCTTATTCTTATTCCAAGATATTCATTCGCACTTCAACCTGATGAATGTGATGATCCATGACACTCATCACCATTCTCAATCTATGAACGCGTGCCTGACAACCACCTCCGTTCTACTTTTGATTGAATGAGTATCTCTTGGATTCCTTAATCAGAGTCTTCGTGGTATAAGCTAGAATTATTGGCGGCCATTCTTGCGAATCCGGAAAGTCTAAACCTTGTCTGTGGTATTCCGAGTAGGATTCAGGGATTGAATGACTGTGACGAGCTTCAAACTCGCGATTGTTGGGCGTAGTGACAGACGCAAAAGAATCAATGGATTCTATTCCGACATGATCGAGAACCGACAGATGATTAGCCGTGCTGTGACAGAGCATTTGGACCATTTTCACTGAGAGGATGGGAAGTAGCCATTGACAATGGTGATGCCCTACATACAGCTTGCCATGGAAACGAGTAAGAAGGATTGGATGAAAGCAGTAGGAAAGCAGAGATTCAGAAGGAACACAGTATCTTCATGCGCTTATCTGAAATTCCCACCAATGAATTACATAAGTATCTCTATCTTTATTTTATGCTTTATTTATCTTTAATTTCGAAAACCATTATAACAATTTGAATCTGCCTAACTGAGATTTACAAGATGACCAAAGCTTGCTTCATACCAACAATCTCCGTGGGATCGACCCTTACTCACGTAAGGTATTACTTGGACAACCCAGTGCACTTGCTGGTTAGTTGTGCGAAGTTGTGACAAAGTGTGATTCACGTTTGAGAGCTCCAAGTCCATTGGCACCATTGTTGATGATCACAATTTTGTGCACCAAGTTTTTCGCGCCGTTACCTGGGATTGTTCGAGTTTGGACAACTGACGGTTCATCTTGTTGCTCGGATTAGGTAATTTTCTTTTAAAAAAGTTTTCAAAAATCTTTCAAAAATTTTTATTTGTTTTCGTTTTTCCAAAATTAATTTTCAAAAAAAATCCAAAAAAAATTATAAAATCACAAATTCAAAAAAAAAATAAGTTTGTGTTTCTTGTTTGAGTCTAGAGTCAATTTTTAAGTTTGGTGTCAAGTTCATATTTTTATTTTCTATTTTTCAAAAAAAATTTCGAAAAAAAATTCATGCTTGTGTTTTTCATGATCTTCAAGTTTTTCTTGATAAGTCTTCTTGTTTGATCTTCATATTTTTTTGTTTTATGTCTTTTGTTGTTTTTCATATGTATTTTTGCATTCATAGTGTCTAAGCATTAAAAATTTCTATGTTTGGTGTCTTGCATGTTTTTCTTTTCTTGTAAATTTTCAAAAATAAGTTTTGATGTTCATCTTGATCTTCAAAGTGTTCTTGGTGTTCATCTTGACATTCATAGTGTTCTTGCATGGATCATTGGTTTTGATCCAAAATTTTCATGTTTTGGGTCATATTTGTGTTTTTCTCTCTCATCATTAAAAATTCAAAAAAAATCAAAAAAATATCTTTTCTTTATTTTTCTCATAAATTTCGAAATCTTTGGGTTGACTTAGTCAAAAATTTTTAAAATAAGTTGTTTCTTGTTAGTCAAGTCAAGATTTCAATTTTAAAAATCTTATCTTTTCAAAATCTTTTTCAAAAATCAAATCTTTTTCAATTATTTTATTATTTTCGAAAATTTTTAAAATTTAATTTCAAAATCTTTTTCTTATCTTTATTTCAAAATTTTGAAACTTTACTAACAATTAATATGATTGATTCAAAAATTTGAAGTTTGTTACTTTCTTGTTAAGAAAGGTTCAATCTTTAAATTCTAGAATCATATCTTTTATTTTCTTGTTAGTCAATTAATCAATTTTAATTTTAAAAATCAAATCTTTTCAAAATATCTTTTTCAATTATATCTTTTCAAAATATCATTTTCAAATCATATCTTTTTCAAAATTGATTTCAAAAATCTTTTCTAACTTCTTATCTCTTCAAAATTGATTTTCAAATCTTTTTCAACTAACAAATTGACTTTTTGTTTGTTTCTTATCTTTTTAAAAACCACCTAACTACTTTTCTCTCTCTAATTTTTGAAAATTCCTTCCTCTTTTTCAAAATTCTTTTTAATTAACTAATTGTTTCAAATTTTAATTTTAATTTTATTTCTTCTCTTAATTTTCGAAAATCATTAACTTTTTTTCAAAAATAATTTTCGAAATTCTCCCCCTCTCATCTTCTTCTATTTATTTATTTAATTACTAACATTCTTCTCTTTATCTTAAAATTCGAACCCTCTCTTCTCTTCTGTGTTCAAATTTTTCTCTTCTTCATTCCTATTCTTCTTTTCTTTTATTCACATAAAGGAATCTCTATACTGTGACATAGAGGATTCCTCTTCTTTTCTATTCTCTTCTTTTTCATATGAGAAGGAGCAAGGACAAGGACATTCTTGTTGAAGCAAATCCTGAACCTGAAAGGACTCTGAAGAAGAAGCTAAGAGAGAAGCAAAAGCACAACAATCCAGAGAAAACCTTACAGAGAATCTCGAAAAAGAGAGAGATATGGCCGAACCCAATAACAATTGTAAAGGCGCAAAGAGGATGCTTGGTGATTATACTACACCTACTTCTAACTTTTATGGAAGAAGCATCTCAATCCCTGCCATTGGAGCAAACAATTTTGAGCTGAAGCCTCAACTAGTTGCTCTAATGCAACAGAACTGCAAGTTCCATGGACTTCCATCAGAAGATCCCTACCAGTTTTTTAACTGAGTTCTTACAGATCTGTGAGACTGTTAAGACTAATGGAGTAGATCCTGTAGTCTACAGGCTCATGTTTTTCCCTTTTACTGTAAGAGACAGAGCTAGAACATGGTTGGACTCACAACCTAAAGGTAGCCTGGACTCTTAGGATAATCTGGTCACGGCCTTCTTGGCCAAGTTCTTTCCTCCTCAAAAGCTGAGTAAGCTTAGAGTGGATGTTCAGAGCTTCAAACAAAAAGATGGTGAATCCCTCTATGAAGCTTGGGAAAGATACAAGCAGATGACCAAAAAGTGTCCTTCTGACATGCTTTCAGAGTGGACCATTTTAAATATATTCTATTATGGTCTATCTGAGTTCTCTAAGATATCACTGGACCATTCTGCAGGTGGATCCATTCACCTAAAGAAAACGCCTGCAGAAGCTAAAGAACTTATTGACATGGTTACAAATAACCAATTCATGTACACCTCTGAGAAGAATCCTGTGAGTAATGGGACACCTCAGAAGAGGGGAGTTCTTGAAATTGATGCTCTGAATGCCATATTGGCTCAGAATAAAATGTTGACTCAGCAAGTCAACATGATTTCTCAGAGTCTGAATGGATGGCAAAATGCATCCAACAGTACTAAAGAAGCATCTTCTGAAGAAGAAGCTTATGATCCTAAGAACCCTGCAATGGCAGAGGTGAATTACTTGGGTGAACCTTATGGGAACACCTATAATTCCTCATAGAGAAATCATCCAAATTTCTCATGGAAGGATCAACAAAAGCCTCAACAAGGCTTTAATAATGGTGGAAGAAACGGGCTTAGCAATAGCAAGCCTTTTCCATCATCTTCTCAGCAACAGACAGAGAATTCTGAGCAGAGCCCCTCTAGCTTAGCAAACATAGTCTCTGATCTGTCTAAGGCCACTTTAAGTTTCATGAGTGAAACAAGGTCCTCCATTAGAAATTTGAAGGCACAAGTGGGCTAGCTGAGTAAAAAAATTACTGAAACTCCTCCTAGTACTCTCCCATGCAATACAGAAGAGAATCCGAAAAGAGAGTGCAAGGCCATTGATATAATCACAATGGCTGAATCCAAAGAGGAAGGGGAGGACATGAATCCCAATGAGGAAGACCTCATGGGACGTCCTCCAAAGAAAAAGGAGTTCCAAACTGAGGAACCTAAGGAATATGAGGCTCACCTAGAGACCATGGAGATTCCATTGAACCTCCTTTTACCATTCATGAGCTCTGAGAACTATTCTTCCTCTGAAGAGGATAAAGATATAACTGAAGAGCAAGTTGCTCAATATCTAGGAGCCATCATGAAGCTGAATGCCAAGTTGTTTGGTAATGAGACTTGGGAAGGTGAACCTCCCTTGCTCATTAGTGAACTAGATACATGGGTTCAGAAAACTATACCTCAAAAGAAACAAGATCCTGGTGAATTCTTAATATCATGTACCATAGGCACCATAACCTTTGAGAAGGCTCTATGTGACCTGGGGTCAGGTATAAATCTTATGCCACTCTCTGTAATGGAGAAACTAAGGATCTTTGAGGTACAAGCTGCCACATTCTCATTAGAGATGGCAGACAAATCAATAAGACAAGCTTATAGAATGGTAGAGGACGTGTTAGTGAAGGTTAAAAGCCTTTACATCCCTGCTGATTTCATAATCTTAGACACTAGAAAGGATGAGGATGAATGCATCATCCTTGGAAGACCCTTCCTAGCCACAGCAGGAGCTGTGATTGATGTTGACAGAGGTGAACTAGTCCTTCAATTGAATGGGGACTACCTTGTGTTTAAAGCTCAAGGTTATCCTTCTGTAAACATGGAGAGGAAGCATGAAAAGCTTCTCTCAATACAGAGTGAAACAAAGCCCCCACAGTCAAACTCTAAGTTTGGTGTTGGGAGGCCACAACCAAACTCTAAGTTTGGAGTTGAACACCCACATTCAAACTCTAAGTTTGGTGTTGGGAGGTCCCAACAATGCTCTGAACATCTGTGAAGCTCTATGAGAACTCACTGTCAAGCTATTGACATTAAAGAAGCGCTTATTGGGAGGCAACCCAATTTTTATTTATCTATATTTCTATTGTTCTTTTATGTTTTATTAGGATTATGATCATGTGAAGTCACAAAACAATTGCAAAAATTGAAAATAGAATAAAAAATAGCAGAAGAAAAAGCACATCCTGGAGGAAGAGCTTACTGGCATTTAAACACCAGTAAGGAGCATCTATCTGGCGTTCAATGCCAAAACAGAGCATGAAGCTGGTGTTGAATGCCAGAAATAAGTAGCAGTCTGGCATTTAAACGCCAGGAATGCACCCTGAGGAAAGCTGGCGTTAAACACCAGAAACAAGCATGGAAGTGGCGTTCAACGCCAGAAACATGCTGCAGATTGGTGTTGAATGCCCAAAACAAGCATGAAAGTGGTGTTTAACGCCAGAAACATGTTGCAGTCTGGTGTTAAATGCCAGGATTGCATACAGAAGGCATTTTACACACCTAAAGGGTGCAGGGATGAGAAATCCTTGACACTTCAGGATCTGTGGACCCCACAGGATCCCCACCTACTGATGAGCGGATAATTTATACGCTTTTTGGCATTGTTTTTAGTATTTTTTAGTATGTTTTAGTTAGTTTTTATTATATTTTTATTAGTTTTTAGTTAAAATTCACTTTTCTAGACTTTACTATGAGTTTGTGTGTTTTTCTGTGATTTCAGGTATTTTCTGGCTGAAATTGAGGGACCTGAGCAAAAATCTGATTCAGAGACTGAAAAGGACTGCAGATGCTGTTGGATTCTAACCTCCCTGCACTCGAAGTGGATTTTCTGGAGCTACTAAAGCCCAATTGGCGCGCTCTCAACGGCGTTGGAAAGTAGACATCCTGGGCTTTCCAGCAATGTATAATAGTCCATACTTTGCCCGAGATTTGATGGCCCAAACTGGCGTTCCAAATCAGCTCAAAACTGCCCGGTGTTAAACGCCGGAACTGGCACAAGAATGGGAGTTAAACGCCCAAACTGGCACAAAAGCTGGCGTTTAACTCCAAGAAGAGTCTCTACACGAAAATGCTTCAATGCTCAGCCCAAGCACACACCAAGTGGGCCCGAAAGTGGATTTTTATGTCATTTACTCATCTTTGTAAACCCTAGGCTACTAGTTCTTTATAAATAGGACCTTTTGCTATTGTATTTTCATCGGGGTAGCTATCTTTGAGTAGTTTTATGCTATCTTAGATCATTGGGAGGCTGGCCATTCGGCCATGCCTAGACCTTGTTCTTATGTATTTTCAACGGTGGAGTTTCTACACACCATAGATTAAGGTGTGGAGCTCTGCTGTACCTCGAGTATTAATGCAATTACTATTGTTCTTCTATTCAATTCAGCTTGTTCTTATTCCAAGATATTCATTCGCACTCAAGAACTTGATGAATGTGATGATTATGTGACGCTCATCATCATTCTCACTTATGAACGCGTGAATGACAACCACTTCCGTTCTACAAGCAAACAAGGCTTGAATGTTTATCTCTTGGATTTCCTTAACCGGAATCTTCGTGGTATAAGCTAGAATTGATGGCAGCATTCAAGAGAATCCGGAAGGTCTAAACCTTGTCTGTGGTATTCTGAGTATGATTCAATGATTGAATGACTGTGACGAGCTTCAAACTCGCGATTGTGGGGCGTTAGTGACAGACGCAAAAGACTCACTGGATTCTATTCCGACATGATCGAGAACCGACAGCTGGATAGCCGTGCCGTGACAGGGTGCGTTGAACATTTCCACTGAGAGGACGGGACTGTAGCCATTGACAACGGTGATGCCCAACATACAGCTTGCCATGGAAAGGAGTAAGAAGGATTGGATGAAGACAGTAGGAAAGCAGAGAGACGGAAGGGACAAAGCATCTCCATTCGCTTATCTGAAGTTCTCACCAATGATTTACATAAGTATCTCTATCTTTATCTTTATGTTTTATTCATATATCATCCGTAACCATTTGAGTCTGCCTGACTAAGATTTACAAGGTGACCATAGCTTGCTTCATACCAACAATCTCCGTGGGATCGACCCTTACTCGCGTAAGGTTTATTACTTGGACGACCCAGTGCACTTGCTGGTTAGTTGTGCGAAGTTGTGTTTATGCCATGGTATTGAACGCCAAGTTCTTGGATTCATTACCGGGGATTATTTGAGTTGTGAAAAGAAGTGATCACAATTTCGTGCACCAAGTTTTTGGCGCCGTTGCCGGGGATTGTTTCGAGTATGGACAACTGACGGTTCATCTTGTTGCTTAGATTAGGTATTCATCAGAGTTCTTAAGAATGAATTCTAGTGTTTCAAGGTGATGTTCTTATCATCACCAAAGCTGATTGATTCTCATCAATTTAGCTCTTGAATGCAATGTCCTGCTGAAGCTTGGCTATCCATGTCTAATTTCTTTAGACTAAAGCTTTAGACTAACATTGCATGATTCCTGGAATTCTCATTAAGAATTTTGATACCTTTTTTTTCTTTTCCACTTAATTTTCGAAAAATCCAAGAAAAAAAAATTACAAAATCATAAAAACCAAAAATATTTTATGTTTCTTGTTGAGTCTAGTGTTTCATTTTAAGTTTGGTGTCTTGCATGCATTGTTTATTTGATCTTGGTTCTATTTTCAAGTCAATAATACAGGAAACTGAAGATTCAGTACATGCAGCAGAGGAATTATACAGAAAAAGCTGGGCGTTCAAAACGCCCAGTGAAGAAGGAAAAACTGGCATTTAAACGCCAGCCAGGGTGCCTGGCTGGGCGTTTAACGCCCAAAAGGGTAGCACTTTGGGTGTTAAACGCCAGAATGTGCACCATTCTGGGCGTTTAATGCCAGGATGGCACAAGAGGGAAGATTTTGTTTTCAAATCAAATTTTTTCAAGTTTTCAAAGTTTTTCAAAATCAAATCTTTTTCAAATCATATCTTTTCAATCAAATCTTTTTCAAAATCAATTTCTTTCCATTTTCAAAAATACTTGCTATCAATTAATGATTTGATTCAACATTTCAAGTATGTTGCCTTTTCTGTTGAGAAAGGTTTAATGTTTGAATCATATCTTTTCTTGTTAGCCAAGTCATTAATTTTTAAAATCAAATCTTTTTAAATTATTTTTCAAATCATATCTTCTCAATCACATCTTTTTAAAACCATAACTTTTAAATCACATCTTTTTCAAAAAAGTTTTCAATCATATCTTCTTCAAAATCTTTTTCAAAATGATTTTTAAAATCTTTTTAATTAATTTTCGAAAAAATTTCTTCCCCTCTTCTCACATCCTTCTATTTATGGAGTACCACTCCTCCTCAATGCACAATTCGAACTCTATCTCACTAAGTTCGAATTCTTCCACCTCTTCCTTCTATTTTTCTGTTCCTCTGACACCTCAAGGAATCTCTATACTGTGACATAGAGGATTCCATATTCTCTTGTTCTCTTCTCTCTCATATGAGCAAGAGCAAAGACAAAAGCATTCTTGTTGAGGCTGACCCTGAACCTGAAAGGACCTTAAAGCGAAAGCTAAGAGAAGCTAAGGCACAACTCTCTGTAGAGGACCTAACAGAAATCTTCAAAGAAGAAGAACCCATGGCAGCCGAAAACAACAACAATGCCAACAATGCAAGGAAGGTGCTGGGTGACTTTACTGCACCTACTCCCGACTTCTATGGGAGAAGCATCTCTATCCCTGCCATTGGAGCAAACAACTTTGAGCTTAAGCCTCAATTAGTTTCTCTAATGCAACAGAATTGCAAGTTCCATGGACTTCCATTGGAAGATCCTCATCAGTTTTTAGCTGAATTCTTGCAAATCTGTGACACTGTCAAGACTAATGGGGTTGACCCTGAGGTCTACAGACTTATGCTATTCCCTTTTGCTGTAAGAGACAGAGCTAGAATATGGTTGGACTTACAACCTAAAGACAGCCTGAACTCTTGGGAAAAGCTAGTCAATGCCTTCTTGGCAAAGTTCTTTCCACCTCAAAAATTGAGTAAGCTTAGAGTGGAAGTCCAAACCTTCAGACAGAAGGAAGGAGAATCCCTCTATGAAGCTTGGGAAAGATACAAACAATTGATCAGAAAATGTCCCTCTGACATGCTTTCTGAATGGAGCATCATAGGTATTTTCTATGATGGTCTCTCTGATTTGTCCAAGATGTCTTTGGATAGCTCTGCTGGAGGATCTCTTCATCTGAAGAAGACGCCTGTAGAAGCTCAAGAGCTCATTAAAATGGTCGCAAATAACCAATTCATGTACACTTCTGAAAGGAATCCTGTGAATAATGGGACAAATCAGAAGAAAGGAGTTCTTGAGATTGATACTCTGAATGTCATATTGGCTCAGAACAAAATATTGACTCAGCAAGTCAATTTGATTTCTCAAAGTCTGTCTGGAATGCAAAATGCACCAGGCAGTACTAAGGATGCTTCATCTGAAGTAGAAGCTTATGATCCTGAGAACCTTTCAATGGAAAAGGTGAATTACATGGGAGAACCCTATGGAAACACCTATAATTCTTCATGGAGAAATCATCCAAATCTTTCTTGGAAGGATCAACAGAGACCTCAACAAGGTTTCAACAACAATAATGGTGGAAGAAACAGGTTTAGCAATGGCAAGCCTTTTCCATCATCTTCTCAGCAACAGATAGATGATTCTAAGCAGAACAACTCTGACTTAGCAACCATGGTCTCTGATCTAATCAAAACCACTCAAAGTTTCATGACTGAAACAAGGTCCTCCATTAGGAACTTGAAGGCACAAGTGGGACAGCTGAGCAAGAGAATTACTGAACTCCCTCCTAGTACTCTTCCAAGCAATACAAAAGAGAATCCAAAAGGAGAGTGCAAGGCCATCAACATGGCCGAATTTGGAGAGGAGGAAGAGGCAGTGAACGCCACTGAGGAAGACCTCAATGGACGTCCACTGGCCTCCAATGAGTTCCCTAATGAGGAACCATGGGAATCTGAGGCTCACACTGAGACCATAGAGATTCCATTGGATTTACTTTTGCCATTCATGAGCTCTGATGAGTATTCTTCCTCTGAAGAGGATGAGTATGTCACTGAAGAATAAGTTGCTAAATACCTTGGAGCAATCATGAAGCTAAATGACAGGTTATTTGGTAATAAGACTTGGAAGGATGAACCCCCTTTGCTCACCAAAGAACTGGATGACTTGTCTAGGCAGAAATTACCTCAAAAGAGACAAGATCCTGGGAAGTTTTCAATACTTTGTACCATAGGCACCATGACCTTCAAGAAGGCTCTGTGTGACTTAGGGTCAAGTATAAACCTCATGCCTCTCTCTGTAATGGAGAAGCTAGGGATCTTTGAGGTACAAGCTGCAAGAATCTCACTAGAGATGGCAGACAATTCAAGAAAACAAGCTTATGGACTTGTAGAGGATGTTCTGGTAAAGGTTGAAGACCATTACATCCCTGCTGATTTCATAGTCCTAGAGACTGGAAAGTGCATGGATGAATCCATCATCCTTGGCAGACCCTTCCTAGCCACAGCAAAGGCTGTGATTGATGTTGACAGAGGAGAATTGATCATTCAAGTGAATGAAGAATCCTTTGTGATTAAGGCTCAAGGATATCCCTCTGTCACCATGGAGAGGAAGCATGAAGAGCTTCTCTCAAAACAGAGTCAAACAGAGCCCCCACAGTCAAACTCTAAGTTTGGTGTTGGGAGGCCACAATGAAACTCTAAGTTTGGTGTTGAACCCCCACATTCAAACTCTAAGTTTGGTGTTGGGAGGTTCCAACATTGCTCTGAGTATCTGTGAGGCTCCATGAGAGCCCTCTGTCAAGCTACTGACATTAAAGAAGCACTTGTTGGGAGGCAACCCAATGTTATATTTTATCTATTTTCCTTTGTTATTTTATGTTTTCTGTAGGTTGATGATCATGAGAAGTCACAAAATCAATTGAAAAAAAGCAAAAACAGAATGAAAAACAGAAAGAAAAATAGCACACCCTGGAGGAGAACTTGCTGGCGTTTAAACGCCAGTGAAGCTAGCAAATGGGCGTTTAACGCCCAGTCTGGCACCATTCTGGGCGTTTAACGCCAGAAAGGGGCACCAGACTGGCGTTAAACACCAGAAAAGGGCAAGCACCTGGCGTTAAACGCCAGAAATGGGCACCAGCCCGGCGTTTAACGCCAGAATTGGCATGAAGAGCAATTTTGCTCGCCATTTGGTGCAGGGATGACTTTTCCTTGACACCTCAGGATCTGTGGACCCCACAGGATCCCTACCTACCCCACCACCCTCTCTCTTCTTCTTCACCCATTCACTAATCACCTCAACACCTCTTCCCCAAAAACCCTTCCCCTATCAAATCCCATCTTTCTCTTCACCACTCACATCCATCCTTCATAAAACCCAACCTACCTCACCATCAAAATTCAAACCACTTTCCCACCCAAACCCACCCATAATAGCCGAACCCTACCCCTCTCTTCACCCCTATATAAACCCATCTTCACTCCTTCATTTTCACACACCCTAAACACTACTTCTCCCCCTATGGCCGAACCACAAAGCCATCTCCATCTCCTCTATTTCTTCTTCTTCTACTCTCTTCTTTCTTCTTTTGCTCGAGGACGAGCAAACCTTTTAAGTTTGGTGTGGTAAAAGCATTGCTTTTTGTTTTTCCATAACCATTTATGGCATCCAAGGCCGGAGAAACCTCTAGAAAGAGGAAAGGTAAGGCAAAAGCTTTCACCTCCGAGTCATGGGAGATGGAGAGATTTATCTCAAGGGTGCATCAAGACCACTTCTATGAAGTTGTGGCCTTGAAGAAGGTGATCCCCGAGGTCCCTTTCAAACTCAAAAAGAGTGAATACCCAGAGATCCGACATGAGATTCGAAGAAGAGGTTGGGAAGTTCTTACCAACCCCATTCAACAAGTCAGAATCTTAATGGTTCAAGAGTTCTATGCCAATGCATGGATCACCAAGAACCATGATCAAAGTATGAACCCGGATCCAAAGAATTGGCTTACAATGGTTCGGGGGAAATACTTAGATTTTAGTCCGAAAAATATAAGGTTGGCATTCAACTTGCCCATGATGCAAGGAGATGAACACCCTTACACTAGAAGGGTCAACTTTGATCAAAGGTTGGACCAAGTCCTCACAGTCATTTGTGAAGAGGGCGCCCAATGGAAGAGAGATTCAAGAGGGAAGCCGGTTCAACTGAGAAGGCATGACCTCAAGCCCGTGGCTAGGGGATGGTTGGAGTTTATCCAACGCTCAATCATTCCCACTAGCAACCGGTCCGAAGTTACTCTAGACCGGGCCATCATGATTCATAGTATCATGATTGGAGAGAAAGTGGAAGTTCATGAGGTTATAGCCCAAGAACTCTATAAGGTGGCGGACAAGTCCTCTACCTTGGCAAGATTAGCCTTTTCTCATCTCATTTGTCACCTCTGTTATTCAGTTGGAGTTGACATAGAGGGAGACACCCCCATTGATGAGGACAAGCCCATCACTAAGAAAATGATGGAGCAAACAAGAGATCCCACTCATCATGAAATCCCTGAGATGCCTCAAGGGATGCACTTTCCTCCACAAAATTATTGGGAGCAAATCAACACCTCCCTAGGAGAATTGAGTTCCAACATGGGACAACTAAGGGTGGAGCACCAAGAACATTCCATTCTCCTCCATGAAATTAGAGAAGATCAAAGAATCATGAGAGAGGAGCAACAAAGGCAAGGAAGAGACATTGAGGAGCTCAAGCACTCCATAAGATCTTCAAGAGGAAGAACAAGCCGCCATCACTAAGGTGGACCCGTTCTTTAATCTCCTTGTTCTTTATTTTTCTGTTTTTCGAAAATTATGCTTATGTTTATCTATGGTTGTGTCTTGTGATCATTAGTGTCTTAGTGTCTATGCCTTAAAGTTATGAATGTCCTATGAATCCATCACCTTTCTTAAAAAAAAAAATTCTTCTTAATTGAAAAAGAGAAGAATTGCATGAATTTTAAATTTTATAACAGATTAATTATTTTGATGTGGTGGCAACACTTTTGTTTTCTGAATGTATGCTTAAACAGTGCATATGTCTTTTGAATTTGTTGTTCATGATTGGTTGGCTCTTGAAAGAATGATGAAAAAGGAGACATGTTACTGAGAATCTGAAAAATCATAAAAATGATTCTTGAAGCAAGAAAAAGCAGTGAATACAAAAAAAAAAAGAAGAGAAAAAAAAAAGAAGCGAAAAAAAAAGAGAGAAAAAAAACGAAAAAAGAAAGAGAAAAAGAAAGAAAAAGAAAGAAATAAAGTTGTGATCCAAGGCAAAAAGAGTGTGCTTAAGAACCCTGGACACCTCTAATTGGGGACTCTAGCAAAGCTGAGTCACAATCTGAAAAGGTTCACCCAATTATGTGTCTGTGGCATGAATGTATCCGGTGGTAATACTGGAAGACAGAGTGCTTTGGGCCACGGCCAAGACTCATAAAGTAGCTGTGTTCAAGAATCATCATACTTAACTAGGAGAATCAATAACACTATCTGGATTCTGAGTTCCTATAGAAGCCAATCATTCTGAATTTCAAAGGATAGAGTGAGATGCCAAAACTGTTCAGAGGCAAAAAGCTAAAAGCCCCGCTCATCTAATTAACACTGATCTTCATAGATGTTTTTGGAATTCATTACATATTCTCTTCTCTTTATCTTATTTGATTTTCAGTTGCTTGAGGACAAGCAACAAATTAATTTTGGTGTTGTGATGAGCGGATAATTTATACGCTTTTTGGCATTGTTTTTAGTATGTTTTTAGTATGTTTTAGTTAGTTTTTATTATATTTTTATTAGTTTTTAGTTAAAATTCACTTTTCTTGACTTTACTATGAGTTTGTGTGTTTTTCTGTGATTTCAGGTATTTTCTGGCTGAAATTGAGGGACCTGAGCAAAAATCTGATTCAGAGACTGAAAAGGACTGCAGATGCTGTTGGATTCTAACCTCCCTGCACTCGAAGTAGATTTTCTGGAGCTACTAAAGCCCAATTGGCGCGCTCTCAATGGCGTTGGAAAGTAGACATCCTGGGCTTTCCAGCAATGTATAATAGTCCATACTTTGCCCGAGATTTGATGGCCCAAACCGGCGTTACAAATCAGCTCAAAACTGCCCGGCGTTAAACGCCGGAACTGGCACAAGAATGGGAGTTAAACGCCCAAACTAGCACAAAAGCTGGCGTTTAACTCCAAGAAGAGTCTCTACACGAAAATGCTTCAATGCTCAGCCCAAGCACACACCAAGTGGGCCCGAAAGTGGATTTTTATGTCATTTACTCATCTTTGTAAATCCTAGGCTACTAGTTCTTTATAAATAGGACCTTTTGCTATTGTATTTTCATCGGGGTAGCTATCTTTGAGTAGTTTTATGCTATCTTAGATCATTGGGAGGCTGGCCATTCGGCCATGCCTAGACCTTGTTCTTATGTATTTTCAACGGTGGAGTTTCTACACACCATAGATTAAGGTGTGGAGCTCTGCTGTACCTCGAGTATTAATGCAATTACTATTGTTCTTCTATTCAATTCAGCTTGTTCTTATTCCAAGATATTCATTCGCACTCAAGAACTTGATGAATGTGATGATTATGTGACGCTCATCATCATTCTCACTTATGAACGCGTGAATGACAACCACTTCCGTTCTACAAGCAAACAAGGCTTGAATGTTTATCTCTTGGATTTTCTTAACCGGAATCTTCGTGGTATAAGCTAGAATTGATGGCGGCATTCAAGAGAATCCGGAAGGTCTAAACCTTGTCTGTGGTATTCTGAGTAGGATTCAATGATTTGTGTGGTAAAAGCATAGCTTTTTTGTTTTTCCATAACCATTGATGGCACCTAAGGACGGAGAAACCTCTAGAAAGAGAAAAGGGAAGACAAAAGCTTCCACATCTAAGTCATGGGAGATGGAGAGATTCATCTCAAAAGCCCATCAAGACCACTTCTATGAAGTCGTGGCCAAGAAGAAGGTGATCCCTGAGGTCTCTTTCATGCTCAAGAAAAATGAGTATCCGGTGATCTGACATGAGATCCAAAGAAGAGGGTGGGAAGTTCTTACCAACCCCATTCAACAAGTCAGAATCTTAATGGTTCAAGAGTTCTATACAAACGCATGGATCACTAGGAACCATGATCAAAACATGAACCCAAACCCAAAGAATTGGCTTACAATGGTATGGGGGAAATGCTTAGATTTCAGTCCGAAGAACGTAAGGTTGGCGTTCAACTTGCCTATGATGCAAGAAGACGCACGCCCCTACACTAGAAGGGTCAATTTTGATCAAAGGTTGGACCAAGTCCTCATGGACATATGTGTGGAAGGAGCTCAATGGAAAAGAGACTCAAAAGGCAAGCCGGTTCAATTGAGAAGATTGGACCTCAAGCCTGTGGCTTGAGGATGGTTGGAGTTCATCCAACACTCCATCATCCCCACTAGCAACCGATCCGAAGTAACTGTGGATCGGGCCACCGTGATCCATAGCATCATGATTGGAGAGGAAGTAGAAGTCCATGAAGTCATCTCTCTAGAACTCTACAAAGTAACCGAAAAGCCCTCCACCTTGGCAAGGCTAGCTTTTCCTCATCTCATTTGCCATCTATGCTACTTAGCTGGAGTTGTCATAGAAGGAGACATCCTCATTGAAGAGGACAAGCACATCACTAAAAAGAGGATGGAGCAAACAAGAGAATCCATTCATGGATCTCAAGAGACGCATGAGGAAGCTCATCATCAAGAAATCCCTGAGATGCCTCAAAGGATGTATTTTTCTCCAAACAACTATTGGGAATAACTCAACACTTCTCTAGAAGGATTGAGTCATGACATGAACCAATTAAGGGTGGAACACCAAGAGCACTCCATCATCCTCCATGAAATTAGAGAATATCAAAGAGCTATGAGGGAGGAGCAACAAAGGCAAGGAAGAGACATAGAGGAGCTCAAGGACGCCATTGGTCCTTCAAGAAGAAGGTGTCACCATCACTAAGGTGGACTCATTCTTTAACTTCCTTATTCTTATCTCTCTATTTTTTGGTTTTTGAGTTTTATGTTTGTCTATGTTTGTGTCTTTACTACATGATCATTGGTATTTAGTAACTATGTCTTAAGGCTATGAATAATTCCATGAATCCTTCACCTTTCTTAAATGAAAAATGTTTTTAATACAAAAGAACAAGAAGTACATGAGTTTCGAATTCATCCTTGAAATTAGTTTAATTATATTGATATGGTGACAATACTTTTTGTTTTCTGAATGAATGCTTGAACGGTGCATATTTTTGATCCTGTTGTTTATGAATGTTAAAATTGTTGGCTCTTGAAAGAATGATGAAAAAGAGAAATGTTGTTGATAATCTGAAAAATCACAAAATTGATTCTTGAAGCAAGAAAAAGAAGTGAAGAACAAAGCTTATGAAAATAAATAAATATATAAATGGCAAAAAAAAGAAAGAAAAAGAAAAAGCAAGCAGAAAAAGCCAATAGCCCTTAAAACCAAAAGGCAAGGGTAAAAAGGATCCAAAGCTTTGAGCATCAATGGATAGGAGGGCCCAAGGAAATAAAATCCAGGCCTAAGCGGCTAAATCAAGCTGTCCTTAACCATGTGCTTGTGGCATGCAAGTCTAAGTGAAAAGCTTGAGACTGAGTGGTTAAAGTTGTGATCCAAAGCAAAAAGAGTGTGCTTAAGAGCTCTGGACTCCTCTAACTGGGGACTTTAGCAAAGCTGAGTCACAATCTAAAAAGGTTCACCCAGTCATGTGTTTGTGGCATTTATGTATCCGGTGGTAATACTAGAAAACAAAGTGCTTAGGGCCACGGCCAAGACTCAAAAAAGTAGCTGTGTTCAAGAATCAACATACTTAACTAGGAGAATCAATAACACTATCTGAACTCTGAGTTCCTATAGATGCCAATCATTCTAAACTTCAAAGGATAAAGTGAGATGCCAAAACTGTTCAGAAGCAAAAAGCTACAAGTCCCGCTCATCTAATTAGAACTAATATTCATTGATATTTTGGGATTTATAGTATATTCTCTTCTTTTTATCTTATTTGATTTTTAGTTGCTTGGGGACAAGCAACAATTTAAGTTTGGTGTTGTGATGAGCGGATAATTTATACGGTTTTTGGCATTGTTTTAAGGTAGTTTTTAGTAGGATCTAGCTACTTTTAGGGATGTTTTTATTAGTTTTTATGCAAAATTCACATTTTTGTACTTTACTATGAGTTTGTGTGTTTTTCTGTGATTTCAAGTATATTCTGGTTGAAATTGAGGGACCTGAGCAAAAATCTTATTCAGGCTGAAAAAAGACTGCTGATGTTGTTGGATTCTGACCTCCCTACACTCGAGATGGATTTTCTGGAGCTACAGAACTCCAAATGGCACGCTCTCAACTGCGTTGGAAAGTATATAATAGTCCATACTTTATTCGAGTTTAGACGATGCAAACTGGCGTTCAACGCTAGTTCCATACTACATTCTGGAATAAAACGCCAGAAACACGTCACAAATCAAAGTTAAACGCCAAACAAACGTTACAACTTGGTGTTTGACCCCAAGAGAAGCCTCTGCACGTGTAAGGCTCAAGCTCAGCCTAAGCACACACGAAAGTGGGCCCCGGAAGTGAATTTCTGCACTTAGACATATTTCTGTAAATCCTAGTAACTAGTCTAGTATAAATAGGACATTTTACTATTGTATTAGACATCTTTGGTCTCAGTTTTAATCAATTGTTCATCTTAGGAGACTATTGATCACGTTTTGGGGGCTGGCTTCTCGGCCATGCCTAGACCATCACTTATGTATTTTCAACGGTTGATTTTCTACACACTATAGATTAAGGTGTGGAGCTCTGCTATACCTCGAGCATTAATGCAATTACTACTATTCTCCATTCAATTCATGCTTATTCCTATTCTAAGATATTCATTCGCACTTTAACCTGATGAATGTGATGATCCGTGACACTCATCACCATTCTCAATCTATGAATGCGTGCCTGACAACCACCTCCGTTCTACTTTCGATTGAATGAGTATCTCTAGGATTCCTTAATCAAAGTCTTCGTGGTATAAGCTAGAATTATTGGCGGCCATTCTTGAGAATCCGAAAAGTCTAAACCTTGTCTGTGGTATTCCGAGTAGGATTCAGGGATTGAATGACTGTGACGAGCTTCAAACTCGCGATTGTTGGGCGTAGTGACAGACGCAAAAAAATCAATGGATTCTATTCCGACATGATGGAGAACCGACAGATGATTAGCCGTGCTGTGATAGAACATTTGGACCATTTTCACTGAGAGGATGGGAAGTAGCCATTGACAACAGTGATACCCTACATACAGCTTGCCATGGAAAGGAGTAAGAAGGATTGGATGAAAGCAGTAGGAAAGCAGAGATTCAGAAGGAACATAGTATCTTCATGCGCTTATCTGAAATTCCTACCAATGAATTACATAAGTATCTCTATCTTTATTTTATGCTTTATTTATCTCTATTTTCGAAAACCATTATAACCATTTGAGTCCTCCTAACTGAGATTTACAAGATGACCATAGCTTGCTTCATACCAACAATCTCCGTGGGATCGACCCTTATTCACGTAAGGCATTACTTGGACGACCCATTGCACTTGCTGGTTAGTTGTGTGAAATTGTGACAAAGTGTGATTCACGTTTGAGAGCTCCAAGTCCATTGGTGCCATTATTGATGATCACAATTTCGTGCACCAGTGGGGAGATGATAGGAGCTGAGGACAGTTTCTTTTTCAAGTTCTCAAACGCAAGCATGCACTTCTCATCAAAGATAAATGGTGCATCAGACATAAGGAGATTGCTTAAGGGCTTGGTTATCTTTGAAAAATCTTTAATAAACCTTCTGTAGAAGCTAGCATGCCCCCAAAAAGCTCCTAATTGC
Source organism: Arachis stenosperma (assembly GCF_014773155.1). Lineage (NCBI taxonomy): Eukaryota > Viridiplantae > Streptophyta > Magnoliopsida > Fabales > Fabaceae > Arachis > Arachis stenosperma. The sequence goes on along the minus strand of NC_080380.1, from coordinate 71,337,775 downwards.
CTTGACATCACTTGATGGAGGTAATTTTTCAATTAGCTCCACCTTAGCTCTGTCTACCTCAATACCTTGGTTAGAAACTTTATGGCCTAGGACTATTCCATCTGTCACCATAAAGTGGCATTTTTCCCAATTCAAGACCAAGTTGGTCTCTTGACATCTTTTTAATACCAAGGCAAGATGATTTAGGCAATTAGGAAAGGAGTCTCCGAATACTGAAAAGTCATCCATGAAAACTTCAATGAACTTCTATATCATATCCGAGAAGATGGAAAGCATGTAGCGTTGAAAAGTTGCAGGTGCATCACATAGCCCAAATGGCATGCGCTTATAGGAAAACACCCCATATGGGCAAGTAAATGATGTTTTCTCCTCGTCTCTTGGATCAACCACTATTTGGTTATATCCTAAATAACCATCTAGAAAACAATAGTATGCGTGTCCTGCAAGTCTTTCTAGCATCTGGTTCACGAAGGGAAGTGGGAAATGATATTTACTCGTGGCTTCATTGAGTTTTCTGTAATCAATACACATCCTCCATCCTGTGACATTTTGATGAGCGGATAATTTATACGCTTTTTGGCATTGTTTTTAGATAGTTTTTAGTATAATCTAGCTATTTTTAGGGATGTTTTCATTAGTTTTTATGCTAAATTCACATTTCTGGACTTTACTATGAGTTGTGTGTTTTTCTGTGATTTTAGGTAATTTCTAGCTGAAATTGAGGGACCTGAGTAAAACTCTAATAGAAGGCTAACAAAGGACTGCTGATGCTGTTGGATTCTGACCTCTTTACACTCGAAATGGATTTTCTGGAGCTACAAAACTCCAAATGGCGCGCTCTCAATGGCGTTGGAAAGTAGACATCCAGAGCTTTCCAGAAATATATAATAGTCCATACTTTATTCGGGATTAGACGACGCAAACTGGCGCTCAACGCCAGTTCCATGCTGCATTCTGGAGTCAAACGCCAGAAACACGTCACGAACCAGAGTTGAACGCCAAAAACACGTTACAACTTGGTGTTCAACTCCAAAAGAAGCCTCTTCACGTGTAAAGCTCGAGCTCAGCCCAAGCACACACCAAGTGGGCCCCGGAAGTGGATTTCTGCATCAATGACTTACTTCTGTAAACCATAGTAGCTAGTCTAGTATAAATAGAACATTTTACTATTGTATTCAGGGTCTTTTGACCGATCCTAGATCCTGAATTGTATTTTTGATCATGTGATCACGTTTTGGGGGCTGGCTATTCGGCTATGCCTGAACCTTCATCAGTTATGTATTTTCAACGGTGGAGTTTCTACACACTATAGATTAAGGGTGTGGAGCTCTGCTGTACCTCGAGTTTTAATGCAATTACTACTATCTTTTATTCAAATTTAATCTTATTTCTGTTCTAAGATACTACTCGTACTTCATCTGATGGATGTGATGATCCGTGACACTCATCATCATCCGTCCCTATGAACGCGTGACTGACAACCACCTCCGTTCTACAAGCGAAAGCTAGAGTGTGAATCTCTTAGATTTTCTGACGCACGACGCATGGTTGACCTCGCCTAACAACCGAGCCCTCCATTCCATGAGATCAAAGTCTTCGTGGTATAAGCTAGAATTTATGGCGTCATTCATGAGAATCCGGAAAGTCTAAACCTTGTCTGTGGTATTCTGAGTAGGATTCCGGGATTGAATTACTGTGACGAGCTTCAAACTCGCGATTGTTGTGCGCGATGACAAACGCAAAAGAATCAAGGGATTCTATTCCGACATGATCGAGAACCGACAGATGATTAGTCGTGCCGTGACAGAGCATTTGGACCTTTTTCACTGAGAGGATGGGATGTAGCCATTGACAACGGTGATGCCCTACATACAACTTGCCATGGAAAGGAGTAAGAAGGATTGGATGAAGGCAGTAGGAAAGCAGAGATTCTGAAGGAGCACAACATCTTCATACGCGTATCTGAGATTCCCATAAATGATCTACATAAGTATTTTTATCTTTATTTTCTGTTTATTTATTATTATTATTCAAAAACTCCATAACCATTTATTATCCTCCTGACTGAGATTTATAAGATGACCATAGCTTGCTTCATACCAACAATCTCCGTGGGATCAACCCTTACTCACGTAGGGTTTATTACTTGGATGATCCAGTGCACTTGCTAGTTAGTTGTGCGAGGTTGTGAAGAAAGTGCTGAGTTAGTAAATGCGCACACCAAGTTTAATGCCATTATAAGAGATCACAATTTCGCCTATCAAGTTTTTGGCACCGTTGCCGGGGATTGTTCGAGTTTGGACAACTGATGGTTCATTTTGTTGCTCAGATTAGGTAATTTTCTTTTTGTTTTATTTTCGAAAAAAAATTTTTTCAAAAAAAATCTTTCAAAAATTTATCACCTATTTTCGAAAATTTTCAGAGCTTTCAAGAATGAATTCTAGAGTTTCATATAACATGTTTTAGCTTGGCTGGCTATTAAGCCATGTCTAATTCATAGGATTTTGATTGAGGACTTTGGATTCATTACTTTTTTTCTTTTTTCCTATATGTTTTTCGAAAAATATAAAATAAAATACAAAAAAATAATAAATCATAAAAAAGTCAAAAATATTTTGTGTTTCTTGTTTGAGTCTTGAGTCAACCTTTAAGTTTGGTGTCAATTGCATTTTTCTAAAAATTTATGCATTTTTCGAAAATCCATGCATGGTGTTCTTCATGATCTTCAAGTTGTTCTTGGTAAGTCTTCTTGTTTGATCTTGATGTTTTCTTGTTTTGTATCTTTTGTTGTTTTTCATTTCCATTTTTGCATTCATAGTGTGTAAACATTAAAGATTTTTAAGTTTGGTGTCTTGCATGTTTTCTTTGCATCAAAAAGTTTTTCAAAAATATGTTCTTGATGTTCATCATGATCTTCAAAATGTTCTTAGTGTTCATCTTGACATTCATAGTGTTCTTGCATGCATTATGTGTTTTGATTCATAATTTTCATGTTGTGAGTCATTTTTTATGTTTTTCTCTCTCATAATTAAAAATTCAAAAATCAAAAAAATATCTTTTCCTTTTTTTTTTCTCAAAATTTCGAAAATTTGGGTTGACTTAGTCAAAAATTTTTAAAATTAATTGTTTCTTGTAAGTCAAGTCAAATTTTCAAATTTTAAAAATCTTATCTTTTTAAAACTTTTTCAAAAATTAAATCTTTTTCATTTTTCTTATTAATTTACGAAAATCCTTTAAAATATTTTTCAAAAATCTTTTTCTTAGTTTTATCTTTATTTTCGAAAATTATGCTAACAATTAATATGATTGATTCAAAATTTTGAAGTTTGTTACTTTCTTGTTAAGAAAAGTTCAATCTTTAAATTTTAAAATCTTATCTTTTAGTTTCTTGTTAGTAAAGTAATCAATTTTAATTTTTAACCATATCTTTTTATCATATCTTTTTCAAAAATTTGATTTTAAAATATCTTTTCTAACTTCTTATCTTCTTATCTTTTCAAAATTAATTTTCAAATCTTTTTCAACTAACTATTTGACTTTTTGTTTGTTTCTTATCTTTTTCAAAACCACCTAACTACTCTTCCCTCTCTAATTTTCGAAAATACCTCCCTCTTTTTCAAAAATTCTTTTTAATTAATTAATTATTTTAAATTTTAATTTCAATTTTATTTCTTATCTTAATTTTCAAAAAATCATTAACTCCTTTTCAAAAAATTTATTTTCAAAAAACTTCTCTCTCATCTTATTCTATTTATTCATTCATTCACTAATACTTCTTTTCATCTCAAATCACTGCCCCTATCCTCACCCTTGTGTTTGGATTATTCATTCTTCTTCACTCTTATTCTCTTTCTTCTTCTACTAACAATAAGTAACCTCTTTACTGTGCCATAGAGGATTTCTCTTCTTTTTTTGTTCTCTTCTCTTTCATATGAGCAGGAACAAAGAAAAAGGCATTCTTGTTGAAGCTGATCCAGAACCTGAAAGGACTCTGAAGAGAAAACTAAGAGAAGCTAAATTACAACAATCCAAAGACAACCTTGCTGAAATTTTCGAACAAGAAAAGGAGATGGCAACCGAACCCAACAACAATAATACAAGAAGGATGCTTGGTGATTATACTGCACCTACTTCCAAGTTTGATGGAAGAAGCATCTCAATTCCTGCCATTGGAGCAAACAATTTTGAGCTGAAACCTCAACTAGTTACTCTAATGCAACAAAACTGCAAGTTTTATGGACTTCCGTCAGAAGATCCCTACCAGTTTTTAACTGAGTTCTTGCAGATCTATGAGACTGTTAAGACTAGTGGAGTAGATCCTGAAGTCTACAGGCTCAAGCTTTTCCCTTTTGCTGTAAGAGACAGAGTTAGAATATGGTTAGACTCACAACCTAAGGATAGCCTGGACTCTTGGGATAAGCTGGTCACGGCCTTCTTGGTTAAATTCTTTCCTCCTCAAAAGCTGAGCAAGCTTAGAGTGGATGTTCAGACCTTCAAACAAAAAGATGGTGAATCCCTCTATGAAGCTTGGGAAAGATACAAGCAGATGATCAAAAGATGTCCTTCTGACATGTTTTCAGAATGGACCATGATAGATATATTCTATTATGGTCTATCTGAGTTCTCTAAGATGTCACTGGACCATTCTGTAGGTGGATCCATTCACTTAAAGAAAACGCCTGTAGAGGCTCAAGAACTTATTGACATGGTTGCAAATAACCAGTTCATGTACACTTCTGAGAGGAATTCCGTGAATAATGGGACGCCTCAAAGGAAGGGAGTTCTTGAAATTGATGCTCTGAATGCCATATTGGCTCAGAACAAAATGTTGACTCCGCAAGTCAACATGATTTCTCAAAGTCTGAATGGATGGCAAAATGCATCCAACAGTACTAAAGAGGCATCTTCTGAAGAAGAAGCTTATGATCCTGAGAACTGATGAGCAGATAATTTATATGCCTTTTGGCATTATTTTTAGTATGTTTTTAGTATGTTTTAGTTAGTTTTTATTATATTTTTATTAGTTTTTAGTTAAAATTCACTTTTCTGGACTTTACTATGATTTTGTGTGTTTTTCTGTGATTTCAGGTATTTTCTGGTTGAAATTGAGGGACCTGAGCAAAAATCTGATTCAGAGGCTGAAAAGGACTGCAGATGTTGTTGGATTCTGACCTCCCTGCACTCGAAGTGGATTTTCTGGAGCTGCAGATGCCCAATTGGTGCGCTCTCAATTGCGTTGGAAAGTAGACATCCTGGGCTTTCCAGCAATGTATAATAGTTCATACTTTGCCTGAGATTTGACGGCCCAAAAAGGCATTCCAAGTCAGCTCAAGAATTTTGGCGTTTAACGCCGGAACTGGCACAAAAGCTGGCGTTTAACTCCAAGAAAAGTCTCTACACATGAAAGCTTCAATGCTCAGCCCAAGCACACACCAAGTGGGCCCGTAAGTGGATTTTTATGTCATTTACTCATCTTTGTAAACCCTAAGCTACTAGTTCTCTACAAATAGGACCTTTTTGCTATTGTATTGGAAAATCTTTTGATCATGTTTTTATGATTGAACCCTCTTTGGTAGGCTGGCCATTCGGCCATGCTTAGACCTTGTTCTTATGTATTTTCAATGGTGGAGTTTCTACACACCATAGATTAAGGTGTGGAGCTCTGCTGTACCTCGAGTATTAATGCAATTACTATTGTTCTTCTATTCAATTCAGCTTATTCTTGTTCTAAGATATTCATTCGCACCCAAGAACATGATGAATGTGATGATTATGTGACGCTCATCATCATTCTCACTTATGAACGCTTGCCTGACAACCACTTCCGTTCTACAAGCAAACAAGGCTTGAATGTTTATCTCTTGGATTCCTTAATCAAAATCTTCGTGGTATAAGGTAGAATTGATGGCGGCATTCAAGAGAATCCGGAAGGTCTAAACCTTGTCTGTGGTATTCTGAGTAGGATTCAAGGATTGAATGACTGTGACAAGCTTCAAACTCGCGATGTGGGGCGTTAGTGACAGACGCAAAAGAATCACTGGATTCTATTCCGACATGATCGAGAACCGACAGATGAATAGTCGTGCTGTGACAGAGCGCGTTGAACATTTTCACTGAAAGGACGAGACTGTAGCCATTGACAATGGTGATGCCCAACATACAGCTTGCCATGGAAAGGAGTAAGAAGGATTGGATGAAGACAGTAGGAAAGCAGAGAGACGGAAGGGACAAAGCATCTCCATATGCTTATCTAAAATTCTCACCAATGAACTACATAAGTATCTCTATCTTTATTTTATGTTTTATTCATCTTTTAGTTATCAATCCTCCATAACCATTTGAATCCGCCTGACTGAGATTTACAAGATGACCATAGCTTGCTTCATACCAACAATCTCCGTGGGATCGACCCTTACTTGCATAAGGTTTATTACTTGGACGACCCAGTGCACTTGCTGGTTAGTTGTGTGAAGTTGTGATAAAGAGTTGAGATTGCAATTGAGCGTACCATGTTGATGGCACCATTGATGATCACAATTCCGCGCACCAAGAACCCTGCAATAGTAGAGGTAAATTATATGGGTGAACCTTATGGAAACACCTATAATTCATCATGGAGAAATCATCCAAAATTCTCATGGAAGGATCAACAAAAGCCTCAACAAGGCTTTAATAATGGTGAAAGAAATAGGCTCAACAATATCAAGCCTTATCCATCATCTTCTCAGCAACAAACAGAGAATTCTAAACAGAACACATCTAACTTAGCAAACTTAGTCTCTAATCTGTCTAAAGCCACTTTAAGTTTCATGAGTGAAACAAGGTCCTCCACTAGAAATCTAGAGGCACAAGTGGGCCAGCTTAGTAAGAAAATCACTGAAACTCCTCCTAGTACTCTCCCAAGCAATACTGAAGAGAATCCAAAAAGAGAGTGCAAGGCCATTGATATAATCAACATGGCCGAACCTAGAGAGGAAGGAGAGGACATGAATCCCAATGAGGAAGACCTCATGGGACGTCTTTCAAGCAAGAAGGAGTTCCCTATTGAGGACCCAAGATCCCATTAAACCTTCTTCTGCCATTCATGAGCTCTGAAGACTATTCTTCCTCTGAAGAGGATGAAGATGTAACTAGAGAGCAAGTTGCTTAATATCTAGGAGCTATCATGAAGCTGAATGCCAAGTTATTTGGTAATGAGACTTGGGAAGGTGGACCTCCCTTGCTCATTAGTGAACTAGATACATGGGTTCAGCAAATTTTACCTCAAAAGAGACAAGATACTTGCAAATTCGTAATACCCTGCACCATAGGCACCATGATCTTTGAAAAAGCTCTGTGTGACCTGGGGTCAGGTATAAATCTTATGCCACTCTCTGTAATGGAGAAGTTGGGGATCATTGAGGTACAACCTGCCATATTCTCATTTCAAATGGCAGACAAGTCAGTCAGACAAGCTTATGGATTAGTAGAGGACGTGTTAGTAAAGGTTGAAGGCCTTTATATCCCTGCTGATTTCATAATCTTAGACACTAGGAAGGAGGAGGATGAATGCATCATCCTTGGAAGACCTTTCCTAGCCACAGCAAGAGCTGTGATAGATGTTAACAGAGGAGAATTAGTCCTTTAATTGAATAGGGAGTACCTTGTGTTTAAGACTCAAGGGTGTTCTTCTATATACATGGAGAGGAAGCATGAAAAGCTTCTCTCAGTATAGAGTCAAACAAAGCCCCCACAATCAAACTCTAAGTTTGGTGTTGGGAGGCCACAACCAAACTCTAAGTTTGGTGTTGGGAGTCTACAACATTGACCTGATCACTTGTGTGGCTCCATGAGAGCCCACTGTCAAGCTATTGACATTAAAGAAGCGCTTATTGGGAGGCAACCCAATTTTTATTTATCTAATTTTATTTTTTCTTTTTATTGTTCTTTTATGTTTTATTAGGTTCATGATCATGTGGAGTCACTAAAAAAAATACAAAAATTAAAAACAAAATCAAAAATAGCAGAAGAAAAATCACACCCTGGAGGAAGGACTTACTGGCGTTCAAACGCTAGTAAGGAGCATCTAGCTGGCGTTCAACGCCAGAACAGAGCATGGATCTGGCGTTGAACGCCAGAAACAAGCAGCATCCTGGCGTTTGAATGCCAGGAATAAACCCTTGAGGAGAGTTGGCGCTGAACGCCAGAAACAAGCATGGAACTGGCATTCAACGCCAGAAACATGCTGCAATTGGGCGTTGAACGCCCAACATAAGCATCACTTTGGCGTTTAAACGCCTGAATTGTATGCAAAGGCGTTTTACATGCCTAATTGGTGCAGGGATGTAAATCCTTGATACCTCAGGATCTGTGGACTCCACAGGATCATCTCAGGATCTGTGGACCCCACAGGATCATCTTAGGATCTGTGGACCCCACAGGATCCCGACCTACCTCAACTCACCTTCTCTCCTCTTCTTCACATTCATCCTCTCTTCTCCATAAACTCTCTTCCCTATAAACACTCTTCCCCAAAAACCCTTCACCAATCACCTCAATCTCTCTTTCCAATTACCCCCTTCACCACTCACATCCATCCACTCTTTCCCATAAACCCCACCTACCTTCAAAATTCAAAATTTCTTTCCCACCCAAACCCACCCTAAATGACCGAACCTACTCCCTCTCCCCTCGCTATAAATACCCCTTCATTCTTCTTCATTTTCCCACAACACAACCCTCTCTTCTCCTCCTTGACCGAAACACAACCTTCTCTCCCTCTCCTTCATATCTTCTTTTTCTTCATCTATTCTTTCTTCTCTTGCTCGAGGGCGAGCAATATTTTAAGTTTGGTGTGGTAAAAGCATAGCTTTTTGTTTTTCCATAACCATTAATGGCACATAATGCCGGAGAAACCTCTAGAAAAGGGAAAGTGAAGACAAAAGCTTCCACCTCCGAGTCATGGGAGATGGAGAGATTCATCTCCAAAGCCCATCAAGACCACTTCTATGATGTTGTGGCCAAGAAGAAAGTGATCCCTGAGGTTCCTTTCAAGCTCAAGAAAAATGAGTATCTGGAGATCCAACATGAGATCCAAAGAAGAGGTTGGGAAGTTCTGACCAACCTCATTCAATAAGTCGGACTCTTAATGGTTCAAGAGTTCTATGCCAATGCATGAATCACTAGGAACCATGATCAAAGTATGAACCCGAACCCAAAGAATTATCTTACAATGGTTCGGGGGAAATACTTAGATTTCAGTCCGAAAAATGTGAGGTTGGCGTTTAACTTGTCTACAATGCAAGAAAATGCACGCCACTACACTAGAAGGATCAACTTTAATCAAAGGTTGGACCAAGTCCTTATGGACATATGTGTTGAAGGAGCTCAATGGAAAAGAGACTCCAAAGGCAAGCCGGTTCAATTAAGAAGACAGGACCTCAAGCCTGTGGCTAGAGGATGGTTGGAGTTCATCCAACGCTCCATCATCCCCACTAGCAACAGATCCGAAGTTACTGTGGATCGAGCCATCATGATTCATAGCATCATGAATAGAGAGGAAGTAAAAGTTCATGAAGTCATCTCCCTTGAATTCTACAAAATAGCCAAAAAGTACTCCACCATGGCAAGGCTAGCTTTTCCTCATCTTATTTTCCATCTATGTTACTCAGCTGGAGTTATCATAGAAGGAGACATCCCCATTGAGGAGCACAAGCCCATCACTAAGAAAAGGATGGAGCAAACAAGAGAGCCCACTCATGGAACCCAAGAGACGCATGAGGAAGCTCATCACCAAGAAATCCCGGAGATGCCTCAAGGGATGCACTTTTCTCCCAACAACTATTGGGAACAACTCAACACTTCTCTAGAAGATTTGAGTTACAATATGGATCAATTAAGGGTGGAACATCAAGAGCACTCCATTATTCTCCATGAAATTAGAGAAGATCAAAGAGCAATGAGGGAGGAGCAACAAAGGCAAGGAAGAGACATAGAAGAACTCAAGGACATCATTGGTTCTTCAAGAAGAAAGCGCCACCATCACTAAGGTGGACTCATTCCTTGTTCTTGTTTTTTCTGTTTTTCGGTTTTTATGCTATATATGTGTTTATGTTTTATATCTCTACCTCATGATCATTAGTATTGAGTAACTATGTCTTAAGGCTATAAATAATTCCATAAATCCTTCACCTCTCTTAAATGAAAAATGTTTCTAATACAAAAGAACAAGAAGTACATGAGTTTCAAATTTATCCTTGAATTTAGTTTAATTATATTGATGTGGTGACAATACTTTTTGTTTTCTGAATGAATGCTTGAACAGTGCATATTTTTTATCTTGTTCTTTATGAATGTTAAAATTGTTGGCTCTTGAAAGAATGATGAACAAAGAGAAATGCTATTGATAATTTGAAAAATCATGAAATTGATTTTTGAAGCAAGAAAAAGCAGTGAATAGCAAAAGCTTGCAAAAAAAAGTGGCAAAAAAAATAATAATAGAAAGAAAAAGAAAAAGCAAGCAGAAAAAGCCAATAGCCCTTAAAACCAAAAGGTAAGGGTAAAAAGGATCCAAGGCTTTGAGCATCAAGGGATAGGAGGGCCCAAGGAAATAAAATCCAGGCCTAAGCGGCTAAATCAAGCTGTCCCTAACCATGTGCTTGTGGCATGCAGGTCTAAATGAAAAGCTTGAGACTGAGTGGTTAAAGTCATGATCCAAAGCAAAAAGAGTGTGCTTAAGAACTCTGGACACCTCTAACTGGGGACTTTAGCAAAGCTGAGTCATAATCTGAAAAGCTTCACCCAGTTTTGTGTCTGTGGCATTTATGTATCTGGTGGTAATACTGGAAAACAAAATGCTTAAGGCCACGGCCAAGACTCATAAAAATAGCTGTGTTCAATAATCAACAAACTTAACTAGGAGAATCAATAACACTATCTGAAATTCTAAGTTCCTAGAGATGCCAATCATTCTAAACCTCAAAGGATAAAGTTTGATGCCAAAATTGTTCAGAAGCAAAAAGCTACAAGTCCCGCTCATCTAATTAGAATTAATATTCATTGATATTCTGAGCTTTATAGTATATTCTCTTCTTTTTTATCCTAATTGATTTTCAGTTGCTTGGGGACAAGCAACAATTTAAGTTTGGTGTTGTGATGAGCGGATAATTTATACGCTTTTTGGCATTGTTTTTAGATAGTTTTTAGTATAATCTAGCTATTTTTAGGGATGTTTTCATTAGTTTTTATGCTAAATTCACATTTCTGGACTTTACTATGAGTTTGTGTCTTTTTTTGTTATTTCAGGTAATTTCTAGCTGAAATTGAGGGAGCTGAGCAAAACTCTTATAGAAGGCTAACAAAGGACTGCTGATGTTGTTGGATTCTGACCTCCCTATACTCGAAATGGATTTGCAAGAGCTACAGAACTCCAAATGGCACGCTCTCAATGTCGTTGGAAAGTAGACATCCAGAGCTTTCCAGCAATATATAATTATCCATGCTTTATTCGGGATTAGATGACGCAAACTGGCGCTCAACGCCAGTACCATGCTGTATTCTGGAGTCAAACGCCAGAAACACGTCACGAACCAGAGTTGAACGCCAAAAACACGTTACAACTTGGCGTTCAACTCCAAAAGAAGCCTCTGCACGTGTAAAGCTTGAGCTCAGCCCAAGCACACACCAAGTGGGCCCCGAAAGTGGATTTCTGCATCAATTACTTACTTCTGTAAACCCTAGTAGCTAGTCTAGTATAATTAGAACATTTTACTATTGTATTCAGCGTCTTTTGACCGATCCTGGATCCTGAATTGTATTTTTGATCCTGTGATCACATTTTGGGGGCTGGCCATTCGGCCATGCCTGAACCTTCATCACTTATGTATTTTCAATGGTGGAGTTTCTACACACCATAGATTAAGGATGTGGAGCTCTGCTGTACCTCGAGTTTTAATGAAATTACTACTATCTTTTATTCAAAATCAATCTTATTTCTGTTCTAAGATACTACTCGTACTTCAATCTGATGGATGTGATGATCCGTGACACTCATCATCATCCGTCCCTATGAACGCGTGCCTGACAACCACTTCCGTTCTACAAGCGAACGCTAGAGTGTGTATCTCTTAGATTTTTGACGCACGACGCATGGTTGCCCTCGCCTGCCAACTGAGCCCTCCATTCCGTGAGATCAGAGTCTTCATGGTATAAGCTAGAATTGATGGGGGCATTCATGAGAATCCAGAAAGTCTAAACCTTGTCTGTGGTATTCCGAGTAGGATTTTGGGATTGAATGACTGTGATGAGCTTCAAACTCGTGATTGTTGGGCATGATGACAAACGCAAAAGAATCAAGGGATTCTATTCCGACATGATCGAGAACCGACAGATGATTAGCCGTGCCGTGACAGAGCATTTGGACCTTTTTTGCTGAGAGGATGGGATGTAGCCAGTGACAACGGTGATGCCCTACATACAGCTTGCCATGGAAAGGAGTAAGAATGATTGGATGAAGGCATTAGGAAACCAGAGATTCTGAAGGAGCACAGCATCTTCATACGCCTATCTGAAATTCCCATCAATGATCTATATAAGTATTTCTATCTTTATTTTCTGTTTATTTATTATTATTATTTGAAAACTCCATAACCATTTATTATCCGCCTGACTGAGATTTACAAGATGACCATAGCTTGCTTCATACCAACAATCTCCGTGGGATCGAACCTTACTCACGTAAGGTTTATTACTTGGACGATCCAGTGCACTTGCCGGTTAGTTGTGCGAGGTTGTGAAGAAAGTGCTGAGTTAGTAGATACGTACACCAAGTTGAATGCCATTATAAGAGATCACAATTTCGCCAATCACAATTATTGTAGGGATCAGCTCATTCCTTTCATTGGGTACCACTGTGATTCCTCCTTTCTTGGGGACCACTTGGACGGGACTGACCCATGGACTATCTGAAATTGGGTAGATTACTCCTCCCTGCCACAACTTCATGACTTCTTTCTGTACCACTTCCTTCATAATTGGATTCAGCCTCCTTTGGGATTGAATGGACGGTTTGGCATCATCTTCTAATAGTATCTTATGCATGCATATGGCCGAACTGATTCCCTTCAAGTCAGCAAGTGTCCATCCGATGGCATCCTTATGCTTTTGTAAGACTTAAAGTAACTCTTCCTCCTGTTCTTGGCTGAGTGCTGAATTTGTGATCACTGGATAGCTTTCATTCTCTCCTAATTATGTATACTTAAGAGTGGGCGGTAGTGCCTTTAATTCAAGTTTGGGTGCTTCTTTTCTTTTATCCTTCCCCTCTAGTGTGCCCTAAATATGAGTTTCAGCTGTTGCAACTTTTTCGCTTGATGCTGATTCCTCCTCTTCTGTTAACCCCTCAAGTTCTTCTTCTTCAAGAGTCTCTTGTACCAGTGCATCCATTGAGTCCAACCTCATACATTCTCCCCGTGAGTCTTGTGGGTAGCTCATGGCCTTGAACACATTGAATATCATTTTCTCCTTATATAATCTAAGGACAAGTTCACCTTTTTGGACATCAATGATGGCTCCGGCAGTGGCTAAGAATGGCCTTCCTAAGATGATAGAGGTCTTGGCTCCTTCCTCCATGTCCAGTACTACAAAGTCTGCTGGAAAGATAAAGTCTCCCACCTTCACTAACAAGTCTTCTACTATTCCGTGAGGAAACTTGAATGATCGATCTGCTAGTTGCAGGGCCATTCTTGTTGGTTTGGCTTCCTCAATCCTCATTTTCCTCATCATTGCTAAGGACATCAGATTTATGCTAGCTCCTATATCACATAAAGCCTTCTCCACTGTGATTTTTCCTATGATACAAGGGATTTGGAAGCTCCTAGGATCCTTCAATTTCTGGGGCAATTTGTGCTGCATGATGGCACTGCATTCTTCGGTGAGTACCATAGTTTCATTGTTCTTCCAGCTTCTCTTCTTGGTCATCAACTCCTTCAAGAATTTGGCATAGAGTGGCATTTGCTCTATTGCTTCAGCAAATGGTATGTTTTTTCTAGTTTCTTGAAGATTTCCAAGAATCTTGAGAATTGGTTGTCCTCTCCCTTCTTCTTTAATTGCTGGGGGTATGGAGCTTTCGAAAAGCATGGTTTTAGCACTTCTCCTTCTTGATGTGACATAGGAGTGGGGACTTGAGTTTCCTCTCGTCTCTTTTCTTCTTCATCCGAGTTCTTTTCTAGTGGTTTCTTATGGGTCTTCCTCAAATTCTTCCCATTTCTGATGGTGATAGCCTGACACTCCTCCCTTGGAGTTGAATTAGTGTTGTTGTGAATGTTGTGGCCAGGGGCTTGCTTGAATAAGTAGCCAATTTGTGTTTCAAGTTTCTTGATGGCAGCATCTTGATTCTACATATTGGACCACACTTCTTCCCGGAAAACCTTACTGTCTTGAATTTCCTTACATATGCTTTCAAGTAGAGTCTTAATTTTGGAAAGTCTATCTTTGGTTGGTGATGATGTGTTAAGATTAGGTGGTTGAGAAGGGTGATTAGGTAGGTGTTGATAGGATCTCTGTGAGGTATGTTAGTGAGTTGCATTGTTGTTGGGATTGTGGTTGTGGCGTCTCTGGTCCTGGCCTTGGTCTTGCTGATTTCCCCACCCAAAGTTAGGGTGGTTTCTCCATCCAAAATTATAAGTTTTGGAGTATGGATGATGGATCTGTCTGCGTGAGTTTCCAACATAGTTGGCTTATTCCCAGTCACCTTCTTCTCCTACATTCACTCCTTCTTGAGCTGGTGATGAAGTGATGACTGCTGCGACTTGGCTTTCTTCCACCTTCTTGGTGAGATCTGCTAGCTGCTTGGTGATCATCTTATTCTGAGCCAGCAATACATCCATGTGATTCAGCTCAATTACTCCTCGAGTGTTGCTTCTTTCACAAGCATAGAAGTAGTCATTCTCAGCCACAGTCTCTATGACATCTATGGCTTCTTCAATGGTCTTTTTCTTGTTTAGAGAGCCCCCTGATGAATGGTCTACAGTCTTTTTTGACTCATAAGAAAGACCTTCATAGAAGATGTGTAGTTGAACCCATTCATTGAACATGTCTGGTGGGCATCTTCTTGTTAAGTCCTTAAACCTCTCCCATGCCTCATAGAGAGTTTCACCATCTTATTGCCTGAAAGTTTGTACCTCAGCTCTCAGCCTATTAATTCTTTAAGGAGGATAGAATCTTGCCAAAAATTTGTTTACCACGTCCTCCCAATTTGTTAAGCTCTCCTTCGGGAAGGATTCCAACCACTTAGATGCTTTGTCCCTGAGTGAGAAAGGGAACAAAAGCAATCTATAGACATCTGGATGAACACCATTAGACTTCACAGTGTCACATATTCTTAGGAAGGTGGTTAGATGTTGATTGGGGTCTTCTTGGGTACTTCCTCCAAATGAACAGTTGTTCTGAACAAGGGTGATGAGCTGGGGTTTTAATTCAAATTTGTTGGCATGTATGGTGAGCTTTTGGATGCTACTTCCACAATTTCCTGGGTTTGGATTGATGTAAGAGCCTAGAACTCTCCTTTGTTGCTCAGCATGATTCACAGGGCCTTCTCTGGCATGGTTGTGAGCTTCTCCTTCATGGTTATTTTCCAAGTTCTCCTCCATGTTTGTTTCAAAGTACTCTTCCTCTTTGTCAGCACCAACAACTCTTTTCCCTCTTACTTCCCTCCTTGATCTATGGAGGGTCCTCTTAGGTTCTGAATCAAAGAAAGTTGAAGCTCTGCCTCTTCTCCCTGTCATACAACAAACAAAGCACACAGCAAGAAATAAAATGAAGTGATTATTCTTGTTAGAGTGATTGTTAGTGTGAATGATGCAAATTATCAAACAGTTAGTGGGTTAGTGAGTAGAATTGTATGTAAATTCAAAGAAAAAGAAAATAACGATGGGATAGGGGGTGAGGAAGAAACTAAATAAACTGAAGGTAAATGACTGGATAAAATAAACAAACAAAAGAAAAATGCTCAATCTAGTGAACTTCTAACTTAATCATTGTTGAAACAAAATCAATCCCTGGCAACGGCACCATAAACTTGATGCACGAAAACTTGTCTCTCAACAAATTTTCCTTCGGCAAGTATACTGAATTGTCGTCAAGTAAAAACTCACAATAGAGTGAGGTTGAATCCCACAGGGATTTATTGGTCAAGCAACTTTAGTTGGAAGAGTGTGCTAGTTGAGCTAAACAGAATGTAGTTGATATTGCAGGAAATTAAATGGCGGGAAAGTAAATTGCAGAAAATAAAGTGCAGAATCTTAAATGGGGATTTGGGGAGATGAACATAGAAATAAATGGCAGAAAGTAAAGAGAATGGGTAAGATCAGAAATGGGGAATTCATTGGGCTTAGGAGATGTTGCATTCTCCAGATCAAATTCATTATCATCTCTTTCTCAATCAATGCATTCATTGATCTCCTTGGCAATCTTAAGTGATTGGATCCCAATTCCTTGGCAATCCAATCTCTCTAAGCTTGAACAATTGCCCAATTCCTTGATTTAATTGCTCATGGGAAGAGATGAAGTGTGGTTACTGATTATACCACATGTATCTCCAAATCAAAGTGTTGGGAGGATTACATGTCACTATATCCGCCCAAACTCCAATTTGGTCCAACATGAGAAAGCATTTCTAGCATGATCTCCTTATTCCTTTTCCAAGGCTCAGAGGAGATCCAATTATGGAGAGTTTTTTTTCCAAGACAACTAACCAATTGAATTAAGATTGAAAGTTTTCTAGTAAATCAAGACAAAAGAAAGAGAAAGAAGAATGAAAACTATGATTGATCCATCAAATTACAACAGAACTCCCTAACCCAATGAAAGGGGCTTAGTTGTACAAAGCTCTGGAAATGGAAAATGGCAGTGAAGAATACATGCTTAACTAGAAAATACAGAAAAGTAAATATACAGAGGGTAGTTCTCCAAAGTGCCAAGCTCCTCTATAGTTCAAAACTACTCCTATATATACTACCCTTCTTGATCTTCTAGTGAGTTCTTCAAGTCTTGGATATGGGCCTTTGATCTTGAGTTGAAGCAGTTACAATCTTTAGTGGGCTCAGCTTTGTTTGCAGAAAAGTGCGAGTTAGGCATGAGCGTTAGCTAGGACGTTAGTGGTGTTAACGTTAAGTGAAAATGTGGCTTCGAGAACGTTAGTGACAATCACCTTTTTCACTAGCGTTCCAACCCAAAAATGGTCCACGTTAACTTCAACGTTAGTGGCACTAACGTGACCACTAACGTTGCCTCTTGATCCTTCGCAAACGTTATTGGGAATCACCTTTTCCAATAATGTTACCTTGTGCCCCCTTTCCCTACGTTAGAGTTCACGTTAGTATAACTAACGTGGCTCTTAACGTGGGCATGCCTAAGCTTCGAGAGCATTAGTGACACTTATCTTTGTCACTAACGCTCCAAACGCCCCTCCTTCCTACATTAGAGCTCACGTTAATTGGATTAACGTGGTAGTGAATGCCATCTCCAACGTTAGTTACAAAGGTGAGTGTCACTAACGTTGGCTCATCATGCTTAACTCCACGTTATCTCTCACGTTAGTGGTCTTAACGTAACCACTAACGTGGCAATGTTGGCTTAATCCAATGTTAGTGACAAAGGTGAATGTCACTAACGTTGACATTGTCTTCCCTTTCCACGTTAGAGTTCACATTAACTAAGTTAACATGACTCTTAACGTGGCCAATTGCCAATTCGGAGCGTTAGTGGTATTCACTTTTACCACTAACGCTAGACCTCCCTTTTCCTCCACGTTAACTACCACGTTAATGTAGTTAACATGGCAATTAATGTGGGCTATAATGGCTTCGAAGACGTTATTGGCGATCACTTTTCTCATTAACGTTGCAAGCTGGTGGACGAAATTGTTATCATCAACAATGGCTCCAAAGACTTGGTGCTCTTAAACATGAATTACACTTTGTCACAACTCCGCACAACTAACCAGCAAGTGTACTGGGTCGTCCAAGTAATACCTTACGTGAGTAAGGGTCGATCCCATAGAGATTGTTGGTATGAAGCAAGCTATGGTCATCTTGTAAATCCCAGTCAGGCGGATTTAAATGGATTAAGAGATTATTGGTTTAAATAATGATAATAAAATAAATAGAAAATAAAGATAAAATTACTCATGTAATCCAATGGTAGGAATTTCAGATAGGTTTATGGAGGTGCTGTGTTCTTTCTGAATCTCTGCTTTCCTACTTCTTCCTTCTGGTTTTTCATCACTCCTTTCTATGGCAAGCTGTATGTAGGGCATCCCTGTTGTCAATGGTTACATCCCATCCTCTCAGTGAAAATGGTCCAAATGCTCTGTCACAGCACGGCTAATCATCTGTCGGTTCTCAATCAGGTTGGAATAGAATCCAGTGATTCTTTTGCGTCTGTCACTAACACCCAGCCTTCAAGAGTTTGAAGCTCGTCACAGTCATTCAATCCCGGAATCCTACTCGGAATACCACAGACAAGGTTAGACTTTCTGGATTCCCATGAATGCCGCCATCAATTCTAGCTTATACCACGAAGATTCTGATCAAGGAATCCAAGAGATATGCGCCCGGTCTAAGGTAGAACGGAAGTGGTTGTCAGTCACACGCGTTCATAGGTGAGAATGATGATGAGTGTCACGGATCATCACATTCATCAAGTTGAAGTGCAACGAATATCTTAGAATAGGAATAAATTGAATTGAATAGAAGATAGTAGTAATTACATTAAAACTTGAGGTATAGCAGAGCTCCACACCCTTAATCTATGGTGTGTAGAAACTCCTCCGTTGAAAATACATAAGTGAAAGGTCCAGGCATGGCCGAATGGCCAGCCCCCAAAATGTGATCAATAGTCTCCTAAGATGAATAATAAAATAAAACTGAGACCAAAGATGTCTGATACAATAGTAAACTATCCTATTTATACTAGACTAGCTACTAGGGTTTACAGAAGTAAGTATTTGATACATAAATCCACTTCCGGGGCCCACTTGGTGTGTGTTTGGGCTGAGCTTGATCTTTACACGAGCTGAGGCTTATCTTGGAGTTGAACGCCAAGTTGTAACGTGTTTTGGGCGTTCAACTCTGGTTTGTGACGTGTTTCCCGCGTTTGACTCCAGAATGCAGCATGGAACTGGCGTTGAGCGACAGTTTACATTGTTAAATCTCGAATAAAGTATGGACTATTATATATTGCTGAAAAGCTCTAGATGTCTACTTTCGAACGCCGTTGATAGCGCGCCATTTAGAGTTCTGTAGCTTCCGAAAATCCATTTTGAGTGCAGGGAGGTCAGATTCCAACAGCATCAGCAGTCCTTTGTTAGCCTCCTATCAGAGTTTTGCTCAGGTCCCTCAATTTCAACCAGAAAATACCTGAAATCACACAAAAACACACAAACTCATAGTAAAGTCCAGAAATATGAATTTAGCATAAAAACTAATGAAAACATCCCTAAAAGTAACTAGATCATACTAAAAACTACCTAAAAATAATGCCAAAAAGCGTATAAATTATCCGCTCATCACAACACCAAACTTAAATTGTTGCTTGTCCCCAAGCAACTGAAAATCAATTAGGATAAAAAGAAGAGAATATACTATAAATCCCAGAATATCAATGAATATTAGTTCTAATTAGATGAGCGGGACTTGTAGCTTTTTGCTTCTGAACAGTTTTGGCATCTCACTTCATCCTTTGAAGTTTAGAATGTTTGGCATCTATGGGAACTTAGAATTTCGGATAGTTTTATTGATTCTCCTAGTTAAGTATGTTGATTCTTGAACATAGCTACCTTTATGAGTCTTGGCCGTGGCCCTAAGCACTTTTTTTTCCAGTATTACCACCGGATACATAAATGCCACAGACACATGACTGGGTGAACCTTTTCAGATTATGACTCAGCTTTGCTAGAGTCCCCAGTTAGAGATGTCCAGAGCTCTTAAGCACACTCTTTTTGCTTTGGATCACAACTTTAACCACTCAGTCTGAAGCTTTTCACTTGGACCTGCATGCCACAAGCACATGGTTAGGGACAGCTTGATTTAGCCGCTTAGGCCTGGATTTTATTTCCTTGGGCCCTCCTATCCATTGATGCTCAAAGCCTTGGATCCTTTTTACCCTTGCCTTTTGGTTTTAAGGGCTATTGGCTCTTTCTGCTTGCTTTCTCTTTTTCTTTCTATTTTTTCCGCCAAATTTTTTTTCTTTTTTTTCGCAAGCTTTTGCTTTTTCACTGCTTTTTCTTGCTTCAAGAATCAATTTCATGATTTTTCAGATTGTCAATAACATTTTTCTTTGTTCATCATTCTTTCAAGAGCCAACAATTTTAACATTCATAAACAACAAGATCAAAAATATGCACTGTTCAATCATTCATTCAGAAAACAAAAAGTATTGTCACCACATCAATATAATTAAATTCAATTCAAGGATAAATTTGAAAATCATGTACTTCTTGTTCTTTTAAATTAGAAACATTTTTCTTTTAAGAGAGGTGAAGGATTCATGGAATTTATTTATAACTTTAAGACATAGTTACTAAACACTAATGATCATGAAGTAGAGACACAAATATAGATGACATAATAAGCATAAAAACCGAAAAACAGAAAAAAAAATAAGAACAAGGAATGAATCCACCTTAGTGATGGTGGTGCTTTCTTCTTGAAGAACCAATGATGTCCTTTTGTTCTTCTATGTCTCTTCCTTGCCTTTGTTGCTCCTCCCTAATTGCTATTTGATCTTCTCTAATTTCATGGAGAATGATGGAGTGATCTTGATGTTCCACCCTTAATTGATCCACATTGTAACTCAAATCTTCTAAGGAAGTGTTGAGTTGTTCCCAATAGTTGTTGGGAGGAAAGTGCATCCCTTGAGGCATCTCCAAAATTTCTTGGTGATGAGCTTCCTCATGCGTCTCTTGGGTTCCATGAGTGGACTCTCTTGTGTGCTCCATCCTTTTCTTAGTGATGGGCTTGTCCTCCTCAATGAGGATGTCTCCTTCTATAATAACTCCAGCTGAGTAACATAGATGGCAAATAAGATGAGAAAAAGCTAGCCTTGCCAAAGTAGAGGACTTATCCGCTATTTTGTAGAATTCATGGGAGATGACTTCATGAACTTCTACTTCCTCTCCAATCATTATGCTATGAATCATGATGGCCCGATCCACAATAACTTCAGATCGGTTGCTAGTTGGGATGATGGAGCGTTGAATGAACTCCAACCATCCTCTAGCAACAGGCTTGAGGTCCAGTCTTCTTAGTTGAACTGGCTTGCCTTTGGAGTCTCTTTTTCATTGAGCTCCTTCCACACATATGTCCATAAGGACTTGGTCCAACCTTTGAATAAAGTTGACCCTTCTAGTGTAGGGGCGTGCATCTACTTGCATCATGGGTAAGTTGAACGCCAACTTCACATTTTCCGGACTAAAATCAAAGTATTTCCCCCGAACCATTGTGTTCATACCCTGACCGGGGTCCTCCAACTCGGCAAATTCGCAAGAGGTCCGACCTTATCCTAAAGCTCACACCTAAAGGTCGGACCTCGGACAAAGAGCAAGGAAGGCCCATCAAAAGGAACGCAGCCCAAACCTAAAGGCCGAAAAGGCCTGGAAAAGGCGGTTCCACAAAGATAAAGATAAAACTCCCAAAGATAAGATAAGATAAGAATATCTTATCCAGGGAAGATCACTGCCAACTACTATAAATACACTGGAGCACCCAGGTATGGCATTCATTCCAAATCTACACATATCTGCTTGGACCCATGCTAACTTAGGCATCGGAGTGTCATTGCAGGTATAACCACCAACCATTCTGCATACCAAGCTCGGGTCACCGAACCCCCACCACGGGCCTCTCCAGACGACCGAGCTGCACGTTTCAGGCAAACCCTCGGAACATTGGCGCCGTTGCCGGGGACCTGGAAGTCATCCCTCTACCATGGCGGACGACCCTCTCAACGATGAGCACGCTGCATCCGAACAAGAGGACGAAATTGACACCGGAGAACGACCGGACAGCCCTCTATCACCACGTACTCCAGGAGGAAACAAACAGAATCGCCCAAAAACGTCACTCCCAAACAAGGATCCACAAAATTTCGAAAGAGCGAAGAGCTCGAAAATTCTAGAAGCAGTCCGGGCACAACAAGACCGACTAAAACAACTCGAAGAGGACATAAAGAAGCAGAAAGAAACTGAACAAGATCTGAGAAGAGAAACGCGAAAGCGCAGAGAATTAGAAGAAAAACTGCGGAAAATAGAGGCCAACCTGAAAGACCGAACAGAACGCGGCACCACCACCGAGGGCAACCACGATCCCTTCACGCAAGAGATCATGAAAGAGAAGGTACCGCGAAACTTCAAACCACCCGATATGGACCTCTACGACGGCACCACCGATCCAAGTCATCACCTCAGCAACTTCAGAAGCAGAATGTACCTAGTCGACGCCTCCGACGCGATTCGGTGCAAAGCCTTCCCCACCACTCTCACCAAGTCAGCCATGAAGTGGTTCGACAACCTGCCACCAAGATCAATCACCAGCTTCGAAGACCTAACCAAAAAATTCCTAACAAGATTCTCTATTCAAAAGGACAAGACAAAACATGCCCCCAGTCTACTCGGGATCAAACAAGGTGACCAAGAAACTCTCCGAAAATACATGGAACGATTCAACAAAGCCTGCCTGGACATACAACACTTGCCCACTGAAGCAGCCATCATGGGACTAGCAAACGGCCTAAAAAAAGGACCGTTTAGCCAATCCCTATCCAAACGATACCCGACCTCCCTATACGAGGTGCAGGAGCGAGCGGAAAAATATATCAACATGGAGGAAACCTCCCAGCTAAGAGACTCTTCTAGGAAGGAATCAACCTACCCACTCCGAGATCGGGATCGGGAACAGAAAAAGAAAGAAGAACCCAACTCGGACAAACCACGGAAGTACCACAGCTACACCCCCCTCCGAGTCTCCTTGGTAGACGTCTACAGAGAAGTATGCCACACCGAAAAGATCCCACCGCCCCGACCGCTAAAACACAAGAAAGCAGGGAGAGATCGGTCCGAATACTGTGAATATCACAAGCTCTACGGTCATTCTACTAACGACTGCTACGACCTAAAAATGTTATAGAAAAGCTAGCCAGAGAAGGAAAACTCGACAGATACATAGCAGAGAAAGGAGAAGAGACCAGGAAGAGAAGGCGGGGGGACAATGAAGATCGGGCCGAACAAACCCCACGAACACCTGAAAGACATGTTCACATGATAAATGGAGGTTTTGCAGGCGGAGGAACATCCAAATCTTCACGAAAAAGACACCTCAAAGAAGTCTATCACATCCGAGAAGACAGTCCCCTGCCCGAATTACCTACTATTTCATTCACCCGAGAAGATGCTCAAGGGATAATTCCCGGACACGACGATCCAATGGTAATCACCATTATCCTAGCAAACGCCAACTTACATCGAACCCTGATTGACCAGGGAAGCTCAGCAGATATCCTGTTCAAAACGGCCTTCGACAAACTCGGGCTTGAAGAAAAAGAACTAAAGGCCTACCCTACCGACCTATTTGGACTAGGGGATACTCCGATCCACCCCTTAGGATACATCTCGCTACACACTACCTTTGGAAGAGGCGAGCAATCTAAAACATTAAGCATCGACTACATTATAGTCGACGTCACTTCAGCATACAATGCCCTCATTGGGTGACCAACCCTAAACAGACTGGCAGCTATAGTCTCGACCCCACACCTCTGTATGAAGTTCCCTACCGCAAAGGGAATCGCTACCCTAAAAGGCGACCAAAAACTAGCACGGCGATGCTACAACGAAAGCCTGAGCCTAAAAGGGAAAGAGGTCAACACGATAGAACTCGGACGAGTTCAATCCTGAGAAGATCTCCGGCCGCAGCCAGAGGGAGAAACCGAAAAAGTCCAGATTGGGAACACACCTGAAAAAATAACAAGCATAGGAGTAAAACTCGACACAGGCCTAAAAGAGGAACTCATAACCCTCTTAAGGGAGAATTCCGAACTCTTCGCCTGGAAAGCCTCCGACATGCCGGGCATAAGTCCCGACCTGATGTGCCATAAGCTGTCGGTTTACCCGGGATCCCGGCCTGTCCAACAAAGACGCCGGAAGCTCGGACCCGAGCGCATGCAAGCAATAGAAGAACAAGTACAAGCACTGCTAGATGCAGGGTTCATTAGGGAAGTAAAATACCCCCTATGGCTCGCAAACGTGGTCCTGGTAAAAAAGCCCAACGGAAAATGGAGGATGTGCGTCGATTACACAGATCTCAACAAAGCCTGCCCCAAAGACCCATATCCACTACCAAACATCGACGCATTAGTAGACGCAGCCTCAGGCTATAGATATCTCTCCTTCATGGATGCATACTCGGGATACAATCAAATCCCAATGTACGGACTCGACCAAGAAAAGACCTCGTTCATAACCCCAAGGGCAAACTACTGCTACGTAGTAATGCCCTTCGGGCTAAAGAACGCAGGGGCAACCTACCAGAGGCTAATGAACAAAGTGTTCTCAGAGCACATCGGACTACAGCTGGAGGTGTACGTCGACGACATGCTGGTAAAGACACAAGAAGACAGAAACTTGCTGACCGACCTCGCCAGTGTTTTCGGCACCCTCAGAAAACACAACATGAGACTTAACCCGACAAAGTGCACCTCGCCGCAGAAGCCGGAAAGTTCTTAGGCTTCATGCTGACTCAAAGGGGCATCGAAGCAAACCCGGACAAATGCCAAGCGATACTCAATATGAAGAGCCCGACGTGTGTCAAAGAAGTACAACAACTAAATGGAAGGCTAGCCGCCCTATCAAGATTCTTGGCGGGATCAGCGATAAAGTCACTACCTCTCTACTCACTCCTAAAGAAAGGGAAACCCTTCTCATGGACCCCGGAGTGCGAAAAGGCCTTTCAAGACTTCAAGGAATTCCTCGGGCAGCCACCAATCCTAACCCGACCTCTAAAGGGAGAAGAATTCGTACTATACCTCTCGGTTGGAAATCGAGCAGTCGCTTCAGCGTTAATACGAGAAAATGACCAAGGACAACACCCCATATACTTTGTAAGCAAGGCACTACAAGGGGCCGAATTAAACTATCAGAAAATAGAAAAATTCGCCTACGCCCTAGTGTTCACAGCTCGGAGGCTCCGTCCCTACTTTCAAGCCCACACCATCAAAGTCCGGACAAACCAACCAATGAGACACATCCTCCAAAAAACAGATCTGGCAGGACGAATACTGCAATGGGCGGTGGAACTGTCCGAGTTCGACCTCCACTATGAAACCCGGACTGCCATAAAATCCCAGTATCTAGCCGACTTCATCGCAGAATACACTGAGACCCCTGGAACCCCACTCTCGTGGAACCTGTATGTCGACGGGTCCTCAAACAAAACAGGAAGCGGAGCCGGGGTTATACTCGAAAGCGACCAAGGAACGCGGATAGAACTATCCCTAAAATTCGAGTTCCAGGCTTCGAACAACCAAGCCGAATACGAGGCCCTACTAGCAGGTCTAAAGCTAGCCGGAGAGGTCGGAGCCCAAAAATCACGATCTTCAGCGACTCCCAGGTCGTCACATCACAAGTAAATGGAAGCTACCAGGCCAAAGACCCCACTATGAAAAAATACCTGGACCAAACACAGGCACAACTACGCCACTTTTCAGAGATACAGATTCAGCACATACCTCGGGAACAAAACGCCCGGGCAGACGCCCTCTCAAAGCTTGCCAGCACCAAGCCCGGAGGCAACAACAGAAGTCTCCTCCAGGAAACCTTACAATCTCCCTCCGTGCTAAGAGAGGAAGAAGCGCTAAATATATCCAACCAACAGCAAGGATGGATGACCCCCATACTCAACTACCTGAAGTCGGGAACTCTCCCCGCCGAAAGAAAGGAAGCTAGAAGACTCACGAAAGACGCCCAGAATTATACACTAATTCACGACATATTATACAGAAGAGGATTCTCAAACCCCCTCCTTAGGTGTGTCCCAACCTCAGAAACAAAGAGCGTCCTCGAAGAAGTCCACGGAGGCATGTGTGGGAACCACCTCGGAGCTCGAGCATTATCCAAGAAAGTAGTCCGAGCCGGATTCTACTGGCCGACCTTGCAAAGAGACGCAACGGAATTTGTGAAAATATGCCCCCCTGCCAAAAACACGCCAATTTTCACAAAGCACCACCTGAAGACCTCATCAGCATCACCGCACCATGGCCCTTCACAAAGTGGGGACTTGACCTACTCGGCCCGTTTCCCCAAGGACCGGGGCAAGTCAAATACCTCATAGTAGGGGTCGACTACTTCACAAAATGGATCGAAGCTGAACCCTTAGCCACCATCACGGCTCAGAAAAGCCACAAATTCCTATACAAAAACATCGTCACAAGGTTCGGAGTCCCCTACTCCATCACCACAGACAATGGAACACAGTTCACAGACACAAGTTTTCAGAACTTGGCGGCCGAGCTAAAAATCAAACAGTAATTCACCTCAGTCGAGCACCCACAAGCCAATGGACAAGCGGAGGCCGCAAATAAAGTCATCTTGGCCGGGTTAAAACGAAGACTCCAAGAAGCCAAAGGGGCATGGGCCGAGGAGCTCCCCCAGGTGCTATGGGCATATCGGACAACCCCACACTCTACAACGGGAGAATCACCATTCCGACTAGCTTACGGGATGGAGGCAATGATTCCTATTGAAATAGATGAAGGGTCACCCCGAGTCATCTTCTACAACGAAGAAGGTAACCCACAGGCACAAAGGGAAGAACTCGACCTCCTCCCCGAGGTCCGAGAAAAAGCCCGGATCCGAGAGGAAGCCTTAAAACGGCGAACGGCCCTCAGATACAATCAGAAAGTAATAAAATGAAGCTTCTCAATTCACGACCTGATTCTGATCCGAAACGACATCGGAACACAAAAGTCGGGAGAAGGGAAGCTAGCTGCAAATTGGAAAGGACCTTACAAGGTAACAGAAGTCTTAGGAACAGGCTATTACAAAATATCCGACCTAGAAGGCAATGAGTTGCCCAGGGCCTGGCACGCCTGTAATCTAAAACGATACTCCAGCTAGAAAAACCTAACCCGAGGTGTATTCTTTTTCCCTACAAGGGTTTTTTAATGAGACACCCGGACAGGAAAAGCACCCGACCTAGCCAAGGGTAAACACTCTGTAAATATTCTTTCTTTTTTAAATACTAATCGAATTTTTCTCTTTTCCTTCTCCTTCTTCTTCATGATGAAACAAATCCTGAAAAGTACCCCGCCAAGGCGCATTAATTTATGCTCGGCAAAACGCAAAAAATCATTGCCAAGAGACCACACAAGGTCGGCAAAGATAAAGCGACGAGGTTCAGATTAATGTGAGAAGTTATAAAGCAACTCTGAAAAGGCTCAAAAAGCCAAATAAAAGAGGTTACAAAAATAACTTAAAAGGCCGACCAACAATAAGGCCGGACCCAACGAAGGGAAGTACTCAACCGCCCCCCCGAGGTCCGAGAAAAAGCCCGGATCCGAGAAAGAAGCCTTAAAACGGCGAAAACAAAGATTTCGAAAACGCTTACTAAAAAGTTGCTATACAAAAACAACTAAAAAGTACAAGCGAAGAAACGAAATCGAAGGGAAGAATAAAACAAAGTTTCAAAAAACGCTTACTAAAAAGTTGCTATACAAAAACAACTAAAAAGTACAAGCAAAGAAACAAAATCGAAGGGAAGGATAAAACGAAGTTTCAAAAAGCGCTAGCTAAAAAGTTGTTATCCAAAAACAACTAAAAAGCATAAAGCGGAACTAAAAGTCAAAACGCGAACAAACACCACATAATAAGCTAAAAAGTTACTACAAGTAGCTAATAGCAAAAAGGTGTTCAAAGCATTAAACAGGTAGTAAAAACCATCCAAAAAAGAGCCCACAGGCCGGGCAAAAAACCAAAGACAAAGGATTACAGGGAATCAAGATCCTTTCCGGACTCCACATCGGTAGAAGGCTGCGGAGGAAGAACCATAGAAATCGGGACAGCCTTGACAGCACCGTCATCTCGGTTTGAAACCTCCACACCAGATTCCTCCCCGGCCAAAGGTGAAGTCAGAACTTTGGGGTCAGACACCGGAACCTCATCCTCGTTGGGAGCAGGAACAATCTTTCCTTCCACGACAACATTATCCGTACTGAATAAACTCAGATCCAGGTCAGGAGCAAGAACCCGGACCTGAGCCTTCAAATTTTCAAACATAGCATCCATACCCTTAGCCACATGTCCTTCTAGCTCGAAAAAATCATCCTGAGCGGATTGCAACCTCTCCTTTGTCTCCACAAGCTCAGCATATGTCCGAGTATAACTCGCCTTCGCCGCCTTCACCATCTCCTCGGATGAACTCGCCGCCGCCACAGCCGCGGTAGCTTTAGCTTTCTCCTTCTCCAAAGACGCCTCCAGCTCAGCAATCCTAGCAGCCTTCAGTTCACTAATCCTCTCGAACTCGGACTGAGCCTTCTCAAGTCGGGAACTGGTCGCACCAATGGGGGATTTCTTGAACTCTCGGGCGATAGCGGCATGAAGACTAGCCATCCGGACACAGCTCCGCGCCATATACTGAAAATGGTGCTCCATAGACACATCATCGGTAGAAATAAAAGTCTGAGGGAGAATATGCTGTTCAACCCAACCAAGAGCATCAAAATCCTTATCATTAAAACCCGCAAACTCTTGAGAGGTCTTCTGCTTCTTGGGAGGAGGACCCGAGGACGAAGGAGGAGATGAGTTACCGGGTCCAGAGGTTGGAGGATCCTGATTTATAGGTCGAAACTGGGGAGTCGGGATAGTCTTCGACCGAGTAGTGACACCCACAGTAGTCTTCTTCGGAGAAGATCGGGCAGAAGCCTCCCCAGCCTCAATATTTCGAGCAGCCACGGACTTCTTCGTCCGACGAAGGAACTTCATAGAATCCGCCTGAGAAGACATCTCTGCAAGAATAAAAGAAAAGAATCACCAAAACAGAAATTCCACCAAAACAAAAACAAGCAAAAATACTAAAAAGATAATCTCGGAGGGTCGGGAACTACCTAACTCGGAACGGAGAAGGCTTGGATCCCCCAACATTTTCTTCGTGTCCAAGTGAGGTGCCCGACCCCATAAACTGCTTACCACACCCACAAAAGCCTGCTCCACCTCATCTAGACTCTCAAGGGTATACTTAGTAGACACTACTTTCTCCTGCCAACAAAGAGGAAAAGAAGGCTCCCCACTCTCATCTAAAAAGAAAGGTCGGACGTCTCCAGTAGCCCGGACCTTGAAATAGAAGTTCTTAAAATCATGAAAGGACTCATCATACAGGGTGCAAAACTTCCTTCCCTGGTTAGCCCTAAAAGAAACCCAAGATACCTTCCCTCCACCCGACCCTGGCTTTGTCAACACAAACAAGTAGGAAAAAAGAGAAATAGAGGGAGCAACGCCCAAGAACTGACACAAAAGTTGAAACAGCTTTAAAAACGCCCAAGAATTTGGATGGAGCTGCGTAGGAGCAAGATTACAAGACCATAACACCTCAGACTCCAGATCGGTAAAGGGAAGTCGGACGCCCAGCTTAGAGAAAAAACAATCATAAGCGTAAAAGAAAAGCTTCTCGGAACTATCTAGGGGCGGGAAGCACACTCTCTCCTCGGAATCCGGGGCGACTAGTTCATAATCCCTCTCAGACTCTCTATTTTCACATATGCTACAATGCCTACGGAACCTAACTAAGTACTCAGAATCTACCACGGTAGGAACTCTTAGAGGAAGAGGGTCTACCCAATCAAGACCACACGGAATTTTAGTCGACATCGCTTGAAGAACCTTTCGAGACATAAAAATTCTTACCTACAAAGAAGAAATACAGCAGCAGGCAAAAAATCACATAAAGAAGACAACGAAAAACCATTCAGCAAGGCAAGAAGCAAAGACCCCACGAAAAAGTGGGACAACACAGAGCAAAAATGCCAGGGAACAAAAAAGAGCCCCCCCATATAAAAACAACAGCAATGGCGGCACCTCTTTTGGGGCAACCCAGGCATAAAGAAAAAGAAATAAGCAAGAGCCACACAAAGGACAGAAGCATACGATCACAAGAAAAGAGAAACACAGAAACAAACCTGGAAGAAGAAGCGAAGACGAAGAGCTCCGAAGCAAGGAGAACGAAACGACGGCATAGAGGAAACCCCGGAAAGACACACAAAGAAAGATTCCGGAAAGCAAAACAAAGGGAAAGAAGAAGCGGCGCTTGTAAAGCATAAGAAAAACAAAACGCAGAAAGGAGGAAAGGAGCAATAAATAAAGCTTTCACAGAGCCCGAACGGAAATCGAGGAAAAACGGTAAAATGCAATAAATGCAGGAACGGCCATTTTGAATTTTGAAAAACAGACTACTATGCCCGAGCACGACCTCCCAAAAAGGACGAACTCGGGCAGGGGCACTGTTCATACCCTGACCGGGGTCCTCCAACTCGGCAAATTCGCAAGAGGTCCGACCTTATCCTAAAGCTCACACCTAAAGGTCGGACCTCGGACAAAGAGCAAGGAAGGCCCATCAAAAGGAACGCAGCCCAAACCTAAAGGCCGAAAAGGCCTGGAAAAGGCGGTTCCACAAAGATAAAGATAAAACTCCCAAAGATAAGATAAGATAAGAATATCTTATCCAGGGAAGATCACTGCCAACTACTATAAATACACTGGAGCACCCAGGTATGGCATTCATTCCAAATCTACACATATCTGCTTGGACCCATGCTAACTTAGGCATCGGAGTGTCATTGCAGGTATAACCACCAACCATTCTGCATACCAAGCTCGGGTCACCGAACCCCCACCACGGGCCTCTCCAGACGACCGAGCTGCACGTTTCAGGCAAACCCTCGGAACACATTGTAAGATAATTCTTTGGGTTCGGGTTCTTACTTTGATCATGGTTCCTAGTGATCCATGTATTAGCATAGAACTCTTGAACCATTAAGATTTCGACTTGTTGGATGGGGTTGGTTAGAACTTCCTAACCTCTTCTTTGGATCTCATGTCGGATCTCCGGGTACTCATTTTTCTTGAGCTTGAAAGGGACCTCGGGGATCACCTTCTTCTTGGCCACAACATCATAGAAGTGGTTTTGATGGGCTTTGGAGATGAATCTTTCCATCTCCAATGACTCGGAGGTGGAAGCTTTTGTCTTCCCTTTCCCTTTTCTAGAGGATTCTCCGGCCTTAGGTGCCATCAATGGTAATGGAAAAACAAAAAGCTTATGCTTTTACCACACCAAACTTAAAATATTGCTCACCCTCGAGCAAGAGAAGAAAGAAAAGAAGAAGAAGAAGAAGAAAATATGGAGGAGAGGGGGAGAGGTGTATTCGGCCAAGAAGGAGAAGAGAGGTTTGTGTTGTGTGAAAATTAAGAAGAATGGAGGGGTTTATATAGTGAGGGGAGAGGGAGTAGGTTCGGCCTTTTAGGGTGGTTTTGGGTGGTAAAGAAATTTGAATTTTGAAGGTAGGTGGGGTTTATGGGAAATAGTGGAAGGATGTGAGTGGTGAATGGGGTAATTGGGAAGAGAGATTGAGGTGATTGGTGAAGGGTTTTTGGGAAAGTGTGTTATAGGATTATTAGGAGGTAAGGTAAGCAAAGATTAAGTGAAGTGGTGGTTTTGGTTGTATGAATGTGTATTGAGGTTGCATGTTTGTGAAAACCTGCATGGGAGCTCATAGGCAGGAAATAGAGTTCAAAGAAGTATTGTGGAGATTCTCATACATCTTTTGATCCAAGAAGCAGCAAAAGTAAACAAAAAAATAAAAAATAAAAATAAAAAGAACATGGCACAAGACTCTGAGCATCAATTACTAGGAAAAAAAAAGAAACAAGAACTCAAAGAGTTACTAGCCTAGTAAATGCTTGTAGTCGAATTGTGTCAAAGAGAGAGGCTTGAGCAAGTAAATCCTCAGGGGTGCTTTAACACCTAATACCTTAAAACCAACTGGTTTCGGAGTATTGATTGAAAGCTTATCTAAAGAGCCGCTTTGAGACATGACACTTAGAGTCAAGGCCAAGACACAGAAATCATAAATTGCTTCAAGGTGATTATCTATAAAGAGATCTCCACAGTATCATTTGGGTGAAATTCCTAAGACCTAAGATTTCCAAGATGTGGGGACTAGTAAACACTGAAGCCCTTGCATAAACATATGATTCAGAGTTCACTCCACTGTCAATTAATCACTTCACTCACAGAGCATTACATGTCATTCTTCAATCCATTCTAATCTGACAGAATTTTTGAGCTTAAATTCTTTTCTTGCTTGGGGACAAGCAAGTTTTA
Source organism: Arachis stenosperma (assembly GCF_014773155.1). Taxonomy (NCBI): domain Eukaryota; kingdom Viridiplantae; phylum Streptophyta; class Magnoliopsida; order Fabales; family Fabaceae; genus Arachis; species Arachis stenosperma. The sequence goes on along the minus strand of NC_080380.1, from coordinate 71,305,382 downwards.
AGTTTGGTGTTGTGATGGCAAGTCATCTTAGCCTAGTTTCACTAGTCTTTTTTCTTTGTTTTCATTTAGTTTTATGCACTTTCTTAAGCCATAAGTAAGCCAATTGGGTTGAAATTCATGTTTCCTTTGATTCAATCAACCATGGATAAATTGATGCATTTTCATGAGTTTTTGTGCCTTAATTGCTCATTTGACAAGAAGAAGAATAACTCTCATGATTAAGGCATAGCTTTGATACAATTGTTGATTGATGACAGGAGGAATAAAGCTTGGAAGAAGGTTGCAAGAATGGGCTTAGAAAGAGGGATTCATGTTTGAGCTAACGTTTGCCTCAAACGTTAACTCAAATGTAAGAAGCAGATCAAGAAAGCCCAGGGAAGCCTCAACGTTTGTGCCAACATTTGCCTCAAACATTGAGGCAAACGTTGGCTAAGAAAAGAAGCAGGGGAAGGCAACGTTTGTGCCAACGTTTGCCTCAAATGTGAGGTCAAACGTTGGCACCAAAAAGAAGGAAAATGGAGCTCCTGGGCACAGCAATGTTTGAGCCAACGTTTACCTCAAACGTGAGGTCAAACGTTGGCTATATTTTGGCAAGGAAGAGCATGGCAAGAGACCCCTAATTGATGATGATTGATGAGCCACGTTTGCGCCAACGTTTGCCTCAAACGTTGAGCCAAACGTTGGCCAAAAAGAGAGCTTGGGAAGATCCACGTTTGAGCTCACGTTTGACCTCAAACGTTGAGCCAAATGTGGATGACAGCAAAAAGAGGCCTGCTGCATAATTTCACACATGGCACGTTTGAGTCAACGTTTGCCTCAAACGTTGGCTCAAACGTGAAAGCTACATGGCCCGGTTCAAGAATTGATTTCTTCCCAACACCAAGAGCAAGCAACAGAGGCCTGATTCAACCCAATTCCATCAAGGCCAAGGCCCAAATCAAGGCTTAATGATCAATTGAAGAAAGTGTATAAATAGCTTAGGATTTGAAGTTTTAGTAGAGCTTTTCTTTTTAGAATTTTTAGAGAGCTTTTCTTTTAGAATTTTCATAGTGCTTACGGAGGAAAGCTTACTTTGCATTTTAGAGAGTTTCTGGGAGGAGAATTGAATTCTCTTCCTCTGGGTTTTATTGTTTTCTTTTCTGCAAAGCTTTACTTGAGTCTTGGGTGTTGAGAACTGAGGAAATTCTGTCTCAATCTCACCTTGAGATCTCTCTCTGTTTTGAGCTACTGCACATTTGAGAAATTGATATTTGAATTCCTTTATTCCACTGCTTGATCTTTAATTCTCTCGCAATTGTTTTCAGAACTTGGATCTAGGAAGGCATTGAGATCTAGACTTAGTTATCTAGTCTCTTGGGTCCTGAGATCTATTATTTCCATTTAAATTTCCTTGTTTAATTTCTACACCAAGCTTATCTTCCTTTTAATCTGAAATCTGGTTGAATTGAATCCATCATCTACTCTTCTGCTTACTTTCCCTGTCTAATTTCTGCAATCCCACATCCCACTTCCCTTTTATTTTTCACGTCATTTATATTTCTTGCACTTTAAGTTTCTGCAATTTACATTACTTGCACTTTAAGATTCAGCTCTTTTTCTTTTTGTTCCCTTTAATTTCCTGCAATTCACCCACTCCCCTTTACATTTTCTGCAATTTAATTCCTGTCAACACAATTTCACACAATCAACACTTGTTTGCTTGACTAAATCAACCACTAAACTAAAATTACTCAATCCTTCAATCCCTGTGGGATCGACCTTACTCATCTGAGTTATTATTACTTGATGCGACCCGGTACACTTGCCGGTGAGTTTTGTGTCGGATCGTTTTCCACACATCAAAATACTTTTATGATTATTTAATACAAGAATTATTTCTTTCATTTTAATCCATTTTACCTTCCAATAATCATGTCTTTTTTTAATTCTCTTTCATATGTTATGGATTTATTATTTACAATGAGCGAGTAGTTCCCCTCACTTGATGGGGAGTTGATTGAAAGGAACTCTTGAGTTGGAAGGATTGAAGGGGAATTTGTAATTGGGTTAACTGTTGGATTGCTATCTTATCACTAACACCAATCCCTTTGAACTAAGTGGGTTGCAACTCGTGAACAGATCTATCATTCCAACTTGTTTGACTTTCCTTTACCTAGTAAAGAATAACTAAACAGAACAACCATTAATTATAAATTAATCCTAAAATCACTCCATCAATAATAGAGATTCCAACTAATCAACTCCCAATCAAGGCTTTTATTTATATTATTCAAATTTCCTCAATTTAATTTTCCATCAACTTAACTCAACTTTTTGGAAACATCTAATTAATAAAATAGCACACTTTCCTGCAACTCGTTGGGAGACGACCTGGGACTCAAACTCCCAGTAATTTTTAATTTATACTCTCTGTGACATATTTCTAAATTGATAGGCAGATTTTCGGTGAGTTAAGAACTATACTGGCAACGTAATTAATTCAATAATTTTTAATTCGCCAACTTCTGTGCTCCATCAGATTTCGTCCTTCTTAGAAATATTTCCAAACCGAATACATTGGGGACAAGATTTGCAATAGAGGGAAGATTCTTTGAGAAGGGTTGGCCACCAAAATCCGTAATCAAGGACCTTTCTTGCCGTTCTTTGGGGGCCGTAGTGGCCACCGCCTTCGGAAGAATGGCAAGCGTCCAAGATTGCTTGGAATTCGGTTTGAGGTATGCACCGTCGCACTATTTGGTCCGCTCCACACCTCCACAAATAGGGATCGTCCCAAACATAGTATTTGGATTTGCTTTTCAGCTTATCCTTTTGATGTTTGTTGAGGTTGGGAGGAAAGGTGCATGAAACCAAGTAGTTTGCTATTGGAGCATACCAAGGAACTACTTCCGAGATTGAGTGCAAACCATCTAGAGGAAAGGAGTCATCGATAGGAGTGGTGTCGCCTTTTGTGTGTTCGAGGCGACTTAGATGGTCCGCCACTAAGTTTTGGGAACCACTCCTATCCTTGATCTCCAAGTTAAATTCTTGTAACAAAAGCACCCATCGAATTAATCTCGGTTTTGATTCCTTTTTGGCCAACAAATACTTTAATGCCGCGTGATCCGAGTACACTACTACCTTGGAACCAAGAAGATAGGCTCGGAACTTGTCCAAAACAAAAACAATAGCTAAGAGTTCCTTTTTGGTAGTAGTGTAGTTGGATTGGGCTCCATCTAGTGTTTTGGAAGCATAAGCTATGACAAAGGGAATCTTACCCTCGCGTTGTGCTAACGCGGCTCCTATCGCATAATTTGAAGCATCGCACATGATTTCAAATGGTTGAGTCCAATTCGGCCCTCGCACAATAGGAGCTTGTGTCAATGCCACTTTAAGCTTGTCATATGCTTCCATACATTCTTTGCTCAGCTCAAATTCAGTGTCCTTTTGTAGTAGTCGAGAGAGAGGTAAGGCCACCTTGCTAAAGTCTTTGATGAATCTCCGGTAGAATCCTGCATGTCCAAGAAAAGAGCGGACTTCCCTCTCGGAGGAGGGGTAAGGTAAACTAGATATGACATTTATTTTTGCCGGATCTACGGAGATGCCTTCTTTTGAAACAATGTGTCCCAAAATAATGCCTTGTTTGACCATGAAATGACATTTTTCAAAATTTAAGACAAGGTTTGTTTTGGTGCATCTCTCTAAGACTTTTTCAAGGTTGCCTAAGCAATGATCAAATGAATCACCGTACACACTAAAGTCATCCATGAAAACTTCCATACATTGCTCTAGAAAGTCCGCAAATAAGCTCATCATGCATCTTTGAAACGTTGCCAGTGCGTTGCATAGGCCAAATGGCATACGCTTGTAAGCATACGTTCCAAAGGGGCAAGTAAATGTGGTTTTTTCTTGGTCCTCTAGAGCAATGTGTATTTGGAAGTATCTGGAGTAACCATCAAGAAAGCAATAATATGATTTACCGGCTAGTCGACCAAGTATTTGATCAATGAACGGTAGTGGAAAGTGATCTTTTCTTGTGGCCGCATTCAATCTTCGGTAGTCTAAGCATACCCTCCAAGAATTTTGCACCCTTGTTGCTATAAGTTCACCGCTTTCATTTTTGATTGTGGTCACCCCGGATTTCTTTGGCACCACTTGGACCGGGCTTACCCACTCGCTATCCAAGATGGGATAGATGATGTCCGCTTCAAGTAGCCGAGTGACCTCCTTTTTCACAACTTCAAGAATGGTTGGATTAAGTCTCCTTTGAGGTTGTCGGACCGGTCTTGCTCCTTCTTCAAGAAATATGCGGTGCTCGCATACTTGGGGGCTTATTCCCACTAGATCCGCCAAACTCCACCCGATTGCCCTTTTATTTTTCCTCAAGACATCTAGCAACTTTTCTTCTTGTTGAGGGGTTAGCTCTTTTGCAATTATCACGGGGAGCATGTGGGCTTTATCAAGATATGAGTACTTTAGGTGGGGTGGTAGTGGCTTCAATTCCATCTTTTTGTCATGATTTGATGTTTGAATCTCCGGATGGTTTGTATGGTGTGTGGTGTTTAATTTGCTTGGATCTTCATTTGCTTCTTCAATCATGTACTTCTCATCCAACTTTGCAAGGTGCACTTCGGCAACAATGTTGTCAATTGGGTCACACCGGAATAGAGAGTGATTCTCCGGTGGATGCTTCATTGCTTCTTCTAGGCTAAAACTCACGACTCTCCCATCTATCTCAAATGCATAGGTTCCCGAGTAGGCATCTAGCTTAAATCTAGAAGTTCTCAAAAATGGTCTTCCAAGTAAGATAGATGATGCTCTCTCGGGTTCATTTGATGGCATCTCAAGGACATAGAAGTCAATCGGAAATACCAACCCTTTGATATTCACCAATACATCTTCCGCAACACCCGCCACAGTTATTATGCTTTTATCCGCTAGGACAAATCTTGCCGCCGACCTTTTCAGTGGTGGTAACTTCAATACCCGGTAGACGGAGATCGGCATAATGCTAACACATGCACCGAGATCACACATACAATCTAGAGATTGAACTCCATTGACGGTGCAAGTGACCATACAAGGGCCCGGGTCATCACACTTGTCGGGCAATGCTCCCATTAAAGCGGAAATAGAACTCCCCAATGGGATGGTTTCCAATTCAAGAATTCTATCCTTGTTCATGCATAGATCTTTAAGGAATTTTGCATATCTAGGAACTTGATGGATAGCATCAAAGAGGGGGGATGGTTACCTCGACTTTCTTGAACATTTCTATCATTTTGGGGTCGAGTTCTATGCGCTTCCTAGCTTTCTTTGCAAGTGTTGGAAATGGGAGTGGTTGAGCAATTTCTTCTTCCAAGGTTCTCTTAGTCTTGGGGGTCTCTTTTGTGGGTTGAGCTTCTTCATCCTCAACTATGACTTGTGGTGTCTCCTCTTCCACTACCTCTTCTATATCTATTCTCTCCTCCTCTTGAGCGGTTGTGATGGGATTTGAATCCTTTGCTCCCTTCTCTTTTAATTGTGTTCCGGATCTTAGGGTGATGGCATTGATGCCTCCCTTAGGATTGGGTTGAGGTTAAGAGGGAATGACGCTTTGGATTGGGGGTTGAGGAGTGGGGTTTGATGGTGGTTCCATGCGTGCAAGAAGAGCTTGTAGTGTAGAGGTGAGGCCGGTGAGACCGGAAGCAAGTGTGTTTTGTAGTTCCTTTTGGCCTTGGATGATGGTCCGGAGTGTATCATCTTGGTTAGAGGGGGCGGATGGATATGTGAGTTGAGGAGCTTGTGATTGGTTGGGTGGTGGTCTTTGATGTGGTGGTTGGTATAATCGTGAGTATAGTCTAAACGCCATTTTGATAAACGAAATTTATCATGCCGATATAGAATTCAATAATGGATATAATCGTGAGTATAGTCTAATCGACATTCAAACTTCGTATCAAACAATCCTACAATCTATAACCGAGAGTACTAGTCTCCCGAGTCGTCCTCCCTTGGAATTGCTAGAGAATGCATCTTATTGATTAGGAAGCCTTGTTTTGATTCTTTGAGGGTTTAGCAAAATAGATGACAAACAATCAATTTTAGAAGACTTGGCCTAGGGTCGGCATTAGAAATTCTATCATTATAGCTTCCTCAATGATGAAAACAATTAGGCCTTGCTTCATTTAGTTAACCCCTAGGTATAGAGAAAAGTCAAATGAGAGTAACTAACTTGAGTCACAAGTCCTAGTTTTACCCTAGGGAAATCTAGCTTTAGTGCACTCCAAGTCAATTAGCAATTTCTAATTCCAAATCAACAATTGACATAAGCTATTCAACTCTTTCTAATGGTCCAAACCCTATGCCAAGTAAGAAACTTTTACTCCATAACTAGTGTTGGCATTTTATCAAACAATTGATGAGCAAGGATGAAAGGCATAGTAAGAATGAGAAGAAATTAGAATTAAAAGTGCTTCAACACAAGAAATTAACAACAATCAACAAAGAACAACAATAGAAATGAACTTCTCAAGAAATTGATAGAATCCAAAACTACAAAGTTGAATCTAAGATCAATGAGAATTGAGCAATTACAAGCACTAATTGAGATTAGAGAAGAAGATCTATAACATGAACAAAGTAAATTGAGAATTGCAATAGATCTCACTAAAGAGTGATTGAGAATTCAGAAATGGAAGAAGATGAACCCTAATGAGAGCTTGGAATCTCTCTCTCTACCCAAGAGTGTAACTACCACTAGCAAAATATCTAGAACCATCTAAAAATGAACCAACAAGTCCCTTAACCCTTCAACCCCTAGTCTTCTTAAGCTCTTCCCGCCAAGGCACTTCCCCCAGATGGGATCTCCAACTGTCTCCACGCTCAGGTCACGTGACTCTTTAAAAATCATGTTCGAGCATCGGCGCGCACGCGCAAAGCACGCGTGCGCGCCACTGGGCCACCTTGCAATGCGAGCGGAAGCGTAACGTACACGTGCGCGCCCATGGGGGTCATGGCTTAGCCGCTACACGTGCCGGCTCGTAGCTTAGCTTCTGACTTTGGCTTCTAGCTGCGCAATCCACGCGGGCGCGCCAAGTACGCGCACGCGCCCTTGCTGAAGTTCCCAAGGCTCAATTTCTCATGCTCCCTTCCTTTGCACCCATTCTCCTTCTCTCTTCCGGTTCATCCCTGCCCTACATTCTGAAACCACTTAACACACAGGTCACGACATCGAATGGCACCAAGAGAAGATTAGAAATGTATCTAGTTTAGTGCAAAATAAGCATGTTTTCATCCATGAGCCAAAAATTAGGAAAGGAACACAAAGTCTTGTATTTTCATATGAAAAGCGTGTGGAATCATTGATAAAACCCCTGAAATCAATACAAGATAAACCCTCAAAATGGGGTTTATCAAGACCTTAGGGAACGTCCACTGGCCATTAAGGAGTACCCCAATAAGGAAGCAAAGGAATCTGAGGCTCATACAGAGACCATAGAGATTCCTTTGAACTTCCTTTTACCATTTATGAGCTCTTATGACTATTCATCTTCTGAAGAAGATGAAGACATTGTTGAATGGCAAGTTGCCCAGTATTTAGGAGCAATCATGAAGCTGAATGCCAAGCTATTTGGTAATGAGACTTGGGAGGATAAACTTCCATTGCTCATTAATGAACTGAATACCTGGGTTCAGCAAACTTTACCTCAAAAGAAACAGGATCCTGGTAAATTCCTAATACCATGTACTATAGGCACCATGACCTTTGAGAAGGCTCTATGTGACCTAGGGTCTGGTATTAACCTCATGCCACTCTCTGTAATGGAGAAACTAGTAATCTTTGAGGTACAAGCTGCAAGAATCTCACTAGAATGGCAGACAAATCAATGAAACAGGCTTATGGACTAGTAGAGGACGTGCTAGTGAAGGTTGAAGACCTTTACATCCCTGCTGATTTGATAATCCTAGATACTGGGAAGGATGAGGATGAATCTATCATCCTTGGCAGACCTTTCCTAGCCACAGCAAAAGCTGTGATTGATGTTGACAGAGGAGAGTTGGTCCTTCAATTGAATGAGGACTACCTTTTATTCAAGACTCAAGGTTCTCCTTCTGTACACATGGAGAAGAAGCATGAAAAGCTTCTCTTAATAAAGAGTCAAACAAAGCCCCCACATTCAAACTCTAAGTTTGGTGTTGGGAGGTTACAACCAAACTCTAAGTTTGGTGTTGAGAGGCCATAACCAAACTCTAAGTTTGGTGTTGAAAGGCCCCAACCATGCTCTGATTATTTGTGAGGCTCCATGAGAGCCCACTGTCTAGCTATTGACATTAAAGAAGCGCTTATTGGGAGGCAACCCAATTTTTATTTATCTATGTTAAAATTCCATTTTCCATTATTATTTTATATTTTCTTTAGGTTGATGATCATGTGGAGTCATAAAAACAACTGCAAAAATCAAAGTAAATCCAAAAATATCATTAAAAATAGCAGAATGGGCGTTAAACGCCAAGTCTGGCACCATTCTTGGTATTTAACGCCAGAAAGAAGCACCAGATTGGCGTTTAATGCCAGAAACAGGCTACAGCTTGGTGTTAAATGCCAGGAAAGGTGTAAAAGCTGCCGTTTAACGCCAGAAACAAGCAGCAGTCTGGCGTTAAATGCCAGAATTGCACTCTAAGGGCATTTTTGCACGCCTAAATAGAGCAAGGATAAGAAGTCCTTAACCCCTCAGGATCTATGGACCCCACAGGATCCCCACCTACCCCACCTCTTTCTCTCCCCCTCACACATCTCTATAACACTCTCCCCAAAACACCACTCACCTATCAAATCTTATTCTCTTCCCTATATTCTCTTCACCAATCACCTCCATCCCTCTTCCCCAAAAACCCTACCCACCTCACTTTTCAAATTCAAACACTTTTCCCTCCCAAACCCACCCAATTCCATTTGGCCACTCTCCCTCTCTTTCCCTATAAATACCCCTATTAACTCCTTCATTTTCACACATCACAACCACTCTCCTACCTCCTTGGCCGAACCTATCACTCCCTCGATCTCCTCTATTTTCTTCTTCTTCCCTTTCTTTCTTTCTTCTTTTGCTCAAGGACGAGCAAACCTTTTAAGTTTGGTTTGGTAAAAGCATTGCTTTTTATTTTTCCATAACCATTTATGGCACCTAAGACAGGAGAAACCTCTAGAAAGAGGAAAGGGAAGGTGATGTGCGGAAAACGATCCGACACAAAACTCACCGGCAAGTGTACCGGGTCGCATCAAGTAATAATAACTCATATGAGTGAGGTCGATCCCACAGGGATTGAAGGATTGAGCAATTTTAGTTTAGTGGTTGATTTAGTCAAGCGAATCAAGTATTGGTTGAGTGTTTTGTATCCAACAGTAAGTAAACAACAGGAAATGTAAAGGGAGAGGGATAAATTGCAGAAATTAAAGAAAACTGAAAGTAAAAGAGCTGAATCTTAAAGAACAAGAAATTAAATGACTTAAACTTAAAGTGCAAGAAATGTAAATTGCAGTAACTTAAAGAGCAAGAAATATAAATTGCAATAATGAAAAGGGATTTGAGGATTGGGATTTCAGAATTTAAGCAATGGAAATTAAATTGCAGCAAGTAATAAAGCAGAAGATGAATTAGAAATACTTAAAATTCAAACAGAGGATGGAATTGAATTGCAGCAGAGGTTCATAGAAGAACCAAAAGGAAAATGTGATCTCAAGACTCCAGAGACTAGATAGCAAAGTCTAGATCTCAATTGCCTTCCCAGATCCAAATTCTCAAAGCAATTAACAAGAAATTGAAGAAGAAATAGTAAAGGGAATGTAATTGAACTTAATTATGCAGAAAAGAAATTAAAGAGTTCTTGAGTGGAGATTGAGACAGAATTTCCTCAATTCTTAACACCCAAGACTCAAACAAGAAAAGTAAAAATGCTCAAGCAAGAACAAGGAAGAAGAGAGATCAATTCCCCTCCCCAATTCTCAGAAATCTCAGTGAAGTCTCCCAGAGAGAATTCAAAAGTTCCAAAATAAAAGTCAAGATTCAAAGCTCCCAAAAGAAGGTCCTCATTACATCAAACTAACTCCTATTTATACACTTTCTATTCTTGGATTTTGGAATTTGGATGGGCTTTTGATTTGGTGAAGAAATGAATTTTATTGGATTTTTAATCCAATTTCAGCCCAAGAAAAGTTGATTCCAGGAGGCTGCCCTGCCCTTGTGGAGGGCAGGGCAGGAATTGATGCGTGCGGCTTTGGCGCGAGCGTGGTGTGCGAGTTGGTGCTGCAGGATGCTGCCCTGCCCTTGTGGAGGGCAGGGCAGAAATTTTTGGTGCGCCAGATTTGTTGCCCGTGCGTGCGCTATGTTGCTGCCGAAGCTCCTTGGTGCGCCAGTTTTGTGCGCGTGTGTGCATCACCAAAATGCTGCCCTGCCCTTGTGGAGGGCAGGGCAATGTGCCAAGGCTGAAGCTCCGCGTTCGAAACTCGGGTGACGCGCACGCTACCTCTTTTCCTTGATTTTCTTGGCACCAAAGTAAGGCTTAGTTCCTTGCTTTCTCATGGTGCCGTGTTCGATCCTTGTGGCAAGCATTGGTGAGCTTCTCCCTTGAATTAATTCCTTTGATGAGCCCGATATTGCCCTTGAGGAGGGCAGGGCAGAATTTTTGCTCCCTTTGATCCATGGCACCAATTTGTGCTCCGCCCTTGAGGAGGGCAGGGCAGTGTTCCCTCTCAAAGTTTGCTTCCTTATGTTGCCCTCCTTGAGGGCAGTGTGCCCTTGTGGAGGGCAATGCTTGCTTCCTCCCTTCCATGCGCCACACTTTTTCTCTCTTGGGCCACGCTTTCTTAAGCCACGCTTTCCTTTTTTCTTTCTTTCTTCACCTACAATAAACCAAAACAACCACTCAAAGTATCACTAAATTCACAAGGCTTATAAATCAATTAAAAATCAATTAAATTCAGCTTAAACCTCATGAGTTAACATTAATTTCATGGTGGTTGTTTGATTTAAAGAAGTTATGCATTTTCACTCCAAATCACTTACTTAGGATGCAAGAAAGTGCATAAAGACTAATAAAACAAGTGAAATTAGCTTGAAAAATTGGTATATGATGACCTGTCATCAGAAGGCAAAATCTTCCACCTCCGAATCATGGGAGATGGAGAGATTCATCTCAAAGGTCCATCAAGACCACTTCAATGAAGTTGTGGCCAAGAAGAAAGTGATCCCTGAGGTTCCTTTCATGCTCAAGAAGAATGAGTATCCAGAGATCTAACATGAAATCCGAAGAAGAGGTTGGGAAGTTCTCGCCAACCCCATTCAACAAGTTGGAATCTTAATGTTTCAAGAGTTCTATGCCAATGCATAAATCACTAGGAACCATTATCAAAGTATGAACCCGAATCCAAAGAATTGGCTTACAATGGTTCAGGGGAAATACTTAGATTTCAATCTGAAAAATGTAAGGTTGGCATTCAACTTGCCAATGATGCAAGAAAATGCACGCCCCTACACTAGAAGGGTCAACTTTGATCAAAGGTGGGACCAAGTCCTCGTGGACATATGTGTGGAAGGAGTTCAATAGAAAAGAGACTCAAGAGGCAAGCCGGTTCAATTGAGAAGATTGGACCTTAAGCCCGTGGCTAGAGGATGGTTGGAGTTCATCCAATGCTCCATCATTCCTACTAGCAACCGATCCGAAGTAACTGTGGATCGGGCCATCATGATCCATAGTATCATGATTGGGGAGGAAGTGGAAGTTCATGAGATCATACCTCTAGAACTCTACAAGGTGGCTGATAAGTCCTCCACTTTGGCAAGGTTAGATTCAGAGGCTGAAAAAGGACTGCTGATGCTGTTGGATTCTGACCTCCCTGCACCCGAAATGGATTTTCTGGAGCTACAGAAGTCAAAATGGCACGCTCTGAATTGCATTGGAAAGTAGACATCCAAGGCTTTCCAGAAATATATAATTATCCATACTTTGCTCGAGTTTTGACGATGCAAACTGGTGTTCAAACGCTAACTTCCTGCCCCATTCTAGCGTTAAATGCCAGAAACAGGATAAAAGCTGGAGTTAAATGCCCAAACTGGCATAAAAGCTGGCGTTTAACTCCAAGGAAAGTCTCTACACATGAAAGCTTCAATGATCAGCCCAAGCACACACCAAGTGGGTCCAAAAGTGGATTTCTACATCATTTACTTATTTTTGTAAACCCTAGTAACTAGTCTAGTATAAATAGGACCTTTTACTATTGTATTAGACATCTTTGGATTATCCTTAGATCATCTTTGGACATTTTTCTTTAGACTTGGAGGCTGGCCATTCGACCATGCCTGGACCATCATCACTTATGTATTTTCAACGGTGGAGTTTCTACACCACATAGATTAAGGTGTGGAGCTCTGCTGTTCCTCGAGTATTAATGCAAAGTACTATTGTTCTTCTATTCAATTCAAGCTTATTCTTATTCTAAGATATTCATTCGCACACAAGAACATGATGAATGTGATGATCAAGTGACACTCATCATCATTCTCACTTATGAACGCGTACCTGACAAACACTTTCGTTCTACATGAAAACAAGCTTAAATGCATATCTCTTCGATCTCTAATCAATGATTCACATCGTTTTCCCTCTGACAATGGGGCATTTGAATCTGAGATTAGAATCTTCGTGGTATAGGCTAGAAACATTTGGCAGCATTCCTGAGATCCGGAAAGTCTAAACCTTGTATGTGGTATTCCGAGTAGGATCTGGGAAGGGATGACTGTGACGAGCTTCAAACTCACGACTGTGGAGTGTAGTGACAGACATAAAAGGATCATTGGATCTTATTCCGACACGATCGAGAACGACAGCTGATTAGCCATGCGTAAGCTGTGCCTGGTATTTTTCATCCGAGACGAGAAATCCGACAGTTGATTAGCCATATAGAAACAGTAGAGGACCATTTTCACTGAGAGGACGGGAGGTAGCCATTGACAACGGTGATCCCCAACATATAGCTTGCCATGGAAAGGAGTATAAATGATTAAATGAAGACAGTAGAAAAGCGGAGATTCGGAAGGAATAACGCATCTCCATACGCTTATCTGAAATTCCCGCCAATAAATTACATAAGTATCTCTATCTTTATTTTATGTTTATTTATCTTTTAATTATCAAAATCCCATAACCATTTGAATCCGCCTGACTGAGATTTACAAGATGACCATAGCTTGCTTAAAGCCGACAATCTCTGTGGGATCGACGCTTACTCACGTAAGGTATTACTTGGATGACCCAGTGCAATTGCTGGTCAGCTAGGCAAAGTTGTGAAGAGATGTGTGAATCATGGTATTGAGCACCATGTTTTTGGAGCCATGCCTAGTGATAACAATTTCGTGCACCAAGCATTTTGTTAACCTTTTCTCACATTTATTCAATAAAATAGCATAGTTTCATGATTGTCTCTTGATTTGTGCTTAAGTGTAAAAACATGCTTTTAGACCCTTGATTTGATAATTTTAATCTTCCTTTGATTCCACTAGATGCCTTGATGTGTTTGCTAGTGATTTTAGATTGAAAAGGACTAGGAATGGATCAAAGGAGTGAAGAGAAAGCATGCAAAGTGGAGAAATCATGAAAAGCCAAAGATTTGGGACAAGTCCATGGACGCGTGCGCACACTGGATGCATACGTGTGGATCGCGCAAAATCCCACGGACTCGTACGCGTGCTGTACGCGTACGCGTCGATGCTGGCACGTGATTTTTAAGTGAAATTGTGCCCAGCAAATTCACAAAGGCTGTGGGGCCCAGTTTGGAACCAACTTTGGCGCCAAAATGCTTTAAAGGACCAAGGATTGAAGAAAAAGGGGGATTCCATTCATTACTGATGAGCGGATAATTTATACGCTTTTTGGCATTGTTTTTAGGTAGTTTTTAGTGAGTTCAAGCTACTTTTAGGGATGTTTTCCTTAGTTTTTATGATAAATTCACATTTCTGGACTTTACTATGAGTTTGTGTGCTTTTCTGTGATTTTAGGTAAATTCTGACTGAAATTGAGGGATTTGAGCAAAACTCTGAAACAGGCTGACAAAAGGACTGCTGATGCTGTTGGAATCTGACCTCCCTGCACTCGAAATGGATTTTCTGGAGCTACAGAACTCCCATTGGCGCGCTCTCAACGGCGTTGGAAAGTAGACATCCAGGGCTTTCCAGCAATATATAATAGTCCATACTTTATTCGGAAATTGACGACGTAACTTGGCGTTGAACGCCAAGTTCATGCTGCTGTCTGGAGTTAAACGCCAGAAAAACGTCATGATTCGGAGTTGAACGCCCAAAACACGTCATAACTCGGAGTTCAACTCCAAGAGAAGCCTCAGCTCGTGGATTGATCAAGCTCAGCCCAAGCATACACCAAGTGGGCCCCGGAAGTAGATTTATGCATCAATTACTTACTCATGTAAACCCTAGGAGCTAGTTTATTATAAATAGGATGATTTACTAATGTATTAGACATCTTTGGTCTCAGTTTTGTTTTATTCTTCATCTTAGGAGACTATTGATCACGTTTTAGGGGTCTGGCCATTCGGCCATGCCTAAACCTTTTACTTATGTATTTTCAACGGTGGAGTTTCTGCACACCATAGATTAAGGGTGTGGAGCTCTGCTGTACCTCAAGTATTAATGCAGTTCTATTTTCTTTTATTCAATTCTCTCTTATTCTTATTCCAAGATATTCATTCGCACCCAAGAACATGATGAATGTGGTGATTAGATAACCCTCATTATCATTCTCACTTATGAACGCACGTGATTGACAACCACTTCCGTTCTACATGCAACAGAGCTTGAATGTGTATCTCTTAGATTCACCAACAGAATCTCCGTGGTATAAGTTAGATAGATGGGGCATTCATGAGAATCCGGAAAGTCTAAACCTTGTCTATGGTATTCTGAGTAGGATTCTAGGATTGAATGACTGTGACGAGCTTCAAACTCCTGAAGGCTGGGCGTGATGACAAGCGCAAAAGAATCAATGGATTCTATTCCAACCTGATTGAGAACCGACAGATGATTAGCCATGCGAGTGACAGCCGCAGAGGACCATTTTCACTGAGAGGATGGGATGTAGCCACTGACAACGGTGATGCCCTACATACAGCTTGCCATGGAAAGGAGTAAGAAGGATTGAGTTGAAGCAGTAGGAGGGCAGGCGTCCTTGAGCCTTACAGTATCTCCATATGCTTATCTGAAATTCCTACCAATGAATCTGCATAAGTGTTCTATCCCTTTTATTATTTCATCTATTTTCTTATTATTAATTTTCGAAACCATAAACCAATTTAATCTGCCTAACTGAGATTTACAAGGTGACCATAGCTTGCTTCATACCAATAATCTCTGTGGGATCGACCCTTACTCACGTAAGGTTTATTACTTGGACGACCCAGTACACTTGCTGGTTAGTTGAACGGAGTTGTGAATTCACTCGTGCCAATTTCAAATTCCATAAAAGTACAAGGAGTACAACTCAAAGAATATGGATCACAATTTCGTCCACCAAGTTTTTGGCGCCGTTGCCGGGGATTGTTCGAGTATGGACAACTGACGGTTCATCTTGTTGCTCAGATTAGGTAATTTTCTTTTCAAAAATCTTTTTCAAAATTTTTCTTTTATTTTTCGTTTTTCTAAAATTTATTTTCGAAAAAAATTAATAAAAAAACAAAAAATTCATAAAATCATAAAAATAAAAAGAATATTTTGTGTTTCTTGTTTGAGTCTTGAGTCAATTTTTAAGTTTGGTGTCAATTGCATGCTTTTAAAAATTTTTCTTGCATTTTTCGAAAATCCCATGCATTCATAGTGTTCTTCATGATCTTCAAGTTGTTCTTGATAAGTCCTCTTGTTTGATCTTGATGTTTTATTGTTTTGTGTTGTTTATTGTTTTTCATATGCATTTTTTGTTTGTTAGAGTCCATGCATTAAAGATTTCTAAGTTTGGTGTCTTGCATGTTTTCTTTGCATCAAAAATTTTTCAAAATTATGTTCTTGATGTTCATCATGATCTTCAAAGTGTTCTTGGTGTTCATCTTGACATTCATAGCTTTCTTGCATGCATTCATGGTTTTGATCTAAAAATTTCATGCATTGAGTATTTTTGTTGTTTTTCTCTCTCATAATTAAAAATTCAAAAATCAAAAAAATATCTTTTCCTTATTTCCCTCCAAATTTTCGAAATTTTGGGTTGACTTGGTCAAAAATTTTTAAAAATTAGTTGTTTATTACAAGTCAAGTCAAAATTTCAATTTTAAATATCTTATCTTTTCAAAATCTTTTTCAAAAATCATATCTTTTTCAATTTTTTTATAATTTTCTAAAATTTCAAAAATCTTTTTCAAAATATTTTCAAAATCTTTTTCTTATCTTTACATCATATTTTCGAAAATTCACTAATAATTAATGTGATTGGTTCAAAAATTTGAAGTTTGTTACTTTCTTGTTAAGAAAGGTTCAATCTTTAAGTTCTAGAATCTTATCTTGTAGTTTCTTGTTAGTGAAGTAAACAATTTCAAAATTTTTGAATTAAATCTTTTTTTTTTCCTTTTATCTTATCCTTTTTAAAATTTTATCTTTTTCAAAATTTGATTTCAAAATATCTTATCTAACTTCTTATCTTCTTATCTTTTTCAAATTTGATTTTCAAATCTTTTTCAATCAACTAACTAACTTTTTGTTTGTTTCTTATCTTTTTCAAAACCACCTAACTACTTCTCCCTCTTCTATTTTCGAAAAATATCTCTCTCTTTTCAAAAATTCTTTTTAATTAATTAATTGTTTCAAATTTTAATTTCAATTACATTTATCTCTAATTTTTGAAAATCACTAAGCCCTTTTTAAAATTATTTTCGAAATTCTCTTTCTCTTTTCTTCTTCTATTTAATTATTTATTTACTAACACTTCTCTTCACCTCTCTTCATCCATAAATCCGAATCTCCCTCTTCATTCTTCTACCCCTTCTTTTTCTACTAACATAAAGGAATCTCTATACTATGACATAGAGGATTCCTCTTCTTTTCTTGTTTTCTTCTCTTTCATATGAGCAGGAACAAGGATAAAGGCACTCTTGTTGAAATTGATCCAGAACCTGAAAGGACTCTGAAGAGAAAATTAAGAGAAGCTAAACTACAACAATCCAGAAACAACCTTTCAGAAATTTTCAAACAAGAGAAGGAGATGGCAGCCGAAAATAATAATAATGCAAGGAGAATGCTTGGTGACTTCACAAAGCCAACGTCCAAGTTTGATGGAAGAAGCATCTCCATTCCTGCCATTGGAGCCAATAACTTTGAGCTGAAACCTCAGCTAGTTGCCTTAATGCAACAAAACTGCAAGTTTTATGGACTTCCATCTGAAGATCCTTATCAGTTTTTAACTGAATTCTTGCAGATCTGTGAGACTGTAAAGACGAATGGAGTTGATCCTGAAGTCTACAGACTCATGCTTTTCCCTTTTGCTGTAAGAGACAGAGCTAGAATATGGTTGGATTCACAACCTAAGGATAGCCTGGACTCCTGGGATAAGCTGGTCACTGCCTTCTTAGATAAATTCTTTCCTCCTCAAAAGCTGAGCAAGCTGAGAGTGGATGTTCAAACCTTCAAATAAAAAGATGGTGAATCCCTCTATGAAGCCTGGGAAAGATACAAGCAGCTGACCAAAAGATGTCCATCTGACATGTTTTCAGAATGGACCATATTAGATATATTCTATTATAGTCTCTCTGAATTTTCGAAAATGTCATTGGACCATTCTGCAGGTGGATCTATTCACCTGAAGAAAACGCCTGAAGAGGCTCAAGAGCTCATTGACATGGTTGCAAACAACCAATTCATGTACACTTCTGAGAGGAATTCCGTGAACAATGGGATACCTCAGAAGAAAGGAGTTCTTGAAATTGATGCTCTGAATGCCATACTGGCACAGAACAAAGTGTTGACTCAACAGGTCAACATGATCTCTCAAAATCTGAATGGATGGCAACATGCATCCAACAGTACTAGAGAGGCAGCTTCTGAAGAAGCCTATGATCCTAAGAACCCTGCCATGGCAGAGGTTAATTACATGGGTGAACCTTATGGAAAACACCTATAACTCATCATGGAGAAATCATCCAAATTTCTCATGGAAGGATCAACAAAAGCCTCAACAAGGCTTTAACAATGGTGGACGCAACAGGCTGGGCAATAGCAAGCCATATCCATCATCTTCTCAGCAACAGACAGAGAATTCTGAACAAAACACTTCTAATTTAGCCAATGTACTCTCTGATCTGTCAAAGGCCACTTTCAGTTTCATGAGTGAAACAAGATCCTCCATTAGAAATCTGGAGGCACAAGTGGGCCAGCTGAGTAAGAAAGTCATTGAAACTCCTCCCAGTATTCTCCCAAGCAATACAGAAGAGAATCCAAAAGGAGAGTGCAAAGCCATTGACATAGTCAATATGGCCGAATGCACAAGGGAGGAGGAGGACGAAAATCCTAGTGAGGAAGACCTCCTGGGACGTTCCTCAAGCAAGAAGGAGTTTCCTATTAAGGATCCAAAGGAATCTGAGGCTCATACAGAGACCATAGAGATTCCATTAAATCTCCTTCTGCCATTCATGAGCTCTGAAGACTATTCATCCTATGAAGAGGATGAAGATGTAACTGGAGAGCAAGTTGCTCAATATTTAGGAGCTATCATGAAGCTGAATGCCAAGTTATTTGGTAATGAGACTTGGGAAAGTGAACCTCCCTTGCTCATTAATGAACTGGATACTTGGATTCAGAAAATTCTACCTCAAAAGAAACAAGATCCTGGCAAGTTCTTAATACCTTGTACCATAGGCACCATGATCTTTGAAAAAGCTCTGTGTGATCTGGGGTCAGGGATAAATCTTATGCCACTCTCTGTAATGGAGAAGCTGGGGATCATTGAGGTACAACCTGCCTTGTTCTCATTACAATTGGCAGACAAGTCATTGAGACAAGCTTATGGATTAGTAGAGGACATGCTAGTAAAGGTTGAAGGCCTTTACATCCCTGCTGATTTCATAATCTTAGACACTAGGAAGGAAGAAGATGATTGCATCATCCTTGGAAGACCTTTCCTAGCCACAGCAGGAGCTGTGATAGATGTCAACAGAGGTGAATTAGTCCTTCAATTGAATGGGGACTACCTTGTGTTTAAGGCACATGGCCATCCCTCTGTGACAAAAGAGAGTAAGCATGAAGAGCTTCTCTCAGTTCAGAGTCAAGAAGAGCCCACACAGTCAAACTCTAAGTTTGGTGTTGTGAGGCCACAACCAAACTCTAAGTTTGGTGTTAAGATCCCATATCCAAACTCTAAGTTTGGTGTGGACAACTATACAACATTGACCTGATCACCTTGTGGCTCCATGAGAGCCACTGTCAAGCTATTGACATTAAAGAAGCGCTTGTTGGGAGGCAACCCAATTTTATTTATCTAATTTTATTTTATTCTATTGTTATTTTATGTTTTATTAGGTACATGATCATGAGGAGGCACGAAAAAATCATAAAAATTAAAAACAGAATCAAAAACAGCAGAAGAAAAAAATTTGCACCCTGGAGGACGCACAGGCTGGCGTTCAACGCCAGTAAGATGCATCTGGCTGGCATTCAACGCCAGAACAGAGCACCATTCTGGCACTGAACTCCAGAAACAAGCAACATTCTGGCGCTGAACGCCAGGAATGTGCCCAAAGAGGAAAAACTGGCGCTGAACGCCAGTAACAAGCATGAAACTGGCGTTCAACGCCAGAAACATGCTTTACATGGGCGTTGAACGCCCATAATGTGCACCAATGGGCGTTTAAACGCCAGAATGCTGCACAAAGGCATTTTACATGCCTATTTTGGTGCAGGGATGGAATTCCTTGACACCTCAGGATCTGTGGACCCCACAGGATCACCTCAGGATCTGTGGACCCCACAGGATCCCCACCTACCTCGCCCTCTCTCTCTCCATTCATGGTCATCCCTTCTTTTTTTCATTCACCACCTACATTTATCCACTCTTCCCCATACACCCCACCTACCTTTACAATTCATATTCTCCTTCCCACCCAATCCCACCCATATAGCCGAATCCATCTCCCCTCACTCTCCTCCATTTTCTTCTTCTTCTTCTTCTTCTCTTCTTTCTTCTCTTGCTCGAGGGCGAGCAATATTTTAAGTTTGGTGTGGTAAAAGCATAGCTTTTTGCTTTTCCGTTACCATTAATGGCACCTAAGGCCAGAGAAACCTCAAGGGGAAGACAAAAGCTTCCACCTCTGAGTCATGGGAGATGGAAAGACTAATATAAGCCGTCATAGCTCAGTGGTAGAACATGTGGCTGCAAATCAAGAGATCCCTGAGATACCTCAGGGGATAAGTTGTCCTCCACACAAATATTGGAAGCAACTAAAGGGGAGGAACACCAAAATTACTAGGAATCATTCAACAGAAGCAAGGAAGAGACATAGAGGAGCTCAAAGAGCACCATTAGACCTTTAAGAAGACGCCACTAGAGGTGGATTCATTCCTTGTTCTTTATTTCTTTCTGTTTTCGGTTTTTAGTGTTGTGTTTATCTATGTTTTGTGTCTTTATTTCATGATCATTAGTATGTAACCATGCCTTAAAGCTATGAATAAAATCCATTACTCCTTCACCTCTCTTAAAAGAAAAATGTTTTAATTCAAAAGAACAAGAAGTACATAAATTTCGAAAATAGCTCTTGAATATAGTTTAGTTATATTGATGTGGTGACAATACTTTTTGTTCTCTGAATGAATGCTTGAACAGTGCATATGTCTTTTGATCTTGTTGTTTATGAATGTTAAATTTGTTGGCTCTTGAAAGAATGATGAACAAAGAGAAATGTTATTGATGATCTGAAAAATCATGAAATTGATTCTTGAAGCAAGAAAAAGCAGTGAAAAAGAAGAAGCATTCGAAAAAAAAAAGAGTATATAGAAAAAGAAGAGCAGTAGAAAAAGCCAATAGCCCTTAAAACCAAAAGGCAAGGGTAAAAAGGATCCAAGGCTTTGAGCATCAATGGATAGGAGGGCCCAAGGAAATAAAATCCAGGCCTAAGCGGCTAAATCAAGCTGTCCCTAACCATGTGCTTGTGTCATGAAGGTCCAAGCAAAAAGCTTGAGACTAAGTGGTTAAAGTCGTGATCCAAGGCAAAAGAGTGTGCTTAAGAGCTCTGGACACCACTAACTGGGGACTTTAGCAAAGCTAAGTCACAATCTGAAAAGGTTCACCCAGTTATGTGTCTGTGGCATTTATGTATCCGGTGGTAATACTGGAAAACAAAGTGCTTAGGGCCACGGCCAAGACTCATAAGTAGTTGTGTTCAAGAATCAACATGCTTAACTAGGAAAGTCAATAACACTATCCGAAATTCTAAGTTCCTAGAGAAGCCAATCATTCTAAACTTCAAAGGAAAAAGTGAGATGCCAAAACTGTTCAGAAGCAAAAAGCTACAAGTCTCGCTCATCTAATTAGAATTAATATTTCATTGATATTTTGAAATTTATAGTATATTCTCTTCTTTTTATCCTATTTGATTTTCAGTTGCTTGGGGACAAGCAACAATTTAAGTTTGATGTTGTGATGAGCGGATAATTTATACGCTTTTTGGCATTGTTTTTAGGTAGTTTTTAGTGAGTTCAAGCTACTTTTAGGGATGTTTTCCTTAGTTTTTATGATAAATTCACATTTCTGGACTTTACTATGAGTTTGTGTGCTTTTCTGTGATTTCAGGTAAATTCTGACTGAAATTGAGGGATTTGAGCAAAACTCTGAAACAGGCTGACAAAAGGACTGCTGATGCTGTTGGAATCTGACCTCCCTGCATTCGAAATGGATTTTCTGGAGCTACAGAACTCCAATTGGCGCGCTCTCAACGGCGTTGGAAAGTAGACATCCAGGGCTTTCCAGCAATATATAATAGTCCATACTTTATTCGGAAATTGACGACGTAACTTGGCGTTGAACGCCAAGTTCATGCTGCTGTCTGGAGTTAAACGCCAGAAAAACGTCATGATCCGGAGTTGAACGCCCAAAACACGTCATAACTCGGAGTTCAACTCCAAGAGAAGCCTCAGCTCGTGGATTGATCAAGCTCAGCCCAAGCATACACCAAGTGGGCCCCGGAAGTGGATTTATGCATCAATTACTTACTCATGTAAACCCTAGGAGCTAGTTTATTATAAATAGGATGATTTACTAATGTATTAGACATCTTTGGTCTCAGTTTTGTTTTATTCTTCATCTTAGGAGACTATTGATCACGTTTTAGGGGGCTGGCCATTCGGCCATGCCTGAACCTTTTACTTATGTATTTTCAACGGTGGAGTTTCTGCACACCATAGATTAAGGGTGTGGAGCTCTGCTGTACCTCAAGTATTAATGCAGTTCTATTTTCTTTTATTCAATTCTCTCTTATTCTTATTCCAAGATATTCATTCACACCCAAGAACATGATGAATGTGGTGATTAGATAACCCTCATTATCATTCTCACTTATGAACGCACGTGATTGACAACCACTTCCATTCTACATGCAACAGAGCTTGAATGTGTATCTCTTAGATTCACCAACAGAATCTCCGTGGTATAAGTTAGATAGATGGCGGCATTCATGAGAATCCGGAAAGTCTAAACCTTGTCTATGGTATTCCGAGTAGGATTCTAGGATTGAATGACTGTGACGAGCTTCAAACTCCTGAAGGCTGGGCGTGATGACAAGCGCAAAAGAATCAATGGATTCTATTCCAACCTGATTGAGAACCGACAGATGATTAGCCATGCGAGTGACAGCCGCAGAGGACCATTTTCACTGAGAGTATGGGATGTAGCCACTGACAACGGTGATGCCCTACATATAGCTTGCCATGGAAAGGAGTAAGAAGGATTGAGTTGAAGCAGTAGGAGGGCAGGCGTCCTTGAGCCTTACAGTATCTCCATATGCTTATCTGAAATTCCTACCAATGAATCTGCATAAGTGTTCTATCCCTTTTATTATTTCATCTATTTTCTTATTATTAATTTTCGAAACCATAAACCAATTTAATCTGCCTAACTGAGATTTACAAGGTGACCATAGCTTGCTTCATACCAACAATCTCTGTGGGATCGACCCTTACTCACGTAAGGTTTATTACTTGGATGACCCAGTACACTTGCTGGTTAGTTGAACGGAGTTGTGAATTCACTCGTGCCAATTTCAAATTCCATAAAAGTACAAGGAGTACAACTCAAAGAATATGGATCACAATTTCGTCCACCAATTACACACACAAAAAACACACTTTAGATCTAGTTTGAGAGTTACTTTTCTAGAGGGAGAATCTCTCTCTTCTCTCTAGAATTAGGATTAGGTTTAGGTTAAAATTCCTTAGATCTAGGTTTTAATCTTTGCGTTCATCTACTCCTGCCTTTCAATTAAATATTTCTACATCTTGTCCTTCTATTCTCTTGTTACAATTTCCTTTGTTTTGTCTCCATACTTTGTAAGTTGATTTACTCTTGTTCTTCTTATTTTCTTTTAATGCAATTCGAGGTAATTCATGTTAATTGTGTTTTCTTTTATTGTTGTTAGTTCTTTGCAATTAATTGTTGTTAGATTTTATTCTTGTTGTCAATTTACTATGCTTTCCCTTTGTGCCTCCCAAGTGTTTGATAAAATACTTGAAAGAATGTTAGAGTAGACTTTTATGTTCTTGGCTTGAGATGGTAATTTAGGAACTCTTGAGTTAATAATATCCAAGTGATTGATGGTTGGTAGCCATTGATTCTAGCTTTCATTAATTTAATTAGTGAATAATTAGGACCTATGGACATGAATTGATATAGCTCATTTGGCTCTCCTTTACTAGTTAGAGGATGATTTAATGAGATTGATCCTTGCAATTATCATGATGTGTTTAGTGATAAGGATAGAGATCCTTAACCACCAAACCTTGCCAAGACAGCTTTATCATTTGATTTTTATTACCATTTACTTTTCCTAATTCTCATCCAAAACCCCAAAATATACAACTCATAACCAATAACAAGAACACTACCCTGCAATCCCGTTGAGAAGACGACCCGAGGTTTAAATACTTCGGTTATTAGGATTATTAGGGGTTTGTTACTTGTGACAAACAAATTTTTGTATGAAATGATTATTGTTGGTTTAGAAACTATACTTGCAACGAGATTTTTTTAGTGAAATTCTAGGCCACACAAAGTCCAATCATCAATTAGCAAATAAATTAGTTATTAATCAGAAAAATTAGAGAATAGAATTTTATAGTAGAGTTAATTAAGATATGAATTTAGACACTAATTTTAAAGAATTTGGCCCAAAATTGGGTCGAACGGGCCGAACCGAGTAAACCGGTCCCAAGTGGGCCCAAGCCCACCAAAACACCCACCTATATAAGCTTGCTTCAGCCATTCCTCCCACAAATTCACAATGAAGCACACTGAAGATTTGGGGAAAGGGTGAAATCAAAGAACCCTAACCCTTGCATCAATTTCAATTGACCAAAACTTTTAATTCGGAGCTCCGATTGATGAGCCGTCAGTGGCCACACGTACGTCTTGGATTCCTCTACAAAACCCACCCAACAATTTAATAAGTAATCAGCTATTGTTTCCCAGTCTCACTCTCTTTAAATTCAAAAATATTGGGTTCTTGGGCTTTGAGATTTTGTGATTTAATGATGTTAGGTGTGCCCAAGTGGTGAGAAATCACTGGACTTTGTCCCAAACTTCTGTTGGTGAGGTGAGAAACCTCTAACCCTTGTGAAATTATTAAAATAGATAACCCTATAATTGATTTTAGTGATGTTTGTGCGGAATTAGATTATATATATATATATATATATGAATTGGAGCCCATTTGAGAATTTAGAAGCTTGAGGTCAAGTTTCAGAGGCCGGGTTTCGTTGGTGAGGTTTTGGAATCATGGAAACTTGTAGTGCGGGAATGCTTAAGGTGTTCCAGTTTTAACGAGGAATCGGCCAAGGTATAGTTTTGATTTCTCGTATATAATATATAATGTTTTGTGAAAAATTAGGTTGGTGACCATAGGATTGGTTGGAATGCATGATTGTGATTAAATGTATAATATCCTTGATGATAATTGTTGAATTGGGTTGAATATGAATTTCGACAATCGATGTTTGTGGTGAGGATGTATTACTACATGATGATTTTAATGATGAATGATGAGGATCATGGAAATGAATATATAGGTGATGAGTTGTTAATGAGTTTATTGGTTTAATTGAGAATTTCATGTAGGAGATTGTTTAAAATTGAAGTGTGATTGGTTGTGGTAGGATTTGGGGCTGTGTTTCCGTGATATGGTATGTTTTGGTGTTGATTATGAGCATAGAAAATTGGTTTCGAATGGTGAATTGTTGAAAATAGTTGTTAGAGTTTTTTTTTTTTTTTGAAAATTTGATTTTTGGCTGAAGTTCGGCGAGCCATAACTCAGCTTCCTGACCACCAAATTTTTTCAAACTTATTTCATATGAAAATTGGGTTCGTGAAGTTTACGTCATTTAAAAAACGGATGAAGAATATTTTAAAAGGAGAAAGTTATGCACGTCGGAAGTTCCAAGTGCAAAGCTGAAAATTCTGCAGCAACACTTTTGCCAATCTGCAGATCTTGCATACGCGACTACTACACACGAGGCGACCAACTATTTTAAGTTGTGCATCTCGTGTACACGAGTAAGGCGCTTGCATATGCGAGTAGGGAAAATTTCACCCATACGTACGCGTGACCCCTGAAATCAACAAAGTGAGTTTTATCTTTTACAATGTAATTTTAAACCTCTAAACATTTATTTTAACTTTTTTTATTTCCTAAAACTTAGTTATAGGCTTTACGATGAGGTAAAGTTAGGGAAAGTGAGGTAGCTTGGAAGTGAAGAAATGTTTGGATGATGAATTAGGGTTGAAGAAGTGTAGAATTGATATCAATGTATGATTAATGACAAGTTAAGAATGATAAGATTTGATTTATGATGTGATTGTATTTAGAGGTAAATGGTGAGAGTGGCAATTATCGCATATCGCTGGAATGGCCTAGATGGCAGGGTTTGGGTGTGATCTCGCCTGCGAGTTAACTAAAAACTTTATCAAGAGGTAAGTTGAGGTTGGAGGATTCCTTCTGTTGTCGTGATGTGAATTGTGCGGCAAGTTGAGGATGGAGGATTCTCTCTCTTGTCGTGATGGGGATGTGGGGAAGGTGGAAAAACACTGTCTTTCGTACTGTTTCACCCACATTTTTCTCTGGTTGCAAGGTGGAAAGGCATACTCTTTCGATGTGGAAAGGCACTCTCCTTTGTATTTCCTCTAGGAGAAGGTGGAAAGGCACGCTCCTTCGATGTGGAAAGGCACTCTCCTTCGTTTATGATCCTCTTGGAGATACGCAACCTAGAGACAAATGTCTGGGTTAGCTGCCAGATGTGTCGGGACCTAGCAATTTAACTGACACGTGAGCTCACGGTCAGTAGGACAAGCATGCATCATGTTTCATTTGTTTGCTTTGTTTGGGTGTGCATACTTGTTTTGGTTTGCCTATCTGATAAATTCTGTTTAACTGGTAACTGTGATACTTGCTGTAAGTGTTCTTTAAATGTGTTTGCCTTGTATTTTCTTGTGTTTGTGATTGTCTTCTATTTTGAATACTTTGGCGGTTGACTTATAATAATGATGATTTGTTTTGAACAGGGTTAGAGGCTAGTTTGAGTTTATTCGGTCCGGAGGCCGAGCTGGTTTGATTTGGGCCATAGGCCATGACTGGTTGGATCAGTAGTAAAGGTTGGTTAACAATGATATATTAGTAAGCGGTAAAATGTATAGAATGTTATGTTAAGTGAAAGTGAAAGTAAGGGTTAGAGTTAAATGAGACAGAAAGTAAACTGCAGGGTTAGAGCTATATTGTGACTTGGGTACCTTAGAGAGTTTTACCAAATTTATGATTCAGTTTATTTCTTTAAGTTTATATCTGAGTATCAAAGTTCTAGGATTACCTCTAGCTTTCCTGAGACCTTATATATTATGTATGTGGGTACCTTAACCATACTGAGAACCCCAGTTCTCATCCCACATAATGTTGTTTTCAGATGCAGGTTGAGAAGCACCACACTATGTATTCTGGAGACTCTGAAGAAGTGAAGAATTCTTGGGACTCAGAGTTGTGTTCCTTTTATGATTTTTTATGTATATAGAGTCTCCATCTTGTATCTTATGTTTGTCCCTCTTAGAGGTTGGCTTGGAGAAGCAGGTTATCGGTCTTCTGTATTGGGTTTCTTTGGGATTATATATATCTATACGTATACTCTGGCCCGTCTTTGCTTCGTAGGGTAAGCCTAAAGCTTGTTAATTTCATTTTTGGAACTCTGATCTTATATATTTATGTTATCTTTTTCGTTCAACCTCATCCACCTATCTACTTTAATCCGATCATGAGTGTTGCATTGTTCTGCTTGTATTTCGTTCAATAACTTTTCTTCAAAGGCTCCTAGATAAAATATTTTCCATCTATATTATATTATATTATATTATATTATATTATATATATATATAGGTATAAAGCTCTGTGTGGTAGGGTATTACAACTAGAACTCGGATGATATTATAGATTCTCTTCTTTAGGCTCTAATTGATTCTTGAACACAGCTTTTTCTTTCTTTTTGCTGATGCTTTGCACCTTAAGCCTAGTCGTGACTCTAAGCCTTTTGTCTTCAAGCTTAACTTGATACAAGAACACCACAAGCACTTAACTGGTGAAATTTTTGAATTCTAATTTTTCTTTTTACTTCTCCCAAACAGTGGTGCTCAGAGCCTTGGGCATACTCTTGTACCAGCAATTGGTCATAACTTTAAGTATTCAGTCAAAAGGGTTTCTTGACACTTTCACACCACAAGCATGTGGTTAATGAAAACCACTCTTTTGAGCTTTAGATTAATTTTAACCCTCTTAACCATTGATGCTCAAAGCCTTAGACCTTCTTCTTTTGATTTCTCTTTTTTTAATTACTTTTGGCTGTTTGTTTTGCTTTAAGAATCAATCTTTTTCTTAATTTGGAGAATCTATAATATTTCTTTAAGTCTTTGTTCCTCAAGAACCAATATTCTCAACTCCAATATCAAATATACATAGTTAACTCATACATTCAAAGATAGAGATAGTGCTACCACATCAAAGTAATCAGAACAACTCATAATATATAACTCAAATCTGATGCATTTTACCACTTCATTTTCTTTTGATATTTCTTTAATTTCAAGAGCAATACATGATACATCTTTCTAAATAAGCATAAAAGAAATAAATAACTAAACTAGAAAAAAATAGCAGACCACTAATGATCATGCAGAGACTCAACCAAGTAAATGATAGGAAACAAGATAAAAATACTCGAAAAACAGGAAATAAGGAAAATAGAAGATAAAGGAACTCAACCACCTCAGTCATGGTGGCTGCTGCTTCCCCCTTTGGTGCCACTAATGATACTATAAATAGAGAGCTTGCTCTGCAACACCTAACTTAAAACTTTTCTTGTCCCCAAGCAAAGAAAACTGAAAATGGCAAGGAACATTAAGAGCACATGGATGAATAGAAAGATGATAAGAGTGATAGAAGTGGAGGAAAAATCTAAATTTAAAACTTTTTTTAGAATGAATGACCCCTTGGTGCTAAATGCTTATTATGGCATTTAGCGCCCCTTAAAGAGGCCAAAACTTGAAGAAAACGCCCAGAACTAGCATTTAACGCCAACTTCTCTGCTCCTTCCTAGAGCTAAATGCCAAGCTAGGCGTTTAGTGCCAGAACCTTCTTGCTCCAGAACGCTCTGTTCTTCCTTCTGAGTTCTTCTGTCCCTATTCTAAGTATTGTGCATGATCACAAACAAGATTAAACCTAGGAAAACTTATGAAGGTTGATGAAAAATAAGAATTGAAAATTAAACTAAAATAACACTAAAGGGTACTCATGGTTGGGTTGCCTCCCAACAAGCGCTTCTTTAACGTCATTAACTTGACACTTGATTGTTGAATTTTCTTCCTCTTCTTACAATAGGTTACAATAAATGACTGCAAGGGAGAAGAGGAGAAGATTAGTGCCCTTGGATTTGAATTCCTCCGAACAGTGCTTGTTGGGGTAGGGTTTGGATTGCTTTTTGTTGACCTTTTTTCTTTTATGGATGTGGACTTTTGTTTCTTGGTCACAATCCACTTTTTAGTCCTTTCCTTGATTATCTTTACCATCCTGATTTCAAGACATGAGTGTTGTGTGATGGGTGGAGTGTACCCTTCATCAAGAACCTCTTGAATCGATGGTTCAACAAACTCATCCTCTATGTAGCTCTCTGATTCAATGGAGGATGGACTCCTTTGTAAATTTTCCCTCACATTCTTTTGTAAGAATTTGCATTGCTTCTCTTGTGAGGGAATTTGCTTGTTTCTCTGTCCAATGGTTGGTAATCACCTCCACATCTCTCTCTATATTTTTTACACTCATTTTCATATCTTGTATGCAACTTTGAGCAATATTCCTTAATTCTTCTATGGAAAGCTCAAGAATTGATGGTCCTCGACATGAATAAGGAGATGATGGTTCTTGATACGGATTAAAAGATGAAGGTCCTTGGTGCATGAATTCCCACATTTTGTACAACTGTACCAGCAAGTGCATTGGGTCGTCCAAGTAATACCTGAGCGAGTCAGGGTCGATCCCACGATGATTGTGGTTTAAAGCAAGTTATGGTTATCTTGTAGATCTTAGTCAAGCGAGTAAGAGATGTAGGTATGTTGTTTAATTGCATAAAAGAGAATAAAGAAAGATCTTAACTAGGATCACCTATTTACAATGATAAGAAGATGGTTAAGCCTTGGAGATGCTTTGTCCTTCTGGATTAACTCTAGTCTTACTATCTTCTTCAACTGTGAATGATTTCTTCTATGGCAGGCTGTATGTGATCAACGCCATACGGCCGCGGTCACCAATCTCCTCCAGATCTAAACTCCAAGGTTAGTGTGGATCCATTCTGATTGAGGGTGAAGCTCCTGCAATCCATTCTCGTTAATGATCCTACTCAAAATGCCACAGACAAGGTCGAATCTTCCGGATCAGAGAATGTTGCGCCTTTGGGTTCTAGCCTTTACCATAAAGACTCTAATCTCTCCATACCTTGGTTGAACTGGTGTCTCGAGAAGTCCCCAACAAAGTCGTGGATTAGCCGTCTAAGAGATGTATAATCAAGCTAGTTGTTCGATGCTTTCCAATTACGTATTCACACGAACCCATGAAGAACACGGGTTGTTGTCAGGCACGTGGTCTTAGAATGAAGAACGTAGATGATTGTCATGGGTCATCCCATTCATCAAGTTGAAGAACGAAGATACATCTTAGAATTGAATTAAACATGGATTGAAGAGAAAAAGTAATACTTTTATTAATCCATAAAACTCAGCAGAGCTCCTCCCCTCAACCTAGGAGGTTTAGAAACTCATATTGACTGAAAATACAATGAAAAATGAAATATGGCAGATCTCCCTTTAGAAGATCGTGTATAAGTTCTTTAAATACTAAGCAAATGACTCAGGATTAAATACTAATCTCCCTTTAAATATGGCAGTCTTTTAGTGCTAAAATCCACTTCTCGGTCCCACTTAGTGAGTGTTTGGGTTGAGCTTGATTGAGATCCACATGCTAGGAGGCCTCTAGGGCATTGAACACTGGCTAGGGGGTCCTCTTTGGGCGTTTGGATGCTAGTCTCCTCTTTGTGGGTGCTGGACGCCACAATAGGACAGGAAGCTTGCATTGGACGATAGTTTTGGGCCTTCAATTCTGAAGCAAAGTCATGAGCGGATAATTTATACGCTTTTTGGCATTGTTTTTAGGTAGTTTTTAGTAAGTTCAAGCTACTTTTAGGGATGTTTTCACTAGTTTTTATGTTAAATTCACATTTCTGGACTTTACTATGAGTTTGTGTGTTTTTCTGTGATTTCAGGTAAATTCTGACTGAAATTGAGGGATTTGAGCAAAACTCTGAAAAAGGCTGACAAAAGGACTGCTGATGCTGTTGGATTCTGACCTCCCTGCACTCGAAATGGATTTTCTGGAGCTACAGAACTTCAATTGGCGCGCTCTCAACGGCGTTGGAAAGTAGACATCCAGGGCTTTCCAGCAATATATAATAGTCCATACTTTATTCGAAGAATGACGACGTAACATGGCGTTGAACGCCAAGTACATGTTGCTGTCTGGAGTTAAACGCCAGAAAAACGTCATGATCCGGAGTTGAACGCCCAAAACACGTCATAACTCGAAGTTCAACTCCAAGAGAAGCCTCAGCTCGTGGATAGATCAAGCTCAGCCCAAGCACACACCAAGTGGGCCCCGGAAGTGGATTTATGCATCAATTACTTACTCATGTAAACCTAGTAGCTAGTCTAGTATATAGGACATTTATCTATTGTATTAGACATCTTTTGACAGTTTAATCTCTTTGAATATTCGGTCACTTGATCATGGAGAGGGCTGGCCATTCGGCCATGCCTGAACCTCTTTCACTTATGTATTTTCAACGGTGGAGTTTCTACACACCATAGATTAAGGGTGTGGAGCTCTGCTGTACCTCAAGTATTAATGAAGTTCTATTTTCTTTTATTCAATTCCTCTTTTATTCTTATTCCAAGATATTCATTCGTACCCAAGAACATGATGAAGGTGATGAGTTAGATAACCCTCATTATCATTCTCACTTATGAACGCGCGTGATTGACAACCACTTCCGTTCTACATGCAACAGAGCTTGAATGTGTATCTCTTAGATTCCCCAACAGAATCTTCGTGGTATAAGCTAGATAGATGGCGGCATTTATGAGGATCCGGAAAGTCTCACCTTGTCTGTGGTATTCCGAGTAGGATCCTGGGAATCCGGAAAGTCTAACCTTGTCTGTGGTATTCCGAGTAGGATTCCGGTAATGAATGACTGTGACGTGCTTCAAACTTGCAAGTGCTGGGCGTTAGTGACAGACGCAAAAGAATCAAGGGATTCTATTCCAGTAGGCACGGGAACCAACCAGTGATTAGCCGTACTGTGACAGAGTGCGTGAGCATTAGTTTTCACTGCGAGGATGGGATGTAGCCATCAACCATGGGTGATGCCTCCAGACGATTAGCCGTGCGAGTGACAGCCGCATAGGATCATTTTCCCGAGAGGATTGAAAGTAGCCACCGCTGATGGTGAACCCCTATACAAAGCTTGCCATGGAAAGGAGTAAGAAGGATTGAGTAGAAGCAGTAGGAGAGCAGGCGTCCTTGAGCCATACAGCATCTCCATCCACTTATCTGAAATTCTCACCAATGAATCGGTATAAGTATTCTATCCCTTTTATTATTTCTTCTTTTATTATTAATTTTCGAAACCATAAATCAATATTTAATCTGCCTAACTGAGATTTGCAAGGTGACCATAGCTTGCTTCATACCAACAATCTCTGTGGGATCGACCCTTACTCACGTAAGGTTTATTACTTGGACGACCCAGTACACTTGCTGGTTAGTTGAACGGAGTTGTGAATTTAACCAAGAGCCACAATAGTTTTTGTGTACATACCAAAGAGCCAATATTATTGATCACAATTTCGTCCACCACAAAGCATAAACTATTATACATTTCTAGAAAGCTCTGGATGTTAGCTTTCCATAGCCGTTAAGAACATTTCATTTGGACTTTTGTAAGTCCAGAAAAGCTCTTTCGACTGCAAGGAGGTCAGATTTGGACAACATCTACAGCACTTTCTCTGCCTCTGAATCAAACTTTTGCTCCAGCTCCTCAATTTCAGCTAGAAAATACCTGAAATTGTATTAAAATACACAAACTCAAAGTAGAATCCAAAAATATGAATTTTACACTAAAACCTATGAAAACTTAATAAAACTTGAACAAAACATGCTAAAAACTATATGAAAATGATGCCAAAAAGCGTATAAAATATCCGCTCATCAGTCCTTGATACAAATAGAGAGATGGTGGTTCTTGATAGGAATAAGGAGATAATGGTTCTTGATAGATGGCATATGGAGCACTGTAATTTTCTTGGACTTGCCAACCGAAATCCGAGTAGTTCCTACATCCACAATAATATGAATCACTCTCCATTATTTTTTCTCAGCACAAAATACCAAATGAAATTGAATGCATCATGTAGTAAACAGAATAGCAAAGAAGAAAGAACAAAATTTTTTTTTGAAAAGAAATAAAATAAAGAATAATAAAAGTAAAAAATTGAAAATAAATGAGAAGAGGTAAACTAAAAATTCGAAAATCAAATAAAAACACTACTAGTATTTTGAAAAACATTTTCAAAACAAAAATTACTACAGGGACACCAAAAATAATTTCAAAAATTAAGAAAAAACTTTTAATAAAATAAAACTCAAATTTTCGAAAATTAAAAGAGAAAAACAAAATTTACAGAAATAAAAAACTAAAAACGCCTAATCTAAACAATCAAACAACTAATAGTTATCAATCACAGTCAATCCCCGGTAACGGCATAAAAACTTGGTGTGCGAATTGTGAACTCACACAACTTAACCAACAAATGCACCGGGTCATTCAAGTAATACCTCAGGAGTGAGGGTCGATCCACGAGGATTGTCGGACTGAGCAATAGTGGTTATCCAATTGGCTTAGTTAGGTAAACTGAAAAGGTTGTTTGATGGTGTAATTTGCATAAAACAATAAACAAGAGAATAAAGAAAGCAAATAAAAGGTTTGGTGTAAAAACAGTGAGAGAAAACAGTTAAGGTTTCGGAGATGTTTATTTTTCCGGATTAAAAGTTCTTACCAACTATTTTAACAATGCATGATTCATTCCATGGCAAACTGTAAATGACTAAACCCTAATCTCTTAGTGATCCAGTCTCCTCTAACTTTCATTAACCGCCACTCTCGCGGTCACTTAGTTCCAATTAAAGGGTTAAGTTCAAAACTAGTTTATGGCCACAAAAACCCTAATTACCCAAAGCTAACAGGATTATATGTCACATATCCCAATTAGTTCATGTAATTAGCAATTTAGGAAGAATTTGTTTTCAGGCTATTGTTCAAGCGAGATAACTCTCTCGATAATCACAAGAACTCTTGTAGAAGAAAGGTCATACTCTCGTTATACCCAGATTCATAAGATTAAGCACGAAAACAATCCTTCAAACTAAATAGATACACTAACTCAAATAAAAAAACAATAGTCTTAATCCATAGAAATAAACAGAGATCCTAAACTTAATAATGGAGATTTAGTTGATCATGGAGAAAATAAACCCTAGCAAATAAAAGTATGAATGTGCGAAAGAGGAGAGGATCCCTTCAAGGGAGGTGTTGTCCTAGGGGTTGAATCCTTTTCCTTTTATAACTAATCCTAATTTGATTTGAAACTAAAATAAAATATTAAATTCTAAATCTAAAAGAATGTGTTTGTAAATAAAAATAACTAAAATAAGATAAAAGATAACAATTAAGAGCTAAATCCCAATAAAGATGCTCCCTTGGGTGAGTTTGACCCGTATGCTGGAATTTTTCTGGCGTTTTGCACCGGCAAGGGGAAGTTCTGGTGCTGGTTCTGTCCTCTTTGGGTGCTAAACGCTAGGCTCAATGTTGCCAGAATAGGCAGTGATTTCAGAAGAAAAGTGCAGACAATTATATATCTTTGGAAAGCTCTGAAAGTTGACTGAAACTGCACCAATTGGACTTTTGTAGCGCATGTTATGCTCGTTTGAATGCAGAAAGGTCAGGGTTGACAACATTTACTTTCTTCCTTTGTTTTTGCACAAAACTCTACTAAATTTGTCCAAATTTCACCAAAAATAATAAAAACACCAAAACAATTTAAACTAGCATCTAAAGAAGATTTTTGCACTAAAATATAATAAAACATAATATATTCTAACTAAAAATGACTAGAAAACAAGGGTAAAATGGGTACAAGATGCTCACGCATCAGCTACCTTCAATGCTCTATGGTTCTGGCGTTGCCTCCAATTTTTTTCATCTGAAAATTTTAAACTATTTTATTAGAAATATAATAAAATTGACTTAACATAAAAATATACAATTCTATCTTGCACGTGAAAATACGATTTTACCTTTGGCCAACGAAAAGACTCCACCTGGAGGAACGGGTTCGGAAATTGGATCTAGCCAAGGTATTCGTTCCCATGCCCAGACATGCAACAGTACTAGTGGACCATCCATCTCCTTCATATCATAACACGAGGACCGACACAAAAATTTATATAGAAATGCCAAACATGTCGATCCCCAACTCTATGACCTGATTTGTAAAAAATTTCTCAACAAGGGCAAGTACTTGTAACTCACCATCGACGTCATCTTGTCAAGAAATCAAGTGGTCCCGATCAAGCAGAATATGTGGCATCGAACATAGCATTGCGTAGACTCTGGAGTATCCAACGCCTCCGCCTCATGGATCTGCCTAATCCATGATAGCTTGATCGCACTAGATACATGATCATTTTTGGTCGGTGGTATTCTAAAGTTGGCCACACATTCGTCCACCAAGTGGACAAAATTACTATTCGTTCTTCCACTTACGGCATGATTATCAGTCGAGAGATTATAGATGTGTGCCACATCTTCTAGTGTGATTGTGCATTTACCGATTAGAAGATAAAATGTATGTGTTTTTGGTGGCTATCTGTCTATTAATGATGTCATTAATTTTGAATTATATTTTACTCTTTCTATTTGAGATATGTGATAAAAACCGATTTTCCATAATGCATCAATTACATACCAAGTGGCTATATTATTTTTGGAAAACTAATTTTCTCGATTTTAAAACTCTTATCGCCTAAATATGAATAAAAGTAAAAATAAATTATATTAATATAGCACAAAATTTACAGAATATATTCGTAACTAAAATTAGTATATGTATTAAACTATATATATTGTTTATAATGTGTACCGTCCATTAACCTTAATAATTATATATGTTATTAACGTTAAGCTTATTACATTGTAATACTGTATTTAGTAATAATATGTTTATTTACGTATCCTACATATTTTATTTAACAACATATAAGTCAACAAAACAAAAATTAACAACATATAGCTAATTATATTGTTATATAAAATACTCTAACGTTAATTATATATAATATTTAACATTAATACAATAATATCCTACATATAATAATTTGTATACTCGGTCATAATTTGCTAAATTAAAAATATGAGTATGAACATGAATATTAATATATAATATTGATTTAAAATATATACTGGCATATTTTTAAATTTAATAATTATATATTTTTAAATTTTTTTCACATATTTATATTATCACATTCAGTAATGAAGAATATTAAAAATTACTACTAACATACTAAAAATATTAATTTTTTTAAGACTAATATATATTCAAAATGACTTGATATTAATATTAGTGATTAAATTGACTTAATATTTAAAATGACAAGAATATTAATAACTTAGAAAAAAATAATACTAACAGTAAAATAAATATATTTATATAAATAAATTGATAAAATAATAACTTATATATCAAAGATGATTTAGATATACAACAATATGTCCTTTTAAAAGAATTAAATTTCGTACCATTTTTTTAAAATATTTTATGTGCACTTATTTTTTTTTTATTAATCTTATTTTTCTCTCACTGCACTATCGCTATAAACTACTAAGCACTACTATTTTCAGAGAGCGCTATTTTTTTGGAGAGAACCACTACTTACTATCTTCAGTGTTTTTGAAAGGGAGAACCACTGTTTGTGTCTTTGGAAACTGGTGCACAAAATTGTGATCATTAACAATGGCGCCAAAAATTTGGTAGCGCTCTCAAACGTGAATCACACTTAGTCACAACTCCGCATAACTAACCAGCAAGTGCACTGGGTCGTCCAAGTAATACCTTACGTGAGTAAGGGTCGATCCCACGGAGATTGTTGGTATGAAGCAAGCTATGGTCATCTTATAAATCTCAGTTAGGTGGATAATATATGGTTATGGAGTTTTCGAATATTAATAATAAATAAACAGAAAATAAAGATAGAAACACTTATGTAGATCATCGATGGGAATTTCAGATAGGCGTATGAAGATGCTGTGCTTCTTCTGAATCTCTGCTTTTCTACAGTCTTCATTCAATCCTTCTTACTCCTTTCTATGGCAAGCTATATGTAGGGCATCACTGTTGTCAGTGGCTACATCCCATCCTCTCAATGAAAATGGTCCAAATGCTCTGTCACAGCATGGCTAATCATCTGTCGGTTCTCGATCATGTCGGAATAGAATCCCTTGATTCTTTTGCGTTTGTCATCACGCCCAACAATCGCGAGTTTGAAGCTCGTCACAGTCATTCAATCCTTGAATCCTACTCGGAATACCACAGACAAGGTTTAGACTTTCCAGATTCTCATGAATGCCGCCATCAATTCTAGCTTATACCATGAAGATTCTGATTAAGGAATCCAAGAGATATGCGTCCGGTCTAAGGTAGAACGGAAGTGGTTGTCAGTCACGCGTTCATAGGTGAGAACGATGATGAGTGTCACGGATCATCACATTCATCATGTTGAAGTGCAACTATTATCTTAGAATAAGAACAAGCGGAATTGAAGAGAAAATAGTAGTAATTGCATTAAAACTTGAGGTACAGCAGAGCTCCACACCCTTAATCTATGGTGCGTAGAAACTCCACCGTTGAAAATACATAAGTGATTAAGGTCCAGACATGGCCGAATGGCCTGCCCCCAAAACATGATCACAGGATCAAAAATACAATTCAGGATCCAGGATGAAAATACAATAGTAAAAAGTTCTATTTATACTAAAACTAGCCACTAGGGTTACAGAGATAAGTAATTGATGCATAAATCCACTTCCGAGGCCCACTTGGTGTGTGCTTGGACTGAGCTTGAGCTTTACACGTGCAGAGGCTTCTTTTGGAGTTGAACACCAAGTTGTAACGTGTTTTTGGCGTTCAACTCTGGTTCGTGACGTGTTTCTGGCGTTTGACTTCAGAATGCAGCATGGAACTGGCGTTGAGCACCAGTTTACGTCGTCTAATCACGAATAACGTATAGACTATTATATATTGCTGGAAAGATCTGGATGTCTACTTTCCAACGGCGTTGAGAGCGTGCTATTTAGAGTTCTGTAGCTCCAGAAAATCCAGAAAATCCAGGAAGGTTAGAATCCAACAGCATCAGCAGTCCTTTGTCAGCCTTTTATCAGAGTTTTGCTCAGGTCCCTCAATTTCAGCCAGAAATTATCTGATATCACAGAAAAATACACAAACTCATAGTAAAGTCCAGAAATGTGAATTTAGCATAAAAACTAATGAAAACATCCCTAAAAGTAGCTAGATCCTACTAAAAACTACCTAAAAATAATGCCAAAAAGCGTATAAATTATCCACTCATTACAACACCAAACTTAAATTGTTGCTTGTCCCCAAGCAACTGAAAATAAATTAGGATAAAAGGAAGAGAATATACTATAAATCCCAAAATATCAATGAATATTAATTCTAATTAGATGAGCGGGACTTGTAGCTTTTTGCCTCTGAACAGTTTTGGCATCTCACTTTTTCCCTTGAAGTTTAGAATGATTGGCATCTCTAGGGACTTAGAATTTCAGATAGTGTTATTGATTCTCCTAGTTAAGTTTGTTGATTCTTGAACACAGCTACTTTTAGGAGTCTTGGCCGTGGCCCTAAGCATTTTATTTTCCAATATTACCACCGGATACATAAATGCCACAGACACATGACTGGGTGAACCTTTTCAGATTGTGACTCAACTTTGCTAAAGTCCCCAGTTAGAGGTGTCCAGAGCTCTTAAGCACACTCTTTTTGCTTTGGATTACAACTTTAACCACTCAGTCTCAAGCTTTTCACTTGGACCTGCATGCCACAAGCACATGGTTAGGGACAGCTTTGATTTAGCCGCTTAGGCCTGGATTTTATTTCCTTGGGCCCTCCTATCCATTGATGCTCAAAGCCTTGGATCCTTTTTACCCTTGCCTTTTGGTTTTAAGGGCTATTGGCTTTTTCTGCTTGCTTTTTCTTTTTCTTTCTAAAATATATTTTTTTTCACAAGCTTTTGCTTTTTCATTGCTTTTTCTTGCTTCAAGAATCAATTTCATAATTTTTCAGATTATTGGTGGACGAAATTGTATCTCTTTATAGAATATGATA
Organism: Arachis stenosperma; assembly: GCF_014773155.1. NCBI lineage: Eukaryota > Viridiplantae > Streptophyta > Magnoliopsida > Fabales > Fabaceae > Arachis > Arachis stenosperma. Next base: position 71,266,091 of record NC_080380.1, on the reverse strand, counting down.
ATAGAGCCTGGTCCAAGATCAACTTCGTTCAACTAACCAGCAAGTGCACTGGGTCGTCCAAGTAATACCTTACGTGAGTAAGGGTCGATCCCACGGAGATTATTGGCTTGAAGCAATCAACGTTATTTTATTAATCTTAGTCAGGAGGCTAATGAAGTTATTGGGATTTATTTGTAAAAGGTCAAACTACAAACTACTTAAAATTGTAAGTTAAAATAATAGGGAATAGTAATAGAGTTACTTGTTTATAAAGGATTGTGGAATATGTTGGGGTTTTGGAGATGCTTTGTCCTTTGACTTCAACTCTTCCTTGAAATCTTCTTCTCACACGCAGGTTCCTTCCATGGCAAGCTCTATGTAGGGTGTCACCGTTGTCAGTGGCTACTTCCCATCCTCTCAGTGAAAACGTTCCTATGCTCTGTCGCAGCACGGCTAATCATCTGTCGGTTCTCAATCAGGTTGGAATAGAATCCATTGATTCTTTTGCGTCTGTCACTAACGCCCAGCCCTCAGGAGTTTGAAGCACGTCACAGTCATTCAATCCCAGAATCCTACTCGGAATACCACAAACAAGGTTTAGACTTTCCAGATTCTCATGAATGCCGCCATCAATCCAGCTTATACCACGAAGATTCTGATTAGGGAAGCTAAGAGACATTCATTCAATCTGATGTAGAACGGAGGTGGTTGTCAGGCACACGTTCATGGGTTGAGGAAGGTGATGAGTGTCACGGATCATCACCTTCTTCACAATTAAGCGCGAATAAACATCTTAGATAAGAACAAGCGTGTTTGAATGGAAAACAAAGGAATTGTATTAAATCATCGAGACGCTGCAGAGCTCCTCACCCCCAACAATGGAGTTTAGAGACTCATGCCGTCAAAAGTATGTAATTCAGATCTGAAAATATCATGAGGTACAAGAAATGTCTGTAAAAGTTGTTTAAATAGTAAACTAGTAACCTAGGTTTACAGAAATTGAGTAAACAGAGATAATTGGTGCAGAAATCCACTTCTGGGGCCCACTTGGTGTGTGCTGGGGCTGAGACTAAAGCTATCCACGAGTAGAGGCCTTTCTTGGCGTTAAACTCCAGGTTATGACGTGTTTTGGGCGTTCAACTCCGGATCATGACGTTTTTCTGGCGTTTAACTCCAGACAGCAGCATGTACTTGGCGTTCAACGCCATGTTACGTCGTCTATCTTCGCGCAAAGTATGGACTATTATATATTGCTGGAAAGCCCTGGATGTCTACTTTCCAACGCCGTTGAGAGCGCGCCAATTGGACTTCTGTAGCTCCAGAAAATCCATTTCGAGTGCAGGGAGGTCAGGATCCAACATCATCAGCAGTCCTTTTTCAGCCTAAGTCAGATTTTTGCTCAGCTCCCTCAATTTCAGCCAGAAAATACCTGAAATCACATAAAAATACACACACTCATAGTAAAGTCCAGAAATATGATTTTTGCTTAAAAACTAATAAAATTCTATTAAAAACTAATTAAAACATACTAAAATCTACATGAAATTACCCCCAAAAAGCGTACAAAATATCCGCTCATCAATTATCAATAGCATTTCTCGTTGTTCATCATTCTTTCAAGAGCCAACAATTTTAACATTCATAAACAACAAGATCAAAATTATGTACTGTTCAAGCATTCATTCAGAAAACAAAAAGTATTGTCACCACATTTAATTAAACTAAATTCAAGGATAATTTTGAAATTCATGTACTTCTTGTTCTTTTGAATTAGAAACATTTTTCATTTAAGAGAGGTGAAGGATTTATGGAATTATTCATAGCTTTAAGACATAGTTATTACTTACTAATAATCATGTAATAAAGACACGAAACATAAACACACATATAGCATAAAAATCGAAAAACAGAGATAAGAACAAGGAAGTTAAGGAATGAGTCTACCTTAGTGAGGGTGGAGCATTTTTGAAGGACTAATGGTGCTTTTTGAGTTCCTTTATGTCTCTTCCTTGCCTCTGTTGCTTGATCCCTAGTGATTTTGGTGCTCTTATCCTTAGTAGCTCCCAATAGTTGTGTGGAGGAAAATGTATCCCCTGAGGTAACTCAGGGATTGCTTGATAAGGGAATTCCTCATGCTCTCTTGATATGCAGTCAAATGCTCTTCTACTGAGCTATGGACCCTTGAGATGAAGCTCTCCATCTCCCATGACTCGGAAGTGGAAAAATTTTTTTTGTCTTCCCTTTTCTCTCTCTTTTTTTTTTTTTTGAGGTTTCTCTGGTCTTAGGTGCCATCAATGGTTATGGAAAAACAAAAAAGCTATGCTTTTACCACACCAAACTTAGAATGTTGCTCGCCCTCGAGCAAAGAAGAAATAATGGAAGGAGAAGAAGATATGGAGAAGAGGGAGAGATGTGTATGTTTCGGCCATATGGGTGGGATTGGGTGGGGAAAAGATGGATGGAGGTGATTGGTGAAGAAGAGAGAAGGTGAGTTGAGGTAGGTGGGGATCCTGTGGGGTCCACAGATCCTAAGGTGTCAAGGATTTACATCCCTGCACCAATGAGGTGTGTAAAACGCCCTCTGCATGCAATCCTGGCGTTTAACGCTAGATTGGTGCTTGTTTCTGGCGTTAAACGTCAGCTCTAAGCTTGTTCTGGGCGTTCAACGCCCATCTGCAGCATGTTTCTAGCAATGAACGCCAGCTTTCCTTAGTGTGCAATCCTGGCGTTTAAACGCCAGATTGCTGCATGTTTCTGGCGTTCAACGCTAGATCCATGCTCTGTTCTGGCGTTGAACGCCAGCCAGATGCTCCTTACTGGCGTTTAAACGCCAGTAAGTCCTTCTTCTAGGGTGTGATTTTTCTTCTGCTGTTTTTTATTCTGTTTTTAATTTTAGTATTTTTTCGTGACTCCACATGATCATGAACCTAATAAAACATAAAAGAACAATAAAAAGAAAAATAAAATTAGATAAATAAAAATTGGGTTGCCTTTCTGGTGCACGAAATTGTGATCAATACTTTTCACAACTCAAATAATTCCCGGTAATGAATCCAAAAACTTGGTGTTCAATACCATGGCATAAACACAACTTCGCACAACTAACCAGCAAGTGCACTGGGTCGTCCAAGTAATAAACCTTACGCGAGTAAGGGTCGATCCCACAGAGATTGTTGGAATGAAGCAAGCTATGGTCATCTTGTAAATCTCAGTCAGGCAGATTCAAATGGTTATGGATGATATATGAATAAAACATAAAGATAAAGATAGAGATACTTATGTAATTCATTGGTGGGAATTTCAGATAAGCGTATGGAGATGCTTTGTCCCTTCCGTCTCTCTGCTTTCCTACTGTCTTCATCCAATCCTTCTTACTCCTTTCCATGGCAAGCTGTATGTTGGGCATCACCGTTGTCAATGGCTACAGTCCCTTCCTCTCAATGGAAATGTTCAACGCACCCTGTCACGGCACGGCTATCAAGCTGTTGGTTCTCGATCATGTCGGAATAGAATCCAGTGATTCTTTTGCGTCTGTCACTAACGCCCCACAATCGCGAGTTTGAAGCTCGTCACAGTCATTCAATCATTGAATCATACTCAGAATACCACAGACAAGGTTTAGACCTTCCGGATTCTCTTGAATGCTGCCATCAATTCTAGCTTATACCACGAAGATTCCGGTTAAGGAAATCCAAGAGATAAACATTCAAGCCTTGTTTGCTTGTAGAACGGAAGTGGTTGTCATTCACGCGTTCATAAGTGAGAATGATGATGAGCGTCACATAATCATCACATTCATCAAGTTCTTGAGTGCGAATGAATATCTTGGAATAAGAACAAGCTGAATTGAATAGAAGAACAATAGTAATTGCATTAATACTCGAGGTACAGCAGAGCTCCACACCTTAATCTATGGTGTGTAGAAACTCCACCGTTGAAAATACATAAGAACAAGGTCTAGGCATGGCCGTGAGGCCAGCCCCATGATCTAAGATAGCATAAGACTAAAAGATAGCTACCAAGATATCTAAATAGAATAGCAAAAGGTCCTATTTATAGGGAACTAATAGCTTAAGAATTACAAAGGTGAGTAAATGACATAAAAATCCACTTCCGGGCCCACTTGGTGTGTGCTTGGGCTGAGCATTGAAGCATTTTCGTGTAGAGACTCTTCTTGGAGTTAAACGCCAGCTTTTGTGCCAGTTTGGGCATTTAACTCCCATTCTTGTGCCAGTTCCGGCGTTTAACATCGGGCATTCTTGAGCTGATTTGGAACGCCGGTTTGGGCCATCAAATATTGGGTAAAGTATGAACTATTATATATTGCTGGAAAGCCCAGGATGTCTACTTTCCAACGCCATTGAGAGCGCGCCAATTGGGCTTCTGTAGCTCCAGAAAATCCACTTCGAGTGCAGGGAGGTCAGAATCCAATAGCATCTGCAGTCCTTTTCAGTCTCTGAATCAGATTTTTGCTCAGGTCCCTCAATTTCAGCCAGAAAATACCTGAAATCACAAAAAAACACACAAACTCATAGTAAAGTCCAGAAAAGTGAATTTTAACTAAAAACTAATAAAAATATACTAAAAACTAACTAAATCCTACTAGAAACATACTAAAAACAAGGCCAAAAAGCGTATAAATTATCCGCTCATCACTTTCAATAAGCGCTTCTTTAATGTCAATAGCTTGACAATGGGCTCTCATGGAGCCACACAGGTGATCAGGTCAATGTTGTAGACTCCCAACACCAAACTTAGAGTTTGGATGTGGAGATTCAACACCAAACTTAGAGTTTGGTTGTGGCCTCTCAGCACCAAACTTAGAATTTGATTGTGGGGGCTTTGTTTGACTCTGTACTGAGAGAAGCTTTTCATGCTTCCTCTCCATTGTTAAAGAAGAAGATCCTTGAGCCTTAAACACAAGGTAGTCCCCATTCAATTGAAGGACTAATTCTCCTCTGTTAACATCTATCACAGCTCCTGCTGTGGCTAAGAAAGGTCTTCCAAGGATGATGCATTCATCCTCCTCCTTCCTAGTGTCTAAGATTATGAAATTAGCAGGGATGTAAAGGCCTTCAACCTTTACCAACACGTCCTCTACCAATCCATAAGCTTGTCTTACTGACTTGTCTGCCAATTGTAATGAAAATATGGCAGGCTGTACCTCAATGATCCCCAGCTTCTTTATTACAGAGAGTGGCATAAGATTTATGCTTGACCCCAGGTCACACAGAGCCTTTTCAAAGGTCATGGTGCCTATAGTACAGGGTATTAAGAATTTGCCAGGATCTTGTCTCTTTTGAGGTAAGGTTTGCTGAACCCATGTATCTAGTTCACTGATGAGCAATGGATGTTCACCTTCCCAAGTCTCATTACCAAATAACTTGGCATTCAGCTTCATGATAGCTCCTAGATATTGAGCAACTTGCTCTCCAATTACATCTTCATCCTCTTCAGAGGAAGAATAGTCTTCAGAGCTCATGAATGGTAGAAGAAGGTTTAATGGGATCTCTATGGTCTCTATATGAGCCTCAGATTCCCTTAGGTCCTCAATAGGGAACTCCTTCTTGCTTGAGAGACGTCTCATGAGGTATTCCTTATTGGGATTCACATCCTCTCCTTTCTCTCTAGGTTCGGCCATGTTGATTATATCAATGGCCTTGCACTCTCTTTTTGGATTCTCTTCAGTATTGCTTGGGAGAATACTAGGAGGAGTTTCAATGATTTTCTTACTCAGCTGGCCCACTTGTGCCTCCAGATTTCTGATGGAGGACGTTGTTTCATTCATGAAACTTAAAGTGGCCTTAGACAGATCAGAGACTAAATTTGCTAAGTTAGAGTTACTTTGTTCATAATTCTCTGTCTGTTGCTGAGAAGATGATGGATAAGGCTTGATATTGTTGAGCTTATTTCTTCCACCATTGTTAAAGCCTTATTGAGGCTTTTGTTGATCCTTCCATGAGAATTTTGGATGATTTCTCCATGATGAATTATAGGTGTTTCCATAAGGTTCACCCATATAATTTACCTCTGCTATTGCAGGGTTCTCAGGATCATAAGCTTCTTCTTTAGAAGATGCCTCTTTAGTACTGTTGGATGCATTTTGCCATCCATTCAGACTTTGAGAAATCATGTTGACTTGCTGAGTCAACATTTTGTTCTGAGCCAAAATGGCATTCAGAGCATCAATTCAAGAACTTCCTTCCTTTGAGGTGTCCCATTATTCACGGAATTCCTTTCAGAAGTGTACATGAACTGGTTATTTGCAACCATGTCAATAAGTTCTTGAGCCTCTACAGGCGTTTTCTTTAGGTGAATGGATCCACCTGCAGAATGGTCCAGTGACATCTTAGAGAACTCAGATAGACCATAATAGAATATATCTATCATGGTCCATTCTAAAAATATGTCAGAATGACATCTTTTGGTCATCTGCTTGAATCTTTCCCAAGCTTCATAGAGGGATTCCCCATCTTTTTGTTTGAAGGTCTGAACATCTACTCTAAGCTTGCTCAGCTTTTGAGGAGGAAAGAATTTAGCCAAGAAGGCCGTGACCAGCTTATCCCAAGAGTCCAGGCTATTTTTAGGTTGAGAGTCTAACCATGCTCTAGCTCTGTCTCTTACAGCAAAAGGGAAAAGCATGAGCCTGTAGACTTCAGGATCTACTCCATTAGTCTTAACAGTCTCACAGATCTGCAAGAACTCAGTCAAGAACTGGTAGGAATCTTCTAATGAAAGTCCATGAAACTTGCAGTTCTGTTGCATTAGAGCAACTAATTGAGGTTTTAGCTCAAAATTGTTTGCTCCAATGGCAGGAATTGAGATGCTTCTTCCATCAAACTTGGAAGTAGGTGCAGTATAATCACCAAGCATCCTTCTTGCATTATTGTTGTTGGGTTCGGCTGCCATCTTCTTTTCTTGTTCAAAAATTTCAGTAAGGTTGTCTCTGAATTGTTGTAATTTAGCTTCTCTTAGTTTCCTCTTCAAAGTCCTTTCAGGTTCTGGATCAGCTTCAACAAGAACGCCTTTTTCCTTGTTCCTGCTCATATAAAGGAGAAGAGAACAGAAAAAGAAGAGGAATCCTCTATATCACAGTAAAGAGGTTCCTTATTATTAGTAGAAAAAGAAAGGGGATAAAGAAAAGAGAATCCAAACACAAGGGTGAAGATAAGGACATTGATTTGAGATGAAGAGAAGTGTTAGTAAATGAATAAATAAATAGAATAAGATGAGAGAGGGGAAAATTTTTGAAAATAAATTTTGAAAAGGAGTTAAATGATTTTCGAAAATAAAAGGGAAGATAAAATTAAAATTTAAAACGATTAATTAATTAAAAAGAATTTTTGAAAAAGAGGGAGGTATTTTCAAAAATTAGAGAGAGAAAAGTTGTTAGGTGGTTTTGAAAAAGATAAGAAACAAACAAAAAGTCAAATTGTTAGTTGAAAAAGATTTGAAAATCAAATTTGAAAAGATAAGAAGATAAGAAGATAAGAAGTTAGAAAAGATATTTTAAAATCAAATTTTTGAAAAAAGATAAAATTTTGAAAAAAAGATATGATATAAAAGATAAAATAAAAAGATATGATTAAAAAATATGGTTAGAAAAGATTTAATTTTTAAAATTAAAATCAATTACTTAACTAACAAGAAACTAAAAGATAAGATTCTAGAATTTAAAGATTGAACCTTTCTTAACAAGAAAGTAACAAACTTCAAATTTTTGAACTAATCACATTACTTGTTAGTTAAGTTTCGAAAATAAAGATAAAATTAAGAAAAAAATTTTTGAAAAATATTTTAAAGAATTTTCAAAAATTAATAAGAAAAATGAAAAAGATTTAATTTTTGAAAAAGTTTTAAAAAGATAAGATTTTTAAAATTTGAAAATTTGACTTGACTTACAAGAAACAACTAATTTTAAAAATTTTTTACTAAGTCAACCCAAATTTTCGAAATTTTGAGAGAAAAAAGGAAAAGATATTTTTTTTATTTTAAAATTTTTAATGATGAGAGAGAAAAACAACAAAAGTGACTCACAACATAAAAATTATGAATCAAAACACATGATGCATGCAAGAACACTATGAATGTCAAGATGAACACCAAGAACACTTTGAAGATCATGATGAACATCAAGAACATATTTTTGAAAAATTTTTTATGCAAAGAAAACATGCAAGACACTAAACTTAGAAATCTTTAATGCTTATACAATATGAATGCAAAAATGCACATGAAAAACAACAAAAGATTCAAAACAAGAAAACATCAAGATAAAAAAAAAAAGACTTACCAAGAAAACTTGAAGATCATGAAGAACACTATGAATGCATGAATTTTTGAAAATTGCAAGAACAAGATGAATATGCAATTGACACCAAACTTAAAACATGATACAAGACTCAAACAAGAGACACAAAAATATTTTTTATTTTTATAATTTTATTATTTTTTTGGATTTTATTTTATATTTTTCGAAAAACAAATAGGAAAAGGAAAATAAGAAATTCAAAAGAATTTGGATATGGCTTTACAGCCAGCCAAGCTTCAACATGCTTCATAAAATACTAGAATTCATTCTTAAAAATTCTGAAGCCATAGAATAATTTATTTTTAATTAAAATTTTTTTTTGAAAATAGGGAAAAATTTTTGAAAATTTTTTTTGAAAACAAAACAAAAAGAAAATTACCTAATCTGAGCAACAAGATGAACCGTCAGTTGTCCAAACTCGAACAATCCCCGGCAACGGCGCCAAAAACTTGGTGCACGAAAATGTAATCATCAACAATGGCGCCAAAAACTAGGTAGCGCCCTCAAACGTGAATCACACTTAGTCACAACTCCGCACAACTAACCAGCAAGTGCACTGGGTCGTCCAAGTAATACCTTACGTGAGTAAGGATCGATCCCACGAAGATTGTTGGTATGAAGCATGCTATGGTCATCTTATAAATCTCAGTTAGGTGGATAATATATGGTTATGGAGTTTTCGAATACTAATAATAAATAAACTGAAAATAAAGATAGAAACACGTATGTAGATCATCGATGGGAATTTCAGATAGGCGTATGAAGATGCTGTGCTCCTCCTGAATCTCTGTTTTTCTACTGCCTTCATTCAATCCTTCTTACTCCTTTCCATGGCAAGCTATATGTAGGGCATCACCGTTGTCAATGGCTACATCCCATCCTGTCAGTGAAAATGGTCCAAATGCTCTGTCACAGCACGGCTAATCATCTGTCGGTTCTCGATCATGTTGGAATAGAATCCCTTGATTCTTTTGCGTTTGTCATCATGCCCAACAAACTCAAGTTTGAAGCTCGTCACAATCATTCAATCCTTGAATGCTACTCGGAATACCACAGACAAGGTTTAGACTTTCCAGATTCTCATGAATGCCGCCATCAATTCTAGCTTATACCACGAAGATTCTGATTAAGGAATCCAAGAGATATGCGCCCGATCTAAGGTAGAACGGAAGTGGTTGTCAGTCACGCGTTCATAGGTGAGAATGATGATGACAGTCACGGATCATCACATTCATCATGTTGAAGTGCAACAAATATCTTAGAATAAGAACAAGCGGAATTGAATAAAAAATAGTAGTAATTGCATTAAAACTTGAGGTACAACAGAGCTCCACACCCTTAATCTATGGTGTGTAGAAACTCCACCGTTGAAAAAACATAAGTGACGAAGGTCCAGGCATGGCCGAATGGCCAGCCCCCAAAACGTGATCACAGGATCAAAAATACAATTCAGGATCCAGGATGAAAATACAATAGTAAAAAGTTATATTTATACTAAAACTAGCCACTAGGGTTATAGAGATAAGTAATTGATGCATAAATCCACTTCCAGGGCCCACTTGGTGTGTGCTTGGGCTGAGCTTGAGCTTTACATGTGCAGAGGCTTCTTTTGGAGTTGAACGCCAAGTTGTAACGTGTTTTTGGCGTTCAACTCTGGTTCGTGACGTATTTTTGGCGTTTGACTCTAGAATGCAGCATGGAACTGGCATTGAGTGCCAGTTTACGTTGTCTAATCACAAATAAAGTATGGACTATTATATATTGCTGGAAAGCTCTGGATGTCTACTTTCCTACGCCATTGAGAGCCCGCCAGTTAGAGTTCTGTAGCTCCAGAAAATCTATTTCGAGTGCAGGGAGGTTAGAATCCAACAGCATCAGCAGTCCTTTGTCAGCCTTTTATCAGAGTTTTGCTCAGGTCCTTCAATTTCAGCCAGAAATTACCTGAAATCACAGAAAAATACACAAACTCATAGTAAAGTCCAGAAATGTAAATTTAGCATAAAAACTAATGAAAACATCCCTAAAAGTAGCTAGATCCTACTAAAAACTACCTAAAAACAATGCCAAAAAGCGTATAAATTATCCGCTCATCAAAAACCACAAGAAGAAAGTCATTTTATAGAGGATGAGAAGGTGGGGGACAGCAGCTACGTTTCAAGTATGACAGACAAGTGTTATAGTCTCTCTTTAATATTAGGCCAAGAGTGGTGTTAGCCACCAAAATGGACCAACAAGTGAGATTAATGGTGCTATGCGAGCCGTTAGTATTAGCGATGAAAGCATCGATCCTGTTACGTAGAAAATGACATTGATGTTTTGTGCAAAATGTCATTAACGTTTTTTCATAATAGTCGACACATGGCAACTCTCTCTCTCTTCCCACATGTTAACCAAAAAGTCAACCCTGCTTTTTCTCATACATTCTTTCTTTTCCGGTCTCCATTCTCATCTCTATTGTCCCATCCATTTTGAAACACAAATATAAAAGATGAAAATTGGCTTTTCCTCACTCAACAATAAAAAAATGACAGCCTAATACATAGAAAAAGGTACATATTTTATATGTTTTATTAGTAGTTAGTTGGGGTTAATTATAATTTTTTGAGCTACAAATTTTAGAAACAAATTGTATATAATTTTTTTAAATTAGTTTTTTGTTTAGTAGATAAATAAATTAGTTGTTAGATGATTAGGAGTAGTTAGAGAATATATTTTCTTTGTTATAGTTATAATAGTTGTATTAGTTGTTAGTGTATAATTAATTGGATGTTAGTATATATTTTTTTTAATTTTAAATTTTAGCTTAATTAATTTTTTTAAAAAATAGAAATTTTATTAATTTTAGTTTCTTTTTATATATTTTTTTTGAAAAAACAGTCCGTTTTAGTAATTTTAGTTTTGTTTTAATAATTTTTTTGAAAAGCAAACCTTTAAGTAATTTTAGTTATATTTTAAATATTTTTTAAGAAACATAATTATTTTGTAATTTTAGTTTTATTTTAAATAATTTATTTCAAAAAAGAATTATTTATCTAATACTTGTTAGTGTATAATTTTTTAGCAATTTAGGTTTTTGGGTTAAAATTTGACTAATATATATTAGCCTTAATTATTATTTAATGACTATGGATTATTTTTAGAATTTTTTATACAAAATATTAGATGTTTTAGTTTTAATTAGTTTATATTTCTAGTTAATTTATATGTGTAGTGAATTTAGTTTGTAATAATAAAATTGAATTAATTATTAATATATACTGTGATGTTTTTTATTTTAATTATTTATTGAAAAACAGAAGTATTGTTATTAAATTTTAGCTATGTTTACTAATTTTAGGCATTTTTGCAATATTTATTGGAAATAAGAAAAACATATTTAGATTGGATAATTATTAATACTTAGGGTATGTTTTTAATAAATAGATTTAGAGTTATTATTAATGTTTTTAGTAAAAAAAATATAAGTAATGATTTGTATATTTTTTTTGCTATAGAGATAAAAACAAAGATGGAAAAACGTAACATCACACGTGCTGACGAGCATATATTAAAATATCTTTAATATTCTGTATATGTAAGTAATTTTTGTGTTTATTGTTGTGCTTAATAATTAGTAATTCCATTAGTAATTATAAATTATTTGGATTTTTAGTAATTTAGTAATTATTAATTATATTTGTTACTAAATAGAGTATTAATTTAGTAATAGTAATTATTGACTAGTTCTGGTTATTGATTGTTAGTTATTAATTTTGTTTTCAGAGTTCAAGAAATTTGCACACGAGACACCTACACCAAGTTCATATGATGTTCGGGTAGAGGAACAACTAAGAGAGAGCGGGTTCTATCATATATCTGAGATTGGGAGGATCTTGTCTTATAGTTCGACTATAGGCACACTAGTTGAAAGTTGGTGTTGTAAGATGCACAGGTTTCATCTTTCATATGGCGAGTGCACGATTACTTTGGAGGACATCGCCATGATTTTCGAACTCTGAACTCACAGGTTTCCAGTGATTGGATCAATTGACCATATCATAAGTGGATTGGAGAACGAATGCATGACCCAATTTGGTAGTGCTTCTGGCCTGAATGTTCATAGAGGAAGCAGAATCAAGCTAGCATGGTTTCGCACCCTAAAGTGGCGCCAACATTTGACTGACCGAGTAAGTAGGAAAATTTATGCGGAATATCATATAATGTGTCTATTTGGAACGACATTATTTAGTGACAAATCTGGAGTCATTGTGCTTTGGAGATATTTGCCGTTGCTGCATGATTTTTCTCAAATTCAGAAGTTTAGATGGGTTTCAACTTGCCTTGCACACATGTATCGATCCTTATGTCGGGCATCAAGGTATGATTGTAAAGATATGGATGGTCCTTTGGTGTTGCTCCTTGTGTAGGTCTGGATACGGATGCCGTCAATAGGACTGTGGTGCACAAAATTGCAATGACACTTTTGCAACTCCGAACAACTAATCAGCAAGTGCACTAGGTCGTCCAAGTAATACCTTACGTGAGTAAGAGTCGATTCCACGGAGATTGCCGGCTTGAAGCAAGCTATGGTTATCCTATAACTCTTAGTCAGGAGTTTAATAATAAAAAGAGTTTTGTTTGCAAAAAGTAAAAGAACATGAAATAAATGATACTTGTTATTTAGTAATGGAGAACAGATTGGGGTTTCGGAGATGCTCTGCCCTCTGAATTTCTGCTTTCCTACTGTCTTCTTCTCCAAACACGCATGGCTCCTTCTATGGCAAGCTATGTGTTGGTGGATAACCGTTGTCAATGGCTACCATCCGTCCTCTCAGTGAAAATGGTCCAGCTACGGTTCCCGTAGGGCTAATCATCTGTCGGTTCTCACTTGTGTCGGAATAGGATACATTTATCCTTTTGCACACTGTCACTGCGCCCAACATTCACGAGTTTGAAGCTCGTCACAATCATCCCTTCCCAGATCCTACTCGGAATACTACAGACAAGGTTTAGACTTTACGGATCTTAGGAATGCTGCCAATTGTTTCCAGCCTTTACCACAAAGGTTATGATCTCATGGATTCAAATGCTCTGTTGTCAGGAGAAGCAGTCAAACTCGTAGATCAGGACCCCAAGAGATACGCACTCAAGCTATCGCCCAATGACTACGTTGAGCTCAGATAGAATGGAAGTGGTTGTCAAGCACGTGTTCATGGATTTAAGAATGATGATGAGTGTCACGAATCATCACATTCATCATATTAAAGTACGAGTGAATATCTTAGAATAGAAGCAAGCGTAGTTGGATAGAAAATAGTAGTAATTGCATTAATCCATTGAAATACAGCAGAGCTCCTTACCCCCACCTATGGGGTTTAGAGACTCATGCCATTAAAGATATAATATGAAATGTAAAAATGTCAAAAGTCCCTTAATGAATCTCTAAAAGTAGACTTTATACTAAACTAGTAACCTAGGTTTACAGAAAATGAGTTCCTAAGTGCAGATAATGCAGAAATCCACTTCCGGGGTCCACTTGGTGAGTGTTTGGGCTGAGCTTCAAAGCTTTCACGTGCATAGGCCACTCTTGGAGTTAAACGCCAGCTTTGGTGCCAGTTTGGGCGTTTAACTCCAGTTTTGGTGCCAGTTCTGGCGTTTTACGCCAGAAAATGGTCTCTGGCTGGCGTTTAACGCCAGTTTGGGCCATCAATTCTCAAGAAAAGTATAAACTATTATACATTGCTGGAAAGCCCAAGATGTCTACTTTCCAACGCAATTGAGAGCGCGCCAATTGGGCTTCTGTAGCTCCAGAAAATTTACTTCGCGTGCAGGAGGGTCAGAATCCAACAGCATCTGCAATCCTTTCTCAGCCTCTGAATTAGATTTTTGCTCACGTCCCTCAATTTCAGCCAAAAAATACCTGAAGTTACAGAAAAACACATAAACCCATAGTGAAGTCCAAAAATATGATTTTTGAATAAAAATTAATAAAAATATAACAAAAAGTGAATAAAATATGCTAAAAACTATATGAAAACACTACCAAAAAGCGTATAAAATATCCGCTCATCACAATACCAAACTTAAACTGTTGCTTGTCCCCAAGCAACTAGACAAATAAAATAGGATAAAAAGAAGATCGTGGTGCAATAAAATCTCAGAGTCTTCAATGAAGCTCAAATTCAAATTAGATGAGCGGGGCTTATAGCTTTTTGCTTCTGAATAGTTTTGGCATCTCATTTTATCCCCTGAAACTCATAATGATTGGCTTCTTTCAGAACTCAGCATGCAAATAGTGTTATTGATTCTCCTAGTTTAGTATGTTGATTCTTGAACACAACAACTTTATGAGTCTTGGCCATGACCCTAAGCATCTTGTTTTCCAGTATTACCACCAGATACATAAATGCCACAGACACTTAACTGGGTGAACCTTTTCAGATTGTAACTCAGCTTTGCTAGAGTCCCAAGTTAGAGGTGCCCAGAGTTCTTAAGCACACTCTTTTTGCTTTGGATCACAACTTTAACCACTCAGTCTCAAGTTTCTCACTTGGACCTTCATGACACAAGCACATGGTTAGGGACAGCTTGATTCAGCCGCTTAGGCCAGGATTTTATTCCTTTGGACCCTCCTATCCATTAATGCTCAAAGCCTTGGATCCTTTTTACCCTTGTCTTTTGGTTTAAAAGCTTATTGGCTTTTTCTGCTATTTTTTTTGCAAGCTTTGTGTTTTTTACTGCTTTTTCTTGCTTCAAGAATCAATTTTATGATTTTTCAGATTATCAATAACATTTCTCTGTTTACCTCCTTCTTTCAAGAGCAAAACATTACTTAAATTTCAGTATATAAAAAAATTATGCACTGTTTATGCATTCATTTAGAGAGCTAAAGCAATGCCACCACATATAAATAATTTGAATATTTCTTATTATGTACTCGAGATATTTGCACCCTTGCTCTTCTAAAAAATCTACTATTTTATTCATGTTTAATGATGATAAGAAAATTAAATTATACCCAAATTGAAAAAAAAAATACTGATGCTCATGCAATTCTAATACTAATGATCATGCAATCCTAATACTAATGCTCATGCAATTCTTAATATAGGTCCTGATGAGCGGATAATTTATATGCTTTTTGGTATTATTTTTAGATAGTTTCTAGTATGTTTTAGTTACTTTTTAGTATATTTTTATTAGTTTTTATGAAAAAATCATATTTCTGGACTTTACTATGAGTTTATGTGTTTTTCTGTGATTTCAGGTATTTTCTGGCTGAAATTGAGGACCTGAGCAAAAATCTGATTCAGAGGCTGAGAAAGGACTGAAGATGCTGTTAGATTCTGACCTTCCTACACTCGAAGTGGATTTTCTAGAGCTATAGAAGCCCAATTGGCGCGCTCACAATTATGTTGGAAAGTAGACATCTTGGGCTTTCCAGTAATGTATAATAGTCCATACTTTGCTCGAGATGTGATGGCCCAAACTGGCGTCCAAACGCCCACCAGAGACCCTTTTCTGGCGTAAAACGCCAGAACTGGCACCAAAGCTGGAGTTAAACGCCCAAACTGGCACCAAAACTGGCGTTTAAACTTCAAGAAGAGCCTATGTACGTGAAAGCTTTAATGCTCAGCCCAAACACACACCAAGTAGGTCCCGAAGTGGATTTCTACACTATCTACACTTAGTTACTAATTTTCTGTAAACCTAGTTTACTAGTTTAGTATAAATAGCACCTTTTACTATTGTATTCACATCTTTAGATCATTTTTGAGACTACTTTAGGATCACTTTTGATCTCTTGATCACGTTTTGGAGGCTGGCCATTTGGCCATGCCTGGACCTTCATCACTTATGTATTTTCAACGGTGGAGTTTCTACACCTCATAGATTAAGGTGTGGAGCTCTGCTATTCCTCATGAATGAATGCAAAGTACTATTGTTCTTCTATTCAATTCACACTTATTCTTATTCTAAGATATTCACTCGTACTTCAACATGATGGATGTGATGATCCGTGATACTCATCATCATCCTCCCTTATGAACGCGTGCCTGACAATCACTTCCGTTCTATCTGCGAGAGCTTGAGTGTGTATCTCTTGACCTCCTGGTTCACGATGCATGATTGCCTCTCCTGACAACAGAGCCTTCCATTCCGTGGGATTAGAGTCTCCGTGGTATAAGCTAGAATCAATTGGCAGCATTCTTGAGATCCGAAAAGTCTAAACCTTGTCTGTGGTGTTCCGAGTAGGATCTGGGATGGGATGACTGTGACGAGCTTCAAACTCGTGACTGTTGGGTGTAGTGACAGTGTGAAAAAGGATCAATGGATCTTATTTTGACACGATCGAGAACCGACAGCTGATTAGCTGATGAGCGGATAATTTATACGCTTTTTGGCATTGTTTTTAGTAGGTTTTTAGTATGTTTTAGTTAGTTTTTATTATATTTTTATTAGTTTTTAGTTAAAATTCACTTTTCTGGACTTTACTATGAGTTTGTGTATTTTTCTGTGATTTCAGGTACTTTCTGGCTGAAATTGAGGGACCTGAGCAAAAATCTGATTCAAAGGCTGAAAAGGACTGCAGATGCTGTTGGATTCTGACCTCCCTGCACTCGAAGTGGATTTTCTAGAGCTACAGAAGCCCAATTGGCGCACTCTCAATTGCGTAGGAATGTAGACATCCTGGGCTTTCCATCAATGTATAATAGTCCATACTTTGCCCGAGATTTGATGGCTCAAATAGGCGTTCCAAGTCAGCTCAAGAATTCTGGTGTAAAACGCCGGAACTGGCACAAGAATGGGAGTTAAACGCCCAAACTGGCACAAAAGCTGGCGTTTAATTCCAAGAAAAGTCTCTACACATAGAAGCTTCAATGCTCAGCCCAAGCACACACCAAGTGGGCCCGGAAGTGGATTTTTATGTCATTTACTCATCTTTGTAAATCCTAAGCTACTAATTCTCTACAAATAGGACCTTTTGCTATTGTATTTGACATCTCTAGATCACTTTAGATCTTTTGATCATCTTTGGACGTCTAGTTTTTAGATTATGGGGGCTGGCCTCACGGCCATGCCTAGACCTTGTTCTTATGTATTTTCAACGATGGAGTTTCTACACACCATAGATTAAGGTGTGGAGCTCTGCTGTACCTCGAGTATCAATGCAATTACTATTGTTCTTCTATTCAATTCGGCTTATTCTTGTTCTAAGATATTCATTCACACTCAAGAACTTAATGAATGTGATGATTATGTGACGCTCATCATCATTCTCACTTATGAACGCGTGCCTGACAACCACTTCCGTTCTACAAGCAAACAAGGCTTGAATGTTTATCTCTTGGATTCCTTAATCAGAATCTTCGTGGTATAAGCTAGAATTGATGGCGGCATTCAAGAGAATCCAGAAGGTATAAACCTTTTCTGTGGTATTTTGAGTAGGATTCAAGGATTGAATGACTGTGACGAGCTTCAAACTCCTGAAGGCTGGGCGTTAGTGACAGACGCAAAAGAATCACTGGATTCTATTCCAACCTGATTGAGAACCGAAAGATGATTAGCTGTGCTGTGACAGAGCGCGTTGAATATTTTCACTGAGAGGACGGGACTGTAGCCACTGACAACGGTGATGACTAACATACAGCTTGCCATGGAAAGGAGTAAGAAGGATTGGATGAAGACAGTAGGAAAGCAGAGAGACGGAAGGGACAAAGCATCTCCATACGCTTATCTGAAATTCTCACCAATGAATTACATAAGTATCTCTATCTTTATTTTATGCTTTATTCATAAATCATTCATAACCATTTGAATCTGCCTGACTGAGATTTACAAGATGACCATAGCTTGCTTCATACCAACAATTTCCGTGGGATCGACCCTTATTCGCGTAAGGTTTATTACTTGGACGACCCAGTGCACTTGCTGGTTAGTTGTGCGAAGTTGTGATAAAGAGTTGAGATTGCAATTGAGCGTACCATGTTGATGGCGCCATTGATGATCACAATTTCATGCACCAAGTTTTTGGCGCCGTTGCCGGGGAATTAAATGTCCTAACTACAATTTCGCATTTGTTCCCTGCAATAACAGTGCCAAGTTTTGATCCGGCAACAACACCAAGTTTTTGGCGCCGTTGCCGGGGATTGTTTGAGTTTGGACAACTGACGGTTCATCTTGTTGCTTAGCTTAGGTATTTTTCTTCATAGTTTTTAAGAATGAATTCTAGTGTTTCAAGGTGATGTTCTTATCATCACCAAAGCTGATTGATTCTCATCAATTTAGCTCTTGAATGTAATGTCCTAATGAAGCTTGGCTAGCCATGTCTAATTTCTTTAGACTAAAGCTTTAGACTAACATTGCATGATTCCTAGAATTCTCATTAAGAATTTTGATATCCTTATTTTCTTTTTCACTCAATTTTCAAAAAAAAAAAAAACAAAAAAAATTACAAAATCATAAAAACCAAAAATATTTTATGTTTCTTGTTGAGTCTAGTGTCTCATTTTAAGTTTAGTGTCAATTGCATGTTTCTTTTCTTCTTGCATTTTTCGAATTCACTCATGTGTCTTCATTAATCTTCAAGTTGTTCTTGATGATTTCCTTGCTCTGATCTTTAAATTCTCTTGTCTTGAGTGTTTTGTTGTTTCTCATATGCATTCTCAATTTGTTAGTATCAATAGTATACAAACTTCTAAGTTCGGTGTCTTGCATGCATTGTTTATTTGATTTTAGTTGCATTTTGATTATTCCTCATCATTAAAAATTCAAAAAAAATTTTTAATTTGTGTCTTTTCAAGTCAATAATACAGAGAATTGAAGATCCAGAACATACAGTAGAGGAATTACACAGAAAAAGCTGGGCGTTCAAAACACCTAGTGAGGAAGGAAAACTGGGGTTTAAACGCCAGCCAGGGGTTGGGCGTTTAACGCCCAAAAGGGTAACATTTTGGGCGTTAAACACCAGAATGTATACCATTCTGGGCGTTTAACGCCAGGATGGCACAAGAGGGAAGATTTTGTTTTTAATGCCAAATTTTTTTTTAGTTTTCAAAATTTTTTTTCAAAATCAAATCTTTTTCAAATCATATCTTTCAATCATATATTTTCAAAATCAATTTCTTTCCATTTTTCAAAAATACTTGCTAACAATTAATGATTTGATTCAATATTTCAAGTATGTTGCCTTTTCTGTTGAGAAAGGTTTAATGTCTGAATCATATCTTTTAAATTTCTTGTTAGCCAAGTCATTAATTTTCAAAATCAAATCTTTTTAAATTGTTTTTTTAAATCATATCTTCTCAATCATATCTTTTTAAAACCATAACTTTTCAATCATATCTTTTTAATCACATTTTTTTAAATTAATTTTTCAATCATATCTTTTTTATTTCTACTTTCAAAAAAAAAATCTTTTTCAAAAATCACTTTATTTCTTTTCCAACTTTAGTTTTCGAAAATCATCAATCAATTTTCAAAAATTCTTTTAAAATATTTTACTTTAATTTTCGAAAATTTATTCCCCTCTTCTCACATCCTTCTATTTATGGACTAACACTCCTCCTCAATGCACAATTTAAACTCTATCTTTCTTGATAAGTTCAAATTCTTCTACCTCTTCCTTCTATTTTTCTTTTCCTCTGACACCTCAAGGAATCTCTATACTGTGACATAGAGGATTCCATATTTTCTTGTTCTCTTCTCTTTCATATGAGAAGGAACAAAGACAAAAGCATTCTTGTTGAGGTTGACCCTGAACCTGAAAGGACCTTGAAGCGTAAGCTAAGAGAAGCTAAAGCACAACTCTCTGTAGAGGACCTAACAGAAATCTTCAAACAAGAAGAAGACATGGCAGTCAAAAACAACAACAATGCCAACAATGCAAGGAAGGTGCTGGGTGACTTTACTGCACCTACCCCCGACTTCTATGGGAGAAGCATCTCTATCCCTGCCATTGGAGCAAACAACTTTGAGCTTAAGCCTCAATTAGTTTCTCTAATGCAACAGAATTGCAAGTTCCATGGACTTCCATTGGAAGATCCTCATCAGTTTTTAGCTGAATTCTTGCAAATCTATGACACTGTCAAGACCAATGGGGTTGACCCTGAGGTCTACAGACTTATGCTATTCCCTTTTGCTGTAAGAGACAGAGCTAGGATATGGTTGGACTCACAACCTAAAGAAAGCCTGAACTCTTGGAAAAAGCTAGTCAATGCCTTCTTGGCAAAGTTCATTCCACCTCAAAAATTGAGTAAGCTTAGAGTGGAAGTCCAAACCTTCAAACAGAAGGAAGGTGAATCCCTCTATGAAGCTTGGGAAAGATACAAACAATTGATCAGAAAGTGTCCTTCTGACATGCTTTCTAAATGGAGCATCATAGGTATCTTCTATGATGGTCTGTCTGAACTGTCCAAGATGTCATTGGACAGCTCTGCTGGAGGATCTCTTCATCTGAAGAAGACGCCTACAGAAGCTCAAGAACTCATTAAAATGGTTGCAAATAACCAATTCATGTACACTTCTGAAAGGAATCCTGTGAACAATGGGACAAATCAGAAGAAAGGAGTTCTTGAGATTGATACTCTGAATGCCATATTGGCTCAAAACAAAATATTTACTCAGCAAGTCAATATGATTTCTCAAAGTCTGTCTGGAATGCAAGCTGCACCAGGCAGTACTAAGGACGCTTCATCTGAAGAAGAAGCTTATGATCATGAGATCCCTTCAATGGAAGAGGTGAATTACATGGGAGAACCCTATGAAAACACCTATAATCCTTCATGGAGAAATCATCCAAATCTCTCATGAAAGGATCAACAAAGACCTCAACAAGGTCTCAACAACAATAATGGTGGAAGAAACAGGTTTAGCAATGGCAAGCCTTTTCCATCATCTTCTCAGCAACAGACAAAAAATTCTAAGCAGAGCCACTCTGACTTAACAACTATGGTCTCTGATCTAATCAAAACCACTCAAAGTTTCATGACTGAAACAAGGTCCTCCATTAGAAACTTGGAGGCACAAGTGGGTCAGCTGAGTAAGAAAGTTAATGAACTCCCTCCTAGTACTCTTCCAAGCAATACAGAAGAGAAACCAAAAGGAGAATGTAAGGCCATTAACATGACCCACATGGCCGAACTTGGAGAGGAGGAAGAGGCAGTGATCGCCACTAAGGAAGACCTTAATGGACGTCCACTGGCCTCCAATGAGTTCCTTAATGAGGAACCATGGGAATCTGAGGCTCATAATGAGACCATAGAGATTCCATTAGATTTACTTCTGCCATTCATGAGCTCTAATGAGTATTTTTCCTCTGAAGAGGACGAAGATGTCACTAAAGAGCAAGTTGCTAAGTACCTTGGAGCAATCATGAAGCTAAATGACAAGTTATTTGGTAATGAGACTTGGGAGGATGAACCCCCTTTGCTCACCAAAGAACTGGATGACTTGACTAGGCAGAGATTACCTCAAAAGAGACAGGACCCTGGGAAGTTTTCAATACCTTGTACCATAGGAACCATGACCTTTGAGAATGCCCTGTGTGACCTAGGGTCAAGCATAAACCTCATGCCTCTCTCTGTAATGGAGAAGTTAGGGATCTTTGAGGTACAAGCTGCAAGAATCTCACTAGAGATGGCAGACAATTCAAGAAAACAAGCTTATGGACTTGTAGAGGATGTTCTGGTAAAGGTTGAAGACCATTACATCCCTGCTGATTTCATAGTCCTAGAGACTGGGAAGTGCATGGATGAATCCATCATCCTTGGCAGACCCTTCCTAGCCACAGCAAAGGCTGTAATTGATGTTGACAGAGGAGAATTGATCATTCAAGTGAATGAAGAATCCTTTGTGTTTAAGGCTCAAGGATATCCCTCTGTTACCATGGAGAGGAAGCATGAAGAGCTTCTCTCAAAACAGATTCAAACAGAGCCCCCACAGTCAAACTTAAGTTTGGTGTTGGGAGGCCACATCCACCTTCTAAGTTTGGTGTTGAACCCCCACATTCAAACTCTAAGTTTGGTGTTGGGAGGTTCCAACATTGCTCTGAGTATCTGTGAGGCTCCATGAGAGCCCACTGTCAAGCTACTGACATTAAAGAAGCGCTTGTTGGGAGGCAACCCAATGTTATATTTATCTATTCTCCCTTGTTATTTTATGTTTTCTATAGGTTGATGATCATGTGAAGTCACAAAATCAATTGAAAAAGTAAAAACAGAATAAAAAACAGAAAGAAAAATAGCACACCCTGGAGGAAAACTTGCTGGCCTTTAAACGCCAGTGAAGACAGCAAAATGGGCGTTTAACGCCCAGTTTGGCACCATTTTGGGCGTTTAACGCCAGAAAGGGGCACCAGACTGGCGTTTAATGCCAGGAATGGACAAAAAGCTGGCGTTAAACGCCAGAAATAGGCACCAGCCCGGCGATTAATGCCAGGATTGGCAGAAGGAGCATTTTTGCTCGCCACTTGGTGCAGGGATGAATTATCCTTGACACCTCAGGATCTGTGGACCCCACAGGATCCCCACCTACCCCACCACTCACATCCATCCTTCATAAAATCCCACCTACCTCACCATTCAAATTCAAACCACTTTCCCTCCCAAACCCACCCATACATGACCGAACCCTACCCCTCTCTCCACCCCTATATAAACCCATCTTCACCCCCTCATTTTCACACAACCTAAACACTACTTCTCTCCCTTGGCCAAACCACAAAGCCCCCTCCATCTCCTCTATTTCTTCTTCTTCTACTCTCTTCTTTCTTTTTTTTGCTCGAGGACGAGCAAACCTTCTAAGTTTGGTGTGGTAAAAGCATTGCTTTTTGTTTTTCCATAACCATTTATGGCACCTATAGCCGGAGAAACCTCTAGAAAGAGGAAAGGGAAGGCAAAAGCTTCCACCTCCGAGTCATGGGAGATGGAGAGATTCATCTCAAGGATGCATCAAGACCACTTCTATGAAGTTGTGGCCATGAAGAAGGTGATCCCCGAGGTCCCTTTCAAACTCAAAAAGAGTGAATATCCGGAGATCCGACATGAGATCCAAAGAAGAGGTTGGGAAGTCCTTACCAACCCCATTCAACAAGTCGGATTCTTAATGGTTCAAGAGTTCTATGCCAATGCATGGATCACCAAGAACCATGATCAAAGTGTGAACCCGGATCCAAAGAATTGGCTTACAATGGTTCGGGGGAGATGCTTAGATTTTAGTCCGGAAAATGTAAGGTTGGCATTCAACTTGCCCATGATGCAAGGAGATGAACACCCTTACACTAGAAGTGTCAACTTTGATCAAAGGTTGGACCAAGTCCTCATAGACATTTGTGAAGAGGGCGCTCAATGGAAGAGAGATTCAAGAGGGAAGCCGGTTCAACTGAGAAGGCATGACCTCAAGCCCGTGGCTAGGGGATGGTTGGAGTTTATCCAACGCTCAATCATTCCCACTAGCAACCGGTCCGAAGTTACTATAGACCGGGCTATCATGATTCATAGCATCATGATTGGAGAGGAAGTAGAAGTTCATGAGGTTATATCCCAAGAACTTTATAAGGTGGCGGACAAGTCCTCTAACTTGGCAAGGTTAGCCTTCCCTCATCTCATTTGTCACCTCTGTAATTCAATTGGAGTTAACATAGAGGGAGACATCCTCATTGATGAGGACAAGCCCATCACTAAGAAAAGGATGGAGCAAACAAGAGACCCCACTCATCATGAAATCCCTGAGATGCCTCAAGGGATGCACTTTCCTCCACAAAACTATTGGGAGCAAATCAACACCTCCCTAGGAGAATTGAGTTCCAACATGGGACAACTAAGGGTGGAGCACCAAGAACATTCCATCCTCCTCCATGAAATTAGAGAAGATCAAAGAATCATGAGAGAGGAGCAACAAAGGCAAGGAAGAGATATTGAGGAGCTCAAGCACTCCATAAGATCTTCAAAAGGAAGAACAAGCCGCCATCACTAAGGTGGACCCGTTCTTTAATTTCTTTGTTCTTTATTTTTCTGTTTTTCGAATTTTTATGCTTATGTTTATCTATGTTTGTGTCTTATGATCATTAGTGTCTTAGGGTCTATGCCTTAAAGTTATGAATGTCCTATGAATCCATCACCTTTCTTAAATGAAAAATGTTCTTAATTGAAAAAGAGAAGAGTTGCATGAATTTTGAATTTTATAATAGATTAATTATTTTGATGTGGTGGCAATACTTTGACTTCTGAATGTATGCTTGAACAGTGCATATGTCTTTTGAATTTGTTGTTCATGAATAATTGGCTCTTGAAAGAATGATGAAAAAGGAGACATGTTACTGAGGATCTGAAAAATCATAAAAATGATTCTTGAAGCAAGAAAAAGCAGTGAATACAAAAAAAGAGAGATTACGTGCGAAAAAAAAGAGAGAGAAAGCAAGCAGAAAAAGCCAACAACCCTTTAAACCAAAAGGCAAGGGTAAAAATAAAGTCGTGATCCAAGGCAAACAAAGAGTGTGCTTAAGAACCCTGGACACCTCTAATTGGGGACTCTAGCAAAGCTGAGTCACAATCTGAAAAGGTTCACCCAGTTATGTGTCTGTGGCATGTATGTATCCGGTGGTAATACTAGAAGACAGAGTGCTTTGGGCCACGGCCAAGACTCATAAAGTAGCTGTGTTCAACAATCATCATACTTAACTAGGAGAATCAATAACACTATCTGGATTTTGAGTTCCTATAGAAGCCAATCATTTTGAATTTCAAAGGATAAAGTGAGATGCCAAAACTGTTCAGAGGCAAAAAGCAAAAAGCCCCGCTCATCTAATTAATACTAATTCTCATAGATGTTTTTGGAATTCATTGTATATTCTCTTCTTTTTATCTCATTTAATTTTTAGTTGCTTGGGGACAAGCAACAATTTAAGTTTGGTGTTGTGATGAGCGGATAATTTATACGCTTTTTGGCATTGTTTTTAGTATGTTTTTAGTATGTTTTAGTTAGTTTTTATTATATTTTTATTAGTTTTTAGTTAAAATTCACTTTTCTGGACTTTACTATGAGTTTGTGTGTTTTTCAGTGATTTCAGGTACTTTCTGGCTGAAATTGAGGGACCTGAGCAAAAATCTGATTCAGAGGCTGAAAAGAACTGCAGATGCTGTTGGATTCTGACCTCCCTGCACTTTAAGTGAATTTTATGGAGCTACAGAAGCCCAATTGGCACGTTCTCAATTGCGTTGGAAAGTAGACATCCTGGGCTTTCCAGCAATGTATAATAGTCCATACTTTGCTCGAGATTTGATGGCCCAAACAGGCGTTTCAATTCAGCTCAAGAATTCTGGTGTAAAACGCCGGAACTGGCACAAGAATGGGAGTTAAACGCCCAAACTGGCACAGAAGCTGGCGTTTAACTCCAAGAAAAGTCTCTACACATAGAAGTTTCAATGCTCAGCCCAAACACACACCAAGTGGGCCCGGAAGTGCATTTTTATGTCATTTACTCATCTTTGTAAACCCTAAGCTACTAGTTCTCTACAAATAGGACCTTTTGCTATTGTATTTGACATCTCTAGATCACTTTAGATCATTTGATCATCTTTGGATGTCTAGTTCTTAGATTATGGGGGCTGGCCTCACGGCCATGCCTAGACCATGTTCTTATGTATTTTCAATGGTGGAGTTTCTACACACCATAGATTAAGGTGTGGAGCTCTGCTGTACCTCGAGTATCAATGCAATTACTATTGTTCTTTTATTCAATTCGGCTTATTCTTGTTCTAAGATATTCATTTGCACTCAAGAACTTGATGAATGTGATGATTATGTGACGCTCATCATCATTCTCACTTATGAACGCGTGCCTGACAACCACTTCCGTTCTACAAGCAAACAAGGCTTGAATGTTTATCTCTTGGATTCCTTAATCAGAATCTTCGTGGTATAAGCTAGAATTGATGGCGGCATTCAGAAGAATCCGGAAGGTCTAAACCTTTTCTATGGTATTTTGAGTAGGATTCAAGGATTGAATGACTATGACGAGCTTCAAACTCCTGAAGGCTGGGCGTTAGTGACAGACGCAAAAGAATCACTGGATTCTATTCCAACCTGATTGAGAACCGACAGATGATTAGCCGTGCTGTGACAGAGCGCGTTGAACATTTTCACTGAGAGGACAGGACTGTAGCCACTGACAACGGTGATGCCCAACATACAGCTTGCCATGGAAAGGAGTAAGAAGGATTGGATGAAGACAGTAGGAAAGCAGAGAGACGGAAGGGACAAAGCATCTCCATACGCTTATCTAAAATTCTCACCAATGAATTACATAAGTATCTCTATCTTTATTTTATGATTTATTCATAAATCATTCATAACCATTTGAATCTGCCTGACTGAGATTTACAAGATGACCATTGATGAGCGGATAATTTATACGCTTTTTGGCATTGTTTTTAGTATGTTTTTAGTATGATTTAGTTATTTTTAGTATATTTTTATTAGTTTTTAGTTAAAATTCACTTTTCTGGACTTTACTATGAGTTTGTGTGTTTTTCTGTGATTTCAGGTATTTTCTGGCTGAAATTGAGGGATCTGAGCAAAAATCTGATTTAGAGGCTGAAAAGGATTGCAGATGCTGTTGGATTCTGACCTCCCTGCACTCGAAGTGGATTTTCTGGAGCTACAGAAACCCAATTATCGCGCTCTCAACGGCGTTGGAAAGTAGACATCCTGGGCTTTCCAGCAATATATAATAGTCCATACTTTGCCCGAGATTTGATGGCCCAAACCGGCGTTGCAAATCAGCTTCAGAATTCCTAGCGTTTAACGTTGGAACTGGCATAGAAATTGGAGTTAAACGCCCAAACTGGCATAAAAGCTGGCGTTTAACTCCAGAAAGAGCCTCTACATGAAAATGCTTCAATGCTCAGCCCAAGCACACACCAAGTGGGCCCGGAAGTGGATTTTTCTGTCATTTACTCATTTCTGTAAACCCTAGGTTACTAGTTCACTATTAATAGGATCTTTTGACATTGTATCTGTACCTCATGACACTTTACACATTTCTCATTGTATCTTCTACAGCATGAGTCTCTAAACCCCATGGTTGGGGGTGAGGAGCTCTGTTGTGTCTTGATGGATTAATGCAATTACTACTGTTTCTTATTCAATCATGCTTGCTTCCGTTCTAAGATATCACTTGTTCTTAACCCGGATGAATGTGATGACCCGTGACACTCATCATATTCTCAACTATGAATGCGTGCCTGACAACCACCTCCGTTCTACCTTAGATTGAGTAGATATCTCTTGGATTCCTTAATCAGAATCTTCGTGGTATAAGCTAGAATTGATGGCAGCATTCAAGAGAATCCGGAAGGTCTAAACCTTGTCTGTGGTATTCTGAGTAGGATTCAATGAGTGAATGACTGTGACGAGCTTCAAACTCGCGATTGTGGGGCGTTAGTGACAGACGCAAAAGAATCACTGGATTTTATTCCGACATGATCGAGAACCGACAGCTAGATAGCCGTGCCGTGACAGGGTGCGTTGAACATTTCCACTGAGAGGATGGGAGGTAGCCATTGACAACGGTGAAACCCTACATACAGCTTGCCATGGAAGGAGCCTTGCGTGTTTAAAGAAGAAGACAGTAGGAAAGCAGAGGTTCAGAAGACAGAGCATCTCCAAAACCTCAACCTATTCTCCATCACTGCAATTCAAGTACCTGTTTTATGTTCTTTTGCCTTTTTACAATCAATCCTGATAATCTTTGATATCCTGACTAAGAGTTACAAGATAACTGACGATTGGATTTTTGACGGTTTAGAATTTCTCAAATAAAATCTCGTTGTAAAGTACAGTCTCTAAACCAATCGCTAATCCTTTCGTACAAAAATTTGTTTGTCGCAAGTACAAACCCCTAAAATCTATAAACCGAAGTATTTAAACCTCGGGTCGTTCTCCCTAGGATTTACAATAAAGTGTCTTGTTATTGGTTGTGAGTTATTTTGGGGTTTTAGATGAGAAACATGAATAGTAAATGGTAAGAAAAATTTATTAACAAAATGGTCTTGGCAAGATTTGGTTATCAAGGGTCTTCATCATTATCACTAGCCACAAGTATGGTAGTTGCAAGGATTAATCCCACTTAGTCATCCTTAAATCAATTTACAAAGGAAAGTCAAGTGAGTTATATCAATCCTAGTCCATAAGTCCTAGCTTTCCACTAATTGGATTAATGAAGGCTAGAGTTAATGGCTATCAACTAGCAATCAATTGGACACTAGTGACTCAAGAAATCCTAAGTTACCTTCTCAAGCCAAGAACATAAAATTCTAGTCTAACATTCTTCCAAGCATTTCATCAAACACTTGGAAGGCACAAAAGGAAAGTATAGTAAATCACAACAAGAAAGAATTCTAACAACAATTGAATACAAAGAATTAACAACAACAATCAAGGAACTCACAATTATCATGAATTACCTCAAATTGCATTATTGAAAGAAAACAAAAGAATAACACTAGATCCACAACAAAATGAAGAATTGCAAGAATTAAAGTACATAACTAGAGAGAGAGAAGAGAAGAGTAAGAATTGATAAGGGAAAAGTAAATCAAAGCATGAATTAAACCTAGATCTAAGTGGAGAGATTAACCTAAACCTAATCCTAATTCTAGAGAGAAGTGAGAGCTTCTCTCTCTAGAAACTACTTCTAGCTAAAACTATCTATCTAATGATCTAGAATTAGTCTATGGATGTGAATGTGTGTTAATCCCCTTCAATCCTTGGCTCTTATATGCATTTTGGCGCCAAAGTTGGTTGCTAAAACCTTCCAAAATCGCCAGGCACGTGTTGTAATAAAAGAATCACGTGCGGGCTACGACGCGTGCGCGCACGGTACGCGTGCGCGTCCCTGGCTAATTCTGCGATGTGCGCGCGAGCGCCTTGTGCGCGTACGCGTGCTTGGCCGAGATCAATTCTTTGGCTTTTTGTGCTTCTCTCCACTTGCATGCTTTCTTCCTTGCTTCCTTTGATCCATGCCTAGCCTATTTCAACCTGAGATTACTAGCAAATACATCAAGGCATCTTATGGAATCAAAGAGAAACTAGAATTCATCAAGATAAGGCTTAAAAAGCATGTTTTTACACTTAAGCACAAATAAGGGAGAGATAACAAAACCATGCTAATTTATAGGCTAAATGTGACAAAAGGTTATCAAAATACTCTAAATTCAATACAAGACAAACGCTCAAATTGGGGTTTGTCAATAACCATAGCTTGCTTCAAGCCGACAATCTCCGTGGGATCGACCCTTACTCACGTAAGGTATTACTTGGACGACCCAGTGCACTTGCTGGTTAGTTGTGCGGGATTGCAAAAGTGTGATTGCAATTTCGTGCACCAACCATAGCTTGCTTCATACCAACAATCTCTGTGGGATCGACCCTTACTCGCGTAAGGTTTATTACTTGGATGACCCAGTGCACTTGCTGGTTAGTTGTGCGAAGTTGTGATAAAGAGTTGACATTGTAATTGAGCGTACCATGTTGATGGCACCATTGATGATCACAATTTCGTGCACCATTAGCCATGCGGGAAACCGTAGCGGATATGTTTTCACTAAGAGGACGTATGGTAGCCATTGACAACGGTGATCCACCAACATACAGCTTGCCATGGAAAGGAGTACGTATGATTGGATGAGGACAATAGGAAAGCAGAGGCTCAGAGGGAACAAAGTATCTCCATACGCTTATCTGAAATTCCCACCAATGAATTGAATAAGTATCTCTATCCTATTTTATGTTTTATTTCGTTTTTTTATCATCAAAACCTCATAACCATTTCAATCCGCCTGACTGAGATTTACAAGATGACCATAGCTTGCTTCAAGCCGACAATCTCCGTGGGATCGACCCTTACTCACGTAAGGTATTACTTGGACGACCCAATGCACTTGTTAGTTAGCTGCACGGAGTTGTGAGAAAAGTGTGAACTCACGATTTCGTGTACCAGGTCCCTAATAACAGAAGTTATCACAGAGTTAGGACTCAACAACCTTGATTTTGGGAGATAGGTGCTCCTTCAATCTGTAGGACGCATGGCACTTCAAGGGATAGCCTCTGGCGCTTCAGTTCCTGTAGCTTACGCCCTTGCTGCTCCTGTTCCTTGAGTAATTTGCAAAGCATGCTGTTCTGATTCTGCTGCTCTTCTTTGATTTGATCCATAGCTTCTTGCAGCTTGGTGACAGATGCTTCTAAGCGGGCCCAATAGTCAAATTGAGGAATTTCTGGAAGGAGTTCATGCGCCCTTCTCTTGCTGAGGTTGTCTTGAATTTGAGGTCCATCCATTACCTTTTTAGTGATTTGGCATTCAATTGGGATATACTCATCCACGCCTATGTTCACCCCAGCATCTTTACATAACAGACTGATCAAGCTTGGGTAAGCCAACTTGGATTCAGTGGATTCCTTGTGTGCAAATATGTAAATTTCACAAGGAATTAGCTGATGAACCTCCACCTCTTTTCCCATCATAATATAGTGAATCATCACTGCCCTCTTGACAGTGACTTCAGAGCGGTTACTGGTAGGAAGAATAGAACGCCTAATCAAATCCAGCCAGCCCTTAGCAACTGGTTTGAGATCTCCTCTCTTTAGTTGGTTTGGGACACCTTTTGTGTTGGTTATCCACTTGGTTCCAAGGAGGCATATATCCTCTAGAACTTGATCCAACTTTTTATCTTTAGCCATTCTCCTATTAAAGGATTCTGGATCATCTTGTAGTTGAGGAAGTTTAAGGACTTCTCTCACTTTATCAAGGTGGAAGTAAATAATCTTCCCTCTGACCATAGTCCAAAAGGTGTGGAAGGCAGTTCCCTCTAATCTTTGCTTATCTGTCAGCCACAGATTTGCATAGAATTCGTGGACCATGTTTCTTCCCACAAGTGCCTCAAGATTAGCTAGGACTTCCCAGCCTCTGTTTCGAATATATTCTTGGATCTCCGGATATTCTTTTTCTTTCAGATCAAATTTAACTTCCGAGATCACTGATCTTCTGCCCACAATTTTGAAGTAATGGTCTGCATCTAAAAAAATAAAAGATAATATGGTTGATTTAAAAAGATTTGGAAAGATATTGGAAAGATAAATGAGATTTAAAAATGTTTTTGAAAAAGAATTGAAGAGGAATTAAGAAGAATTTTATAAGATTAATAATTTTTGAAATGGGTATTGAAAGATGAAGATTTGTAATATTTTTATGTAGAAAATTATGAATTAAAGCAAGAAAATTTGAAAAAAAATTGAATTGGGAGCGAAATTCCCCTCCCCCTGCTGTTCTGGCATTAAACGCCCAGAATGGTGTCCATTCTGGCGTTTAACGCCCATCCGCTGGCGAATCTGGGCATTTAACACCCAGCGAGGTACCCTGCCTGGCGTTAAACACCAGAAATCCTTTGTCACTGGACATTTTTCTGAACGCCCAGGACGCTGCTCATTCTAGTGTTAAACGCCCAGAATGCTGCCCATTCTAGCGTTTAACGCTCAGAATGCTACCTTTACCGGCGTTAAACGCCCAGAATGGTGCCCATTCTGGCGTTAAACTCCCAGAACGGTGCCCATTCTGGCGTTTAACGCCCAAAATGCCTCTTTACTAGCGTTTTTACGCCAGTGAGCTCTGTTTTCTCTGTGATTCCTCTGCTTTATGTTCTGAACCTTCATTTTTCTGAATTATTTACTGAAATGTATTGACAAACATGAATAACAAAATAAGATGACTCATATAATTGTTATAAACATCTAATTTATGCTAATGGCTGGGTTGCCTCCCAGCAAGCGATTCTTTACCATCTTTAGCTGGACTTTACTGAGCTTTAATCTAGTCTCAGCTTTGAGCATTCTTGCTCAACATTGCCTTCAAGATAATGTTTGACTCTCTGCCCATTAACAATAAACTTTTTGTCAGAGTCAATATCTTGAAGCCCTACATATCCATATGGTGACACACTTGTAATCACATATGGTCCTTTCCACTGGGATTTCAGTTTCCCAGGGTACAATCTGAGCCTAGAGTTAAATAGCAGAACCTTCTATCCTGGCTCAAAGACTCTAGATGACAGCTTTCTGTCATGCTACCTTTTTACTTTCTCCTTGTAAATTTTAGCATTTTCGAAATCATTGAGTCTGAACTCCTCTAGCTCCTTCAACTGGAGTAATCTCTTCTCTCCAGGTACTTTAGCATCAAGGTTTAGGAACCTGGTTGACCAGTAGGCCTTATGTTCCAGTTCCACTGGAAGATGATAGGCTTTTCCATACACAAGCTGGTATGGAGAGGTTCCTATAGGAGTCTTGAATGCAGTTCTGTATGCCCACAGAGCATCATCCAGACTTCTTGTCCAATTCCTTCTACGGGTCTTTACAATCCATTACATGATTTGTTTCACTTCTCTATTAGAGACTTCATCCTGCCCATTTGTCTGTGGGTGATATGGAGTTGCCACTTTGTGGTTAATTCCATATCGGATCAAAGCAAAGTCAAGCTGTTTATTACAGAAATAAGTGCCTCCATCACTGATCAGGTATTTAAACCTCGGGTCGTCTTCTCAAGGAATTGCAGGGAGGTATGTTCTTATTATTGGGTATGGATTTTGTAAATTGGGGTTTTGAAAGTGAGGAACAAGTAAATTAAATGACAAATAAAATAAATAATTAACTATAAAATAAACTCTTGGCAAGATATGAAAATTCGGAAGTCCTATCCTAGTTACTCCTATAAGAATAGAAGTTAATCCCACCTAGTTTACCTTTCCGTAAGCAAGGGAAAGTCCAGTAAACCAATTGGTTAGAATTCCCAAGTCTTAGCCAAATCCTAAGAAAAGACTAGAGTTAGTGAAATTTCAGTTAATTAGCCGACATAACAATCGATCATGAATAGTTGATAACTCAAGAGCTTCCAGTTAATCAATTAAAGCCAATAATATAAAAAGCTAAATTAGAATCTTAGATCTGAAATACCTCAAATTGAATTAATAAAAGTATCAAAAGTAACATGGGCAGTTGTAGCCAAATAAAGAAGTTGAGTTAAACATAGGAATCCATAAACTAAATTGAGAAAAACAAATAAAAGGAACATTGAACTTGATGTGAAGATGAAATAATCCTGAAGTGAAAAGAAATTCTAATCCTAAAATAAATTCTACTCCTAATCCTAATCCTAAGAGAGAGGAGAGAGCCTCTCTCCCTAAAAACTACATCTAAAACTATGAAAAGTGAATTATAAAAACATCATGAGTCTCTGCATGTTCCCTGACTTTAATCTGTGTTTCTGGGCCGAAAATTGGGTTGAAATCCGGCCCAAAATCTCTGCCAGGGACTTTTGTAATTCTGTAGATCGCGCACGTCACGCGGACGCGTCATTCGGCATTTTTCTTTTCCATGCGGGCGCGTCGTCCATGCCTCCGCGTCGCTTCTGTTTTTCCAATCCGCGCGTCCGCGTCATTCATGCGGCCGCGTCACTGCGAATTCCTTTCTTCCGCGCGGTCGCGTCGCTGACGCGTAGGCGTCACCTCTCGCTGGTCATCTCCTCAATTTCTTGTGTTTCTTCCATTTTTGCAAGCTTCCTTCCCAATCTCTCGCTCATTCATGCCCTATAAAGCCTGAAACACTTAACACACATATCAAGGCATCTAATGGTAATAAGAGAGGATTAAGATTAGCTAAATTAAGACCAAAGAAGCATGTTTCCAATCATGTAATAATTTTAGGAAGGAAATATAAATGCATGCTAATTATATGAATAAATGGGTAAAGACCATGATAAACCACACAATTAAACACATTGTAAACCATAAAATAGTGGTTTATCATCCTCCCCACACTTAAACATTAGCATGTCCTCATGCTAAACTCAAGGAGACCAAATAAATGAGTAGGAAAAGACAAGACTTATGCAATGCAACCTATGAATGTGAATGCAACTACATGCAAAGATGATTCTACCTACTTGGTGAAAAAGTAAATAAATCTTTCAAGACAAATATGAATCAAATTCCACTAATTCAAATCATACAGTGAAAACAAGTAAACTTGTAAGAAGATAGCTCATGAAAGCAGGGAACATAGAATCAAGCATTGAACCCTTACTGGTAGTGTATATCGAACTCTAGTCTCTCTAGTGTATAGGGTAAATCACTCTACTCTTCCCTATTCATTTTTTCTAAATTTTGTTCTTTACCTAACCAATCAACAATATTTAATGTACCAATGCAAACATCATGAGGTCTTTTCCAAGGTTGTAATGGGGCTAAGGTGAAGGTAAGGGTATATATAAGGCTAAGTGAGCTAGTAAAGTGAATTCTTGAGTAGTCTAAGATCTCACCTAACAAATACATACTCTATACTAATTTTAAAATTATACTTAGCCTCCCATAATTCCCACTTTTGTATGATTCTCATACTCATGTACCAAATTTTTTATATTTCTTTATTTTTATCACATGTGCATTGATCTTTCAACTTGACATTGGGGTAATTCTGTTCCCTTATTTGTTTACTTATTTATTGAATATTTCTTTTTTTGGATCATAAAAGCAAACATAACTTATCAATGCACATGGATTTTCTATTACTTTTCTATTTTGGTTTTTCATGAGTAGGTTTTCAAATTCCCAATATTCAAATAAATTAGAAACATGATACATTCCCTTATTAACCCATGTTCCCACAGTTTTCCTACACTTAGTTGATGCATAATTTCTTTCTTAAGCTAACCAAAGATTCACTTGGGATTTTTAATTTGTTTTTCTGCTTAAGGCTAGTAATGTGGTTATAGAACAAGAGGGGATTTAAAAAGCTCAAGGGGGCTAACAAGGGTGATGTAAAAGGTAGGCCAATTTGGAATAAGTGAGGAATTTAAACAATGGCCTCAATCATATGTAGGCATATAAATACACTGAATAATGGACATATAGAATGGAACAAAGCAAAGATTGCAATTATAGAGAAGAAAACACACAAGAATAAAATATCATAGTTAAATAATGTAACCATATAAATAAGCTCAAAATCTCACGGGATGTGTGTTCTTTGGCTTAAAAACCATGTTCCAAATACAACTTCAAACAAATTTTACAAAAAAAATTTCAATTTAAATTAGTGAAATACTATAAAAATTTCTTGAAAAAGAAAATATTACTTCAACCAAGTAGTCGCTAAATGCATAAAATCAAACAAACATGCAAATGCAATAATTAACAAATTAACATTGGTGTTGAGAAGGGACTAACTAACCCGTGGAGATCGGTATCGACCTCCCCACACTTAAAGATTACACCGTCCTCGGTGCATGCTGAGATGTGCAGGTGGATGGGGGTTGTGGTTCCTCAGCTGGGGCTCTTTTGGTTCTTTTCCTTGCCGGTGGTTTGGAAGTAGCTTTCTCTCTACCCTTCTTGGTGCCCATCCTGAAAAAGGGAAAAAGAAAGTAGCTTTGAAAGCTAAGGGTTAGAGCAAGGAAGAGAGCGGAAAAGGTGGTAATCAATGCACAATAAAGAGGAATGACGTTACCACATGGTCATGACTACATGTGAAAAGTTCATCAATGAAAATATAGCAAGTGCATGTAATAACAATTAAATGCAAGATGTTGATTGGCATGCTGGCAAAGGCATGAGTAGCATAGATCAAGCATTCAATGTCCAAGTTAGATTACCAAGTCGTTCAAACTAACAACATGTTTGTAATGACAATTATATATAAGGAATATGATATGAAAAAGGGTTTCGTGAAAAGCAGGCATTCAGAGTAGTAGGATAAAAGATACTGAAAAACAGTGCATAATGTCATACGGGCATTTTCACAAACACTTAGCATGCATGGTAAATAATCTAATGAAAATAATAAATTGAACATGCAAGCAACTCTTTAAAAATTAAAAGATAATTTCCAAACAATTTTGCAATAATCCATAATGACCCAAATAAATTTCCAACACCAATTAAAAAGAAAAAGAAAGAAAAAGAAAACATATGCAATGAAAGTAAAAAGAAAGAGAAAGGAAGAAGAAAACATAAAATAAAGAAGAAGAATAGAAAAGTAAGGATTTGGGGAAGAAAAAGATAACATATTTGGCAAATTAGGATAGGTTGTGCGGCGCAGGCGACACGGACGCGTGAGGCACGCGTTTGCGCGGGAAGCACATAAGTGAGGTGACGCGGGAGCGTCAGTCACGCGGACGCGTGACATGGTTTGTGCTAGTGGCGCGAGGGCAACCGCGCACTCGTGCAACTTTCTGTTTGAAACTCAATTGGCCAAAACTTAGGGTGACGCGGTCGCGTGGTGGACGCGATCGCGTGGATGGTCTGAATTTGAAAACGGCGCGGGCGCGTGGGGCACTCGTAGGCATGGCAAGGCTTGCGCTTTTAGCACGAGTCGAGCCCAATTCTAGCTCAACTCTCAGCCATACACCCTTTTTACGTCGATTTTGAGGCGCGCGTTCGCATGGGTGACGCGGACGCGTGGGATGCATTTTTCCTACATGACGCGGATGCGTCAGCGACGTGGTCGCGTGGATCAATTTTGTGCCAAAGGCACGCCTCCAGCCACGCTTTCGCGTGACTCTCTGTTTAATTTGCTATCTTCCCAATGCACTTGTGACGCGGACGCGTCGCATGCGTGATTTTTTTTTATGCAGAATGCAAAATGCAATGAATGTCATGCAAAAATTGCAGGTTCAATAAAAATTCAAAAACAGACTAAAATTAAAGCTGAAAAGAGAACGATCATACCATGGTGGGTTGTCTCCCACCTAGCACTTTTAGTTAAAGTCCTTAAGTTGGACATTTGATGAGCTTCCTGTCATGGTGGCTTATGCTTGTACTGATCCAGGAATCTCCACCAAGGTTTGGAATTCCAACAGCCTCCAGGATCCCAAACTAGGTATGTAAAGCTTCTGAGCAGCTTCAAACAGGTTTCCAGGCTCCCGGGGTGTTGAATGTCAGAACAGACTCCAGG
Organism: Arachis stenosperma; assembly: GCF_014773155.1. Classification (NCBI taxonomy): domain Eukaryota; kingdom Viridiplantae; phylum Streptophyta; class Magnoliopsida; order Fabales; family Fabaceae; genus Arachis; species Arachis stenosperma. The sequence goes on along the minus strand of NC_080380.1, from coordinate 71,228,830 downwards.
ATCCCAAATTTTTCTTCTATACCCGTCTTTGTCTCGATCCACATTTTTCCAGCCGGGTGGTGAGTAGTCTGAATTCTTACTATAGTGACCAAACAGCTTCCGAGATCCTTTCAATTGAGTTTGGCACCAATCCTTGCACCTTAAATTGAAGTGCGAAGCCTCATTGAGTCTTGCATACCTGCGCTGAGTGCGAGTCATTTCCCTTTTGCTCTCAAAGTCGCAAAGAGCTCTAAGCTGGCCATCTGTCTCAAGTAAACCATATTCAAATGGAAAAGTAAAGATAAGAGCTAAGGATTTTACCCACTTGAAGTCTGTGTTGGGTGGTAATGGCCTTGGGATAGGTGTTTCTAGTGGTTCTGCAAGCTCTACTCCCTTGTGGTCTTCTGTAAATTTCTCCACTTCTTTGCAAACTTTTTCCATTCCAGCCATGTCCTGGTCAAAGTCTTCCATATCTTCCTCATCACTTGAGTCATAATTAGGAGGTTGAGAAAAGTCGACCTCTGCATCATCTTCGTATTCACTTGGGGAAGATTCTTCTGTCTCTAAGAATTCACTTGCGGATGCAAGTTCATTACTAGGAGGACTTGACTAGTGACTATCATCATCAAGAAAACATGTGTCTTGGGTTACTCCGTCCAGTTCTTCATAAGATACTTGCATTGGAGGCTGTGCACTATCCTCCTTAGCATCAATTGTAACGTCTTCGACAGAATTCCCCACAACTCTGGATTTTTGCGGAGGTTTAGCATCTCCTAAATCTTCAACCAACTCTTCTTCTTTTACAATGACAGCGTCCTCTACTTGTTTCAGTACGAAGTTATGCTCTATGATGTCCACTGGAGTCTCTAGTGTCTTCTTCGTAATGCGTTCTTCATTAGATTCTCCACATGAAGCCATGGGAGTCTGTTGAATGTCCGAACGTCGAAAAGGTAATCGATTTCTTGCTTGATCCAGGTATTTAAGTATGAAATCGTATTCATCCTTAATGATTTCCTATTCAATCATTTCTTCACCTTCAAGTACAAAATCCTCCTTGATGGCTTCTTTTCTATGATAACTCCCTTCAACTACTTCTTCATCTGCAAAGGTCTCTACTACCTTTACCTTTAATGCCTCCTCTAGCTCCTTATGAAGTATGGATTCGCGAAGATGATCCTTTCTCTCTTGTTCCATGTCAATAGTATCATTGGGATCATGTTGCTCTTGGGTTGATGGATGTGGGTGCTTTTCCATGGATGGTGGTGATGGGATGGGTGGATCATTATGTGGTTGAGATGGAAGTGCAGTGGAGCTTGAGGGTTGAATATCGGGTGTAGAGGGTTGGCCCAAGCAGGATATAAGTGCTTGAAGAGTAGATGTGAGACTAGTGATATAGGCAAGTTTGCTTTCCATAGAGGTTTGGGGTGGATAAGGATCATGTAGTGGCGAATGGTGAAAAGAAGCTTGTGAACATAGGGTGGGGCTTGTTGGTAGCTATAAGGCAGTCCACCAAATCTATCAGTTGGGCATGCATTGTAAAATGGTCTTTGTCTATGATATCTAGGAGGATGTTGTTGCCTAAAGGGGTGATCAGATCCTTGTGGCTCCATCCATCTTTGATTGCTTAGACCTTTATGCATAGTCCTGTTATAGCTTACATTCCTTGCAACAAAATTAGAACCAAACTCAAAGCGAGAGGGGTGAGAATTCATAATAGCTATCAGAAATAAGAGGGAAGAGAGAAAACAAATAAACAAGTAAAAGAAATTTTTTTTTTGAAAAATATTTACAATAACCAATAACAAGGCACACGTTTGCAATTCCCTGGCAACGACGCCATTTTGAAGAACTGAAGATTGATGGTTTAGAGGTTATAGTAAACTCTCGTTGTAAGTATAGTTACTAAACCAAGCAATCAACCTTTCTTACAAACGTTTTGGTTGTCACAAGTAACAAACTCCTAAATAAATTGATAACCAAAGTATTTAAACCTCGGGTCGTCTTCTCAAGGAATTGCAGGGAGGTATGTTCTTATTATTGGGTATGGGTTTTGTAAATTGGGGTTTTGAAAGTGAGGAACAAGTAAATTAAACGACAAATAAAATAAATAATTAACTATAAAATAAACTCTTGGCAAGATATGAAAATTCGGAAGTCCTATCCTAGTTACTCCTATAAGAATGGAAGTTAATCCCACCTAGTTAACCTTTGCATAAGCAAGGAAACGTCCAGTAAACCAATTGGTTAGAATTCCCAAGTCCTAGTCAAATCCTAAGGAAAGACTAGAGTTAGTGAAATTTTAGTTAATTAGCTGACATAATAATCAATCATGAATAGTTGATAACTCAAGAGCTTCTGGTTAATCAATTAAAGCCAATAATATAAAAAGCTAAATTAGAATCTTAGATCTGAAATACCTCAAATTGAATTAATAAAAGTATCAAAAGTAACATGGGCAGTTGTAGCCAAATAAAGAAGTTGAGTTAAACATAGGAATCCATAAACTAAATTGAGGAAACAAATAAAAGGAACATTGAACCTGATATGAAGATGAAATAATCCTGAAGTGAAAAGAAATCCTAATCCTAAAATAAATTCTAATCCTAATCCTAATCCTAAGAGAGCGGAGAGAGCCTCTCTCCCTAAAAACTGCATCTAAAACTATGAAAAGTGAATTATGAAAACATCATGAGTCTCTACATGTTCCCTGACTTTAATCTGTGTTTCTGGGCCGATAACTGGGTTGAAATCTGGCCCAGAATCTCTGCCAGCAACTTTTGTAATTCTGCAGATCGCGCACGTCACGCAGACGCGTCATTCACGCGGACGCGTCATTCGGCGTTTTTCTTTTCCATGCGGGCGTGTCGTCCATGCCTCCGCATCACTTCTGTTTTTCCAATCCGCGCGTCCGCGTCACTCATGCGGCTGCGTCACTGCGAATTCCTTTCTTCTGCGCGGTCGCGTCGCTGACGCGTACGCGTCACTTTTCGCTGGTCATCTCCTCAATTTCTTGTGTTCCTTCCATTTTTGCAAGCTTCCTTCTCAATCTCTCACTCATTCATGCCCTATAAAGCCTGAAACACTTAACACACATATCAAGGCATCTAATGGTAATAAGAGAAGATTAAGATTAGCTAAATTAAGACCAAAGAAGCATGTTTCCAATCATGTAATAATTTTAGGAAGGAAATATATATGCATGCTAATTATATGAATAAGTGGGTGGTGCACGAAATTGTGATCATCAATGGCGCCATCAACATGGTACGCTCAATTGCAATCTCAACTCTTTATCACAACTTCGCACAACTAACCAGCAAGTGCACTGGGTCGTCCAAGTAATAAACCTTACGCGAGTAAGGGTCGATCCCATGGAGATTGTTGGTATGAAGCAAGCTATGGTCATCTTGTAAATCTCAGTCAGGCGGATTCAAATGGTTATGGAGGATTAATGATTAAAAGATAAATAAAACATAAAATAAAGATAGAGATACTTATGTAATTCATTGGTGAGAATTTCAGATAAGCGTATGGAGATGCTTTGTCCCTTCCATCTCTCTGCTTTCCTACTGTCTTCATCCAATCCTTCTTACTCCTTTCCATGGCAAGCTGTATGTTGGGCATCACCGTTGTCAATGGCTACAGTCCCGTCCTCTCAGTGAAAATGTTCAACGCGCTCTATCACAGCACGGATATTCATCTGTCGGTTCTCGATCATGTCGGAATAGAATCCAGTGATTCTTTTGCGTCTGTCACTAACGCCCCACAATTGCGAGTTTGAAGCTCTTCACAGTCATTCAATCCCTGAATCCTACTCAGAATACCACAGACAAGGTTTAGACCTTCCGGATTCTTAAGAATGGCCGCCAATGGATTCTAGCTTATACCACGAAGATTCTGATTAAGGAATCCAAGAGATATCCACTCAATCTAAGGTAGAACAGAGGTGGTTATCAGGCACACGTTCATAGGTGAGAATGATGATGAGTGTCATGGATCATCACATTCGTCAAGTTGAGGAACAAGTGATATCTTAGAACAAGAATAAGCTGAATTGAATAGAAGAACAATAGTAATTGCATTAATACTCGAGGTACAGCAGAGCTCCACACCTTAATCTATAGTGTGTAGAAACTCTACCGTTGAAGCTTCCATGTGTAGAGACTTTTCTTGGAGTTAAACGCCAGCTTTTGTGTCAGTTTGGGCGTTTAACTCCCACTTTTGTGCCAATTTCGGCGTTTAACGCCGGGAATTCTAAAGCTGACTTGGAACGCCTGTTTGGGCCATCAAATCTCGGGTAAAGTATGGACTATTATATACTGCGAGAAAGCCCTGGATGTCTACTTTCCAACGCCAATTGGGCTTCTGTAGCTCCAGAAAATCCACTTTGAGTGCAGGGAGGTCAGAATCCAACAGCATCTGCAGCCCTTTTCAGCCTCTCAATCAGATTTTTGCTCAGGTCCCTCAATTTCAGCCAAAAAATACCTGAAATCATAGAAAAACACACAAACTCATAGTAAAGTCCAGAAAAGTGAATTTTAAATAAAAACTAATAAAAATATAATAAAAACTAACCAAAACATACTAAAAGCATACTAAAAACAACGCCAAAAAGCGTTAAATTATCTGCTCATCACAACACCAAACTTAAATTGTTGCTTGTCCCCAAGCAACTGAAAATCAAATAGGATAAAAAGAAGAGAATATACAATGAATTCCAAAAACATCTATGAAGATCAGTATTAATTAGATGAGCGGGGCTTTTAACTGTTTGCCTCTGAACAGTTTTGGCATCTCACTTTATCCTTTGAAGTTCAGAATGATTGGCTTCTATAGGAACTCAGAATCCAGATAGTGTTATTGATTCTCCTAGTTAAGTATGATAATTCTTGAACACAGCTACTTTATGAGTCTTGGCCGTGGCCCAAAGCACTCTGTTTTCCAGTATCACCACCGGATACATCTATGCCACAGACACATAATTGGGTGAACCTTTTCAGATTGTGACTCAGCTTTGCTAGAGTCCCCAATTAGAGGTGTCCAGGGTTCTTAAGCACACTCTTTTTGCTTTGGATCACGACTTTAACCGCTCAGTCTCAAGTTTTCACTTGACACCTTCACGCCACAAGCACATGGTTTAGGGACAGCTTGGTTTAGCCGCTTAGGCCAGGATGTTATTCCTGTAGGCCCTCCTATCCACTGATGCTCAAATCCTTGGATTCTTTTTATTATCCTTGCCTTTTGGTTTAAAGGGCTATTGGCTTTTTCTGCTTGCTCTCTTTTTTTTTTGAATTCACTGCTTTTTCTTGCTTCAAGAGTCATTTTTATAAATTTTTTAGATCCTCAGTAACATGTCTCCTTTTTCATCATTCTTTCAAGAGCCAACAATTTTAACATTCATGAACAACAAATTCAAAAGACATATGCACTGTTCAAGCATACATTCAGAAATCAAAAGTATTGCCACCACATCAAAATAATTAATCTGTTATAAAATTCGAAAGTCATGCAATTCTTCTCTTTTTCAATTAAGAACATTTTTCATTTAAGAAAGGTGATGGATTCATTGGACATTCATAACTTTAAGGCATAGACACTAAGACACCAATGATCATAAGACACAAACATAAATAAAACATAAAGCATAATTTTCGAAAAACAGAAAAATAAAGAACAAGGAGATTAAAGAACGGGTCCACCTTAGTGATGGCGGCCTGTTCTTCCTCTTGAAGATCTTATGGAGTGCTTGAGCTCCTCAATGTCTCTTCCTTGCCTTTGTTGCTACTCTCTCATGATTCTTTGATCTTTTCTAATTTCATGGAGGAGGATGGAATGTTCTTGGTGCTCCACCCTTAGTTGTCCCATGTTGGAACTCAATTCTCCTAGGGAGGTGTTGATTTGCTCCCAATAGTTTTATGGAGGAAAGTGCATCCCTTGAGGTATCTCAGGGATTTCATGATGAGGAATTTCCTCATGTCCATGAGTAGGATCTCTTGTTTGCTCCATCCTCTTCTTAGTGATGGGCTTGTCCTCATCAATGAGGATGTCTCCCTCTATGTTAATTCCAACTGAATTACAGAGGTGACAAATGAGATGAGGGAAGGCTAACCTTGCCAAGGTAGAGGACTTGTCCGCCACGTTATAAAGTTCTTGGGATATAACCTCATGAACTTCTACTTCCTCTCCAATCATGATGCTATGAATCATGATAGCCCGGTCTATAGTAGCTTCGGACCGATTGCTAGTGGGAATGATTGAGCGTTGGATAAACTCCAACCATCCCCTAGCCACGGGCTTGAGGTCATGCCTTCTCAGTTGAACCGGCTTCGCTTTTGAATCTCTCTTCCATTGAGCGCCTTCTTCACAAATGTCTATGAGGACTTGGTCCAACCTTTTATCAAAGTTGACCCTTCTAGTGTAGGGGTGTTCATCTCCTTGCATCAAGGGCAAGTTGAATGCCAACCTTACATTTTCCGGACTAAAAACTAAGCATTTCCCCCGAACCATTGTAAGCCAATTATCTGGGTCCGGGTTCACACTTTGATCATGGTTCTTGGTAATCCATACATTGGCATAGAACTCTTGAACCATTAAGATTCCGACTTGTTGAATGGGGTTGGTAAGAACTTCCCAACCTCTTTTTCGGATCTCATGTCGGATCTTCGGATATTCACTCTTTTTGAGTTTGAAAGGGACCTCGGGGATCACCTTCTTCATGGCTACAACTTCATAGAAGTGGTCTTGATGCACCCTTGAGATGAATCTCTCCATCTCCCATGACTCGGAGGTGGAAGCTTTTGCCTTCCCTTTCCTCTTTCTATAGGTTTCTCCGGCCTTAGGTGCCATAAATGGTTATGGAAAAATAAAAAACGCTATTACCACACCAAACTTAGAAGGTTTGCTCGTCCTCGAGCAAAAGAGGAAAGAAAAGAGTAGAAGAAGAGGAAATAGAGGAGATTGAGGGGGAGAAGTAGTATTTAGGTTGTGTAAAAATGAAGGAGTGAAGTAGGGTTTATATAGGGGTGGAGAGAGGGGTAGGATTCGGCCATTATGGGTGGGTTTGGGAGGGAAAGTGGTTTGAATTTGGATGGTGGGGGTAGGTGGGGTTTTATGAAGGATGGATGTGAGTGGTAAAGAGAATGGTGGGATTTGATAGGTGAGGGGTTTTTTTAGGGAAGAGGTATTGAGGTGATTGGTGAATGGGTTGAAGAGAGAGAGTGGTGGGGTAGGTGGGGATCCTGTGGGGTCCACAGATCCTGAGGTGTCAAGGATAGCTCATCCCTGCACCAAGTGGCGTGTAAAATGCCCTTTCTGCCAATCCTAGCGTTAAACGCCGGGCTGCTGCCCTTTTCTGGTGTTAAACGCCAGTCTGGTGCCCCTTTCTGGCGTTAAACGCCCAGAATGGTGCCAGACTGGGTGTTAAACGCCCATTTGCTGCCCTTACTGGCCTTTAAACGCCAGCAAACTTTTCCTCCCGGGTGTGCTATTTTTCTTTCTGTTTTTCATTCTGTTTTTGCTTTTTCAATTGTTTTTGTGACTTCACATGATCATCAACCTATAGAAAACATAAAATAACAATAGAAAATAGATAAATATAACATTGGGTTGCCTCCCAACAAGCGCTTCTTTAATGTCAGTAGCTTGACAGTGGGCCCTCATGGAGCCTCACAGATGTTCAGAGTAATATTGGAACCTCCCAACACCAAACTTAGAGTTTGAATGTGGGGGTTCAACACCAAACTTAGAATTTGGTTGTGGCCTCCCAACACCAAACTTAGAGTTTGACTGTGGGGGCTCTGTTTGACTCTGTTTTGAGAGAAGCTCTTCATGCTTCCTCTCCATGGTTACAGAGGGATATCCTTGAGCCTTAAACACAAAGGATTCTTCATTCACTTGAATAATCAATTCTCCTCTGTCAATATCAATCACAGCCTTTGCTGTGGCTAGGAAGGGTCTGCCAAGGATGATGGATTCATCCATGCACTTCCCAGTCTCTAGGACTATAAAATCAGCAGGGATGTAATGGTCTTCAATCTTTTCCAGAACATCCTCTACAAGTCCATAAGCTTGTTTTCTTGAATTGTCTACCATCTCTAGTGAGATTCTTACAGCTTGTACCTCAAAGATCCCTAGCTTCTCCATTACAGAGAGAGGCATGAGGTTTATGCTTGACCCTAGGTCACACAGAGCCTTTTCGAAGGTCATGGTGCCTAATGTACAAGGTATTGAGAACCTCCCAGGGTCCTGTCTCTTTTGAGGTAATCTCTGCCTAGTCAAGTCATCCAGTTCTTTGGTGAGGAAAGGGGGTTCATCCTCCCATGTCTCTGATCAGCGGATAATTTATACGCTTTTTGGCATTATTTTTAGTATATTTTTAGTATGTTTTTTTAGTTTTTATTATATTTTTATTAGTTTTTAGTTAGTTTTTATTATATTTATGAGTTTTTGTATTTTTCTGTGATTTCAGGTATTTTCTGGCTGAAATTGAGGGACCTGAGCAAAAATCATATTCAGAGGCTGAAAAGGACTGCAGATGCTGTTGGATTCTGACTTCCCTGCACTCGAAGTTGATTTTTTGGAGCTACAGAAGCCCAATTGGCGCGCCCTCATATGCGTTGGAAAGTAGACATCCTGGGCTTTCCAGCAATATATAATAGTCCATACTTTGCTCAAGATTTGATGGCCCAAACCGGCGTTCCAAATCAGCTCAAGACTGCCCGGCGTTAAACGCCGGAACTGGCACAAGAATGGGAGCTAAACGCCCAAACTGGCACAAAAGCTGGCGTTTAACTCCAAGAAAAGTCTCTACACATAGAAGTTTCAATGCTCAGCCCAAGCACACAAGTGGGCCCGGAAGTGGATTTTTATGTAATTTACTCATCTTTCTAAACCCTAAGCTACTAGTTCTCTACAAATAGGACCTTTTGCTATTGTATTTTCATCTTGAGATCTTTGAATCTTTTGATCACGTTTTGGGGGCTGGCCTCACGGCCATGCCTAGACCTTGTTCTTATGTATTTTCAACGGTGGAGTTTCTACACACCATAGATTAAGGTGTGGAGCTCTGCTGTACCTCGAGTATCAATGCAATTACTATTGTTCTTCTAATCAATTCAACTTATTCTTGTTCTAAGATATTCATTCGCACCCAAGAAAATGATGAATGTGATGATTATGTGACACTCATCATCATTCTCACTTATGAACGCGTGCCTGACAACCACTCCCGTTCTACAAGCAAACAAGGCTTGAATGTTTATCTCTTGGATTCCTTAATCAGAATCTTCGTGGTATAAGCTAGAATTGATGGCGGCATTCAAGAGAATTCGGAAGGTCTAAACCTTGTCTGTGGTATTCTGAGTAGGATTCAAGGATTGAATGACTGTGACGAGCTTCAAACTCCTGAAGGCTGGGCGTTAGTGACAGACGCAAAAGAATCATTGGATTCTATTCCAACCTGATTGAGAACCGACAGATGATTAGCCGTGCTGTGACAGAGCGCGTTGAACATTTTCACTGAGAGGACGGGGCTGTAGCCACTGACAATGGTGATGCCCAACATACAGCTTGCCATGGAAAGGAGTAAGAAGGATTGGATGAAGACAGTAGGAAAGCAGAGAGACGGAAGGGACAAAGCATCTCCATACGCTTATCTGAAATTCTCACCAATGAACTACATAAGTATCTCTATCTTTATTTTATGCTTTATTCATAAATCATCCATAACCATTTGAATTCGCCTGATTGAGATTTACAAGATGACCATAGCTTGCTTCATACCAACAATCTCCGTGGGATCGACCCTTACTCGCGTAAGGTTTATTACTTGGACGACCCAGTGCACTTGCTGGTTAGTTATGCGAAGTTGTGATAAAGAGTTGAGATTGCAATTGAGCGTACCATGTTGATGGCGCCATTGATGATCACAATTTTGTGCACCAAGTTTTTGGCGCCGTTGCCAGGGATTGTTTGAGTTTGGACAACTGACGGTTCATCTTGTTGCTTAGATTAGGTATTTTTCTTCAGAATTCTTAAGAATGAATTCTAGTGTTTCAAGGTGATGTTCTTATCATCACCAAAGCTGATTGATTCTCATCAATTTAGCTCTTGAATGTAATGTCCTGCTGAAGCTTGGCTAGCCATGTCTAATTTCTTTAGACTGAAGCTTTAGACTAACATTGCATGATTCCTGGAATTCTCATTAAGAATTTTGATATCCTCATTTTCTTACAATTTTCGAAAAAAAAATAAAAAAAAATTATAAAATCTTAAAACCAAAAATATTTTTGTTTCTTGTTGAGTCTAGTGTCTCATTTTAAGTTTGGTGTCAATTGCATGTTTCTATTCTTCTTGCATTTTTCGAATTCATCCATGCGTCTTCATTGATCTTCAAGATGTTCTTGATGATTTTCTTGTTCTAATCTTTAAATTCTCTTGTCTTGTGTGTTTTGTTGTTTCTCATATGCATTCTCAACTTGTTAGTGTCAGTAGTATACAAACTTCTAAGTTTGGTGTCTTGCATGCATTGTTTATTTGATCTTAGTTTCATTTTGATTATTCCTCATTATTAAAAATCCAAAAATTTTTTAATTTGTGTCTTTTCAAGTCTATAATACAGAGAATTGAAGATTCAGAACATACAGCAGAAGAATTACACAGAAAAAGCTGGGCGTTCAAAATGCCCAGTGAGGAAGGAAAACTGGCGTTTAAACGCCAGCCAGGGTGCCTGGCTGGGCGTTTAACACCCAAAAGGGGTGAGTTTTGGGCCTTAAACACCAGAATGTATACCATTCTGGGCGTTTAACGCCAGGATGGCACAAGAGGGAAGATTTTGTTTTTAATTCAAATTTTTTTTAAGTTTTCAAAATTTTTCAAAATCAAATCTTTTTCAAATCATATCTTTTCAATCATATATTTTCAAAATCAATTTCTTTCCATTTTCAAAAATACTTGCTAACAATTAGTGATTTGATTCAATATTTCAATTATGTTACCTTTTCTGTTGAGAAAGGTTTAATGTCTGAATCATATCTTTCTTGTTAGCCAAGTCATTAATTTTCAAAATCAAATCTTTTTAAATTGTTTTTCAAATCATATTTTCTCAATCATATCTTTTTAAAACTATATCTTTTCAATCATATCTTTTTAATCACATCTTTTTCAAAATAGTTTTCAATCATATCTTTTTGATTTCTAATTTCAAAATCTTTTTCAAAAATCACTTTATTTCTTTCCCAATCATATTTTTCGAAAATCATTCTTCAAAATTTTCAAAATATTTTTAAAATCTTTTTAATGTATTTTCGAAAATTTCTTCCCCTCTTCTCACATCCTTCTATTTATGGACTAACACTCCTCCTCAATGAACAATTCGAACTCTATCCCTCTTGATAAGTTCGAATTCTTCTACCTCCTCCTTCTATTTTTCTTTTCCTCTGACACCTCAAGGAATCTCTATACTGTGACATAGAGGATTCCATATTTTCTTGTTCTCTTCTCTTTCATATGAGCAGGAGCAAAGACAAAAGCATTCTTGTTGAGGCTGACCCTGAACCTGAAAGGACCTTGAAGCAAAAGCTAAGAGAAGCTAAAGCACTACTCTATGTAGAGGACCTAACAGAAATCTTCAAACAAGAAGAAGACATGGCAGTCGAAAACAACAACAATGCCAACAATGCAAGGAAGGTGCTGGGTGACTTTACTGCACCTACTCCTGACTTCTATGGGAGAAGCATCTCTATCCCCGCCATTGGAGCAAACAACTTTGAGCTTAAGCCTCAATTAGTTTCTCTAATGCAACAGAATTGCAAGTTCCATGGACTTCCATTGGAAGATCCTCATTAGTTTTTAGCTGAGTTCTTGCAAATCTGTGACACTGTCAAGACCAATGGGGTTGACCCTGAGGTCTACAGACTTATGCTATTCCCTTTTGCTGTAAGAGACAGAGCTAGGATGTGGTTGGACTCACAACCTAAAGAAAGCCTGAACTCTTGGAAAAAGCTAGTTAATGCCTTCTTGGCAAAGTTTTTTCCACTCAAAAATTGAGTAAGCTTAGAGTGGAAGTTCAAACCTTCAAACAGAAGGAAGGTGAATCCCTCTATGAAGCTTGGGAAAGATACAAACAATTGATCAGAAAGTGTCCCTCTGACATGCTTCCTGAATGGAGCATCATAGGTATCTTCTATGATGGTCTGTCTGAACTGTCCAAGATGTCATTGGATAGCTCTGCTGGAGGATCTCTTCATTTGAAGAAGATGCCTACAGAAGCTCAAGAACTCATTGAAACTGTTGTAAATAACCAATTCATGTACACCTCTGAAAGGAATCCAGTGAACAATAGAACGAATCAGAAGAAATGAGTTCTTGAGATTGATACTCTGAATGCCATATTGGCTCAGAACAAAATATTGACTCAGCAAGTCAATATGATTTCTCAAAGTCTGTCTGGAATGCAAGCTGCACCAGGCAGTACTAAGGACGCTTCATCTGAAGAAGAAGCTTATGATCTTGAGAACCCTTCAATGGAAGAAGTGAATTACATGGGAGAGCCCTATGGAAACACCTATAATCCTTCATGGAGAAATCATCCAAATCTCTCATGGAAGGATCAACAGAGACCTCAACAAGGTATCAACAACAATAATGCTGGAAGAAACAGGTTTGGCAATGGCAAGCCTTTTCCATCATCTTCTTAGCAATAGACAGAGAACTATAAGCAGAGCCACTCTGACTTAGCAACCATGGTCTCTGATCTAATCAAAACCACTCAAAGTTTCATGACTAAAACAAGGTCCTCCATTAGGAATTTAGAGGCACAAGTGGGACAGTTGAGCAAGAAAGTTACTGAACTCCCTCCTAGTACTCTTCCAAGCAATACAGAAGATAATCCAAAAGGAGAATGCAAGGCCATTAACATGACCCACATGGCCGAACTTGGAGAGGAAGAAGAGGAAGTGATCGCCACTAAAGAAGACCTCAATGGACGTCCACTGGCCTCCAATGAGTTCCTTAATGAGGAACCTTGGGAATCTGAGGCTCAAAATGAGACCATAGAGATTCCATTGGATTTACTTCTGCCATTCATGAGCTTTGATGAGTATTCTTCCTCTGAAGAGGATGAATATGTCACTGAAGAGCAAGTTGCTAAGTACCTTGGAGCAATCATGAAGCTAAATGACAAGTTATTTGGTAATGAGACTTGGGAGGATGAACCCCATTTGCTCACCAAAGAACTGGATGACTTGACTAGGCAGAGATTACCTCAAAAGAGATAGGACCCTGGGAAGTTCTCAATACCTTGTACCATAGGCACCATGACCTTTGAGAAGGCTCTGTGTGACCTAGGGTCAAGCATAAACCTCATGCCTCTCTCTGTAATGGAGAAGCTAGGGATCTTTGAGGTGCAAGCTGCAAAACACTCACTAGAGATGGCAGATAATTCAAGAAAACAAGCTTATGGACTTGTAGAGGATGTTCTGGTAAAGATTGAAGACCATTACATCCCTGCTGATTTCATAGTCCTGGAGACTGGGAAGTGCATGGATGAATCCATCATCCTTGGCAGACCCTTCCTAGCCACAACAAAGGATGTGATTGATGTTGACAGAGGAGAATTGATTATTCAAGTGAATAAAGAATCCTTCATGTTTAAGGCTCAAGGATATCCCTCTATTACCATGGAGAGGAAGCATGAAGAGCTTCTCTCAAAACAGAGTCAAACAGAGCTCCCACAGTTAAACTCTAAGTTTGGTGTTGGGAGGCCACAACCAACTTCTAAGTTTGGTGTTGAACCCCCACATTCAAACTCTAAGTTTGGTGTTGGGAGGTTCCAACATTGCTCTGAGTATCTGTGAGGCTCTATAAGGGCCCACTGTCAAGCTACTGACATTAAAGAAGCGCTTGTTGGGAGGCAACCCAATGTTATATTATCTAATTTCCTTTGTTAATTTATGATTTCTATAGGTTGATGATCATGGGAAGTCACAAAATCAATTGAAAAAGCAAAAACAGAATGAAAAACAGAAAGAAAAATAGCACACCCTGGAGGAAAACCTTGCTGGAGTTTAAACGCCAGTAAGGGCAGCAATTGGGCGTTTAACGCCCAGTCTGGCACCATTCTGGGCGTTTAACGCCAGAAAGGGGCACCAGACTGGCGTTTAATGCCAGGAATGGGCATCAAGCTGGCGTTAAACTCTAGAAATGAGCACCAACCCGGCGGTTAACGCCAGGATTGGCAGAAAGAGCAATTTTGCTCGCCACTTGCTGCAGGGATGAATTATCCTTGACACCTCAGGATCTGTGGACCCCTTCATATCAAATCCCACTATTCTCTTCACCACTCACATCCACCCTTCATAAAATCCCACCTACCTCACTATTCAAATTCAAACCACTTTCCCTCCCAAACCTACCCATAATGGCCGAACTATACACCCCCTCTCCACTCCTTCATTTTCACATAACCTAAACACTACTTCTCCCCCTTGGCCGAACCACAAAGCCACCTCCATCTCCTCTATTTCTTCTTCTTCTACTCTCTTCTTCCTTCTTTTGCTTGAGGACAGGAAAACCTTCTAAGTTTGGTATGGTAAAAGCATTGCTTTTTGTTTTTCCATAACCATTTATGGCATCTAAGGCCAGAGAAACCTCTAGAAAGAGGAAAGGGAAGGCAAAAGCTTCCACCTCCGAGTCATGGGAGATGGAGAGATTCATCTCAAGGGTGCATCAAGACCACTTCTATGAAGTTGTGGCCATGAAGAAGGTGATCCCCGAGGTCCCTTTCAAACTCAAAAAGAGTGAATATCCGGAGATCCGACATGAGATCCGAAGAAGAGGTTGGGAAGTTCTTACCAACCCCATTCAACAAGTCAGAATCTTAATGGTTCAAGAGTTCTATGCCAATGCATGGATCACCAGGAACCATGATCAAAGTGTGAACCCGAACCCAAAGAATTGGCTTACAATGGTTCGGGGGAAATGCTTAGATTTTAGTCCGGAAAATGTAAGGTTGGCATTCTACTTGCCCATGATGCAAGGAGATGAACACCCTTACACTAGAAGGGTCAACTTTGATCAAAGGTTGGACCAAGTCCTCATAGACATTTGTGAAGAGGGCGCTCAATGGAAGAGAGATTCAAGAGGAAAGCCGGTTCAACTGAGAAGGCATGACCTCAAGCCCGTGGCTAGGGGATGGTTGGAGTTTATCCAACGCTCAATCATTCCCACTAGCAACCGGTCCGAAGTTACTACAGACTGGGCTATCATAATTCATAGCATCATGATTGGAGAGGAAGTAGAAGTTCATGAGGTTATATCCCAAGAACTTTATAAGGTGGCGGACAAGTCCTCTACCTTGGCAAGGTTAGCCTTCCCTCATCTCATTTGTCACCTCTGTTATTCAGTTGGAGTTAACATAGAGGGAGACATCCTCATTGATGAGGACAAGCCCATCACTAAGAAAAGGATGGAGCAAACAAGAGATCCCACTCATCATGAAATCCCTGAGATGCCTCAAGGGATGCACTTTTCTCCACAAAACTATTGGGAGCAAATCAACACCTCCCTAGGAGAATTGAGTTCCAACATGGGACAACTAACGGTGGAGCACCAAGAACATTCCATTCTTCTCCATGAAATTAGAGAAGATCAAAGAATCATGAGAGAGGAGCAACAAAGGCAAGGAAGAGACATTGAGGAGCTCAAGCACTCCATAAGATCTTCAAGAGGAAGAACAAGCCGCTATCACTAAGGTGGACCCGTTCTTTAATCTCCTTGTTCTTTATTTTCCTATTTTTCAAATTTTTATGCTTATGTTTATCTATGTTTGTGTCTTATTACATGATCATTAGTGTCTTAGTGTCTATGCCTTAAAGTTATGAATGTCCTATGAATCCATCACCTTTCTTAAATAAAAAATTTTCTTAATTGAAAAAGAGAAGAATTGCATGAATTTTGAATTTTATAACAGATTAATTATTTTGATGTAGTGGCAATACTTTGACTTCTGAATGTATGCTTAAACAGTGCATATGTCTTTTGAATTTGTTGTTCATGAATGTTGGCTCTTGAAAGAATGATGAAAAAGGAGACATGTTACTGAGGATCTGAAAAATCATAAAAATGATTCTTGAAACAAGAAAAAGGACTGCAGAAAAGGACTGCAGATGCTGTTGGATTCAGATTCCAACAGCATCAGCAGTCCTTTGTCAGCCTCCTTCTCAGAGTTTTGCTCAAGTCCCTCAATTTCAGCCAGAAATTACCTGAAATTACAAAAAAACACACAAACTCATAGTAAAGTCCAGAAATGTGAATTTAACATAAAAACTAATGAAAACATCCCTAAAAGTAGCTTGAACTTACTAAAAACTACCTAAAAACAACGCCAAAAAGCGTATAAATTATCCGCTCATCACAACACCAAACTTAAATTGTTGCTTGTCCCCAAGCAACTGAAAATCAATTAGGATAAAAAGAAGAGAATATACTGTAAATTCCAAAATATCAATGAATATTAATTCTAATTAGATGAGTGGGACTTGTAGCTTTTTGCTTTTGAACAGTTTTGGCATCTCACTTTTTCCTTTGAAGTTTAGAATGATTGGCTTCTATAGGAACTTAGAATTTCAGATAGTGTTATTGACTTTCCTAGTTAAGTATGTTGATTCTTGAACACAGCTACTTATGAGTCTTGGCCGTGGCCCTAAGCATTTTGTTTTCCAGTATTACCACTGGATACATAAATGCCATAGACACATAACTGGGTGAACCTTTTCAGATTGTGACTCAGCTTTGCTAGAGTCCCCAGTTAGTGGTGTCCAGAGCTCTTAAGCACACTCTTTTGCTTTGGATCACGACTTTAACCATTCTGTCTCAAGCTTTTCACTTGGACCTGCATGACACAAGCACATGATTAGGGACAGCTTAGTTTAGCCGCTTAGGCCTGGATTTTATTTCCTTGGGCCCTCCTATCCATTGATGCTCAAAGCCTTGGATCCTTTTTACCCTTGCCTTTTGGTTTTAAGGGCTATTGGCTTTTTCTGCTTGCTTTTTCTTTCTTTCTTTCTAATTTTTTTTCGCCACTTTTATTTTTTTTCACAAGCTTTTGCTTTTTCACTGCTTTTTCTTGCTTCAAGAATCAATTTTCATGATTTTTCAGATTATCAATAACATTTCTCTTTGCTCATCATTCTTTCAAGAGCCAACAATTTTAACATTCATAAACAACAAGATCAAAAATATGCACTGTTCAAGCATTCATTCAGAAAACAAAAAGTATTGTCACCACATCAATATAATTAAACTAAATTCAAGGATAATTTCGAAATTCATGTACTTCTTGTTCTTTTGATTTAGGAACATTTTTCATTTAAGGGAGGTGATGGATTCATAGAATTATTCATAACTTTAAGACATAGTTACTACATACTAATGATCATGAAGTAGAGACACAAAACATAAATGAACACAACATAAAAACCAAAAAACAGAAAGAAATAAGAACAAGGAATGAATCCACCTTAGTGGCGTCTTCTTCTTGAAGGACCAACAATGTCCTTAAGCTCTTCTATGTCCCTTCCTTGCCTTTGTTGCTCCTCCCTCATTACTCTTTGATCTTCTCTTATTTCATGGAGAATGATGGAGTGCTCATGATGTTCCACCCTTAATTGTTCCACATTGTAGCTCAAATCTTCTAAGGAAGTGTTGAGTTGTTCCCAATAGTTGTTGGGAGGAAAGTGCATCCCTTGAGGCATCTCAGGGATTTCTTGATGATGAGCTTCCTCATGCATCTCTTGAGATCTGTGGAGGGTCTCTCTTGCTTGCTCCATCCTCTTCTTGGTGATGGACTTATCCTCTTCAATGAGGATGTCTCTTTCTATGATAACTCCAGCTGAGTAA
Source organism: Arachis stenosperma (assembly GCF_014773155.1). Taxonomy (NCBI): domain Eukaryota; kingdom Viridiplantae; phylum Streptophyta; class Magnoliopsida; order Fabales; family Fabaceae; genus Arachis; species Arachis stenosperma. The sequence continues at coordinate 71,210,956 of NC_080380.1, read as the reverse complement.
CATAGATGGCAAATAAGATGAGGAAAAGCTAGCCTTGCCGTGTTGGAGGACTTATCGACTATTTTGAGATTTCATTGGATATGACTTCATGAACTTCTACTTCCTCTCCAATCATGATGCTATTAATCATGATGGCCCGATCCACAGTAACTTCAGATAGGTTGCTAGTGGGAATGATGGAGCGTTGAATGAACTCCAACCATCCTCTAGCCACAGGCTTGAGGTCCAGTCTTCTCAGTTTAACTGGCTTGCCTTTGGAGTCTCTTTTCCATTGAGCTCCTTCCACACATATGTCCATGAGGACTTGGTCCAACCTTTGATCAAAGTTGACCCTTCTAGTGTAGGGGCGTTCATCTCCTTGCATCATGGGCAAGTGGAATGCCAACCTCACATTTTCTGGACTAAAATCTAAGTATTTCCCCTGAACCATTGTGAGATAATTCTTTGGACTTGGGTTCATACTTTGATCATGGTTCTTAGTGATCCATGCATTGGCATAGAATTCTTGAACCATTAAAATTCCGACTTGTTGCATGGGGTTGGTTAGGACTTCCCAACCTCTTCTTCGGATTTCATGTCGGATCTCTGGATACTCATTTTTCTTGATCTTGAAAGGGACCTCCGGGATTACCTTCTTCTTTGCCACAACATCATAGAAGTGGTCTTGATGGCTTTTGGAGATGAACCTTTCCATCTCCCATGACTCGGAGGTGGAAGCTTTTGTCTTCCCTTTTCCTTTTCTAGAGGATTCTCTGGCCTTAGGTGCCATTGATGGTAATGGAAAACAAAAAAGATTATGCTTTGACCACACCAAACTTAAAATATTGCTCGCCCTCGAGCAAGAGAATAAAGAAGAGAAGAAGAAGAAGAAAATATGGAGGAGAGTGAGGGAAGATGGATTCGGCCAAGGTATAGAAGAGGGGGTTGTGTTGTGTGAAAATGAAGTAGAATGGAAGGGTATATATAGGGAGGGGAGAGGGTGTAGTTTCGGTCATTTAGGGTGGGTTTGGGTGGGAAAGTGTTTTTAAATTTTGAAGGTGGGTGGGGTTTATGGGGAAGAGTGGATGGATGTGAGTGGTGAAGGGGGTAATTAGGAAGAGAGATTGAAGTTATTGGGAAGTGTGTTTTAGGGAAGAGTGTTATAAGATTAGGAGGTAAGGTGGGAATATGTTAGGTGGGGATCCTGTGGAGTCCACAGATCCTGAGATGATCCTGTGGGGTCCACAGATCTTGAGATGATCCTGTGGGGTCCATAGATCCTGAGGTGTCAAGGATTTACATCCCTGCACCAATTAGGCATGTAAAATGCCTTTGCATACTATTCTGGCATTTAAACGCCGAGGTAATGCACGTTCTGGGCGTTCAACACCCATGTGTAGCATGTTTCTGGCGTTGAACGCCAGTTCCATGCTTGTTACTGGCGTTTAGCGCCAGCTTTGCTCAAGGCACATTCCTGGCGTTCAAACGCCAGGATGTTGCTTGTTTCTGGCGTTCAGCGCCAGATTCATGCTCTGTTCTGGCATTGAACGCCAGCCAGATGCTCTTTACTGGCGTTGAACGCCAGCCAGATGCTCCTTACTGGCGTTGAACGCCAGTATGTCCTCCCTCCAGGGTGTGATTTTTCTTCTGCTGTTTTTGATTCTGTTTTTAATTTTTATATTTTTTTCGTGACTCCACATGATCATGTACCTAATAAAACACAAAATAACAATGAAATAAAATTAAAATTAGATAAATAAAAATTGGTTGCCTCCCAACAAGCGCTCTTTTAATGTCATTAGCTTGACAGTGGGCTCTCATGGAGCCTCACAGATGATCAGGTCAATATTGTATAGTCCCAACACCAAACTTAGAGTTTGGATATGGGGTCTTAACACCAAACTTAGTGTTTGGTTGTGGCCTCCCAACACCAAACTTAGAGTTTGACTGTGGGGGCTCTATTTGACTCTGTACTGATAGAAGCTCTTCATGCTTACTTTCCTTTGTCACAGAGGTATGGCCATGTGCCTTAAACACAAGGTAGTCCCCATTCAATTGAAGGACTAATTCACCTCTGTTGACATCTATCACAGCTCCTGCTGTAGCTAGGAAAGGTCTTCCAAGGATGATGCACTCATCCTCTTCCTTCCTAGTGTCTAAGATTATGAAATCAGCAGGGATGTAAAGGCCTTCAACCTTTACTAACACGTCCTCTACTAATCCATAAGCTTGTCTTAATGACTTGTCTGCCAATTGTAATGAGAACAAGGCAGGTTGTAACTCAATGATCCCCAGCTTCTCCATTACAAAGAGTGGCATAAGATTTATCCCTGACCCCAGATCACATAGAGCTTTTTCAAAGGTCATGGTGCTTATGGTACAAGGTATTAAGAACTTGCCAGGATCTTGTCTCTTTTGAGGTAAAATTTGTTGAATCCAGGTGTCTAGTTCACTAATGAACAAGGGAGGTTCACTTTCTCAAGTCTCATTACCAAACAACTTGGCATTCAGCTTCATGATAGCTCTTAAATATTGAGCAACTTGCTCTCCAGTCACATCTTCATCCTCTTCAGAGGAAGAATAGTCTTCAGAGCTCATGAATGGCAGAAGGAGATTTAATGGAATCTCTATGGTCTCTATATGAGCCTCAGATTCCTTTGGATCCTTAATAAGAAACTCCCTCTTACTTGAGAAACGTCCCAAGAGGTCTTCCTCACTAGGATTTTTGTCCTCCTCCTCCCTTGTGCATTCGGCCATATTGATTACATCAATGGCCTTGCACTCTCCTTTTGGATTCTCTTCTGTATTGCTTGGGAGAATACTGGGAGGAGTTTCAATGACTTTCTTACTCAGCTGGCCCACTTGTGCCTCCAGATTTCTGATGGAGGATCTTGTTTTACTCATGAAACTGAAAGTGGCTTTTGACAGATCAGAGACTAAGTTTGCTAAATTAGAGGGGCTCTTTTCAGAATTTTCTGTCTATTGCTGAGAAGATGATGGAAAAGGCTTGTTATTACTGATCCTATTTCTTCCACCATTGTTAAAGCCTTGTTGAGGCTTTTGTTGATCCTTCCATGATAAATTTGAATGATTTCTCCATGATGAGTTATAGGTATTTCCATAAGGTTCACCCATGTAATTAACCTCTGCCATTGCAGGGTTTTCAGGATCATAAGCTTCTTCAGAAGCTGCCTCTTTAGTACTGTTGAATGCATTTTGCCATCCATTCAGACTTTGAGAGATCATGTTGACTTGCTGAGTCAACACTTTGTTCTGAGCCAATATGGCATTCAGAATATCAATTTCAATAACTCCTTTTCTCCGAGGCGTCCCATTATTCACGGAATTCCTCTCAGAAGTGTACATGAATTGGTTATTTGCAACCATGTCAATAAGTTCTTGAGCTTCTGCAGGTGTTTTCTTTAGGTGAATGGATCCACCTGCAGAATGGTCCAGTGACATTTTCAAAAACTCAGATAGACCATAATAGAATATATCTAATATAGTCCATTCTGAAAACATGTCAGATGGACACATTTTGGTCAGCTGCTTGTATCTTTCCCAAGCTTCATAGAGGGATTCACCATCCTTTTGCTTGAAGGTCTGAACATCCACTCTAAGCTTGCTCAGCTTTTAAGGAGGAAAGAATTTATCCAAGAAGGCCGTGACCAGCTTATCCCAAGAGTCCAGGCTATCTTTAGGTTGTGAATCCAACCATATTCTAGCTCTGTCTCTTACAGCGAAAGGGAAAAGCATGAGCCTGTAGACTTCAGGATCTACTCCATTTGTCTTAACAGTCTCACAAATCTGCAAGAACTCAGTTAAAAACTGGTAAGGATCTTCAGATGGAAGTCCATAAAACTTGCAATTCTGTTGCATTAAAGCAACTAGTTGAGGCTTAAGCTCAAAATTGTTGGCTCCAATGGCAGGAATGGAGATGATTCTTCCATCAAATTTGGACGTTGGTTTTGTGAAGTCACCAAGCATTCTCCTTGCATTATTGTTGTTGGGTTCGGCTACCATCTCCTTCTCTTGTTCGAAAATTTCTGAAAGGTTGTTTCTGGATTGTTGTAATTTAGCTTCTCTTAGTTTCCTCTTCAGAGTCCTTTCAGGTTCTGGATCAATTTCAACAAGAGTGCCTTTTTCCTCGTTCCTGCTCATATGAAAGAGAAGAAAACAAGAAAAGAAGAGGAATCCTCTATGTCACAGTATAGAGATTCCTTTATGTTAGTAAAGGAAGAAGAGAATAGAAGAAGGAAGAGTGAAGAATCCAAACACAGGGGGAAGAGTGAGTTCGGATTTTTGGATGAAGAGAGGTGAAGAGAAGTGTTAGTAAATAAATAATTAAATAGAATAAGAAAAGAGAGGGAGAATTCGAAAATTAATTTTTGAAAAGGAGTTAGTAATTTTGAAAATTAAAGATAAGATATGATTAAAAATAAAATTTAAAACAATTAAAAAGAAATTTTTTGAAAAAGGGATGAGATATTTTCGAAAATTAGAGAGGGAAAAGTAGTTAGGTGGTTTTAAAAAAGATAAGAAACAAACAAAAAGTTAATTAGTTGGTTGAAAAAGATATTAAAATCAAATTGAAAAGATAAGAAGATAAGAAGTTAGATAAGATCTTTTGAAATCAAATTTTTGAAAAAGTTAAAATTTTGAAAAAGATATGATAAAAAGATAAGATAAAAAGATAAGATAGAAAAAAAATATGATTGAAAAAGATTTTAATTTTAAAATTAAAATTTAATTACTTCACTAACAAGAAACTACAAGATAAGATTCTAGAATTTAAAGATTGAACCTTTCTTAACAAGAAAGTAACAAACTTCAAATTTTTGAACCAATCACATTAATTGTTGGTGAATTTTCGAAAATTTGATATAAAGATAAGAAAAAGATTTTGAAAATATTTTGAAAAAGATTTTTTTTTAATTTTCGAAAAAAAAAAGGAAAAAAATTGGAAAAGATATGATTTTTGAAAAAGATTTTGAAAAGATAAGATTTTTAAAATTTGAAAATTTGACTTGACTTGTAAGAAACAACTAATTTTGAAAATTTTTGACTAAGTCAACTCAAATTTTCGAAATTTGAGAGAAAAAAGGAAAAGATTTTTTTATTTTGAATTTTTAATGATGAGAGAGAAAAACAACAAAAATACTCAATGCATGAAATTTTTAGATCAAAACAATGAATGCATGCAAGAATGCTATGAATGTCAAGATGAACACCAAGAACACTTTGAAGATCATGATGAACATCAAGAACATAATTTTGAAAAATTTTTGATGCAAAGAAAATATGCAAGATAAATCTGTAATGCATGGACTCTAATAAACAAAAAATGCATATGAAAAACAACAAACAACACAAAACAAGAAAATATCAAGATCAAACAAGAAGACTTACCAAGAACAACTTGAAGATCATGAAGAAGACTTTGAATGCATGGAATTTTCGAAAATATGCTAGAAAAAATTTTTTTAAGCATGCAATTGACACCAAACTTAAAAATTGACTCAAGACTCAAACAAGAAACACAAAATATTTTTGGTTTTTATGATTTTCTAATTTTTTGTATTTTTATTAATTTTTTTTTGAAAATATTCTTTAGAAAAACGAAAATAAGAGAAAAATTTTGAAAACTTTTTTAAAAGAAAATAAAAAGAAAATTACCTAATCTGAGCAACAGGATGAACCGTCAGTTGTCCATACTCGAACAATCCCCGGCAACTGCGCCAAAAACTTGGTGCACGAAATTGTGATTCATATGTTATTATATTTTGTAAAATTCATTGCTTTTTCTTTCCCTGGCAATGGCGCCAAAAACTTGGTGTCAATGCCATGGTTCACAACTTCGCACAACTAACCAGCAAGTGCACTAGGTCATCTAAGTAATACCTTACGTGAGTAAGGGTCGATCCCACGGAGATTGTTGGTATGAAGCAAGCTATGGTCATCTTGTAAACCCCAGTCAGGTAGAGTCAAACGTAATTGGATTGGATATTTAAAAGATAAATAAAATAAAGGGATAGAAATACTTGTGTAAATTAATGGTGGGAATTTCAGATAGGCGTATGGAGATGTTGTGCTCCTCCTGCATCTCTGCTTTCCTACATCTTCCTTCTTCCTTCTCATCACTCCTTTCTATGGCAAGCTGTATGTAGGGCATCACCATTGTCAATGGCTACATCCCATCCTCTCAGTGAAAAAGGTCCAAGTGCTCTGTCACAGCACGGCTAATCATCTGTCGGTTCTCAATCAGGTTGGAATAGAATCCCTTGATTCTTTTGCGTCTGTCACTAACGCCCAGCCTTCAGGAGTTTGAAACTCGTCACAGTCATTCAATCCCAGAATCCTACTCGGAATACCACAGACAAGGTTAGACTTTCTGGATTCCCATGAATGCCGCCATCAATTCTAGCTTATACCACGAAGATTTTGATTAAGGAATCCAAGAGATATGCGTCCGGCCTAAGGTAGAATGGAAGTGGTTGTCAATCACGCGCGTTCATAGGTGAGAATGATGATGAGTGTCACGGATCATCACATTCATCAAGTTGAAGTGCAACGAATATCTTAGAACAGAAATAAATCGAATTGGATGGAAAAGAGTAGTAATTGCATTAAAACTTGAGGTACAGCAGAGCTCCACACCCTTAATCAATAGTGTGTAGAAACTCCACCGTTGAAAATATATAAGTGAAAGGTTCAGGTATGGCCAAATGGCCAGCCCCCATGGTCTAAGGACTAGGCGTCCAGAGATCTCTAATACACTAGTAAAAAGTTCTATTTATAATAAACTAGCTACTAGGGTTTACAGAAGTAAGTAATTGATGTATAAATCCACTTCCGGGGCCCACTTGGTGTATGTTTGGACTGAGCTTGATCTATCCACGAGCTGAGGCTTTTATTGGAGTCGAACGCCAAGTTGTAACATGTTTTGGGCGTTCAACTCCCGGTCGTGACGTGTTTCTGGCGTTTTACTCCAGACAGCAACATGGAACTGGCGTTGAGCACCAGTTTACGTCGTCAATTCCCGAATAAAGTATGTACTATTATATATTGCTGGAAAGCTCTGGATGTCTATTTTCCAACGCCATTGAGAGCGCGCCATTTGGAGTTCTGTAACTCTAGAAAATCTATTTCGAGTGCAGGGAGGTCAGATTCCAACAGCATCAGCAGTCCTTTGTCAGCCTCCTTCTCAGAGTTTTGCTCAAGTCCCTCAATTTCAGCCAGAAATTACCTGAAATTACAGAAAAACACACAAACTCATAGTAAAGTCCAGAAATGTGAATTTAACATAAAAACTAATGAAAACATCCCTAAAAGTAGCTTGAACTTACTAAAAACTACCTAAAAACAATGCCAAAAAGCGTATAAATTATCCGCTCATCACTCTGTCTCTTACAGAAAAAGGGAACAGCATAAGTCTGTAGACCTCAGGGTCAACACCATTGGTCTTGACAGTGTCACAGATTTGCAAGAATTCAGCTAAAAACTGATGAGGATCTTCCAATGGAAGTCCATGGAACTTGCAATTCTGTTGCATTAGAGAAACTAATTGAGGCTTAAGCTCAAAGTTGTTTGCTCCAATGGCAGGGATATAGATGCTTCTCCCATAGATGTCGGGAGTAGGTGCAGTAAAGTTACCCAGCACCTTCCTTGTATTGTTGGCATTATTGTTGTTTTCGGCTGCCATGACTTCTTCTTGTTTGAAGATTTCTGTTAGGTCCTCTACAGAAAGTAGTGCTTTAGCTTCTCTTAGCTTTCGCTTCAAGGTCCTTTCAGGTTCAGGGTCAGCCTTAACAAGAATGCATTTGTCTTTGCTCCTGCTCATATGAAAGAGAAAAGAACAAGAAAATATGGAATCCTCTATGTCACAGTATAGAGATTCCTTGAGATGTCAGAGGAAAAGAAGAATAGAAGGAGAAGGTAGAAGAAGAAGAATTCGAACTTATCAAGAGAGATAGAGTTCGAATTGTTGATAGTGGAGAAGTGTTAGTCCTTAAATAGAAGGATGTGAAAAGAGGGAAAGAATTTTCGAAAATGAATTAAAATATTTTGAAGAAATTTTGAAAAATTGAAGAATGATTTTCGAAAATTAAAGTTGGGAAAGAAATAAAGTGATTTTTGAAAAAGATTTTGAAATTAGAAATCAAAAAGATTGAAAAATATTTGAAAAAATATGTGATTAAGAAGATATGATTGAAGAGTTATGGTTTTAAAAAGATATGATTGAGAAACAATTTAAAAAGATTTGATTTTTAAAATTAATGACTTGGCTAACAAGAAATTTAAAGGATATGATTCAAACATTAAACCTTTCTTAACAGAAAAGGCAACATACTTGAAATGTTGAATCAAATCATTAATTGTAGGCAAGTATTTTTGAGAATGGAAAGAAATTGATTTTGAAAATATATGATTGAAAAGATATGGTTTGAAAAAGATTTGATTTTGAAAAATTATGAAAACTTGAAAAAAAAATTGAATTAAAAACAAAATATTCCCTCTTGTATCATCCTGGCATTAAACGCTCAGAATGGTATCCATTCTGGCGTTTAACGCCCAAAATGCTACCCTTTTGGGCGTTAAACGCCCAGCCAGGTACCCTGGTTGGCGTTTAAACGCTAGTTTTCCTTCTTCACTGGGCGTTTTGAACGTCTAGCTTTTTCTGTGTAATTCCTCTACTGCATGTTCTGAATCTTCAATTCTCTGTATTATTGACTTCAAAAGATACAAATTAAAAAAAGAATTTTTTGAATTTTTAATGATGAGGAATAATTAAAATGCCACAAAGATCAAATAAACAATGCATGCAAGACACCAAACTTAGAAGTTTGTATACTATTGACACTAACAAATTGAGAATGAATATGAGAATCAACAAAACACTCAAGACAAGAGAATTTAAAGATCAGAGCAAGGAAATCATCAAGAACAACTTGAAGATCAATGAAGAACATAATGCATGTAATTTTCGAAAATTAGAAGAATAAAGACATGCAATTGACACCAAACTTAAAATTAGACTCAAACAAGAAACATAAAAATATTTTTGATTTTAAGATTTTATAAAAAATTTTTGTGCTTTTTCGAAAATTGAGTGGAAAAGAAAAACAAGGGTTCAAAATTCTTAATGAGAATTCCAAGAATCATTGCAATGCTAGTCTAAGACTCCGGTCCAGGAATTAGACATGGCTTCACAGCCAGCCAAGCTTTCAGTGAAAGATCCGGTCCAAAACACTAGACATGGCCAATGGCCAGCCAAGCTTTAGCAGATCATTGCTCACAACAGCAAAATTGATAGAAATCAACAAGCTCTGGTGATGATAAGTTGAAACCTCGGTCCAAAAGATTAGACATGGCTTCACAGCCAGCCATACTTCAACAAATCATCATGAAACTCTAGAATCCATTCTTAAAAACTCTGAAGAACAAAATAGAAATATTTTCTTGTTTTTTTTTGAAAAATTTTCGAAAAGTAAAAAGCTTAAAAATAAAATAAAATTACCTAATCTAAGCAACAAGATGAACCGTCAGTTGTCCAAACTCAAACGATCCCCAACAACGGCGCCAAAAACCTGGTGCATGAAATTGTGATCATCAATGGCGCCATCAACATGGTACGCTCAATTGCAATCTCAACTCTTTATCACAACTTCGCACAACTAACCAGCAAGTGCACTGGGTCGTCCAAGTAATAAACCTTACACGAGTAAGGATCGATCCCACGGAGATTATTGGTATGAAGCAAGCTATGGTCATCTTGTAAATCTCAGTCAGGCGGATTCAAATGGTTATGGAGGATTAATGATTAAAAGATAAATAAAACATAAAATAAAGATATAGATACTTATGTAATTCATTGGTGAGAATTTCAGATAAGCGTATAGAGATGCTTTGTCCCTTCCGTCTCTCTGCTTTCCTACTGTCTTCATCCAATCCTTCTTACTCCTTTCCATGGCAAGCTGTATGTTGGGCATCACCGTTGTCAATGGCTACAGTCCCGTCCTCTCAGTGAAAATATTCAACGCGCTCTGTCACAGCACGGCTATTCATCTGTCAGTTCTCGATCATGTTGGAATAGAATCCAGTGATTCTTTTGCGTCTGTCACTAACGCCCCACAATCGCGAGTTTGAAGCTCGTCACAGTCATTCAATCCCTGAATCCTACTCAGAATACCACAGACAAGGTTTAGACCTTCCGGATTCTCAAGAATGGATGCCAATGGATTCTAGCTTATACCACGAAGATTCTGATTAAGGAATCCAAGAGATATCCACTCAATCTAAGGTAGAACGGAGGTGGTTGTCAGGCACACGTTCATAGGTGAGAATGATGATGAGTGTCACGGATCATCACATTCATCAAGTTGAGGAACAAGTGATATCTTAGAACAAGAATAAGCTGAATTGAATAGAAGAACAATAGTAATTGCATTAATACTCGAGGTACAGCAGAGCTCCACACCTTAATCTATGGTGTGTCGAAACTCTACCGTTGAAAATACATAAGAACAAGGTCTAGGCATGGCCGAATGGCCAGCCTCCCAAAGAGGGTTCAATCATAAAAACATGATCAAAAGATGATCCGAAGATTGAAATATTTTCCAAATACAATAGCAAATGGTCCTATTTACAGAGAACTAGTAGCCTAGGGTTTACAGAAATGAGTAAATGACGTAAAAATCCATTTCCGGGCCCACTTGGTGTGTGCTTGGGCTGAGCATTGAAGCTTCCATATCTAGAGACTTTTCTTGGAGTTAAACGCCAGCTTTTGTGCTAGTTTGGGCGTTTAACGCCCACTTTTGTGCCAGTTCCGGCGTTTAACGCTGAGAATTCTGAAGCTGACTTGGAACGCCTGTTTAGGCTATCAAATCTTGGGCAAAGTATAGACTATTATATATGGATGGAAAGCCCTGGATGTCTAATTTCCAACGCAATTGAGAGCGCTCCAATTGGATTTTTGTAGCTCCAGAAAATCCATTTTCAGTGCAGGAAGGTCAGAATCCAACAGCATCTGCAGCCCTTTTCAGCCTCTGAATCAGATTTTTGCTCAGGTCCCTCAATTTCAGTCAGAAAATACCTGAACTCACAGAAAAATACACAAACTCATAGTAAAGTCCAGAAAAGTGAATTTTAAATAAAAACTAATAAAAATTTAATAAAAACTAACTAAAACATACTAAAAGCATACTAAAAACAATGCCAAAAAGCGTATAAATTATCCGCTCATCAGTGGGTAAAGACCATGATAAACCACACAATTAAACACATTGTAAACCATAAAATAGTGGTTTATCACCCATATATCAAACAACTCAATCTCTAAGATCCCTTGTTGAGGCATGGCATAACCGTGAGACAGATTACCAGCTCTCTGGCAACTGTCACAGTTACGTACAAACTCTCTGGAGTCTCTATATAGAGTAGGCCAGTAGAAGCCACACTGGAGAACCTTAGTGGCTGTTTGCTCACTCCGAAATGTCCTCCATATTACGATCCATGGCAATGCCATAGGATCTTCTGCGCCTCTTCTCTAGGTACACATCAACGGATTATTCTGTCTGCACACCTCTTGAAGAGATATGGTTCATCCCACAAGTACTTTGCATCAGAAACCAATTTTTTGTTTGCTGTTTACTATACTCTTTGGGTATGAATCTCACAGCTTTATAGTTTGCAATATCTGCAAACCACGGTACTTCCTAAATGGCAAAGAGTTGCTCATCCGGAAAGGTTTCAGAGATCGCAGTAGGAGGGAGGGGCACCCCTGCTACTGGTTCTATCCGGGACAAGTGATCTGCTACTTAGTTCTCTGTCCTTTTTCTGTCTCTTATTTCTATATCAAACTCTTGCAGAAGCAACACCCATCTTATGAGTCTGGGTTTTGAATCCTGCTTTGTGAGGAGATATTTTAGAACAGCATGGTCAGTGTACACAATCACTTTTGATCCTACTAAATAAGATATGAACTTGTTAATGGCATAAACCACTGTAAGTAACTCCTTCTCTGGGGGTTGTGTAATTCTTTTGTGTGTCATTTAACACACGACTAGCATAATAAATGACATGCAGAAGCTTGTCATGCCTCTGTCCTAATACTGCACCAATGGCATGGTCACTGGCATCACAGATTAGTTCGAATGGTAATATCTAGTCTAGTGCAGAAATGACTGGTGCTGTGACCAGCTTAGCTTTCAGAGTCTCAAAGGCCTGCAAACATTCTGTGTCAAAGACAAATGGTGTATCGGCAGCTAGCAGATTGCTCAGAGGTTTGGCAATTTTCGAAAAATCCTTTATAAACCTCCTATAGAATCCTGCATGCCCCAGAAAGCTTCTGATTGCCTTAACATTGGCAGATGGTGGTAATTTTTCAATTAATTCTACCTTAGCTTGATCCACCTCTATTCCCTTGTTCAAAATTTTGTGCCCAAGGACAATTCCTTCAGTCACCATAAAGTGACATTTCTCCCAGTTTAAAACCAGGTTAGTCTCTTGGCAACTTTTCAGAACAAGTGCTAGATGGTCAAGACAGGAGCTGTATGAGTCTCCAAATACTGAGAAGTCATCCATGAAGACTTCCAAAAATTTCTCTACCATATCAGAGAAGATAGAGAGCATACATCTCTGAAAGGTTGCAGGTGTATTGCACATACCAAATGGCATCCTTTTGTAGGCAAATACTCCAGATGGACATGTGAATGCTGTTTTCTCTTGATCCTGAGGGTCCACTGTAATTTAGTTGTAACTTGAATATTCATTCAAAAAGCAGTAGTAATCATGACCTGCTAGTTTCTCTAGCATCTGGTCTATGAATGGTAAAGGAAAATGATCCTTTCTGGTGGCTGTATTGAGCCTTCTGTAGTCAATACACATACACCACCCTATAACTGTTCTTGTAGGAACTAGTTCATTCTTTTTATTATGAACCACTATCATGCCTCTCTTCTTGGGGACAACTTGGACAGGGCTCACCCAGGGGCTATCAGAAATAAGATAGATAATCCCAGCCTCTAGTAATTTAGTGACCTCTTTCTGCACCACCTCCTTCATGGCTGGATTCAGCCGCCTCTGTGGTTGAACCACTAGCTTAGCGTTATCCTCCAATAGGATCTTGTGCATACATCTGGCTAGGCTAATGCCCTTAAGATCACTTATGGACTACCCAAGAGCTGTCTTGTGTGTCCTTAGCACCTGAATTAGTGCTTTCTCTTCCTGTGGCTCTAAAGCAGAGCTTATGATCACGGGAAAAGTGTCATTCTCTCCCAGAAATGCATATTTCAGGGTTGGTGGTAGTGGTTTAAGTTTGGGTTTAGGAGGCTTCTCCTCTTCCTGAGGAGTTATCAAAGGTTCTTTTGTTTTCTCTGGTTCCTCCAGATCAGGCTGGACATCTTTAAAAATGTCATCTAGCTCTTCCACCAGGGAGTCAATAATGTTAACGCTCATGCAGTTGTTTGGGGTGTCTGGATGCTGCATATCTTTGACAGCATCCAACTTAAACTCATCCTCATTGACTCTCAGGGTCACCTGCCCTTTTTGGATATCAATGAGGGTTCAACCAGTTGCTAGGAAAGGTCTTCCGAGAATGAGCGTTGCACTCTTGTGCTCCTCCATTTCCAGTACTACAAAGTCAGTGGGAAAGGCAAATGGCCCAACCTTGACAATCATGTCCTCAATTATGCCTGATGGCATTTTAATGGAGCCATAAGCAAGTTGGAAACAAATTCGGGTTGGTTTGACATCTTCAGTTAAACCAAGCTTTCTGATAGTGGATGCAGGTATCAGGTTGATACTTGCCCCAAGATCACATAGAGCTGTCTTGGTACAAGCACCCTCCAATGTGCATGGTATCATAAAGTTTCCAGGATCTTTAAGCTTCTCTGGTAAGCTTTTCAGAATGACTGCACTGCATTCTTCAGTGAGGAAAACTTTTTCAATTTCTCTCCAATCCTTCTTATAACTTAAGATCTCTTTCATGAACTTAGCATAAGAGGGTATTTGCTCAAGTGCCTCTGCAAACAGAATCTTTATTTCAAAAGTCCTGAGATAGTTTGCAAAGCGGAAAAATTGTTTATCCTGTTCCGCTTGGCAGAGTTTTTGAGGATAAGGCATCTTGGCTTTATATTCTTCAACCTTAGTTGTTGTAGGTTTATTTCCTATAGAGGTGGTTGGAGAAGCCTGTAGAACCTATGCACAATTACTCAAGAGGGGGGTGAATTGAGTATTGCAATAACAATGAATCTTTTTACGAAAGTTAAAGACAATATACAAAAGTGTTATTGTACTAGTATTTTTCCAAGAGCTTAACTCAATTGCTAAGCATTTATAAGGAGCTTTTACTTTCCAATAGACACCAACTCAAATAAATTGATCAAGCTTTTCACCAATCGGACTTAAGCCACTCCTTAAGTACTTACGAAGCTACTTTTCGATCACAATTTATTTGCTCAAAGGTAAAAGACAATAATATTGAAGAGATGAGTTTGGAGAAATGCAAACGCTATTTAGAGTGGTTCGGCACAATCCTTGTCCTACGTCCACTTTCTTTCTCAATCGCAATTGAAAAGTTCCACTATAGCCAAGCTTCAAGGTGCTCGCGCAAAACCTTTTACAATCCGAGTCCTTAGTTTCTAACACCTCACGGTATATGATCACCACTCGTATACTAACCCACTCCACTTAGAGATACCTTCTCTAAGATTTTCCTTGAGTACTTAGTATACCTCTTTGGTATCCTCACCGACTATAGTGTTTATAACTCTTGACTCAACCTTGGAGATCACACTCCAATTTACAAGGTGTACAAGAAAACAATTCTCAAAGAATTGTTGAGATGAAATGAGTACTCTCTAGAAGAGTGTATGATTACAAGTTTAGCACTATTGAACCAATTGATATTGCTCTCTCAAATTGTGTATTATATCACTTTAAAAAATGTGTAGAATGAAAGAATATGAACAAGATAGTTTCCAAATACTCAAAATTGTGAAATAAGGCTTCAATCCATCCATTTATAGATTCCCCAAACCTTAGAAACGTTGGGGAATTAATGGGATGGAGCCTTTATGTCAAAACTAGCCGTTTTTTATGTTTTTGAATTATTTGCATCGATGCATAACACTTTGCATCGATGCAAATGTGTCTTTGACGCTGAAATTTGAATTTTCAGCTAGGTTGCATCGATGCAAACATCTTTGCATTGATGCAACAAGTCGTTGCATGCTTTGCATCGATGCAAGATGAGTGTGCATCGATGCAAACCTTAAAGAATGGCTTAAAATCACTTCAAAATGCTTAGGATTGATCTCAAACTTGTTGGAGTCAATTCCTATGCTTTTGTACCTTTGAAAATAAGTTTTTAAACCATTTGGCTAGCATCGAATTGCAAGATGTGCATCAAAACATTTTGTGAGTGTGTGTTGAGAGATTTAGCAATTGGTTCTTAACAAGAAGTTACCTAAGTCCTAAGACACTATACTTGTCTTCAAATGTTGTGGACTTGAGTTTCTTATTGTTGTTGTGTTGCTTTCAACTCTTCATTCCTCAACGTTGAATGTTGGTTGATCTTTCAATCATGCTTGTTCATTCAAGTTGTTTGTTGGTTTGTCTTTCATGTCGTTTGTTGGTTTGTCATTCATCAAAACCTATGAATACAAATTTCACATACAAGCAACATGATTTACAATTTCCCCCTTTTTGATAATTGCAAACCAATTTTGAGGATATGTATTTATAAATGATTTTGAAAGCAACAATAATGCACTTTGTTTTATAGAAAGCTTTGGAGAAGACTTCACAGAAAAAATTTTGCAGGAGTTCCCCCTAAATATGTGCATTTGTTCTTTTAAAGGTCGTTTATCAAAGCAAACGATTTAGATATCAAAGTTTTTGCTTAGCGGAAGTCTTTTTGAAATCATTGTTTCGCAAACTTATTTCTTCTTTTCAAATCCTCAAAAAAATTCAAAACTTCAAACTTTTCTTCCTTTTTCAAAAGTATATTCTCAAACTTTTCTTCCTTTTTCAAAAGTTCAAAACTTCAAATATCCTCAAACTTTTCTTCCCCATTTTGACATTATCAAAAAAAAAGGGAGTTTGAAATGTGTCATAGAAGCATGCATAAAACAATGAAAAAAAAAATTTTTTTTTAAATCAATTTCTCTATTAATCTCAAGGATGAGATATTTCCCCTTTCAAAAGGAATTTGATTTCCTCTTTTTATATATAATAAGCATGCATAATTCCCCCTAAAATATATCAAGGCATGCACATTAACTTAAAATAGGGGTACCAAGCCTATTTTGAGTTATTCACCAAATAAGCATACAAGCATTAATCATTAAACAAAATTATGAAGGAAATATCAAAGTATTTAAACCATAATAGAAATCCTTAACTTACTAGGAGTTAGTTTAACAATTCATATAATCAAATAAGAATAAAGCAATAAAAAGTGACTTGATGAAGAGGAGACAATCAATCTTGGTCTTCATCATCATCAGTATCCTCTTCATATGGTAGGTGGATGCCGAAATGCTCATATAAGTCATCAATACGACGATCCAAGCGACCCGTGCGATGATCTACACGAGACACACGACGATTAAGTGCTTCAAGTTGCCTACCATGCTCTACTTCAATCCTTTGGATGTTTTGGTTGATGGATTGTAATTCTCTCATTACATCAACCAAGGAGGGTGGTTCTTGAGCTTGAGGTGCTTGTGGAGGAGCTTGCTCTTGAGGATCTTGTTCATCAACATTTCTTCTTCCCATTTTGTTGAGAAGATGAGTGTTGATACAAGATTGAGGTGGTACTTCCTTGGCAATCTCATTTGATACATCAATACCAACATAATCAAAGACTTTAGACCATAGGCAAAGGAATCCTAATCCACCATTCCTATCCTTCATCTTGAGCCTAATCATATGTTGTACTATAAAGTATGGCCAATTAATCTTAATCCCATTTATCATAGCCCACATGACAATCAAATCTTCATCATTTACATTCGCATGCCCGGATATTCTAGGTTGCAATACATAGGTGACTAGATATAACAAAGTTCTATGTTCCGCACTCATTGAATTGCAACTAATTTTGGAGTGAGCTCCTTGTACAAGGTTGAACAAATGCATGGCATTTTCCTTTGAATAACCCCATTCATCAATTGGGGTTTTACCACCTTGAAACAAGTCACCTTGATTTGGCAACTCCCAAATGGTGGCTAACTCATCACCATCTAGCCTATAATCCTTTCTTTCTATCTTGAAGAATAATGTGAAATTTGATTCATCTTCCTCATCAATCTCAATCATGAGTGTACTATAGGCTATGGCAACTAAATCCGGATAATATTTACTCTTAATTTGAACAAAATCCATGAGGCCTTGTTGAACTAGAATAGCCTTAAGAGTATCAAACTTATGAATGACAAGAAGGGTCGGATCCAAATACCTCGGAGGAATTTCCTTTCTTCCGGTGAGCCTTGCCTCATAGAATTGAAGATCTTCATTAGAAGCAAAGTACCTTGCCAAAGGATGATTATTTGGAGGTGGAACCACACTTGAGGAGCCTTTTGACTTCTTCATGGTTCTCTTGATTCTAGGCATTGTGGATGATTTTGTTTTATGGGTTTTGTAGAAGAGAATGTGGGGACTTCAAATATGTAGTTTGTTTGTAGTGGGTATCAAAGTTTTGTGAGTTGTATGAAGCTATATGTGAGCTTGTTTTGGAGGTTATGGAGGTTTGAATTTGGGGATATGAGTTGTGAGGTTGAAGATGATGAAAAAGTGGGGTTTTGTTGCTCAAAAATGCCAAATTCACGTGTTTTTGTGCAATTTGGTCGAGTTTGCATCGATGCAATAGGCTTTGCATCGATGCACATAGCACGTCGTGTGCTTTGCATCGATGCAGAGCTTGGCTGCATCGATGCAACATACATCATTTCGCCCAAAATCACCAAATTTTCATCCTTTGGTGGTTCTTTCTTCAATCCTTTGAGTTTCATCATGTATATACTCACTTAAACCATGATAAACTTCAATTTGTTGATCCTCCATTGTTTATAATCTTCAAATTCTTCAATCTACCTCAAGATTAATCACTCATTCATCAACTTATAAACCTACAAAACAATGGCTAATTGGATATCTCCAATGCTTAAGTTAGTAAGAGATACAAAAAAAAAACAATATGAATACAATGAATTCAAACAAATTATATTAGATTAGAATCCAAGATACCAAGTTCATTTCGGATGTTAAAAAAACTTTCTTTACATAAAGGTTTAGTGAAGATGTCCGCTAGTTGTTTACTAGTTTCGACAAATTCAATAACCACATCACCCTTTTCAACATGGTCTCTTATGAAGTGATGTCTAATCTCAATATGCTTGGTTCTTGAATGTTGAACCGGATTCTTGGTTAAATTTATTGCACTAGTATTATCACATTTGATAGGAATGTGATCAAGCATGAGTCCATAGTCCATAAGTTGTTGTTTCATCCATAAAATTTGGGCGCAACAACTACCGGCGGCTACATACTCGGCTTCGGCGGTAGACAAGGCTACACTTACTTGTTTCTTACTATGCCATGAAACAAGAGAGTTTCCTAACAAGTGATAAGTGCCGCTAGTGCTTTTCCTATCCAATTTGCAACCGGCAAAATTGGAATCGAAATAACCAATCAAATCACAAGTGGATCCTTTCGGATACCACAATCCAACATTAATGTTCCTATGAGATACTTCATAATCCTTTTTACCGCACTTAAGTGAGATTCCTTAGGATTAGCTTGGTATCTCGCACACATGCATACACTAAACATGATATCTGGCCTACTTGCCGTTAGATAAAGTAATGATCCTATCATGCCTCTATACTTCTTTACATCTATGCTTTTACCTTGTTCATCTTTGTCAAGGTAGCAAGTAGTGCTCATTGGTGTGTCCATTGCCTTAGCATTGTCCATTCCAAATCTTTTGAGCAGTTCCTTGCAATATTTGGTTTGGCTAACGAAAGTTCCTTCTTTTCCTTGTTTGATTTGCAGACCAAGGAAGAAGTTGAGTTCGCCCATCATGGACATTTCAAATTCACTTTGCATGAGGTTTGAGAAAAACTTGCAAAGTGATTCGTTAGTTGAACCAAATATTATGTCATCGACATAAACTTGTACCAAAAGGATATTTTTGTTTTCAATCAAGATAAATAAAGTTGTATCAACCTTCCCTCTTCTAAAACCCTTTTCTATTAAAAACTTGCTCAAACGTTCATACCAAGCTCTTGGAGCTTGTTTAAGACCATAAAGAGCTTTCTTGAGTTTGAAAACATGATTAGGATTTTCATAATCCTCAAAACCGGGAGGTTGTTCAACATATACTTCTTCTTTAATGAAACCATTAAGAAAGGCACTCTTAACATCCATTTGATAAAGTTTGAAGTTATAAGAGGATGCAAAAGCAAGTAGCATCCTAATTGCTTCTAATCTAGCTACGGGAGCATAAGTTTGGTCATAATCAATGCCTTCCTCTTGATTATAACCTTTAGCTACTAATCTAGCTTTGTTTCTAACAATTGTACCATTTTCATCGAGTTTATTTCTAAAAACCCATTTTGTTCCTACAATTGTTTGATTACTTGGTTTAGGCACCAATTCCCAAACGTCATTTCGTTTGAATTGGTTAAGCTCCTCTTGCATTGCCATAGCCCAATGTTCATCATTAATTGCGGACTCAATGGTAGATGGTTCAATTTGAGAAACAAAAGCACTATATGCAAATAAATTTCTAAAAGTGGATCGAGTTGTTACCCCTTTCGAAACATCACCAATGACGTTGTCTAGAGGATGATCCTTTGAAGTATGCCAATCCTTTGGAAGTGCATTTATTTGTACTTGTGATGGTTCAATTTCTTCAACTTGAACGCTATCCTTTGTTGAGCTTGTAGAGGCTTCATTTAAATCTTTTTCTTTGTCTTCACCATTCAAATTTAGTGAATCAAAGTTTTCTACATTTTCATCAAAATCTTTTCTAGCACAACAACGGTTAGTTTCATCAAAAGCGACATGAATACTTTCTTCCATAGTCATGATGCGTTTATTATATACTCTAAAAGCTTTGCTAGTTAAAGAGTAGCCTAAGAAGATTCCTTCATCAGCCTTAGCATCAAATTTGCCTAAGTTATCTTTTCCATTGTTTAGAATAAAGCATTTACAACCAAAGACGTGAAGGTGGGAAATATTTGGCTTTCTTCCTTTGTACAATTCGTACGGTGTTTTCTTAAGAATAGGTCGAATGATAATCCTATTCATAACATAACACGCGGTACTAACCGCATCCGCCCAAAAGTACTTAGGAATATTAGCCTCATTGAGCATAGTTCTCGCCATTTCTTCTAAATGACGATTTTTCCTTTCAACCACACCATTTTGTTGTGGTGTTCTAGGAGAGGAAAAATTATGCTCAATGCCATTTTCTTCACAAAAAGTTTCAAAAAGATTATTTTCAAATTCTCTACCATGATCACTTCTAATAGATGATATATGCAAATTCTTTTCATTTTGAATAACTTTGGCTAATCTTTTGAATGCTCGAAATGCATCACTCTTGTTTGCTAGGAACAAGATCCATGTAAATCGAGAGTAATCATCAACAATAACTAAAGCATAGTAATTGCCACCAAAGCTCATAGTCCTAGAAGGACCAAATAAATCCATGTGCAAAAGTTGTAATGGCCTTGTTGTTGAAACAATGTTTTTGGATTTAAAAGAGGCCTTTACTTGTTTTCTCTTTTGACATGCGTCGCAAAGGACGTCTTTTTCAAAACGTAGTTTTGGTAAGCCAATTACTAACTCTTTAGAGACCAAGTTGTTAAGATGGTCCATGTTAGCATGAGCTACTCTACGATGCCATAACCAAGTTTCATCATTTTTACTAACAAGGCATTTCACATCATTTGAGGAAACTTCATTTAGATTAATCATGTATACATTGTTAACACGGTGCCCAATTAGCACAATTTCATTAGTATCTTGCCTTTTTATCAAACAACATTTTGAATCAAAGGTGACTAAGTTTCCTTTGTCACAAAGTTGGCTAACACTAATGAGATTATGTTTGAGACCTTTGACAAGTATAACATTATCTATGGAGGTAGAAGGATTTTTACCAACTTTTCCAACGCCGATTACTTTGCCGGTGTTGTTGTCTCCATAGATCACGTTTCCTCCGTTTGTAGGCTCTATTGCGGTGAACTTTGATTCATCGCCGGTCATGTGTTTGGAGCATCCACTATCAACATACCAATTTGTATCCTTAGCTCCAACACGTACCTACAAAATAATTAAAATTGGGATTTAGGTACCCAAGTGAATTTGGGTCCTTGATGGTTAGTATGAGCATAATGCCTATAAGGTGCCCATCTCGTATCTTGACTACGAAAGTTTATATGTTTAATTCTAGTAAAGCATACGGGTGCTATATGACCTACTTTATTACAATAATGACATATGACATTTGGATTATGCATCCTATGCATGTTTCTAAATGGTTGCCTAGGTTGTTTCCTAAATGCAACATCTTTTGATCTATATGCATTGTGATTATAATTTCTAAATGAAGCATGTTGAGGAGGATGTTTAAAGGCTTCATTCCTTTTAGGCATGCTTACCTTTTGGGCTTGCGGTTGCCTAATAGGAGTTTTAGCATTTTTAAATTTTCCTTTTTCAAAACCCAAACCTTCCTTATTATGAACATGCTTTTGGTTTTTCAACATTTTATCTAAGTTCTTTGAAGATTCATTGAACTTAGCTAAAGTGTTCTTAAGATTTGTAATTTCATTTTCATGCATTTTACAAGATTTGTATGGATCACTACTTGTGCTACACTTATCTTTTCCAAGATTGATATTCTCGTTTTTCAACATCTCATTTTGTTTTAAAAGTTCCATATTCTTTTTCTTTAGGAGAGAATAATCTTGGGTAAGTTTTGTGTACACCTCAAGTAAGGCATCATATTCATCTTGTAAATTAAAAGAAGTGGAGTTGTCATCACTAACCTTTTCTTCGCTTGCCATTAAGCAAAGATTTGCAACCTCGTCGTCATCGGAGTCGGATTCATCCTCGTTCTCCCATGATATGTATGCTTTCTCCTTCTTCTTAAATTTCTTGTTTTTGTCCTCCTTTTGAAGTTTTGGACAATTGGGTTTGATGTGTCCAACTTCTCCACACTCATAGCATTTTGGTACCTTTGTTTTGCTCTTGAAGTTTTTCTTCATTGCAAACTTATTGAATCTTTTTAATAAGAGTGCAAATTCTTCATCTCCTTCTTCTTCATTATCATCACTCTCTTCTTGCAGTGAAGTTGTTTTAAGGGCGAGACTTTTCTTCTTGCTTTCTTTACCTTTTTGTCTATTTAGCATAGTCATTTCATAGGTGAGTAGATTACCTCGTAGTTGATCAAATGTAAGTTGATCATAGAGCCTTCCTTCCACAATGGCGTTCACTTTGGAGTTCCATTTTGGTGTAAGGCTTGTAAGCACCTTGGTCACAATTTGTTTATCATTGTATTTTGTGCCAAGCATGCTTAGATTGTTGAAGATCTTGGAGAGTCTTTCAAGAGCTTCTTCAATGCTCTCTTCATCTTTCATTTTAAAATTTTCCCATTCATGAACCAACATAAATACCTTTGATTCTTTAACGTGGTCGGTTCCTTCGTAAGTGATTTGGAGTTTATCCCAAATCTCTTTAGCGGTTTCACATGTAGAGATCTTCATATAATCATGCTCGTTAAGTGCACAATGAATGAAGTTGATGGCTTTATCATTCATTGCCACTTTCTTCCAATCATCGTCACTATATTCATCTTCTCCTTTCGGTACTTGCTTTGAGACGGAGACTTCTCCTTCTTTAGCGCTTGTTGTCTTTGTTGGAATGTGATTTCCATTTTCAATCACTTTCCAAATTCTCACATCTTGAGAACGGATCCAAATTCTCATCTTATTTTTCCAATAAGAGTAATTTGTTCCGCTGAAAAGAGGAGGTCTAGCGGTTGAGTTACCTTCGCTAGTGTTGTTATTGTTAAAGCCTGTGCTTGCCATGATCTTTTCCCTTAAACGGTTAAGTCTTTCAAAGGGTTAAGCTCTGATGCCACTTGTAGAACCTATGCACAATTACTCAAGAGGGGGGGTGAATTGAGTATTGCAATAACAATGAATCTTTTAACGAAAGTTTAAGACAATATACAAAAGTGTTATTGTACTAGTATTTTTCCAAGAGCTTAACTCAATTGCTAAGCATTTATAAGGAGCTTTTACTTTCCAATAGACACCAACTCAAATAAATTGATCAAGCTTTTCACCAATCGGACTTAAGCCACTCCTTAAGTACTTACGAAGCTACTTTTCGATCACAATTTATTTGCTCAAAGGTAAAAGACAATAATATTGAAGAGATGAGTTTGGAGAAATGCAAACGCTATTTAGAGTGGTTCGGCACAATCCTTGTCCTACGTCCACTTTCTTTCTCAATCGCAATTGAGAAGTTCCACTATAGCCAAGCTTCAAGGTGCTCGCGCAAAACCTTTTACAATCCGAGTCCTTAGTTTCTAACACCTCACGGTATATGATCACCACTCGTATACTAACCCACTCCACTTAGAGATACCTTCTCTAAGATTTGCCTTGAGTACTTAGTATACCTCTTTGGTATCCTCACCGACTATAGTGTTTATAACTCTTGACTCAACCTTGGAGATCACACTCCAATTTACAAGGTGTACAAGAAAACAATTCTCAAAGAATTGTTGAGATGAAATGAGTACTCTCTAGAAGAGTGTATGATTACAAGTTTAGCACTATTGAACCAATTGATATTGCTCTCTCAAATTGTGTATTATATCACTTTAAAAAATGTGTAGAATGAAAGAATATGAACAAGATAGTTTCCAAATACTCAAAATTGTGAAATAAGGCTTCAATCCATCCATTTATAGATTCCCCAAACCTTAGAAACGTTGGGGAATTAATGGGATGGAGCCTTTATGTCAAAACTAGCCGTTTTTTATGTTTTTGAATTATTTGCATCGATGCATAACACTTTACATCGATGCAAATGTGTCTTTGACGCTGAAATTTGAATTTTCAGCTAGGTTGCATCGATGCAAACATCTTTGCATTGATGCAACAAGTCGTTGCATGCTTTGCATCGATGCAAGATGAGTGTGCATCGATGCAAACCTTAAAGAATGGCTTAAAATCACTTCAAAATGCTTAGAATTGATCTCAAACTTGTTGGAGTCAATTCCTATGCTTTTGTACCTTTGAAAACAAGTTTTTAAACCATTTGGCTAGCATCGAATTGCAAGATGTGCATCAAAACATTTTGTGAGTGTGTGTTGAGACATTTAGCAATTGGTTCTTAACAAGAAGTTACCTAAGTCCTAAGACACTATACTTGTCTTCAAATGTTGTGGACTTGAGTTTCTTGTTGTTGTTGTGTTGCTTTCAACTCTTCATTCCTCAACGTTGAATGTTGGTTGATCTTTCAATCATGCTTGTTCATTCAAGTTGTTTGTTGGTTTGTCTTTCATGTCGTTTGTTGGTTTGTCATTCATCAAAACCTATGAATACAAATTTCACATACAAGCAACATGATTTACAAAGCCTACTTAAGGGGGTTGTTATCAGCACCTGCAGGTGTCTGATCCCTTATTGGCGTTTGAACGCCAGGATTGGGGGCTGGATGGGCGTTTAACGCCAATTTTCCACCCATTTTTGGCGTTTGGATGCCAGAATTGGCCGTCCACTGGGCGTTTAACACCAATTTTGCACCCTTTTCTGGCGTTTGAACGCCAAAATCATTCCTCTCTGGGCTCTTACTATCCTTAGAGGGATTTTGGGCAGTGGCTTGGTCATCCTCTGTTAGTTGTTACTTTCTTGGCTTCCTGCTGCTTTGAGTTTAGGCATTCAATGTCTTTCCACTCCTCAAATGAACAGCTTGGCACTCTTCTGTTATTTGTTTAGATAATTGCTGTCTTGTCTGATCCAATTGTGCTTCCATATTTTTGTTAGCATTTTGAGTGTCTTGTAGCATCTCTTTAAATTCTGCTAACTGTTTTGTTAGAGCAAGTAATTGCTGATTGAGTTCAACAACTTGTTCTGAAGGACTAAGTTCAGTGGATACTGCTTTAGCCTCTTCTTTCATGGAGGACTCACTACTTATGTACATATGCTGATTTCTAGCAACTGTATCAATGAGCTCTTGAGCCTCCTCAATTGTCTTTTTTATATGTATAGATCCTCCAGCTGAGTAGTCTAGAGATATCTGGGCCTTTGCTGTAAGCCCATAGTAAAAGATGTCTAACTGCACCCATTCTGAAAACATTTCAGAGGGACATTTCCTTAGCATCTCTCTGTACTTCTCCCAGGCATTATAAAGAGATTCATTATCCTCTTGTTTAAAGCCTTGGATGTCCAGCCTTAGTTGTGTCATCCTCTTTGGAGGAAAATATTGATTCAGGAATTTGTCTGATAGCTGTTTCCATGTTCTTATGCTGGCCTTGGGTTGGTTATTTAACCACCTCTTAGCTTGGTCTTTTACAGCAAATGGAAATAGCAATAATCTGTAGATATCCTGATCCACTTCCTTATCACGTACTGTGTCAGCAATTTGTAAGAATTATGCCAGAAACTCAGTAGGTTATCTTGTGAAAGACCGGAATACTGGCAATTTTGCTGCACCATGATAATGAGCTGAGGATTTAACTCAAAACTGCTGGCTCTGATGGAGGGTATACAGATACTACTTCTATATGAAGTCATAGTGGGGTTTGCATATGACCCCAGAGTCCTTCTGGACTGTTCATTTTCACTTAGGTCCATGATGGAGAAAGGGAGATGATGTGAATTGTAAATGAACAATAAGTATTTTAAAAAAAAAAATTTGAATACCGAAGTTAAAAAAAGAAAAAAATAAAATAAAATAAATGAAAAATTAAATGGAAGTTTCGAAAATTAAGAGGAGAGAAAAAGTGGTTAGGTAGTTTTGAAAAAGATATGTCCTAGAACTAAAGATACTTGAAGATCACACTTGTAAGAGAATAAAAGAAAAAAAATTGAAAAAGATATGATTTAAAATTTTAAAGATTGAAACTTTCTTAACAAGAAAACATCAAACTTAAAATTTTTCAATCAAACTACAAAATGGGACAAGCAATTTGAAAATAAAAAAAAAAAAGAGAAAAAGGATTTTGAAAAATTTTATAAAAGATTTTCGAAAAATATAAAAAGAAATTTGAAAAAGAATTTATTTTGAAAAATATTTTAAAAAAATAAAAGATAAAAATTTTTAAAATTCAAATTTTGACTTGACTAACAAGAAACAACTAAATTTTAAAAATTTTTGACTAAGTCAACCCAAAGATTTTGAAAATTATGAGCTATTAGACGAAAAGATATTTTTTATTTTTTGAATTTTAATGAAGAAAGAGAAAAAAAAACAAAATGACTCAAGACACAAAAATTTTTGGATCAAAACAAAGAAAACAAACAAGAAAACTCTGAATGTCAAGATGAACACCAAGAATAAATTTTGAAAATTTTCAAGAAAACAAAAACACAACGGACACCAAACTTAAAATTTTTTATAATTTGGACACTAATAAATCGAGAATGCACAAGAATAACAAGGAAAGACAAAGAACAAGAAAAATTGAAGATCAAACAAGGGACACAAAAATTCAAAAATATGAAGAATAATAAAAACATACAATGGACACCAAACTTAAAATATGAAACTAAACTCAAACAGAAAATTCTAAACCAACAAAAATAATTTATTCCTAATCTAAGCAACAAGATAAACCGTCAGTTGTCCAAACTCGAAAAATCCCCGGCAACGGCACCAAAAATTTGGTGCACGAAATTGCAATCACAATTTTGTAACTTCACACAACTAACCAGCAAGTGCATTGGTTCATCCAAGTAATACCTTACGTGAGTAAGGGTCGATCCCACGGAGATTCCCGGCTTGAAGCAAGCTATGGTTATCGTGTAACTCTTAGTTAGGAGTTTAATAATAAAAAGAGTTTTGTTTGCAAAAAGTAAAAGAACATGAAATAAATCATACTTATTATTCAGTAATGGATAACAGGTTAGGGTTTCGAAGATGCTCTGCCTCTGAATTTTTGCTTTCCTACTGTCTTCTTCTCCAAACACGCATAGCTCCTTCTATGGCAAGCTATGTGTTGGTGGATCACCGTTGTCAATGGCTACCATCCGTCCTCTCAGTGAAAATGGTCCACCTACGGTTCCTCTAGGGCTAATCATCTGTCGGTTCTCACTTCTGTTGGAATAGGATACATTTATCCTTTTGCACACTGTCATTGCGCCCAACATTCGTGAGTTTGAAGCTCGTCACAATCATCCCTTCCCAGATCCTACTCGGAATACCACAAACAAGGTTTAGAATTTCCGGATCTCAGGAATGCTGCCAATTGTTTCCAGCCTTTACCACGAAGGTTATGATTTCACGGATTCGAATGCTCTGTTGTCAGGAGAAGCAGTCAAACTCGTGGAACAGGAGCCCAAGAGATATGCACTCAAACTGTCGCCCAATGACTACGTTGAGCTCAGATAGAATGGAAGTGGTTGTCAAGCACGCGTTCATGGATTTGAGAATGATGATGAGTGTCACGAATCATCACATTCATCACATTGAAGTACGAGTGAATATCTTAGAATAGAAGCAAGCGTAGTTGGATGGAAAACAGTAGTAATTGCATTAATCCATTGAAACACAGCAGAGCTCCTCACCCCCACCTATGGGGTTTATAGACTCATGCCATCAAAGATACAATATGAAATGTAAAAATGTCATAAGTCCCTTAATGAATCTCTAAAAGTAGTTTTTATACTAAACTAGTAACCTAGGTTTACAGAAAATGAGTTCCTAAGTGCAGATAATTCAAGAATCCACTTCCGGGGTCTACATGGTGAGTGTTTGGGCTGAGCCTTGAAGCTTTCACGTGCATAGGCCACTCTTGGAGTTAAACGCCAGCTTTGGTGCTAGTTTGGGCGTTTAACTCCAGTTTTGGTGCCAGTTATGGCGTTTTACGCCAGAAAAGGGTCTCTGGCTGGCATTTAACGCCAGTTTGGGCCATCAAATCTCGGGAAAAGTATGGACATTATACATTGCTGGAAAGCCCAAGATGTCTACTTTCCAACAAAATTTACTTCGCGTGCAGGAGGGTCAGAATCCAATAGCATCTGCAGTCCTTTGTTAGCCTCTGAATCAGATTTTTGCTCAGGTCCCTCAATTTCTGCCAGAAAATACCTAAAATTACAGAAAAATACACAAACTTATAGTGAAGTCCAAAAATGTGATTTTTGAATAAAAATTAATAAAAACATAACAAAAAGTGAATAAAACATGTTAAAAACTATATGAAAGCACTACCAAAAAGCGTATAAAATATCTGCTCATCAGACTACTATGGATGGATACTAGCTTTCCACTCCCTCGTAGTTAAAATTTAGCTAAGATGTAGATCTAGGGATTTTTGATGTAGTAACTGATATTACGAATAAGTTATGATTTAATTTGATGATATTGTGGTTGATGGTTCAAATGAGTTATGAATTGAGGGAACCATTTAGGGCGGTTAAGTCCACTTTTAGGGGAGGTTATGTTTGAATTTTTACAAAAAAATACGGGTTGTTACAATAGTCCAGGTGGAATTATTATCAACCTAATATCGAGGAATATAAAAAGTGGACAACTACTGACGTTAGGAGAAGGTTGGATGATCTTTCTCCGGATAGGGTACGTGTTTTGTCATTTGGACTTTCCTTCAAAGCTCCTAATTATGAATCCCTTTCAACTATTACTATGTATATATTTTCTTTTAGAGGTCATGATACCTTACCACTTCTATTTTACGACTTAAGCGTAAAGCTTTGTGTGGTAGGGTGTTACACAAGCCTTATTAGAAGCCGGATTCATAAGTGAGGTAAAGTGTCCTTTGTGGTTGGCTAGTTCTCACAAAAAATCAGAACAGGAAATGGAGGATGTCTGTTGATTACACCGACCATAAAAAAGCTTGCCTTAAGGATCCATACCCTCTCCCCAGCATTGATTCCCTATTGACTCAGGTTCAAGGTACAGGTATCTATCCTTCATGGACGCATAATCGGGATACAATCAAATTCTGATGAATAAACTGGACCAGGAAAAGACTTCTTTCATCACTCCCAAGGCCAACTATTATTACATAGTAATGCCCTTCGGCTTAAAGAATGCTGGAGCCACATACTAATGACTGATGAATAAGGTTTTTTCCTCTTATCTAGGAAAACAAATGGAAGTATATATGGACGGCATGGTCATCAAGACCAAGGATGACCTTACTCATTTGTCCGACCTCTCCGAGGTTTTCTCCACAATAAGGAAGCATGGGACAAGATTGAACCCTTCAAAATGCACCTTCACAGTGGAGGCCAGAAAGTTCTTAGGCTTCACGCTCACTCAAAGAGGCATCGAAGCCAACCCAGTCAAATTTTCAGCAATATTAGAGATGAAAAGTGATGGACAAAATTGTGATCATCAACAATGGCTCCAATGACTTGGTAGCTCTCACACGTGAATTACACTTAGTCCCAACTTCGCACAACTAACCAGCAAGTGCACTGGGTCGTCAAAGTAATACCTTACATGAGTAAGGGTCGATCCCACGGAGATTGTTGGTATGAAGCAAGCTATGGTCATCTTGTAAATCCCAGTCAGGTGGATTTAACTAATTTAAGAGATTATTAGTTTAAATAAAAATAATAAAATAAACAGAAAATAAAGATAGAGTTACTCATGTAATTCAATGATGAGAATTTCAGATAAGTGTATGGAGGTGCTGTGTTCCTTCCGAATCTCTGCTTTCCTACTGCTTTTATCCAATCTTTGTCACTCCTTTATTTGGCAAGCTGTATGTAGGGCATCACCGTTGTCAATGGCTACATCCCATCCTCTCAGTAAAAATGGTCCAAATGCTCTGTCACAGCACGGCTAATCATCTGTCGGTTCTCGATCATGTTGGAATAGAATCTCTTGATCCTTTTGCGTCTGTCACTAACGCCCAACAATCGCGAGTTTGAAGCTCGTCACAGTTATTCAATCCCGGAATCCTACTCGGAATACCACAGACAAAGTTAGACTTTCCGGATTCCCATGAATGCCGCCATCAATTCTAGCTTATACCACGAAGATTCTGATTAAGGAATCCAAGAGATATGCGCCCAGTCTAAGGTAGAACGGAAGTGGTTGTCAATCACGCGCGTTCATAGGTGAGAATGATGATGAGTGTCACGGATCATCACATTCATCAAGTTGAAGTGCAACGAATATCTTAGAACAGGAATAAATCGAATTGGATAGAAAAAAGTAGTAATTGCATTAAAACTTAAGGTACAGCAGAGCTCCACACACTTAATCTATGGTGTGTAGAAACTCCACCGTTGAAAATACATAAGTGAAAGGTCCAGGCATGGCCGAATGGCCAGCCCCGAAAACGTGATCACAGGATCAAAAATACAATCCAGGATCCAGGATATCTAATAAACTAGTAAAAAGTTCTATTTATACTAAACTAGCTACTAGGGTTTACAAAGGTAAGTAATTGATGCATAAATTCACTTATGTGGCCCACTTGGTGTGTGCTTGGGTTGAGCTTGATCTATCCACGAGCTGAGGCTTCTCTTGGAGTTGAACGCCAAGTTGTAACGTGTTTTGGGCGTTCAACTCTGGTTCGTGACGTGTTTCTGGCGTTTGACTCCAGAATGCAGCATGGAACTGGCGTTGAGCGCCAGTTTACATAATCAAATCTCGAATAAAGTATGGACTTATATATATTGCTGGAAAGCTCTGGATGTTTACTTTCCAACGCCATTGAGAGCGCACCATTTGGAGTTCTGTAGCTCCAGAAACTCCATTTTGAGTGCAGGGAGGTCAGATTCCAACAGCATCAGCAGTCCATTGTCAGCCTCTTATCAGAGTTTTGCTCAGGTCCCTCAATTTCAGCCAGAAAATACCTGAAATCACAGAAAAACACACAAACTCATAGTAAAGTCTAGAAATGTGAATTTAGCATAAAAACTAATGAAAACATCCCTAAAAGTAACTAGATCATACTAAAAACTACCTAAAAACAATGTCAAAAAGCGTATAAATTATCCGCTCATCACAACACCAAACTTAAATTGTTGCTTGTTCCCAAGCAACTGAAGATCAATCAGGATAAAAGAAGAGAATATACTATAAATTCTAAAATATCAATGAATATTAATTCTAATTAGATGAGCGGGACTTGTAGCTTTTTGCTTCTGAACAGTTTTGGCATCTCACTTTCTCCTTTGAAGTTTAGAATGATTGGCTTCTATAGGAACTTAGAATTTCAGATAGTGTTATTGATTCTCCTAGTTAAGTTTGTTAATTCTTGAACACAGCTACTATTATGAGTCTTGGTCGTGGCCCTAAGCATTTTGTTTTCCAGTATTACCACCGGATACATAAATGCCACAGACACATGACTGGGTGAACCTTTTTCAGATTGCGACTCAGCTTTGCTAAAGTCCCCAGTTAGAGGTGTCCAGAGCTCTTAAGCACACTCTTTTTGCTTTGGATCACGACTTTAACCACTCAGTCTCAAGTTTTTCACTTGGACCTGCATGCCACAAGCACATGGTTAGGAACAGCTTGATTTAGCCGCTTAGGCCTGGATTTTATTTCCTTGGGCCCTCCTATCCATTGATGCTCAAAGCCTTGGATCCTTTTTACCCTTGCCTTTTGGTTTTAAGGGCTATTGGATTTTTCTACTTGCTTTTTCTTTTTCTTTCTTTTTTTTTCGCCAATATTTTTTTCGCAAGCTTTTGCTTTTTCACTGCTTTTTCTTGCTTCAAGAATCAATTTCATGATTTTTCAGATTATCAATAGCATTTCTCTTTGTTCATCATTCTTTCAAGAGCCAACAATTTTAACATTCATAAACAACAAGATCAAAATTATGCACTGTTCAAGCATTCATTTAGAGAATAAAAAGTATTGTCACCACATCAATATAATTAAACTTAAATTCAAGGACAATTTTTGAAATTTATGTACTTCTTGTTCTTTTGAATTAAAAACATTTTTCATTTAAGAAAGGTGAAGGATTTATGGAATTTATTCATAGCTTTTAAGACATAGTTACTATATACTAATGATCATGAAGTAGAGACACAAAACATAGATAAACATATAACATAAA
Source organism: Arachis stenosperma (assembly GCF_014773155.1). Classification (NCBI taxonomy): domain Eukaryota; kingdom Viridiplantae; phylum Streptophyta; class Magnoliopsida; order Fabales; family Fabaceae; genus Arachis; species Arachis stenosperma. The sequence continues at coordinate 71,178,684 of NC_080380.1, read as the reverse complement.
AACCGAAAAGCAGAGAAAATAAGAACAAGGAATGAGTCCACCTTAGTGAGGGTGGCACCTTTTGAAGGTCCAATGGTGCTTTTTGAGCTCCTTTATGTCTCTTCCTTGCTTCTGTTGCATGATCCCTAGTGATTTTGGTGTTCCTATCCTTAGTTGCTTCCAATAATTATGTGGAGGAACATGTATCCCCTGAGATATCTCAGGGATTTCTTGATGAAGGAATTTCTCATGCTTTCTTGATGTGCAGTCAAATGTTCTTCTACTGGGTTATGGACCCTTGAGATGAATCTCTTCATCTTCCATGACTCAGAGGTGGAAGCTTTTGTCTTCTCTTTTCTCTCTCTTTTTTTTTTTTTTTGAGGTTTCTCTGGCCTTAGGTGCCATCAATGGTTATGAAAAAACAAAAAGCTTATGCTTTTACCACACCAAACTTAAAATATTGCTCGCCCTCGAGCAAAAGAAGAAAGAAGAGAAGAGGAAGAAGAAGAAACTATGGAGGAGAGGGGGAGAGGTGTATTCGGCCATGTAGGGTGGGTTTGGGTCGGAAAGAGATTTTGAATTTTGAAGGTAGGTGGGGTGTATGGGGAAGAGTGGATGGATGTGAGTGGTGAATGAAAAATAGAAGGGATGACCGTGAATGGAGAGAGAGAGGGTGAGATAGGTGGGGATCCTGTGAGGTCCACAGATCCTGAGATGATCCTGTGGGGTCCACAGATCCTGAGGTGTCAAGGATTTATATTCCTGCACCAATTAGGCATGTAGAATGCCTTTGCATACAATTGTGGCGTTTAAACGCCGAAGTGATGCTCATTCTGGGCATTCGACGCCCATGTGCAGCATGTTTCTGGCGTTGAACGCCAGGTCCATGCTTGTTTCTGGCGTTCAGCGCCAGCTCTCCTCAGGGTGTATTCCTGGCGTTTGAACGCCGGGATGTTGCTTATTTTTGGCATTCAACGCCAGATCCATGCTCTGTTCTGGCGTTGAACGCGAGCCAGATGCTCTTTACTGGCGTTTAAACGCCAGTAAGTCCTTCCTCCAGGGTATGATTTTTCTTCTGCTGTTTTTGATTCTGTTTTTAATTTTTGTATTTTTTTGTGACTCCACATGATCATGAACCTAATAAAACACAAAATAATAATAAAATAAAAATAAAATTAGATAAATAAAAATTGGGTTGCCTCCCAATAAGTACTTCTTTAATGTCAATAGCTTGACAGTGAACTCTCATGGAGCTTCACAGATATTCAAAGCATTGTTGGGACCTCCCAACACCAAACTTAGAGTTTGAATGTGGGAGTTCAACACCAAACTTAGAGTTTGGTTGTGGCCTCCCAACACCAAACTTAGAGTTTGACTGTGGGGGCTCTGTTTGACTCTGCATTGAGAGAAGCTGTTCATGCTTCCTCTCATTACCAAATAACTTGGCATTTAGCTTCATAATGGCTCCTAGATATTGAGCAACTTGCTCTCCAGTCACATCTTCATCCTCTTCAGAGGAAGAATAGTCTTCAGAGCTCATGAATGGCAGAAGGAGATTTAATGGAATCTCTATGGTCTCTATATGAGCCTCAAATTCCTTTAGGTCCTTAATAGGGAACTCCTTCTTTCTTGAGAGACGTCCCATGAGGTCTTCCTCATTGGGATTCACGTCCTCCCCCTCCTCCTTGCATTCAGCCATATTGACTATGTCAATGGCCTTGCACTCTCTCTTAGGATTCTCTTCAGTATTGCTTGGGAGAGTACTGGGAGGAGTTTCAGTGACTTTCTTGCTCAGCTGGCCCACTTGTGCCTCCAAATTTCTGATGGAGGATCTTGTTTCACTCATGAAACTTAAAGTGGCTTTAGACAGATCAGAGACTATGTTTGATAAGTTAGAGGGGCTCTGTTTAGAATTCTTTGTCTGTTGCTGAGAAGATGATGGAAAAGGCTTGCTATTTCTAAACCTGTTTCTTTCATCATTATTAAAGCCTTGTTGAGGCTTTTGTTGATCCTTCCATGAGAAATTCGGATAATTTCTCCATGATGAATTATAGGTATTTCCATAAGGTTCACCCATGTAATTTACCTCTGCCATTGCAGGGTTTTCAGGATCATAAGCTTCTTCAGAGGCTGCCTCTTTAGTACTGTTGGATGCATTTTGCCATCCATTCAAACTTTGAGAAATCATGTTGACTTGCTGAGTCAACACTTTGTTCTGAGCCAATATGGCATTCAGAGCATCAATTTCAAGAACTCCCTTCCTCTGAGGCGTCCCATTATTCACAGAATTCCTCTCAGAAGTGTACATGAAATGGTTATTTGCAACAATATCAATAAGTTCTTGAGCTTCTGCAGGTGTTTTCTTTAGGTGAATGGATCTACCTACAGAATGGTCCAATGACATTTTGGAAAACTCAGATAAACCATAATAGAATATATCTAATATGGTCCATTCTGAAAACATGTCAGAAGGACACTTTTTGGTCATCTGCTTGTATCTTTTCCAAGCTTCATAGAGGGATTCACCATCTTTTTGCTTGAAGGTTTGAACATCCACTCTAAGCTTGCTCAGCTTTTAAGGAGGAAAGAATTTATCCAAGAAGGCCGTGACCATCTTATCCCAAGAGTCCAGGCTATCTTTAGGTTGTGAGTCCAACCATGTTCTAGCTCTGTCTCTTACAGCAAAAGGGAAAAGCATGAGCCTGTAGACTTCAGGATCTACTCCATTCGTCTTAACAGTCTCACAAATCTGTAAGAACTCAGTTAAAAGCTGATAAGGATCTTCAGATGGAAGTCCATGAAACTTGCAGTTCTGTTGCATTAAAGCAACTAATTGAGGTTTCAAAATTGTTTGCTCCAATGGCAGGAATTGAGATGCTTCTTCCATCAAACTTGGACGTGGGTTTAGTAAAATCACCAAGCATCCTCCTTGCATTATTGTTGTTGGGTTCGGCTGCCATTTCCTCCTCTTGTTCAAAAATTTCAGAAAGGTTGCCTCTGGATTGTTGTAATTTAGCTTCTCTTAGTTTCCTCTTCAGAGTCCTTTCAGGTTCAGGATCAGCTTCAACAAGAGTGTCTTTTTCCTTGTTCTTGCTCATATGAAATAGAAGAGAAAAAGAAAAAGGAAGAGGAATCCTCTATATCTGGACAAAGAGGATCCTTATTATTAGTAGAAGAAGAAAGGAATAAGAGTGGAGAATCCAATCACAAGGGTGAGGATAGAGGCAGTGATTGGAGATGAAGAGAGGTGAAGAGAAGTGTTAGTGAATAAATAAATAAATAGAAAAAGAGAAGAGAGAGAGAATTCGAAAATAATTTTGAAAAGTAGTTAATGATTTTCGAAAATTAAAGATAAGATATAATTGAAATTAAAATTTAAAACAATTAGTTAATTTAAAAAGAATTTTGAAAAAGGATGAGATATTTTCGAAAATTAGAGAGGGAGAAGTAGTTAGGTGGTTTTGAAAAAGATAAGAAACAAACAAAAAGTTAATTAGTTAGTTGAAAAAGATATTAAAATCAAATTTGAAAAGTTAAGAAGATAAGAAGTTAGATAAGATATTTTAAAATCAAATTTTTGAAAAAGATATAATTTTAAAAAGATATGATAAAAAGATATGGTTGAAAAAGATATTTTGAAAAAGATTTGATTTTTTAAAAATTAAAATTAATTACTTGACTAACAAGAAACTAAAAGATATGATTCTAGAAATTAAAGATTGAACCTTTCTTAATAAGAAAGTAACAAGCTTCAAATTTTTGAATCAGTCACATTAATTGTTAGTAAAGCCTTTGAAAATCATGAATTAAAGATAAGAAAAAGATTTTAAAATTCAATTTAAAAAAAATTTCGAAAAATAGTGAGAAAAATAAAAAAGATTTGATTTTTGAAAAAGATTTTGAAAAGATAAGATTTTTAAATTTGAAAATTTGACTTGACTTGTAAGAAACAACTAATTTTAAAAATTTTTGACTAAGTCAACTCAAATTTTCGAAAATTATGAGAAAATTAAGGAAAAGATATTTTTTTGATTTTTTTGAATTTTTAATGATGAGAGAGAAAAACATAAAAATGACCCAAAACATGAAATTTTTGGATCAAAAACACATGATGCATGCAAGAACACTATGAATGTCAAGATGAACACCAAGAACACTTTGATGATCATGATGAACATCAAGAACATATTTTTGAAAAATTTTTGATGCAAAAAAAACATGCAAGACACCAAACTTAGAAATCTTTAATGCTTAGAAAATATGAATGCAAAGATGCACATGAAAAACAACAAAATACACAAAACAAGAAATCATCAAGATCAAGCAAGAAGACTTACCAAGAACAACTTGAAGATCATGAAGAACACCATGAATGCATGAATTTTTCGAAAAAAAGCAAGAACAATATGAATATGCAATTGACACCAAACTTAAAAATTGACTCAAGACTCAAACATGAAACACAAAATATTTTTTGTTTTTATGATTTTATGATTTTTTTGGTATTTTCTTTATTTATTTTCGAAAAAAAAGGAAAAAAATTTTGAAAAAATTTTGAAAATAAAACAAAAAGAAAATTACCTAATCTGAGCAACAAGATGAACCGTCAGTTGTCCATACTCGAACAATCCCCGGCAACGGCGTCAAAAACTTGGTGGACGAAATTGTGATCATCAACAATGGCTCCAATGACTTGGTAGCTCTCACACGTGAATTACACTTAGTCACAACTTCGCACAACTAACTAGCAAGTGCACTGGGTCGTCCAAGTAATACCTTACGTGAGTAAGGGTCGATCCCACGGAGATTGTTGGTATGAAGCAAGCTATGGTCATCTTGTAAATCCCAGTCAGGTGGATTTAACTAATTTAAGAGATTATTGGTTTAAATAAAAATAATAAAATAAACAGAAAATAAAGATAGAGTTACTCATGTAATTCAATGATGGGAATTTCAGATAAGTGTATGGAGGTGCTGTGTTCCTTCCGAATCTCTGCTTTCCTACTACTTTTATCCCATCTTTGTCACTCCTTTCTATGGCAAGCTGTATGTAGGGCATCATCGTTGTCAATGGCTACATCCCATCCTCTCAGTGAAAATAGTCCAAATGCTCTGTCACAGCACGGCTAATCATCTGTCGGTTCTCGATCATGTTGGAATAGAATCCCTTGATCCTTTTGCGTCTGTCACTAACGCCCAACAATCGCGAGTTTGAAGCTCGTCACAGTTATTCAATCCCGGAATCCTACTCGGAATACCACAGACAAAGTTAGACTTTCCGGATTCCCATGAATGCCGCCATCAATTCTAGCTTATACCACGAAGATTCTGATTAAGGAATCCAAGAGATATGCGCCCGGTCTAAGGTAGAACGGAAGTGGTTGTCAATCACGCGCGTTCATAGGTGAGAATGATGATGAGTGTCACGGATCATCACATTCATCAAGTTGAAGTGCAACGAATATCTTAGAACAGGAATAAATCGAATTGGATAGAAAAAAGTAGTAATTGCATTAAAACTTAAGGTACAGCAGAGCTCCACACACTTAATCTATGGTGTGTAGAAACTCCACCGTTGAAAATACATAAGTGAAAGGTCCAGGCATGGCCGAATGGCCAGCCCCGAAAACGTGATCACAGGATCAAAAATACAATCCAGGATCCAGGATATCTAATAAACTAGTAAAAAGTTCTATTTATACTAAACTAGCTACTAGGGTTTACAAAGGTAAGTAATTGATGCATAAATTCACTTATGTGGCCCACTTGGTGTGTGCTTGGGTTGAGCTTGATCTATCCACGAGCTGAGGCTTCTCTTGGAGTTGAACACCAAGTTGTAACGTGTTTTGGGCGTTCAACTCTGGTTCGAGACGTGTTTTTGGCGTTTGACTCCAGAATGCAGCATGGAACTGGCGTTGAGCGCCAGTTTACATCATCAAATCTTGAATAAAGTATAGACTATTATATATTTCTGGAAAGCTCTGAATGTCTACTTTCCAACGCCATTGAGAGCGCGCCATTTGGAGTTTTGTAGCTCCAGAAAATCCATTTTGAGTGCAGGGAGGTCAGATTCCAACAACATCAGCAGTCCTTTGTCAGCCTCTTATCAGAGTTTTGCTCAGGTCCCTCAATTTCAGCCAGAAAATATCTGAAATCACAGAAAAACACACAAACTCATAGTAAAGTCCAAAAATGTGAATTTAGCATAAAAACTAATGAAAACATCCCTAAAAGTAACTAGATCATACTAAAAACTACCTAAAAATAATGCCAAAAAGCGTATAAATTATCCACTCATCAGAAAGCCTAACTTATCTCAAAGAAGTCTAGCAACAAAATGGAAGGTTGGCAGCGTTGTCCAAGTTCTTGGCAAGATCAGCATTGAAGTTTCTCCCTTTGTACTCGATACTCAAAAAAGGGAATCAATATGAATGGACCCAGGAATGTGAGCAAGACTTTCAGAGTTTTAAAACGTCTCTAGGCCAACCCCCGATACTTATCCGACCTGTCACAGGAGAAGAGCTCATCCTCTTCCTGGTAATTGTGAGCTGGGCTATAGCCTCATCCATGGTCTATGAAGATGAGAACGGATAGCAACCCATCTACTTTGTCAATAAAGCCCTACAAGGGGCAGAACTAAACTATTAAAAGATAGAAAAGTTCGCATATACTCTTGTCATCACCTCCAGAAGGCTCCGACCTTACTTTCAAACTTACACCATAAAAAGTCCAAACTAGTCAACCCATAAAGAACAATCTACAAAAGACGGACATAGTGGGAAGGTTGCTATAGTGGGCTGTGAAACTGTCCGAGTTTGATTTGAGATATGAAACTCAGACAGCAATCAAGTCCCAATATCTAGCCGACTTTGTGGCCGAATACACTGAAGGTCAAGGAAATCTGATGACCTAGTATCTGTTTGTAGATAGATCATCAAACAAATCTAGAAGCAGAATAGGAGTCATCCTGAAAAATGAATAAGGAACTCGGTTAGAAGTATCAGTGTATCACTAAAGTTCGAGTTTCCAGCTTCCAATAATCAACTAGGATATGAAGCTTTCCTTGCTTGCTTGAAGTTGGCTAAAGAGGTTGGGGAAGAAAGATTGATAGTGTTTAGTGACCCTCAAGTGATAACTTCCTAAGTTAACGGCACTTATCAGGTCAAAGATCACAACATGAAGAAGTACTTAGAAGAAGTACAAGAATATTTTGCACAGTTCTCGAAAAGCAAGGTCCGACATATAGCTTAAAAATTCAACACACGAACAGATGCCCTCTCTAAGTTAGCCAGCACCAAGTCAGGGGGCAACAATAGAAGCCTCATCCAGAAAATTCTACATGCACCATCAGTGTCCAAGGATGGATGACCATATCCAACCAAAGTTAAGGATGGATGACTCCCATGGTCGACTATCTTATATTTGATATTGTTCTTGAAGATGAAAAAGAGTCACGAATGCTCATAAGTGAAGTACAAAATTATACGCTAGTCTACAAGGTTCTCTACAAAAGAGGGATATTTATGCCTCTATTGTAGTACATCCCGAACTCTAATACCAAAGAGGTCTTAGAAGAAGTACATAATGCCATATGTGGGAACCACTTAGAAGCACGATCACTAGCCAAGAAGGTGATCCGAGCCGACTTCTTTTGGCTATCTTTGCAAAGAGAAGCGGCCAAGTTCGTAAAATAATGCCCGCCTTGTCAGAAGCATGCCAACTTCCATGTTACCCCTCCAAAGGAGCTTATCAGTGTCACCTCGCCCTGTCCATTCGTAAAATGGGGCCTTGACCTCCTCGAACCATTTTCACAAGCTCCAAGACAAGTAAAATACCTCATAGTATGAATTTATTATTTTACTAAGTGGATCAAAGCAAAACCATTAGCGACCATCATAGCCCAACAAAGTAAGAAATTTCTTTATAAGAACATTGTCACAAAGTTTGGAGTTTTCCACTCCATCACCACAGACAATGGAACTTAATTCACCGACTCAACCTTTAGGAAATTGGTGGCTAGCCTTAACATCAAGAACCAATTCACATTGGTAGAACACCCTCAAGCGAATGAAGCTAAAGCAGTAAACAAAGTAATATTGGCTGGGTTGAAATGCCAATTACAAGATTCAAAGAGAGCTAGGGCAAATGAGCTTCCTCAAGTTTAGTGAGCATATCAGACAACTCTCCATTCAACAACAGGGGAGTCACCTTTCTGACTTGCTTTTGGCATAGAAGCCATGATTCCTATAGATATCACTGAAGAATCTCCAAGAGTTAGATTCTATGATGAAGTGATCATTGTCCAAGTACAAAAGGAAGAACTCGACCTCCTCCTAGAAGTCCGAGATCAAGCTCGGGTCAAAGAAGAAGCATTGAAGCAAAGGATGGCCTTAAGGTACAACCAGAAAGCAATCAAGAGAAACTTTACCATAAACAGCCTTATACTGATCCAAAATGACATCAGAGTTCAAAAGTCAAACGAGAAAAAGTTAGCAGCAAACTGGAGAGGGCCTTACAAGGTCACCGAGGTCATAGGAAGGGATTATTATAAGGTGTCTGACTTAAAAGCAAACGAGCTCCCGAGGTCGTGGCATGCATGTAACTTAAAAAGGTATTACAGTTAGAGAAGTGTATCTTGCTCCGTGGTGTACTCTATTTCTCGACTTCATGGTTTTCTCCCGAAAATGGTTTTTCTAAAGGCAGTTTTAATGAGGCATCACAACAAAGGCTAGGGATTATAAGAAAATCTTTATGTAAACCCTTTTTCTCTTATCAATAATAAAGTATTTCTTCTATCAGATTTCTCATTCTCGAACGCATTAATTTAAGCTCAAAAAATCGCCAAAATTGTTGACCAACCTATATGGTTGGCAAGATGAATTGACGAGGTACAAATTAATATAAGAAGTTATGTAAGCAGTTCATAAACCGACCTACAAAATAAGTCGGACCAAAATGAAATGTAAAAGTAACTTGGCAAAAGCCCGATTACATGTAGTCGGAACTCATAAGGGAAAAATAACACTTGTATATAAGCCTAGAAAAGATCGATCTACCTTGCCGACGTCTTTTCTAACTTAGCAAAAAACAACATCGAAAGTAGTCAAAATAAAAAACTCTTTAACTAAGATATGTTTCAAATGACGCAATCATTCATACAAAAAAAAACCACTACTAAAATAGTAGAGGAAGGTTTTTAAACAGAATCAAAAAGTTGTTCAAACTACAACTAGGACAAAATAAAAATTGTTTAAAACCACTATTACAAAGAATAAAGACCCACAGGTCAGACCATTCAAAACTACAAAACTCGAAAGAAGTTACAAAGGATTGAGTTATTCTCCTGTGAAAGCATCCTCGGCTTGAGTGCTAGAGGTCGGACCATATTCAAACATTGGCACTGCAGGAATTATACGAGTTGGAGAAGGAAGAAGCTCACCACCAGATTGAGGGTTAGGAGCTTGAGAAGTCTGTCTGAGCTGTGCCCCCGAGATTTTTGGATCATGCACAGGAGTGTCCTTCTGATCATTTGGAGCCAGAACGATTTTCCCGTCCACCACTATATTGTTAGAGCTGATGAGCGAGAGGTCTACCTCGGGAGCAACAACTCGAAACTGAGCCTTTAGGTTTTCAACCATCTCATCTATACCCTCAGCCACAAACTCCTCAAGCTCCACATACTTATCCCCGGCTTTAGTAACCTCATCCACCAAATCAAGCTTTTCCCTACAAATCTGGGTATAACACTCTTCATTTTTCTTCTTCAAACCCTCTGACATGGCCAAAGCAGCCTCCACCTATTTTACTTTAGCCCGAGCTTTACCAAGGTCGGAGATTAGCGAGTCCCTCTCTTCCTCCAACTCCTTCTTGGACTCCATCAAGGAGGCCACTTTAGCCTACGAAGCAGCCAAGGAGCTCGGAGTGGCATTAAGAGGAGTCTTCTCCAACTCCCTGGCCAAGGCTACATAAATGCCTATGGTCCGAACTCTACCTCGGGCTAAGAGTTGAAGTGGGCTTTTGATGGCTACATCATCCATGCTGATATAGCTATATGGAAGGATGTGTTTTTCACTCCAAGCAAGGCCATTAAAATCCTGCTCATATAAACTCCCCAACTCAGAGGTCCTGAACTTTTTGGGATTTGGTTTGGAGGTAGAAGGTGGAAGATGAGCTGTTGGTTTAGCCAAGCAGGGAGGAGGAGGAGTCGGCTAAAAGGTCGGGTTGAGAATAACTTTTAGAGAGGCTGACGTGCCCGAGTCTGACTTCAAGGGCGAGGACAAGTCGGCAGTTTCACAAGCTTCTTTCAACTGTATGCTCCATGCAACAACGTTCTTCCTAGTAGCTCAAAGCGTTTTCATGGTAGCCGACTTGGGAGCCATCCTTTCTGCAACACCCAAATAAGGGAACATTAGTCATCAACACAATTTTACAAGCAAAATCTATAAAAAGAAGAGAGAAAATTACCTAGCTAAGACTAAAGGTGGCTCAGATTCCCTAAATACCTTTTTGTATCCAGATAAGGAGCTCGGCCCCGTAACTCTTGAAACACCCTGACCACACCCTCTTCTTCCTCGACTAAGTCATCCGAGTTATATTTGATTATCACAGGATTTTCTTCCCAATAGAAAGGGAAAAAGGGCTCATCCTCATCATTCAGGAAAAAAGGTCGAACACCCTCTTTAGGTCAGACTTTAAAAAAATAATTTTTAAAGTTATGGAAGGACTCATCAAATATAGCAAGAACTTTCCAATCCTGAATAGCACGAAAAGAAAGCCAAACTTGTTTTTTAGAGTTAAAAGGTTTGGTGAGGATAATGTGGTCAAAGAAAACTTTTAGGGAAAGTCAGACATTTAGTTCCCAACAAAAAATGTGGTATATTTATAAGAAGCCCGAGAATTGGGATGCAGTTGGGTAGGTGTAATACCCTACCACACAGAGTCTAATGCTTAAGTCATAAAATATAGGTGGCAAGGTATTACGACCACTAAAAATAAAACTTAGTACGTGTAGTAGTGTAAAAAGGTTTATAACTAGGAGCCTTTGAGGAAAAGAGATAAATCAAAATCTTTAAATCGAAAAGCGCAACACTCCGATCGATAACATAAACGAAAAAGACAAGGATAAGCTAATGCGAGAACATACACAACAGAGTGCCAATAACATAGATATCAAGGCTCAAGACTCGGTTTGCGAAGATAACCGGTCCGAGCATATAAGTATATATACATATATAAGGGAACTACCCCAAATATAACCCAAAAGACAATATACAGAACTTGTTTCTCCAAAATAACCTCTAAGAGGAGTTAATACAATATATATATATATATATATATATATATATATATATATATATATATATATATATACAGTGGAGAATGTAAGTATCTAAGCAAAATACATAAGTCAAAATAAAATCCCGAGAGCTAAGGATCTTCGCCATAATAGGAGTTTCCTGCATCTAAAAACCACAAAATCCGCATGGGTGAGAACCGGAGGTTCACAACATGGTAACAGTGTCCAAATATCTAACATGTAACGTCCTGGGAAAGCCGAAGGCAATCCTAGAACTCCCAATCCATAATCAAAGCATATAAATATAATTAAACCATGAGAAAGTGAAAACAGGCAACTAACTTAAGGATCTTCAATCTAACTAAACTCCCCGTTCCAATTCCTTCGAACCTCCCAACCGCCAACAGTAATTGAGATGCAAACACAAGTATATCAAACAAAGAAATGCACAAGTAGGAAGCAGATAAGACAGTTAGGCAAGTAGCAAGTAATCATGCAATCAATTAGACATTCCAAACAAATCACATATAATGCATATAATGCATGCCTGTCCTAGTGGCTGATGAGTCTCATCTGTCGGTTATAAAGTCAACACGACAAGTCCTGGTAGCTAATCATTGGACTGTCCATCTGTCATGCATCCGAAACTCGAGTTATCCACAACATATATATATATATATATATCCAACACCCTCACTGGTGTATATTTACGGGGGCGAGCTCATCCAGAACCTTCACAGTGTCCAGCCACACTTACGACATAGGGTCAGTAGAGTATCCAGTCTCCACCTGGAGCACGTGGTGGCTAGCCACTGCTTTTACTCAGAAAAACTCGTATCTCAGATAAATGGAGTGCAATAATCATAATAATCAATAATTCAGCATATATGCATTCATTCACAGCCATACATTAACATTCATCTCAGCCATCTGGCTTACAGATCATAATTCATAACTAGCCATAACCATCATCGCACACAGCCATTCGACTCATATCACATTCAGCCACTCGGCTCATACTATACTCAGCCATTCGGCTCATATCATATACAGTACTCCACCATCCTCCTCAACAACTCATATCATCATCGTTAATCATATCTCGTCATAACATCCATTTTCTTCCTCCACAAGTTACCCTCTTCCTTAGCTTCCTCTCATTTACTAGGATTTTTAGTTTGATTTAAGATTTAAGGATGAAATTGGGGGTTTATAAGCGTGAAACAACATCTCGGAAGGTTACAAGCTTGTTGGGAATGTGAAAGACTTGAAAACGAAAGTTTTAGAAAAGAATAGGGTCTCGTGCATACGCACAGGGGTGTGCGTTCGCACGCCCAGAAATCTTTTCAGAAAGTGAGCGTGCGCACAGGGTTGTGCGTATGCACAGAAAGTAAAATTCCCATTGTTGAGTGCGCGCACAAGGTGTGCTAGCGCCATCAACAGAATGGCATTCCCAACGTGTGCGTGTGCATAGGGCTGTGCGTACACACAGCTTGCAAACCTTCATTGGTGGAGTGTGCACAGGGCGTGCTAGCGCTTCCATTAGTAGCCCTGTCCCCGTATGTGCGTATGCACAGATTTGTGTGTGCGCACAGGTTCAAAATTCCACGGGGTGTGCCTGCGCACACAAACCAGAAATCACAAATTTTGCGGAATTCATATTTTTACCCAAACTTCCATTGATCATATCTCCTTCCACAAAATTCAGATTTCCACCAAATTTAAATCATTTTAAAGCTTATGAAATTATCTTTCTTTTGATATAAAAAATTATCAAATTTCGAAAATAATAGCTCAAGATATGACCCGTTGAAGTTCGTCAAAATTCCATTTTTACCAAAACTTATAAACTCCCAAATTTTAAAACACACACTTCCAATTCTCATTTAAAACCAACCAAAACTCACCATTCCAACACCAATCATTTCCAAACCCTCATTCAATCATCAACCCACTAATTCTACCATATTTAACCAATCTCAATTCAATAATTCAATTCATAATCATCCTTCCCTATCTCAATTTCCAAACAAACATTCAATTTCATCAATCACCATACATATACACATATCAATATCACACTTCAAAACATTCTCATCAACAAGAGCTTCAACCTTATCATCAATTAAACATATCAATCCATATCACATACAACTCCACATGCTTTGCTAATAATCATCACCACTCATAATCATTCAACTAATATTTATATATCCAATTCAATCCAATTCATTCAACAACTACATCAATATTCCAAAACCTTATCCTAGGGTCACTAGCCTACGTTTTCACAACCACATTACATTTTAGATACAGGAAACCAAAACCATACCTTGACCAATTCCCGTTCCACCCGAAACACTTCAAATTTCACTTTTCCCTCAACTTCCAATGTCTCAAGGCTTCACCAATAGATTTCCAAACTTGGTGCTCCACTCCAAAGCTTTTCAAAACCACCAATCAAGCTCCAATACACATATATATAAGGCCTAAGCCACAATATCACACCCAAACACAATAACTCAATCACTAAATCACAAAATTCCAAGTCTTTAGCTTAGGGTTGAGCCTTACCCAAGGATCAAAGAGGCAAGAACAAGCCTTCTCTTCAAGTTAATTTGATCCTATAACACAATGGAGCTCACAATTTCAACATTTTTGTCCAAGTAATTCAAAATCAAGGGCTTGGAATTCGAATAAGAAAATGAGGCTTACCTCAAGAATAATTGTATGGGTTTTGTAGAGCTCAACACCGCGGTCGCGTGGTTGCAAATAGTGCGTCGATCGGAGCTCCGGATCAAAAGTTGTGATCAATGGAAGATTGAGTTGGTTGAGAGCAAGGGTTTCCTGTTTCCCCCTCTCTTCTCAGCGTGTGTGTGTTGTTTAAGGGAAAGAGAGAGTGCTGAACTCTCAACATTAATGAGGCTTGGCTGGGCCTTGGGCCCAGTTTGGGTTCGGTTGGCCCGGTTTGTCCCGTTCGGCCCAATCTTAGACCGTTTTCTTTAAAATTAGTGTCAAAATTATCATTTGAAATTTCTCTATCACATTAAACCATAAAAACCTCATTTCTCATTTTCTAGAATATATTTTAATTTATGGGTTAATTAGTCATTAATTAACCGGGTTTTACAATAGGGGCGAGATTGTAAAATTTAAGGACCACCGACTCAAACTCAGAAAAAAGAAAGGTAACCTCTAACTTCGTAAAAAAATAATCATAGACATACATGAAATGTCATTCTAACCTATCAAGTCGAGGGAAGTAGACTGATGAGCGGATATTTTATACGCTTTTTGGCATCATTTTCATATAATTTTTAGCATGTTCTGTTCAAGCTTTATTAATTTTTCATAGATTTTAGTGCAAAATTCACATTTTTGAATTCTAATTTAAGTTTGTGTGTTTTTATACAATTTTAGGTATTTTCTGGCTGAAATCGAGGAGCTGGAGCAAAAGTTTGATTCAGAGACAGAGAAAGCACTGTGGATGCTGTCTGGATCAGATCTCCTTGCACTTAAAAGAGCTTTTATGGAGCTATAGAAGTCCAAATGGAGCGTTCTCAATAGCTATGAAAAGTTGACTTCTAGAGCTTTCCAGAAATGTATATATATAATGTTTGTATTTTTAAAAAATATGTTAGTTAAACCTATTAAATTTTGTATGGATTTTTTATATTTATTGACTAGTGGATCACGACTTTACATGTTTGAATTGCTCGTGATCTAATTTGTGATGTGAGTGATGAATTTGTTTGCTTCCAAACAATAGTCCATACTTTGCTTCAAATTAGAAGGGCCAAAACTGGCATCCACTGCCAGCCTCCTGCCCTACTCCAAGCGTCCAGCGCCCAAAGGAGGAGACCAGCGTCCAAATGCCCAAAGGAGGAGACCAGCGTCCAAACGCCCAAAGACGACCCCCTAGCCAGCGTTAAATGCCCTAGAGGCCTTCTAGCACGTGGATCTCATCAAAGCTCAACCCAAACACTCATCAAGTCGGCCCCAAAAGTGGATTTTAGTGCTAAAAGACTATTTTACCCTTTCTTATGTAATCCTTAGTCATTAGTTTAGTATTTAAGGGATACTTTTACATAATCATAAGAGCTTTATGCCATATTTTTGTTTATCATTATATTTCATATCAGTATAAGTTTCTAAACCTCCTAGGTTGAGGGGAGGAGCCCTACTGAGTTTTATGGATTGATAAAAGTATTACTGTTTCTCTTCAATCCATGTATGATTTAATTCTAAGATGTATCTTCATTCTTCAACTTGATGAATGGGATAACCCATGATAATTATCTTTGTTCTTCATACTAAGACCGTGTGCTTGGCAACCACTCGTGTTCTTCTTGGGTTCGTGTGAACACTTAAGTGGAAAGCATCGAACCGCCAGCTTGATTATACATCTCTTATACGGCTAATCCACAACTTCGTTGGGGACTTCTCGAGACACCAGTTCAGCCGAGGTATGGGGAGATTAAGGTCTTTATGGTAGAGGCTAGAACCAAGGCGCAGCATCATGGTGCACGAAATTGCAATCACACTTTTGCAATCCGCACAACTAACCAGCAAGTGCACTGGGTCGTCCAAGTAATACCTTACGTGAATAAGGGTCGATCCCACGGAGATTGTTGGTATGAAGCAAGCTATGATTATCTTATTAATCTTAGTCAGGATGCCAATAAGGTTCTTTGAATTTAATTGTAAAAAGTGAAAGTGTTTGGAATAAGTAATTGTTACTCAATAATGGAAAATATGTTGGAGTTTTGGAGATGCTTTGTCTTCTGAATTCCTGTAACATAATGCTTCCTCACTTTCAAACATTCAAGGCTCCTTCCATGGCAAGCTGTATGTAGGGCGTCACTATTGTCAATGGCTACCTCCCATCCTCTCAGTGAAAATGGTCCAAATGCTCTAACACAGCACGGCTAATCATCTGTTGGTTCTCGATCATGTCGGAATAGGATCCATTGATCCTTTTGCGTCTGTCACTACGCCCAACACTCGCGAGTTTGAAGCTCGTCACAGTCATCCAATCCCAGAATCCTACTCGAAATACCACAGACAAGGTTTAGACTTTCTGGATTCTCAAGGATGCTGCCATCAATTCTAGCTTATACCACGAAGATTCTGATTAAGGAATCTAAGAGATACTCATTCAATCTAATGTAGAACGGAGGTGGTTGTCAGGCACACGTTCATGGATTGAGGAAGGTGATGAGTGTCACAGATCATCACCTTCTTCATAGTGAAGCGCAAATGAACATCTTAGATAGGAACAAGCGTGTTTGAATGGAAAACAAAAATAATTGCATTAATTCATCGAGACGCTGCAGAGCTCCTCACCCCAATAATGGAGTTTAGAGATTCATGCCGTTACAAGGTATATAATTCAGATCTAAAATGTCATGAGATACAAAATAAGTCTCTAAAAGTTATTTTTATACTAAACTAGTAGCCTAGGTTTACAGAAAATGAGTAAACTAAGATGGATAGTGCAGAAATCCATTTCTGGGGCCCACTTGGTATGTGCTGGGGCTGAGACTTAAGCTTCTCACATGCCTGGGCTGTTTCTGGAGTTGAACGCTAGGTTGTAACCTGTTTCTGGCATTGAACTCTAACTTGCAACCTGTTTCTGGCGCTGGACGCCAGACTGCAACATAGAACTGGCATTAAATGCCAGTTTATGTCATCTATCTTCGCGTAGAGTATAGAGTATTATATATTGCTGGAAAGCCCTGGATGTCTACTTTCCAACCCAATTGAGGGCGCGCCAATTGGACTTCTGTAGCTCCAAAAATTCCATTCCGAGTGCAGGGAGATCAGAATCCAACAACATCAGCAGTCCTTTTTTTAGCCTAAATCAGATTTTTGCTCAGCTCCCTCAATTTCAGCCAGAAAATACCTGAAATCACAGAAAAACACACAAACTCATAGTAAAGTCCAGAAATATGAATTTTGCTTAAAAACTAATAAAAATATACTAAAAACTAACTACAACACACTAAAATCTACATGAAATTACCCCCAAAAAGCATATAAAATATCTGCTCATCACATCATCTGATCTGGAAGATTCGACCTTGTCTATGGCATTTTGAGTAGGATCACCAAAGAGAATGAACTGCAGGAGCTTCACCCTCAATTAGAATGAATACGCACTAACCTTAGGGTTCAGATCTGGAGGAGTATTAGCGGCTGCTCAAACTAGCATCAATCATATACAGCCTACCATAGAGGAAATCATTCACAATTAAAGAAGACAGTAATACCAGAGTTAAGCCAAAAGCAGTCCTAGAACTTCACACCGATACAGATATTCAAGCTTAAAACAAAAATAAATAACTTAAACCAAACAACATAAAAAGGGTTATCTAAACTTAGTGGATTTCTAACTAATATCAAATCACACCCCTATATCCCACAACCTTCACCAACCTAACCTCCATGCGATCCCATTGCCACCACCTACCGAGCCTCCTCAATCCCAAAAGAAAACACAAGTAATGCAGACAAGTTAAGTACAAGTAAAGTACATGTACAACAATTAGATCAATTAGCAAGTAAACATGTGTTTCATTTAGACATAATAGAAATTAAGCAAAGCAAACAAACAAGTAGAAGATGCATATGATGAATTCATATCCTATTGGCTCGTGATATCAGTTGTCAGTCTATAACTGCCAACCCGACACATCCTTTCGGATGTAACCTTCCTGCCACGCCCAAAGATATAGGCTCTACACACTCATGCAGCAGAGAAATCTACCATGACAGGGATATAGGCTCTACACACTCATGTAGCAGGGAGTCTGCTACGCTAGAGATATAGGCTTTGCACACTCATGTAACAAAAAAGGAAACAACAACAACTGTCTCATCATAAATCATTCCAAAGATATAGTGTTGGGCACACTCTTACAGCAGAAAAATTGCCACGCCAGAGATATAGGCTCTGCACACTCTTACAGCAGAAAAATTGTCACGCCAGAGATATAGGCTCTACACACTCCCATATAATCCAATAATTTCATCATTCCTTACCAAGTTCTCAACTCATCATAACCATCACCAGTTTTCAACTTCTCAAATTCATCATAAGCATTCCCATTTCTCAAAAAGCTCTTCAACCATATACTTTACAACTCAGCATTTACCAATTCATGCTAGGATTTACACCAACCTTCCAAAAACCTATGTCACCAGCTCTAAACTTATAACTAAAAAAATACCCTTTTTATTCCTTTATTATTTTTTACCTTGATTCAAGACCCTAAAACTGGATAAAAACTTTTAAACAAGTGTTACGGAAGTTTGTAAGCTTGCTGGGAAGGTAAAGCGGTTCAAATAAGGTTTTTATTGAAAAATAGGGCAGTGTGCGTACGCATAGAGTTGTGCGTACGCAATCCTAGAAGAGTTTTTTCACAGCTTGTGCATATGCATGATGTTGTGCGTACGCACAACTTGCAAATTTTACAGAATGTGTGTGTGCACCAGAGTGTGTGAACACTTTGAACAGTAGGCATAACCCAGTGTGTGCGTGCGCACCAGAGTATGCGTACGCACGTTTTCTTAAAAATTACAGGGTGTGCGTGTGCACAAGGGTGTGCATACGCACAAGTAAAAATGTGGCCCCTGTTCAGAGCACGCGCACAGCAATGTGCGTGCGAACACAAACCAGAACTCACAATTTCTGCAACATCACAGAAATTAGATTTTTGACACCAACTTCCAACGATAATATCTTTGTCTAAAAAATTCATATTTCTACAAAATCTATACCGTTTTAAAGCTCTTTGAATTATCTTTGATTTGATACAAAATTCAATCAATTTCAAAAACTGTAGCTCAAGATATGATCCGCCATAGTTGGCCTAAAATCCATTTTTACAAAAACACTAAAAACTCAACTTTACCAAAACTCTTAATTTAAAACCAAACTACTCACAACACAAACAATACCAAAACAACACAAAAGTCTATACCATTCATTCCTCAAACTCAACCATCAATAACCTCCCAATTATACTATTCCACATCATCAAAATCATTATTCATCAATATTTAAATTCAACCTAAATCACATCAAAGCTCCTAAATTCCATCATTATTCCACTATACAACATCCAAACCTTAATATCCCAATTTATCAACTCCTATAACACTTATCAATCCAAGCATCCATTTATCATCATCAAAATTCCTAATCCACATCATTTATCAACAAAATCAACTCTCCTCATTAACAACAACAAATTCTCAACAATCATCATCAACCACAATAATCAATAACAATCAATAATTAACATCAATTCAATCCTATCCTAAGGTCTACTAGCCTAAGTTTCCAGAAACATTACATATTATATAAAGAAAATTGAAACCATACTTTGGCCGATTCTCATTCAACTCAAAACACCAAGCAAAGCCACCAAGCTCAAAACTATCAAGCATCACTCCAACAAACTCCAAAACTCAATCTAACATCATACAACATGTCACATCAAACCTAGGGTTTACAAAAATAACTAAACACAAGGGTTTAGTGAAACCTTATCTTACCCAATGGCATTAAGGGCAAAACCTAACAATATCCCAATACTAAGTCACCCCTAAACAAACAAAATCACAAAACTTACTCAAAAATCAAATCCAAAAATGTAGAATTGGTAGGGTTGGAAACTGGAGTTTAAGTTTCGATTTTTTACCAACAAATCTTAGCTATCAATGAAGAGCTCGATAAGTGCTTCGCGTGGCCACAAACCACTCATCAATCGGAGCTTCGTAGCTCAAGTTATGGCTCCCGAAAGGTGACAATGAATAGTGACACCCCTTTTCTTCTCTCTTCTCTCTCAATCCGCGTTTCTCTCTCTCTCTCTCTCTCTCTCTCTCTCTCTCTCTCTCTCTCTCTCTGGTGGTAAAAATAAGCTAAAAGCTCATTTAATGAGTTTATATATATTGGGCCTTGGGTCCAGTTTGAGCCCAATCTAATCTGTTAGTGTTTTTGGTCTGTTTGGCCCACTTTAGGCCAAAACTATTAAGATTAGCTCCCGGTTTTAAATTATAAATTATTTTTGTCCTCTAAAAATAATAAATCAAATTTCTAAAATCTTATTTTCCAAAAATACGCGTGACAAACCCCATTTTGACGGTTTGTCTTGCATTGATTCTAAGAGATTTTAATACCTTTTACCCTCATTTATCTATTAAAATAGCATGGTTTTGTGATTGTCTCCTTATTTGTGTTAGATGTGAAAACATGCTTTTCAACCCTTAATTTGATGGTTTTAATCTCCCTTTGATTCCACTAGATGCCTTGATATGTTTGTTAGTGATTTCAGATTGAAAAGGGCTAGGAATGGATCAAAGGAGTGAAGAGGGAAAGCATGCAAAGTGGAGAAATCATGAAAAGTCAAAGAAGTTGAACTCGCCCATGGACGCGCGCGCGCACCTGGCGCTTGCGCGCACCTGCGAATTACCCCATGGACGCGTACGCGTGCTGTGCGCGTACGCGTCGGTGTTGGTTTATGATTTTTTAATGAAAACGTGGCCAACGAATTCTGGAGGGGTGTGGGGCCCAATCCCAACCAACTTTGGCGCCAAAGATGCTATTTAAAGCCAAGGATTGAAGAGCAAAGGGGGATTCCAACTCATTAGTTCATACACACTCATTAGGAGTAGTTAGAGTTAGTTTCTAGAGAGAGAAGCTCTCACTTCTCTCTAGAATTAGGATTAGGATTAGGATTAGGTTTAGTTCTTAGATTTAGATTTAGATTCATCTTCTTCTACTTCTATCTTCTCAATTCCTTGTTGTTACATTCATTCTTCTTCCATTCTTTTATTGCAATTTCCTTTATGTTGTTCTTATATTTTGTTGTAGATCTAGTATTGCTCCTTCTACATTCTTTCAATTCAATAAAAGGTAATTCTTAATAAATGTGTTTCTTTTGATTTGTTGTTGTTAATTCCTTGTAATTGAGTAGTGTAGAATTACTTTTCTTGCAATTTACTATGCTTTCCTTTTATGCCTTCCAAGTGTTTGATGAAATGCTTGGTTGGATTTTAGAGTAGAATTTTATACTCTTGGCTTGGAAAGGTAACTTAGGAACTCTTGAGTTACTAATGTCCAAGTGATTGATGATTGGGAGCCATTGACTCTAATTCTCACTAATTGAATTGGTGGAGAGTTAGGACTTATGGACTAGGATTGATATAGCTCATTTGACTTTCCTTTACTACTAGTTAGAGGATGATTTAATGGGATTAATCCTTGCCAATTCTCATATTGTGGTTAGTGATTAGGATAGAGATCCTTGACTACCAACCCTTGCCAAGACCTTTTTAGCCATTAGTTTACTTTCTTGCCATTTATCTTTCATGCCTCTTATCAAAACCCCAAAAATAAATCACAACCAATAACAAGACACTTTATTGTAATTCCTAGGGAGAACGACCCGAGGTTTCAATACTTCGGTTTATAAATTTAGGGGTTTGTTACTTGTGACAAACAATCTTTTGTATGAAAGGATTATTGTTTGGTTTAGAAACTATACTTTACAACGAGATTTCATTTGGAAAATTCTAAACCGTCAAAAATCCAATCGTCAAAATGGCGCCGTTGCCGGGGAATTGCAATGGTGTTATGTTATTGGTTATTGTATATATGTGAATAGTGTAAATATCTTGCTCTTTGCTTTATTTGCTAGTTGTAGAACTTTATTTCTCTTGTTTTCTATTATCTTTTGATTTTTTGTTTTCTCTTTCCACTATGAATTCTCATATTGGCTATGAGTGTAGTTACAACTATGTTGTAGGAAGTGGAGATTACAATGAAGAAATGTATCAAGGATGGGACAACCAAAGGTGGAAGGAGCCATATGCATATGATCAATCTTCTTGGCAACAACCTCCACCAATGAACTATGAAGAAGAGCCATTCCATGATGCATACCAATCAAATGGCTATGGTGAATCTCCTTGTGACTTTCAAGAACCACCACCATATGCCTATGATTCATATCCTCAACATGAGCCTCAACCACACTCACAAGCCTATTTTCACCAACCACCTTCATATGACCCTAATCCATATCCATCCTACCAACAACCATATGAGCCATATGAACCACACATAGAGCCACCACCATCCCAACATCACCACTTTCAAGAGCCATCCCTTCCATATTATTACCAAGATGAACCACCTCCAACATATGAAAATTTCCAACCACAAGATGAATACTACTTTTCACCACAACCTCCCATGGAAGAATACTTATGTCCTTTAATCCAAGAGCCACATGATCCTAATCATATTATCCAAGAGGAACAAGAGTCAAGGGATCATCTCAAGGAAGCATTGGATCAATTTCAAGCAACCATGGAGTGTGTTGTGCAACAAGTGGAAAGAATGGAAAACATTGAACCACCACAACTCTACCAAGAAGAACCATCTTCCTACTATGAACCCTTCCCCCAAAATGATGAATCCTTCCAACCACCCCAATCTCTAATGGATGAAACCCTTGGTGTTCTTGTTCAAGGGCAAGAAGAGATGAAAAGGGATGTGCAAAATTTCATGGTCGCCTTAGATGCGGTAACAAATCAATTAGCCTCCCAATGCTTGAACACTCAAGGAACCCCCATGGTTACATGTGGAGAATCAAATGAAGAACATAGCATGAAAGAGAGATTGGAAATTCCGGTGGGAAATGAAGAAAGTTGTTTTGTATTGGAACAATTGGAGGAAGCTTTAATTGTTGAAGACAAGGAAGAAGTGGTAGAAGACTTAGGAGATGTAGAGCCTCCAGGGGAACATAGAGTTGAAGAAAACCCCTCCAAGATGATTGAAATTGATGCTAGGGAGGAAAGTGCACACCTTCCAAGACATATTCCATACGAAGACTTGGATGGGATAGAGCAAGGATTGAGTTCCCTTGGTGATGAAGAACAAGCATCAAGTCTTATTGGTGAAGAATTCTTTGAGCATGAAGAACCTTCTCCTAGTGCATTAGAAAGCGTTGAGGAGGTAACTTTTTCTCACCCTCCCTATTATGATTTGAGTAAAGGAAAAGGTTTAGATAAAATTATTGAACAAAGGAGTGAGATTAAGAGATCTTGTGAAGAGGTGGAAGTCCCTAGAAATAGAAGCACGAGGGTTGGCTATGCTTTGTCAAGATCTTTGGAAGCATCTTTGCCTAGGTTGCCATCTATACCTTCATTTGAGTGGGTGAAATTCATTTCTATTAGCTTTATTGTCCCACTTGAGTATGGCTTGCTTGAAACGGATGGTCAACTTAGGATGCTTTGTGGGATGAAGCGTAAGCGAAAGATGTTTCGTGGTTGGCGTTGCAAATCAAGGCTCATTTTGGTTGATACTTCAAGAGTTGAATACAAAGGTGGGAATAGTGCTCAAATAGATGGGTCTAGGAGGATTGTTGGCCACTATATAGAGAATTCACCTTACTCACCACCCGGTTGGACTAATAATGATGATCAACATCAAGACGGGTGTGAAGATAAAGTGTGGGATCCCGGATCACAAGAAGAGGATCAACTTTGGGAGCCCCAAGCTTGTGAAGAACTCCATCAACACTTGGCTCAATCCATGAGAAATCTTGGGGCACAATGGAGAACCAAGCATTGGTGGGAGTTCCAAGATGAATACAAGCACAAGCCACCTTGATAAGAAGCTCCCCATAAGTCCAACTTAAGGACAATAAATAAAAGTGCTTGGTGGGAGACACCCCACCATGGTAAACTCTTTCCATACTCTTTTAGTTGTTAATAAGTGAATTGAGTTGCCATTGTAGGTAGATTCTCATTTTTATTTTTATCTTTTGTAAATATTGGTAGAATTAGTTTAATTTCTTGTTTTTATTGTTTTATTGAGTTTAGTTAGTAGTATAGTATGTTGAATAAGGTTCTAGGGTGTTTTGGTAGCTGTTTGGAGGATTGAAAGGCTTGGATTGGTGTAAGAACTTAGAAAAATATTTTTTTGAAAAACAGAACACCATCCCCGCGTTCGCGCATATGACGCGTACGCGCACCTGAGCATTTTTTTGACCCCCACGCGGACGCGCACTGTACGCGTACGCGTGGATGCAAAAAAATTCGACTCCAGCCAAAAACCCGAGAGTTAGGCCTGCACTGTGCGAACATTGAGCCTCAGGCACAAGTCTATGCACGCGTGCGCGCACCTGGCGCGTACGCGCACATGATCTTAAATTGGCAATGCACGCGCACGCACACTATGCGCGCGCGCGTCGATTGCACAATCCACACTCCTGGTACTTTCACCCGAGAGTTGTGTCAGCCATGGGCCGACATTATGCCTCCGGCCTAACTCGATGCACGCGTGCGCGCACCTGGCGCGTACGCGTCCTTCAACCAATATGCACATCGACGCGTAAGCACGCATGACGCGCACGCGTCGGTAAAAAAAAAAAAAAAGAGTTTTTTTTTCTCATCTTCTATTTTCTTTTGTTCACTGCATTCGCATACTTCTACTCTTTCCATTTTCATTTTGTTTTTATAGCATGTTTTCAGTTTTTTTCTAAGTGTCATTTCAATAATGGTGTTGGATTCTTACACTCAATTGTTGAGACTTTCTTGCATTATTTTGGTGCTTCTTGGCTTGTTTGATATTGTTGGGTGATGAAACTTTTAAATCAATGCTTCATCTTGAATGACTCTTGTGTCTTTGTGCATTGATATGACCTCATATTGTCTTTCATGACCCACTTCTTCTCATTTGAACTTGATGCTCAATACACTCTTCATGCTTTAACTTTACTCTTGCATCGAGCTTAATGATATGCCTTAGCTTACATTGTTTTCTCACTCACATGCTTAGCTAACATGTAGTAGGGAATCATACTCTTATTTGGCATTAGCCCCCGCCTACGTTCTAATTGCCTTGATATCTTTGTTATAGGCTTAATTTTCTTTCTTTCTTTCCTTTTGGGTTGGCCACCAATACGGAAGGAAAGGAAAGTTTCTAAATGGGGCAACAAACAAGTCATTCGCACAACCTTTTGAAGGAGCTCATCAATTGTAGCA
This sequence comes from Arachis stenosperma, assembly GCF_014773155.1. Lineage (NCBI taxonomy): Eukaryota > Viridiplantae > Streptophyta > Magnoliopsida > Fabales > Fabaceae > Arachis > Arachis stenosperma. The sequence goes on along the minus strand of NC_080380.1, from coordinate 71,153,348 downwards.
ACCCATCCACCTTGCTCTCCTTTGCGTGCACCGAGGACGGTGCAAACTTTTAAGTGTGGGGAGGTCGTCCGACCGATCGGCGATTTTGGGTGACAAATTTTTAATCCCAACACTTTTGCATTTCATTCTAGGATTTTAGGATTTTTACTTGCATTTTCTTATTTTTGCATATGTATACACAATAAGCTTAGTCAAAATAATGAATTTTCAAGATTTCTATCTATAGGGCACCTTAATTGATTGGGCACCTTAATTGATTTGAGTGAAAACTTTTCATAGAACTTGCTTGAAATATATATATATTGTGGATCATATTTTTGAGCTAAGAACACGAGCAAGTGAGATTTGAGCCTAATGGTGTGGTTACATCCTATAACCACTTATTTTCCTTCTTGTGTGCATTATTCTCTTTCTATGAAAGTAATCTTTGATTTGTTTGATTCTTTATGTCCATTATTTTGTGTATTCATGCATTTATATGATTGAGGCCATCATTTCATTTAACTCACTTACCCAAATAGCCTTACCTTTTATCTTCCTTTGTTAGCCAATTTGAGCCTACGATTAACCCACTTGTTCTTAATTTTAGCACATTACAAGCCTTAAAGCGAAAAACAATAAATGTCCTTATTTGGATCTTTGATTAGCTTAGGCTAGAGTGTGTGAGTATCATTCAAGTGTGGGAACCTTGGGACATTGGGTGAATAAAAGGGTAATTTTGTATTGTTATTGAAAATATTGGGAATTGGGTACATACTCATGTGTTGATCAAATGTAAAACCTTATGTATTGATACTCTTTTATATAAAAAAAATGAGAAAAACAAAAGAAAAAAAGAAAAAAATAATATGGAAAAGAAAAAAATATATAGAAAAAGAAAGAAAAAGAAAAAAAAAGAAAAAGAAAAAAAAAAAGAAAGGAATAAAAAGGGGACAAAATGCCCCAAATCAAAGTATAGTCCAATAAAATCAATGCATAGGTGTTGTGAAATTAAAAAAAAGGAATACATGAGTATGTGAAAGAGTGAAAAATGGGTAGTTAGGTTGGAATTTAATTGTATAGGATGTCATAGGTTAGGTGGGAAGTTTAAGCTTATCAAAGATTCAAATTTCAAGCTCACTTGACCAAATATGCATCCTACCTTGACCCTAGCCCCATTACAACCAAAGAAAAGACCTCATGATACTTGTATGCATGCATGAAATATATGTCGATTGTTAGAAGAAAAACAAATCTTAGAAAGCATGATTAGGAGAGAATTGAGTGAGTCAACCCTAAACACTTGAGCGAATAGAGTGCAAACACTACCGGTGAGGGTTTGATGCTCAATTACATGTTTCCACCAATGATCATCTCCTTTCATGCAAGTTTGTAAAATTATTTAATAACTCAAATCAATTGTGGATTAGACTTGTTAGTCCTTAGCCCTTGTTCATATATGCTTCTTGGGAATTAATTTATTTTGACCAAGCAATTGCATTCATCTAGATAGTTGCATATAGGTAGATTGCATTTAGTTAGTTTCCATTGAATAAATGCCATACCCTTACTTCATTCTTGGTTTAAGCATGAGGACATGCTTGGTTTAAGTGTGGGGAGGTTGACAAACCCCATTTTGACGGTTTGTCTTGCATTGATTCTAAGAGATTTTAATACCTTTTACCCTCATTTATCCATTAAAATAGCATGGTTTTGTGATTGTCTCCTTATTTGTGTTAGATGTGAAAACATGCTTTTCAACCCTTAATTTGATGGTTTTAATCTCCCTTTGATTCCACTAGATGCCTTGATATGTTTGTTAGTGATTTCAGATTGAAAAGGGCTAGGAATGGATCAAAGGAGTGAAGAGGGAAAGCATGCAAAGTGGAGAAATCATGAAAAGTCAAAGAAGTTGAACTCGCCCATGGACGCGCGCGCGCACCTGGCGCTTGCGCGCACCTGCGAATTACCCCATGGACGCGTACGCGTGCTGTGCGCGTACGCGTCGGTGTTGGTTTATGATTTTTTAATGAAAACGTGGCCAACGAATTCTGGAGGGGTGTGGGGCCCAATCCCAACCAACTTTGGCGCCAAAGATGCTATTTAAAGCCAAGGATTGAAGAGCAAAGGGGGATTCCAACTCATTAGTTCATACACACTCATTAGGAGTAGTTAGAGTTAGTTTCTAGAGAGAGAAGCTCTCACTTCTCTCTAGAATTAGGATTAGGATTAGGATTAGGTTTAGTTCTTAGATTTAGATTTAGATTCATCTTCTTCTACTTCTATCTTCTCAATTCCTTGTTGTTACATTCATTCTTCTTCCATTCTTTTATTGCAATTTCCTTTATGTTGTTCTTATATTTTGTTGTAGATCTAGTATTGCTCCTTCTACATTCTTTCAATTCAATAAAAGGTAATTCTTAATAAATGTGTTTCTTTTGATTTGTTGTTGTTAATTCCTTGTAATTGAGTAGTGTAGATTTACTTTTCTTGCAATTTACTATGCTTTCCTTTTATGCCTTCCAAGTGTTTGATGAAATGCTTGGTTGGATTTTAGAGTAGAATTTTATACTCTTGGCTTGGAAAGGTAACTTAGGAACTCTTGAGTTACTAATGTCCAAGTGATTGATGATTGGGAGCCATTGACTCTAGTTCTCACTAATTGAATTGGTGGAGAGTTAGGACTTATGGACTAGGATTGATATAGCTCATTTGACTTTCCTTTACTACTAGTTAGAGGATGATTTAATGGGATTAATCCTTGCCAATTCTCATATTGTGGTTAGTGATTAGGATAGAGATCCTTGACTACCAACCCTTGCCAAGACCTTTTTAGCCATTAGTTTACTTTCTTGCCATTTATCTTTCATGCCTCTTATCAAAACCCCAAAAATAAATCACAACCAATAACAAGACACTTTATTGTAATTCCTAGGGAGAACGACCCGAGGTTTCAATACTTCGGTTTATAAATTTAGGGGTTTGTTACTTGTGACAAACAATCTTTTGTATGAAAGGATTATTGTTTGGTTTAGAAACTATACTTTACAATGAGATTTCATTTGGAAAATTCTAAACCGTCAAAAATCCAATCGTCAACGCGGTACTGGACAGACTAGAGTCGGTACTACCGGCTTAAGCATCGATACGTATTTTTACAAAAATCTTTCGCAAAAGATACATTTTCCAACTTAGAAAAATTCATTGAATTCAAATTTCACCTTTATATTTTAAAAAGAATATTTTTATATTTTTGAACCTATTTCAGGCAATTAAAATTATTATTTGATTAAAATAATTTTACATGAAAAACTTCGGTTCTTACACTTGGCGGCAGCCTCCTTCAGTCGCGACGGAAACCACTGTGGGATCATCTCTGTCATTGCCATCTCCTCATGATCTTCAGCCCATAGAGTCATGACAGAGCATGGAGAAGGTGGTTCCAGCAATAGCGACATAGGGAGGAAAGCATCTCGGTAGTGGCCTCCTTCAGTCGCGACGAAAACCACTACGGGAGTGATAAACCCCATTTGTAGGGTTTATCTTGTGTTGATTATAGGAGATTTTAATACCTTTTACCCATATTTATTCAATGAAATAGCATGGTTTTGTGACTCTCCCTTAATTTGTGCTTAAGTGTGAAAACATGCTTCTTAGGCCTTTAACTTGATGATTTTAATCTCCCTTTGATTCCACTAGATGCCTTGATGTTTTTGTTAGTGATTTCAGATTGAAAAGGCTAGGAATGGATCAAAGGAGTGAAGAGGAAAGCATGTAAAGTGGAGAAGATCATGAAAAGCCAAAGAGTTGAAATCGCCCATGGACGCGCACGCACACCTGGCGCCTACGCGCACCTTGCGAATTACTCCATGGACGCGTACGCGTGCTGTACACATACGTGTCAGTACTGGAATATGATTTTTTAATAAAAACGTGGCCAGCGAATTCAGAAGGGTTGTGGGGCCCAATCCCAACCAACTTTGGCGCCAAAGATGCTATTTAAAGCCAATGATTGAAGAGCAAAGGGGACTTTTTTTGGCTTTTGATCATTCACACTCATTAGGATTAGTTTAGAGTTAGTTTTAGAGAGAGAAGCTCTCACTTCTCTCTAGGATTAGGATTAGGATTAGATTTAGTTCTTAGATCTAGGTTTTCATTCATGCTTTCTTCTACTTCTACGTTTCAATTCTTTGTTGTTGCAATCATTCATTCTTCTTCCATTCTTTTGTTGTAATCTCTTTTATGTTGTTTTTGTATTTTGTTGTAGATCTACTATTGTTCCTTCCATTTTCTTTCAATTCAATTAGAGGTAATTCATAATAATTGTGTTCTTTTTTATTGCTGTTGTTAATTCCTTTCAATAATTGTTGTTAGATCTCATTCTTGTTGTTGATTTACTATGCTTTCCTTTTGTGCCTTCCAAGTGTTTGATAAAATGTTTGGTTGGATTTTAGAGTAGAATTTTATGCTCTTGGCTTGGAAAGGTAACTTAGAAACTCTTGAGTTACTAATGTCCAAGTAATTGATGATTGGAAGCCATTGACTCTAGTTCTCACTAATTGAATTAGTGGAGAGTTAGGACTTATGGACTAGGATTGATATAGCTCTTTTGACTTTCCTTTACTAGTTAAAGGATGACTTAATGAGATTAATCCTTGCCAATTCTCATATTGTGGTTAGCAATTAGGATAGAGATTCTTGACCACCAACCCTTGCCAAGGCCTTTTTAGCCATTAGTTTACTTTCTTGCCATTTATCTTTCATGTTTCTTATCAAAACCCCAAAAATAACTCACAACCAATAACAAGACACTTTATTACAATTCCTAGGGAGAATGACCCAAGGTTCCAATACTTCGGTTTATAAATTTAGGGGTTTGTTACTTGTGACAAACAATATTTTGTATGAAAGGATTATTGCTTGGTTTAGAAACTATACTTTACAACGAGATTTCATTAGTGAAATTCTAAACCATCAAAAATCTAATCATCAAAATGGCGCCGTTGTCGGGGAATTGCAATGGTGTTGTGTTATTGGTTATTGTATATATGTGAATATTGTGAATATGTTTGCTTTTTGCTTCTTTGTTAGTTTTTAGTTTGTTCTCTTTATTTGTTACTAATTTTTTTGTTTTTGCCTTCTCTTGCTATCATGAATTCTCACTTTGGCTATGAGTGTAGTTACAACTATGTATTAGGTAATGGGAACTTTAATGAGAATGTGTATCAAGGATGGGACGATTAAAGGTGGGAGGAGCCATATGCATATGACCAATCCTCATGGCAACAACCTCCACCAATGCACTATGAAGAAGAGCTATTCTATGATGCATACCAATCAAATGGCTATGGTGAATCTCCTTGTGATTTTCAAGAACCACCACCATATGCCTATGAGCCATATCCTCAACATGAACCTCAACCACATTCACAAGCCTACTTTCACCAAATACCTCCATATGACCATAATCTATATCCTTTATACCAACCACCTTTTGAGCCATATGAGCCACATATTGAACCACTACCATTCCAACCTCAATACTTCCAAGAGCCACCTTTCTCCATATTATAACCAAGATGAACCACCTCCAATGTATGAAAACTTTTAACCACAAGATGAATTCTACATTCCACCATAACCCTCCTCAAGCAACCATCTATGAAAAGAAGAGCATAGCATGAAGGAGAGATTGGAAACTCCGGTGGAAAAGGAAGAATGCCACTTTGTGTTAGAACAATTGGAGGAGCCTATGACTATTGAAGAAAAGGAGGAAGTGGTTGAAGACTTAGGAGATGTGGAACCTCCATGGGAACCTAGAGTTATAGAAAACTCCTCCAAGAAGATTGAAGTTGATGTTGAGGAGGGATGTGCACAACCTCCAAGGCATATTCCATATGAAGACTTGGAAGGAGTAGAGCAAGAATTGAGTTCCCTTGGTGATGAAGATCAAGTATTAAATCCTAATGGTGGTGAATCCTTTGAAATTAAAGAACCTTCTCTTGATGAAGAAGAAAGCGATGTGGAGGTAGATTTCTCTCAACCTCCCATTTATGATTTGAGTGATGGAGAAGAGTTAGGTAAAATTGACGAACAAAGAATTGGATTTGAAAAATCTTGTGAAGAGGTGGAAGTCCTTAAAAAAAGAAGAACAGAAGTTGAGTGCACTTTGTCAAGATCTCTGGAAGCTTCTTTGCCTAGGTTGTCATCTATTCCTTCACTTGAGTGGGTAAAACTCATTTCTATTAACTTTATTGTCCCACTTGAGTATGGTTTACTTGAAACGGATGGTCAACTTAGGATGATTTGTGGGATAAAGCTTAAGAGAAGAATGTTTAGTGGATGGCGTTGCAAATCAAGGCTCATTTTGGTTGATACTTCAAGGCTTAGATGCAAGGGTTGAGCAAGTGCTCAATTGAATGGGTCTAAAAGGAGAGTTTGGTATCATATTGAGAATTCATCATGCCTACCACCCGGATGGACTAATAATGATGATCAACTTCAAGACGGGTGTGAAAATAAAGTATGGGATCCCGGATTACAAGAAGAGGATCGACAATGGGAGCCCCAAGCTTGTGAAGAACTCCATCAACATTTGGCTCAATCCATAAGAAATCTTGGGGCACAATGGAGAACCAAGCATTGGTGGGAGTTCCAAGATGAATACAAGCACAAGCCACCTTGAGAGGAGCTCCCCATAAGTCCAACTTAAGGACAATAAACAAAAGTGCTAGGTGGGAGACACCCCAACCTGGTAAAATCTTTTCATTTTCTCTTTTGTAAATAGTGTAGAATTTAGTTGATTTCATGTTTTGTTTAGTTAGTTGAGTATATTTGATAGTTTAGTGTGTTAAATAAGGTTTTAAGGTGTTTTGGTAGATGTTTGGAGGTTTGGAATGCTTGGATTGGCGCAAAAACATAGAAAAATTTTGAAAAACAGAGCACCATCCACGCGTACGTGTACATGGCGCGTACGCGCACTTTCAGCATTTTTGACCATCCACGCGCACGCGTACATGACGCGCATGCGTGGATGCAGAAGTTCCACCACCAGCCAAAAAAACCCGAGAGTTAGGCCTGCACTGTGCGAAAATTGGGCCTAAGGCACAAAACCAATTCGTGCATACGCACACCTGGCGCGTACGCGTCCTTTTGGCAACATGCGGATTGATGCTCAAGCGCAACATGCACGCACACGCCGATAGTGCCACTTGCCCTTTTGGTACATTTTCCAGAGAGTTATGCCCACACTGCGCCAACGTTGTGCCTTTGGCACAAACCCGCTCGTGCGTACGCGCACATACCGCGTACGCGCCACTCTCGAAATAATCCATCTATACGGACGCACCCTGTACGCGTCCCACCGCATCCAGTACACCACCCTCCGCGCGCGCGCGCCATGCGTGCGTACGCGCGGATGCCCTTATTTCAAACATTTCTTTTCTTTTCCTCCTTCCATTTCTTTCCTTCTCCTTTCTCCTTTCCTCCTTCTGCCCCTCATCCAACACTCCCGAACACCATTAATAACCATTTATTTTAGTTAACTAATTAGTTAGTTAGTTAGTTAGTTGATTAGTTAGTTTTAGTTAGCTTTCACTTCTTTTTCTCTTTTTCATTGTAAGTGTTGGGTTGGTATTCTTGTTTACCATTAATTGCTGCTGAGTATTAAAAAGGGATGTTATCTTAACATCATTATGTTTACAATCCTTGTTGGATTCTATTGTTGAGGTTATATTTTGCTACTTGGTCTTGAGTTTTTCATGCTTACCTTTTGAAAAATGCCAAGTGATGAGAATTGCCTTCAAGCTTGTAACTCTTCTTGAATTACATGATTTGGCCACCATGTGATTTGAGCCTTATTCTGTGATTAGGCAACCTCTTGATGGATGATGTTATACATTTACCTTAATGCCTTGTGTTATGATTATATGCATCCATATGTGTTTGACTTGAATGCTTTCATGCTCCTTTAATGCTTGTCTTACCTTACAAGTTTACTTAAAGCATTTCAAGCACACTAGAATGAGTTGAGAGCTTGCTTCTATTGTGACTTAGCCTTTCATGTTAGTGTGTACTCTAACCCACGCACAACTTAGAATGCACACTTACTTTTATGAATGTCACACCAATTCACTCACTCAATTCTAGTGATTTACCTCATTCCAACAATGTATGCTTCCTTGCTTTTACATATTCTTATCTTATGGTGTTATATTTTTGTTTTTCATGAATGATGCACCGCAAGCAAAAATGGAAGCGGAAGAAAGAACACGCAGCAATCCGGAGATTCGCCATACCCCCTTGCTCATCTTTGAATGCACCGAGGATGGTGCAAACTTTTAAGTGTGGGGAGGTCGTCCGACCGTTTGGCGATTTTGGGTGACAAATTTCTAATCCCAACACTTTTGCATTTCATTCTAGGATTTTAGGATTTTTACTTGCATTTTCTTATTTTTGCATATGTATACACAATAAGCTTAGTCAAAATAATGAGATTTTTCAAGATTTCTATCTATAGGGCATCTCAATTAACTTGAGTGAAAAATTTTCAAAGAACTTGCTTGAATTATATATCTTTTGGATCATGTTTTTGAGCTAAGAACACAAGCAAGTGAGATTTGAGCCTAATAGTGTGGTTACATCTCATAACCACTTTATTTTTCCTTCTTGTGTGCATTATTCTCTTTCTATGATTGTAATCTTTGATTTGTTTGATTCTTTATGTCCATTGTTTTGTGTATTCATGCATTTATATGATTAAGGCCATCATTTCATTAGCTCACTTACCCAAATAGCTTACCTCTTAACAATCATTGTTAGCCAACTTTGAGCCTACGCTTAACCCACTTGTTCTTAATTTAGCACATTACAAGCCTTGAAGCGGAAAACAATAAATGTCCTTATTTGGATCTTTGAGTAGCTTAGGCTAGAGTGTGTGTATTATTCAAGTGTGGGAATCTTGGGACATTGGGTGAATAAAAGGGTAGTTTTGTATTGTTATTGAAAATATTGGGAATTGGGTACATGTTCATGTATTGATCAAATGTAAAACCTTATGCATTGATGCTCTTGTATATAGAAAGAAAACAAATGAGAAAAACAAAGAAAAAGAAAAGAAAAAAATATATAAATGTGAAAAAGAAAAAGAAAAGAAAAAAATAGAAAAAGAAAGAAACAAAGAAAAAGAAAGAAATAAAAAGGGGATAAAATACCCCAAAGCAAATCTCAATAAGGATCAATGCAAAAGTGTTGTGAAATGAAAAGAAAATGCAAGAGTATGTTAAAAAGGTGAAAAATGGGTAGTTAGGTTAGAACTTAATTGTATAGGATGTCATAGGTTAGGTGGGAAGTTTAAGTTTATCAAAGATTCAAATTTCAAGCTCACTTAACCAAATAAGCATCCTACCTTGACCCTAGTCCCATTACAACCTAAAGAAAAGACCTCATGATACTTGTATGCATGCATGAAATACATGCTGATTGTTAGAAGAAAAACAAATCTTGGAAAGCATGATTAGGGGAGGATTGAGTGAATTGACCCTAAACACTTGAGTGAATAGAGTGCAAACACATCCGGTGAGGGTTCGGTGCTCAATTACATGTTTTCCACCTACAATCATCACTTTTCATGCAGTTTGTAAAAATATTTAATAACTCAATCAATTGTGGTTAGACTTGCTAGTCCCTAGCCCTTGTGCATATATGCTTCTTGGGAATTGATTTATTTTGACCAAGCAATTGCATTCATTTAGATAGTTGCATATAGGTAGATTGCATTTAGTTAGTCTCCATTGAATAAATGCCATACCCTTACTTCATTCTTAGTTTAAGCATGAGGACATGCTTGGTTTAAGTGTGGGGAGGTTGATAAACCTCATTTGTAGGGTTTATCTTGTGTTGATTATAGGAGATTTTAATACCTTTTACCCACATTTATTCAATGAAATAGCATGGTTTTGTGATTCTCCCTTAATTTGTGCTTAAGTGTGAAAACATGCTTTTTAGTCCTTTAACTTGATGATTTTAATCTCCCTTTGATTCCACTAGATGCCTTAATGTGTTTATTAGTGATTTCAGATTGAAAAGGCTAGGAATGGATCAAAGGAGTGAAGAGCAAAGGGGACTTTTTTTGGCTTTTGATCATTCACACTCATTTGAATTAGTTTAGAGTTAGTTTTAGAGAGAGAAGCTCTTACTTCTCTCTAGGATTAGGATTAGGATTAGGTTTAGTTCTTAGATCTAAGTTTTCATTCATGCTTTCTTCTACTTCTACCTTTCAATTCTTTGTTGTTGCAATCATTCATTCTTCTTCCATTCTTTTGTTGTAATCTCTTTTATGTTGTTTTTGTATTTTGTTGTAGATCTACTATTGTTCCTTCCATTTTCTTTCAATTCAATTAGAGGTAATTCATAATAATTGTGTTATTTTTTATTGTTGTTGTTAATTCCTTTCAATAATTGTTGTTAGATCTCATTCTTGCTGTTGATTTACTATGCTCTCCTTTTGTGCCTTCCAAGTGTTTGATAAAATGCTTGGTTGGATTTTAGAGTAGAATTTTATGCTCTTGGCTTGGAAAGGTAACTTAGGAACTCTTGAGTTACTAATGTCCATGTAATTGATGATTGGAAGCCATTAACTCTAGTTCTCACTAATTGAATTAGTGGAGAGTTAGGACTTATGGACTAGGATTGATATAGCTCATTTGACTTTTCTTTACCAGTTAGAGGATGACTTAATGAGATTAATCCTTGTCAATTCTCATATTGTGGTTAGCAATTAGGATAGAGATTCTTGACCACCAACCCTTTCCAAGGCCTTTTTAGCCATTAGTTTACTTTCTTGCCATTTATCTTTCATGTTTCTTATCAAAACCCCAAAAATAACTCACAACCAATAACAAGACACTTCATTACAATTCCTAGGGAGAACGACCCGAGGTTCCAATACTTCGGTTTATAAATTTAGGGGTTTGTTACTTGTGACAAACAATCTTTTGTATGAAAGGATTATTACTTGGTTTAGAAACTATACTTTACAATGAGATTTCATTAGTGAAATTCTAAACCATCAAAAATCTAATCATCAGGTTGCACCTCTGTCATTGCCATCTCCTCGCGATCTTCAGCCCCTCTCACATTCTGTTTCCATCTCTCTCTCTCTCTCTCTCTCTCTCTCTCTCTCTCTTCTCAGATTCAACACCTTTGCCTCAATTTCTCGTCAACCCGCTACGACGACAAGGCAGTGGTTTTTCACACCTTCACCTTTTCCGTTCCCTCTCCTCTTTTGATTTTTCTCCTTTCTCGAAGTGAATGATTGGAAAACAAATTAGAGTAAAAGCTTTTAGCTTTGGGTGAGTTATGACACAGGAAGAGAGTTATGGATTAAGAATTGAAGAGGTTGAGACTCATCTAGGATAGTTTGAAAATTTTATTTAATTATTTAGAATTTAGGTAATTTTACTTGCAAAAACCAATCTTTTATAATACAAATGAAATTTCTATATTTTCTGAATAGATATGTCAGCATTTTCAAGTTTCATGAATAAAAAAGATAATTTATTCAAATTTTAATTTCCAATACAAACTCAAATTCTAAAATTGCATATTTTGAGCTTAATAGTGTCAATGTGGCACATTAGACATTTACTTAATAATGTCACAGGTATATAGATATTGACTAAATAAAATTGCATGGACCTTAAATGTCGAAAAAGCTTAATTTCCAATAAAAACTCAAATTCTTTTAAAATAATGTATTCCGAACTTTGACTTTCACACTTAATGCTCACAAAATTACATGGACCTTAAATGTCAAAAAAGTTTAATTTCTAATAAAAACTCAAATTCTTTTAAAATAATGTATTCCGAACTTTGACTCTCACACTTAATGCTCACAAAGCATTAGAATAGAAGGTTGTTATATATATATATATATATACTGTTTTTTATCACATGTGAAAAAAAAATTTTTGATGACCATCATTTCTATTTTTTAAAATTTTTAGCTCATTTTATAAAATTTTCAAACACTAAAATAATCATTTATTTTTTTTATCTTTTTATTTATTTTTATTTTTTAGTATATTTTCTAACCCAATAAAATAAAGATTAATTCATTGTAGATTGATAATCCATTTAAAAATCTACAACTAACAATAAATGATTACATACACAAAATAAATTCAAATTTTCACTACTGGTGTTGTTTCACAAGTAATATCACATTGAAAACATAAAAATAAAGCCTATCTAACTACTATCTCATAAAAAAAAGTCGAAATACTAAATAAAAATAAAAAAGAAAAAAGAAAAACTAGACAAACCAATTAAAGGGATACGTGTAGGGCACGTTCAAACCAGAGGAGAGTTACTTAGAACTCTACAAAGCCCAAATCCAAATCCAAATCCAAATCTAAAGCTGAGGACTGAGATTTCACACTCGCACACTCATTCCCATACTATGTCCTCTTTATCACTTCTCTTTTTCCTAGGGTTTTAGGGTTAGGGTTTCATCTACCAATCTCTTTCTCTTCTCTTTTTCTCTCTGCCCTTCTTTCCCTTCCCAAATAGCCATGGATAGGTACCAGAAGGTTGAAAAGCCGAAGCCTGAATCCCCCATCAATGAGAATGAGATCCGAATCACCACACAAGGCGCCATCAGGAACTACATCACCTATGCTTCCTCTCTTCTTCAGGTCCCCTGCATTCTCCTCGATTTCATGCATGTTCCGTTCTTCCCTGCATTCTGGCTTCAATTCGATGAATCGACGACTTCTCTAATTCAAAACGCATTTGTGTTATTTTTGCTATTTATTTGTTTATCTGTGTATTTACTTCGTTATTTCTGTGTTGTTTCTGAGTTGTGGTTTCGGAGTATTCTAAGTCGTTGGGTCGTTCGCCAAGGTGATTGTGAACTTGACTTTCAGTTGACGAGGTTTATGTGGGAGTATCTCTATTCCGTGATTAAGGTCATTCTGCAAAATCTGTTTGGTAATTTTAACCCTTGATTGCAATGACGTGGATAAAGGTTCCCTTTATTATTGTTTAAGATTTCATCAGACATTAAGTGCAGAGAAAAAGTGTCTGCGTATTTAGTTGATCATAGTATCAAAAACGTGGGCATTATTAACATTGTTTGGATGAGTCAATGGAGGAATGATTAAGTGAAAGAAAATTTCATCTTGAAGTTATTTTGTATCGTTTGATGGATTGGCTATGGAGATCGGGTGGTACATTGTTCAAGGTGTTATTGTGTGATCTGATGTGGTATCATTGAAATATATATTTTGGTTAATGTCTTTAATTTTATATTTTAGAAGATTTTTCATTATTTTAGAATTCCCTATTTTGTTGCTTCTATGCTGTTTTCCTGCATCGTGATTAAAAAAGTGGCAGCTAGTGGAATTCTAGAATCCTGGGGAAATTGCGTGGTGTCTGAATTTTGTATTTTCTTAAAGTAGAAACAGAGTCAGGCTTTGGGAAGCCCACAAAACCCCCACTTGGGATGGGGAAGGGGTGGAGTGCAGAATTGAGGCTTTGAACCACACACTCTCCTTTCATGTCCTACTGATATTGTGGGAGGGGGAAGAAACCACTAGGAGGTCCTGATGCAGAATTCAATTATGGATTAGTTAATGTCTTAGATGTATTTTTGAGAGGATAAAATACTAAATAATTGAACATTATTTGTTAATGGGAGTATTTACTAGAGTTAAGATACAGAGGTCATTTTAAATGATTGTGATTCCCTAGATGTCACATTTCTAATTGAGTTAAAACACAAATGGAAAAGAGTTACACACCTAGATGATCCTTAAACATGGCAGGGAATTATTCGAAGCTTCAAATTAGGAATTCGTCTTATAGAATTAGCTAAAATCAAAAGAATCCAATGTATTAAGAAATATACCAAATGAGAAGTGAAATTGTCAAAATTTAGTAAGTCTCCAAATAGTCTGTTTTTGTCCTTTTATGTTGTGATTCTGTAGTTTTTCTTGTATTAGTCAAACATGCACAACTATTTTGTTTATATTTTTAATGCAATTCATAAATGCACACAACTTTTACGTTAAATTCTTTTCTTAAACATAAATACAGCTTCATTTTTCAACTTTTTTTAGGTGGGCTTACCAGTTTGTGTTTGTAAACTTAGCAGACCTGATATTGTTTTCTTTAGTTAACCTACTTATTCTAGCGAATTTTGAACTGACTACAATAATCATATATTATCATGCTTTGTGGGATTGACTATGTCGATAAATGTTGCTCTTGAACTGTATTAAAAGCCACATTTTTAATCCTTCTGTAAAGTTAATTTGATCTTTATTTAACATTTTATTTGGACTGTATTATTTATCCCATTCTTGCGTCGAGGCTTCTATTGGTCTTCTTCTCACCTGGGCATAGTCTCCTTAGACATATGTTCTTACCAATTGGTGCTAGTTGATGCTTACTATCTCACTGTCTTCTGTTTCTTTAGTAAATGCCATTGCAAGAGTGTAATATTATCAACTGATTCTTCAAGTGACAGTTTGTGGTTGGATTATGACTGACTTCTTTGCTGCAAGTTTTTCAATATGACATGTCACTTTGTATTGTTCTTGTGCATGTGACTACAAATGATTTGCAATATATATAACTTGTTTTTATCTAATTCTACTAGAAAGTAGTTGTGATTTGTTTTATGACTCCTGTTTTTCTTTGTTTCCATATGTTGTAACTCGTACAGGAAAAACATGCAAGAGAGATTGTCTTGAAGGCTATGGGACAAGCAATCAGCAAGACAGTTGCCATTGCAGAGATTTTAAAGGTCAAATTTCTTTGCAAGATATTTCTTTTTCTCTCGGCGAATGTACCCTTACAATTATGGGAATGAAAATCGAGTATATCTTTCCAATAAAAGAGTTGAAGATATCAAAGTGTTGCAAGTAACTCTATAGTTACTTTTAATTGATGAAAGGACATTCACGAAGCTCCCAGACAAGTATATAAATGGTTGCCACAAGTTACAGAAAAGAGTTAAATTATTAGAAGTGTAATACTTTTGGGCTACATTTTATTATTACCTAATTGACTTACCTTATTAAACAGAAGAGGATTTCTCAGCTGCACCAAGATACTGCCATCAGCTCGGTCAGCATAACAGATGTGTGGGAACCGATTGAAGAGGGTCTTGTACCGTAAGTTAAAAGTTTTAACCTTTTCTGCAAATGCATCTTTTTATGTATGGGTGGTAGAGTTTCTGAACAACATTCAATGCAGTGTTGAAATGACTCGTCATGTCTCTATGATCTCAATCACCTTATCAACTAGAGAATTAAACAAAAACTCTCCAGGGTAAGTTGTTGAAGAACTAGGAAAATTTTATTTCCAATCTTCTCATAAAGTTGAATTGCTCCTGTTATAATGGATTGCAAGGAACAAATTTTAAGCTGAGATATGATTTTGTTTATAGGTATCAAGCTCCACTTAATGTGGAACAACCAAAACCACAATTCAATTATCAACAGCAACTGGTAAAGCAAGCACCTGCTCCGTATAATGCTGTAAATGAAGGTAATCCCTTATGTATATAATGAAACACTAACGTATTATCTATGCTATAAATTGAAGTCTTTATTCATCTAGTCTAATTTGTTCTTCTAGACTCTTATGGCCGCGGTCGAGGTCGAGGACGGGGACGGGGGAGAGGCAGAGGAAGGAATTGGGGGAGGGGTGGTTATGGTTATCAAGGTGGTTATGGAAATTATCAAGGTGGATATGGTTATTACCAGGGTGGGTATTATCAAGGTATGAAGTTCAACTAGGATATTCTGTGGGTTAATGTTTTGATGCTAAACTCTCATTTTAATTATTTCCCCTCCCCCTTCTTTTTGATTGTGTTCATATCTTTTCAGATAATGGTGGGTATTCAAATCGAGGCCGAGGAGGTGGGCGAGGCAGAGGTTGGGGGTATCGTAGTAAGTTTACACGATTTGTTTTTTAGATCATTGCTTGTGCTGGTGATTAATTTAATGATGAGGACTTGTTCATTTTGGATTGTTTGAAGGACTGATTTGCTCTGAGTTTTATTCTTGTGCTTGTTATGGGACCAAGTCTCTTTTGTTGTTAATAGCTTCTCATTGTGGCTCTTCTTTTTTCTTCTTTCTGATGTATGCTACTTAGTTTTATATTCTTTTTAGTTTATGCTATTGCTTGGGATCAATATCATTGTTTACTGATCGGTTTCAACATTTGCAATATATAGCAGGTTATGATGGTGGTAGAGGTGGAGGCGCAGGTTATGAAGGGGGAAGAGGTGGTGGTGTAGGGTATGAGGGTGGAAGAGGCGGAGGTGCAGGTTATGATGGAGTCAGAGCTGGTGGTTATGAAAGGGGCAGAGGTGGAAATAGGGGTTATGGCCGTGGTAGGGGACGTATTGGAGGACGTACAAGGGGTGGTGGTGGTGGCAACCAGGTCTGATAGCAATGGATAATTTATGTCGTTCTTGCTAAATGCTTGCCTTGACCATTGAGGAGAATTATTAAGCAGTATTTTATGTTTTTATATCATGAAACTGGAATGGGCAAGGTTTTGTTCATCTTTTTACATTTAGCCGGAAAGCATTTTGGTTTTATATGATTGCTGTAATTCATTTCAACTTTTTACGGTTGCTGACACCATATTTTTATCTGTATCTAGTTTCCATGTGCTTTTAAATTGATCAAGGTAGTTTTTTGTTATAGCCTTGCAAATATATCTGAGCAGATACATACCTCATTTAAAGAAAAATTAATTGTTCAGCAACTGATCAGTGTGCTGACTGCTACATGTTAAGGGACACCAACTTTATTTTACTATATATTTCTTACGTGAAATATAATTAACGTTATTTCGTATTTGTTAGACTAGAACGGATGGGTTGTGCACTCATTTAATAGTACTTTGCGCTGGATGTTTGGTTCTAAATAAAAAAACAAATATATATTTAGAGTGAAACTCAAATGTTACTATTTGTAACTTATAATTTGGAAGAAAGACAGACTGGGAATAGAGATGTTTTGGTAATGTGTTTGGTGTAAGAAATATAAGATTAAATTATGTCTCAATAGTATATCTGATTTAAGATAAAAACAAAAATTTAAATAAGTAGAATTACTAAAATATTCATACTAAAAAAATCAAAATAAAATCCTAACCTATTTAGCCATTTCCCTAACCCTGTCCCTTTCCCCCTTCCCCTTCTCTCTGTTTTCTCGCTCTCTCTCATCTTTGTACTCCTTTCGATGGCAAACCAGTGGCAACGGTGGCTTCTTTTCATGGCAACGATTGTCCTTCATCGAACCATCCTCGATGGCTTAAACCAGAGCAGCGATTCTCCATTCTTCCACGATTGCGTCTTTCCCTTCTTGAATTACTGCTAGGCTGTTCAGCACTACCATAGCCTTCTTCGCTGTGTCGAACCCTTGTTCTGCCCCAAGCTCTACTAGTGCCCTCACTGCGCCTACGTTCATTGCTCGCTCCCTTCCATTCCTTGTTTGGCGGCAGCAACTCCTCTCTCTGCTGCCGTCGTCTCCTCCTCCTTCCTCCCTCTATTCTGTCTTTTGTAGCTTGTTCTTCTCTTTTATTTTCTGATTTTGAAATCTTTTCGTTTATGAGATTATTGAATCTGATTTTAAAATGTTTATGAAATTGTTATTGTTTTTGGTATTATTGTTGTTGGTGGCGGATTGGTGATAGCAGAGGTATGGTGCTGTTTTACTGTTTAGGATTGACAAATGTGAAGTGTTGGCAATGGAAAAATTTAAAGAGTAAACACCTAATCCAGTCCTCGTCTATTTTCACGAAGGACAAAGCGATTCCTGTAAAAAAAAAGGGACACTTCGACCTTCAGCCTTTTTATTTTGGAACAATACGATCTCTATGTTAAAAAAATTATTTAAATAATAATAAAAATTGATTTTGTGGGAGTTTTATTTGTATTTTGTGGGGGTTTTAAACCTCCACAAACTATTAATAAGTTTGTTTTTGAAATATTTCTTCACCAATGGTAGTTAAGTAAAGAAAAACTATCAATGAAAATGATGTCACAAAAAATAGTAATTGTAGTACAAATATTTTTTAAAAGAAAAAAATAACATAGAATAAGAAATGAAAAAAGAGAACTTTAATGTTGATAATATTGGTATTAGTGATGATGACGGTAGAGGAGATAATGATTATGATAAATCAATAAGAATAACAGAAGTAGGAGCCATAATAATGAGGATGAAGAAGGTAATGGTAGTAGTGGTTGTAATTAGCTATATTATTGAAAATAATTTTGTGAAGGTTTAAAACCCCCACAAAATACAAATAAAACCTCCCACAAAACCAATTTTTATTATTATTTAAATAATTTTTTTAAAAGAAGAAATCGTATTGTCCCAAAATAAAAAAGTTGAGGGTCGAAGTGTCCTTTTTTTTGGATAAGGACCGAATTGGGTGTTTACTCAAATTTAAAGGATAAACTTAAAATATGAAATTTTAAAAGAAGGTATTTTAGAAAAAAAATATTAATAAATTTCAGTATCTGTCATTTAAAATTTTCGAATTTTTTTAAATAAATAATTTAATTATTTTAATTATTGAAATATATAATTTGTAGCGCGTTTATTAATTTACGTTACATTGATTTATCTTTTTTACGGCGATAAACGAGATATGTGTATTTATAAATATAAAAATATAATTTTTAAAATGTTTAATTACTCTGCAGGTCCCTATAATTTCATCGAATTTTCATTTAGGTTCCTATACTTTTTTTTTTTTCAATTGGGTCCCTAAATATTAATTTTATTTTTCAATTTAGTCCCTGCCGTGACAAAACCGTTTGAGATAACAGAATATTCTGTTAAAAAATAGAATATTTTCATAATTAATTTAGAATAACTAATTAAACATCTCTTTATTTTTTTAAAATACCAAAACAGCCCTTGGTCCCCAAAATGAAAGATCCCTTGTCATCCTTAATTTTCTCTGTCTTTGTTGGAGTTATGCACAAAGATGTTGTGAACCGCCAACATCTCCGCCACCACGATTGTGAACCTGTTACCCACCAAGCCAAATACGCACTCCATCTTCTTTCTTTCTTTGTTCTTCTTTTTTCTTTTTTCTTCCTCACTTCACGAATTTCTTTATCTTCTTTTCCCCTCTCACGACGAATTAGGGAACAGTAAGTTCTTGGCGTTTCTCCTCCATTCGTTGGGTTCATCATCCATCTGCGTCGTCGTCCGTGGCAGTGTGAGCGTACGTCGGTTGGTGGTCTGCCGTCGCTTTTGATATGCTATGTACTGTTCGTCCATCTGCTCTGCTCTGCTCCACGTTGTTCGTCCGTGGGTTTCGTGGCGTTCGCTCACTGTGCCTCGCCGGGCCGCGCCTCGCTATCTGAAGTCAATATGCCAAAACAGGTAACGAGTTAAATTTTTTGTTTGGTTTTCAAAGTTGATGAAACAGATTTAAGCATATGATAATTTTTTTGAGATAATGGTTTTTGAGTTAATTACGAAAAATATAGCAGTGGCTGAATACTTATTTTTTGAATTGATTTTTGAATTTTTTTTATGTGTGTATATATATATATATATTAGTGAGGAAGAGATTGAGATGAGGAAACCCTATTTGGATTTGGTTGGTAATGCGAAAACAGTTGTAGAGACTCTGAATAAGGAGATTAAGGATGATCTTTTTGTTTGACCAGGAATCACCCTTGAGGAAACCTATATAGAAGAAGTCTAAGGATAATGCGCCAAAGATGGAGGCTCAGATTGCTAAGGATGTTGTGCCATTCAATTTCTTAACACCAACGAGGATCATAAGAGATGCAATTCTTGGAGCTGGAAGCCCGGCTCCGGTAGTGGTGTCCGAGGGTGCAAACACCATGGATGTAGGTAGGGCTGTGTTGGTTCAGACAGAATCTAGGACTAGGTTGAATGCAAGGACTTGGGGGACCATAGGGGTTGGCCTCGGTTATTGCATTTCTGCTGCAGTGGCTTGTCTCAATTGACTTATTGTTACAGTTGAAGGGAATTTTGGATTCAGATTTAGTACCATTAAAGTTGAGGTATATACTGCTGAACCCATACTTATTGATGCCCTTATCTTTAGTTATATTTTCATCTGTCATATAGTGGAATGGTTCTTATTTTAGTCTCAACATTGTTAAGTAACAACCAGTATGAAAAGTATATGAAATTGAGAATATGATGATTGATTCTATTGATTCAAGCATGTCTCAAATACATGTTTATAGAAACAACTTAAGGTCTAACCACAAATCATAAAACGGTAGCAGAAATTTTTACTGCAATTATTTTGAAATAGGATCTTTCATGAACTCTTTTATGTTTCTATCCATAGCTAGTAGTTCTGTGATAGATAGGATTACATAAGCTGGTGTAATTACTATGTGACAACCCAAAATTTCAAGTTCTAGGAGATTTTTTTACTAGTTACTAGTGAGTACTGAGTACTGAGAAGTGCTTAAGGTAAATTATGATTGTTTGCAAGTGTCCTTTTTTTGGAAACTAAATTATAAAAGAGTCAGTGACTATTGATGCTGTTTGTAATGGTTTAATTCAGGGATGTGGAGTGAAAATTCTGAATTGTTGCCTTATATGTCTTATCTTTTTTTGATACTTGAAAAAATATGTATTGCCTTATATGTTATCTTCTTTTCAATCTAGATCCTTGTTACCTGTGGTAGTGATTATTTTCAACCATGGAGGTGTATATGGTGGTGACCGGAGAACCTCCGAAGAGTTGAATAGACCTCACAAAGATGATCCCGACTTCCTTTATTTCAAAAGCAGGCTACAGGCTACCATGCTTTGATTGAAGCTTTTGGTGGACTATCTTGTTGGGACATTTGATGAACTCAAGTATGCTTTGATTGAAGCTTTTGGTGGACTATCTTGTTAGGACACTTGATGAACTCAAGTCTGTTCTTTATTGTTGATCTTATGCTGGTTCAGAGAGTGGGAGTGGAAGCTGCAACACAAGAACTGATTTATAGATTATCTGTATTACACTGAAATTATGTTTTCTATGGTTTTCATTTTTAGATTTCAAATTTCAATAACACAAATTACAAAACCTTTTGGTTTTCTATGGTGTACCATGATATGATAAAGACACAAACTATATTTCATGAATCCACACAAATGTAACATATTATATGATCATAATAAATACTTGAATAATGAAAATTGAATTTTATATATACTTATTACTACTATTTCTGTTTCATTTTATCCATTCTTTTTTTTTTCTATATGTTCTTTAAAAATAAGGCATTTTGAAAGTAAAAAAAAAGAAAAACTATTTTTGGTACAATTTGTTCATAAATAAGCAAAAGAATGATAATGACAAAATAAAAAGGATTATAGGAATATCTTTCATGTCGTAGAATTATTCAATTGGGATTATAGAAATATCTTTCATTGAATATTTATAATTTTATCGAATTTTCAATTAGGTCCTTATACTTTTTTTCTTTTCAATTGAGTCCCTAAGGGTATATAAGTAATTTTACAATTCACTAACATTTTTTTGACGTTTAACGTTAACAGGGACTAAATTGAAAAAAAATAATGTATAGGGACCCAATTGAAAAGAAAAAAGGTATAGAGACCTAATTAAAAATTCGATGAAATTATAGGAACCTGCAGAATAATTATACCTTTTTAAAAATAATGTTTCAAATAATAGAAAAGATAGGCGGTTTCAAATAATAGAAAAAATGAGGGATTTTAAAATAACAGGAGAGATAGGTAGTTTTATCTAACTAATTAATGGCCAACGGGACATATGACGTAATTTAAAATTGTTCCTTTAAAATAAACACATTATTTTCTTAAAAACCAACCCATTTAAACTAATAGTAAAAAAGTTTAGTATTTATTTACTTCGCTTTTAAGTATGTTTTATTAAAAAAAATATTCGTTAAAATTTAGCTCCTAAATTAATTACGAAATATTTGTATATATTTATACATATAATAAATAAATTGTCATAATAGAATAAAAGAAATTGTAATACATAAATAATCTAAATTGTTTACAATAATATAATAAATTTTTTTATGAAATATTAAATATATATTTTTCTATAGAATGAGTAGTATTTAGTTTTATTATTGGCATTATAACGTATTATTATGAAATTGATTTTGCTTTATTATTGGAAAAAAAAAAAGCATGAGGAAGGTGTTGCGTTAAAATACGGCGGTGTGGTGAAGTGGTTGAGTTAAATCAAATTTACAAACTTATAATAAGTAAAGAAACTTTAGAAATTTGGATATATGGCCTAAAAATTTGATCTTTTTTATATATTTTTTTTAGGAAAAGTCTAGGGGCAGCAATTTTATTAAATTTTAGTCAGCATGTAACTAGTAGAGAAATGTGAGTCATTGGATGAAATTTCGCACCAATCTCACACCATCAAATTATCATTGATGGCTAGTTGATGGCTAACAATCACAAAAATTATTGACCCCTAGCATTGCTTTTTTTTATTAGTTTAAATGGGTTGGTTTTTAAGAGAATAATGTATCAATTTTAAATGGTTAATTTTAAACTATGTGATACTTCAATTGGCCATTAATTAGTTAGTTAAAACTATCTATCTCTGCTATTATTTTGAAATCGTCTATCTTTTTATTATTTGAAATTGTCTGTTTTTTTTTATTTTTTGAAACATTCTATTTTTAAGAGTTTAGTCTAATTTAAATTATTAATATTTTTCATTATTTTTAAAATTATATTTCATATTTACAAATACACATATTTTGTTTACACTATAAACGAGATAATTATGAATGTATTTCGTTTACTCCATAAACGATATGTGTATTTTTTAAATTTTATATATCACGTTTTCAGTATAAACGAGATACATTCATAATTATCGAGATAAATCAATGATGTAAATTGGTAAATACGCTAAAGTTATATATTTCGGTAATTAAAATAATTAAATTATTTATTTAAAACAAATTCCCTAAAAATTTTCTCTTCTGTGTTTTTATTTTTTGAAAGTATTAGAGAGACTAAAATTTTGTATCTCTAAAATAATATTTTAGTTTCATTCTCTAACTACCAAATATAATACTAAACTCAATCTTAGTACCAAAAAAAAAAAAACTTAGGAAGTTAACCTTTGATATCTACATAACGGGTGTACAAAAAAAAAAAAAATTATAATTTTTTTTCATTTTGAACAATTTAATTTAATTTTTTTTCACATATTTAATATGCCACCTAGAAACTTTGTTTCTGTGAAGCCAATGCAATACTAGTCTCCAGATTATTAGAATTTTTGCTGGTCATTTGAAAAATATAATCAAACTAATACATCCTAAAAAATAATTTTGTAAAAAATATAGACATATAAAAGAAAATATTAACTAATCTAAGTAAATGAAAAAAAGTTAGCAAAATTTCATATGACATGTTTTTTGGATCATTACTGAAATTTTAGGTAAAATATTACAAATTCAATATTATATTATGAAATAAATTTTTCATTTTATTAGGTAACAAGCAAGCAAACATAAAATAAACATGACGTATCACATTGCCTCCACAAGAAGGAATTAAGGATAAAAGAAACTGAAATAGTAATAATATTACACTATCACAAAAAATCTGATTGGATGTTATATGCAATTAGATTAGGAATTCAATCTTGAACCAAAACAAATTGCATAAAGAACAAATCAAGTTTCGTAGAAAAGATTATTTTCTTTTAAAAGAGAAGAAATGACAAAGATTTTGCCAAACCATGCCATTATTCTCTCATAAGTAACAAATGCTCACAGAAATCAAACAACATGAAGGACTAAAATTGAAAAATATCGGGTCCAAGCATACATAATTAATTTTCTAATATACTTAACCGAAGCATGCTCACATCGTTTGTAACTACTATTACCAAGTTCAGGACACTTCATATTGTTAAGAAAATGGGGACATTGTTTCTCTTGTTCTTGAACTATCATTTGCACGACCTTGTCATTGCTCTTCAACTGAAGAAGACTATTCCATACACCCACAATTTTCTTGATAACTTTTACTGCATTAGGTAAAACCCTGACAATGATCAAGTAAGTGTTTCAAGTGGTTCCAAGTTTGCAGAGCTGGTTGCTCTTCTATCAAAAAGTTTTTCCCTAAAAAGAGGCTAGATAATAAAATATTAGTAGAAATAACTTGAGAAGTAATAGGAAGATTGCGAACAATAGTAGGAATCATAGGGTTTATCCATTCTAGAGGATTAGTACCATTAACAATAGGGGAGACAGCTATTGTTGGATAAGCTTCACTAATAGGGATTTTCATGAACCCATATCACAGGATCATAAGCATAAACAACATAATTAATGATGCAATTAGCACTCCTTCATACAATGTCTTCATTTTGATGATGTTATGAATGAAGCAACAACAATGAACCATCACATAATTAGTCATAAGTAAACCAAACAACTATTGACTTAATGATTGTCCTTTGCATAATTTCTTGTCTTAATAGTGAAGCCATCAAGGATTGAAGATAATTGATGCAAACACTGCAAGATCTGCCTTTTGGTTTCAGTCTACTACCTAACTAATATCAAGTACCAACCAACAAGCCTAGGATTGGAAGTATGTTCTAAAAGCTGACATATCAACCATGTAATTTACTTGGATAAGTGTAAGATTAAGCTAGCATGCTGATTCTGCATTCAGAATAACAAGTAAACTAAACTCTGCCTTTACATATGGAAAGTTTCTTGTTTCCTTCGGTGGCTCATAAAGAGAAAGATTACAAACTTCTTGAAAGAAACAATATAAAAACAAAAATTTCTCTAGGAATTTAACTTGTGTGTTCAATTCTTGTAGATGAAATGAAAGAGTGAGCAATAGAAATCAATATTATTACTTTTAGAGAAACATCATTAATATGAGTAGAAAATTAGTACACCAAAATCAGTATTATTACTTACTAAAGGAAGTTCCCTTCTTTTTATTTTTATCATTTTCATTTATTATTATTTTTTTATTTTTGTTTAGTAAATTAAAATCTAGAATATGTAAAGTAGACCATGATCGATTAATTGTAACCATATAAGTATGTCATCAACCATCTTATTTCATGTTCAAACCAACTTCAATTTCATTTCATAAATAAATGGTACATGAGTTACTTATATTAGTGAAAAAAAAGTCTTCATGACTCAAAAAATGTGGAACTAATACATAACACAAAGTTTACTATTCTAAACAATATAGGACTTATATTTCCTTATTATAATTAACTAATATAATTAATCTACTAACTTTATTTGCTCCCGTGTCACTAGATCTTGTGACATGCAACAAAATTGTCATTATCACCTATAGTTAGTTATTTCCATTGTCATGCATGTTTGGGAACATCTATTAATATAGAGAAATTAGATAGTTTGGCCATTGAGGCTATCCAAGTGTCAATGATGACTGAAAATTCACTATATCATTATAATGAACCCGTCTTCGGTAAGTATACCAAATTATTGTCAAGTAATAACTCACAATGAGTGATGTCGAATCCCACCAAGATTGATTGATTGAACAACTTTAGTTATTGGGTGATTTAGTCAAGCTAATCAAGAAGAATTGTTGAGTGCAGCATTCTAAATAGTAGAATTATAAATGACTTAAAGATAAAGGAAAGCAATAAAGTGCAGAAATGTAAAGAGCATGAAAGTAAATTGCAAAAACATAAATGACTGAATTGTAAATGGGGAATGGGTTGATAGCAGAAATTAAAGAAAGCTATAAAGAATAGGAAAGATAAGAATGGGAAAGATTCATTGGAGTTGGGAGATGTTGCACTCTTTGGATTAAATTCAGATTATCTCATCTTCAATCATGCAACTCATTGACCTCTTGGCAATCATGATTGATTGAACCCCAATTCCTTGGTGATTCAATCTCTCAAATCTTGATAACCAGCCAATTCGTTGGTCTAATTGCTCATGAAGAGAGATAAGCTTGGTCCCTAATTTTACCACACATCCTCATAGATCCAAGTAATTGGGTAGATTTTATATCACCATATCTAATCCCAAAACCCAGATCTACTCAATGTGAGAAGGGATTTCAAGCAAGGTCTCATGTTTCCTTTTTCAAGACTCCCATGAAACCCATTTTGTATTCAACCTCTTTTCTAAGATGATTGAACACTAAGCATGAAGAACGAAATTCTTTCTAACAAATCAAAGAGAGATAAAGAGAAGAAGAAATTCACTATCAATTAATCCATCAAGTACAACAGAGCTCCCTCCCCTAATGAGAGGGAGTTTAGCTACTCATAGCTTAGAGAAAAGTACAAGAGATGGAAGAAGATGAAGTGAAGTAAGTGTAAAAGTAAAAGTCCCAAGCTAACAATCAACCCCTTTTTCAGTCCCCTCAAGGGATATTTATACTACTCCTATTACTAGAAATGAAAATTACACAAGGAAAAGAAAATTACAATTAAAAATTAAAGCGAAAAAACCATTAAATTGAGGCATGTGAGTGGCGTGTGCGCGCCGTGTGACTGGCGTGTGCGCGCCGTGTGACTGGCGTGCCACGCCCAGCTCAATGGCTTGGCTTGACGTGCCACGCTTAGCTCCTAAGTGGCACGCCCCCTTTGTGGAGCTGGCTTGGCGTGCCACGCCCATAACTCAAGTGGCACGCCCATAGTGATGTCTTCATTCTTCTTCTCTGGTAAATTGAACTAGCGTGGCACGCCCAGAACTGGCGTGTCACGCCTTCAGCAAAGTCCTTATTCTCCTTTTCTGGTCTGTTGAACTGGCGTGCCACGCCCTGCAGTGTCATGCCACGCCCTGCAGTGTTGTGCCACATCCTTGTTAAGCTCATCAATCTTCCTCTCTGGTCACTTGTACTGGCGTGCCACGCCTAGGTCTGGCATGCCATGCCCTCATTAAGGTCTTCAATCTCTTCTTTGGAATGTTGGACTAGCGTGCCACGCCTCTTATGGTGCATGATAAGTTCCCTCTGGTCTAGTAAGCTGGCGTGCCAAGCCAAGGACTCAAGTGGCATGCCCATGATGCGAACAAGCTTGGCGTGCCACACCCCAAACACCAAGTGGCACGCCCATTGACACTTTGACTTGGCGTGCCACGCCCAAAGTCTCAAGTGGCACGCCTTCAATGAAGCCTTGTCCCTTCTTCTCTGGAAGTTTGTATTGGCGTGGCATGCCACGCCCATATTAGAGCTTCATGCACCCTTTCTGGTTGGGTGAACTGGCGTGCCACACCTTGGGCTCAAGTGGCACGCCCATGTTGATGGTTGAACTCACAAGCTTGGCATGCCACGCCCTAAGTACCAAGTGGCACGCCTTCGATGCTGCTTCTTCCTTCTCATCTGATCAGTTGAACTGGCGTGCCACGCCTATTGTGGAGGATAAGACTGGCGTGCCACGCCTAGCTTGGCATGCCACGTCCCTTGAAATTCTTCAAAGGTCCCTCTCTGGCCAGAATGCCTAGCATGCCACGCCCAGCAGTGGCGTGCCATGCCATAGTAAAGCATTGGAGTTCCTTCTCTATAAAAGATAACTAGCGTGCCATGCCTGGTCTTGGCGTGCCACACCCATTGTAGTTCCTCATTGCTTCTTTTCTGGAAGTTATAACTGGCGTGTCATGCCAGGCCTTGGCGTGCCATGCCCTTTGAAACTCTTCAAGGACTCCACCTTGGTTCATGTACCTAGCGTGCCATGCCCAGCAATGGTGTGCCACACCCACAGTAATCCTGCATGGGTTTTCTCTAGAGATGATAACTAGCGTGCCACGCTCTACCTTAGCGTGCCACGCCCATAGAAACTCCTCCAATTTGCTTTCTGGAATTAATAGCCGGCGTGCCACGCCCAGTCAAAATAGTGGCGTTTGCACCAAGTGGCACGCCTAGCACACACGCCCAACTTATTTTTCTTGCTTTCTTCATCTTTGGTTGTCCTTTTCACTTAAAATTCAAGCAAGACTCATTTCAAAGCAATGTCCCATAAATTCATCATATAGTTCATGAAATTGCATCAATTGAATGAGATTTTACTAATTCTATGGTCCTTTTAGATAAGAGAAAGAGGTAGATGATGTAAGTTATCAGTCAACTAAACCATTTTGGTTCCACTATTCATGTCATGTATGTTTACCAACTTTGTGTGCTAAACCTCATCGGTCTAACATGTGTATACGTTGTTGGATGCCCATTACATATCAGCCATTAGTCTACTTGAACTTTTGGCAAATAGGTATGCAGTAAAATGAAAGAGAGATAATTATAAGGTATAAACCCATTGGAATGGCAAGAAACTCTCATTTAAGCTCATCCTTAGAACCTATTTTTGCTATAACCTATGCAGTGGTTTCAAAAACTTTTGAATTGGTGGATAATTCAAAATAATGACGCCTCTTACAAATAAGATAAATTTTCCCTTGCCTTCTAAAGTGTGTTATAGCAGGCTTCACATAAGTATATATATATATATATATATAGTGGTCTTCATGCTTTTGTATGTGTATTGATTTCTTGAAATAAAAGTTGGAATTTGCACAATATGGCGGAAATGTGTGACTCGCTTGAAACTCTCTCAACCAAGAGATCTGATTGGGTCATCAAGGTATGGGTAGTCAGAATTTGGGGAGGCCAGGTCGAGTGAACAATAATGATAGTAGAGCTATAGAGTTTGTCATGCACGATTCGAAGGTTAGTTAGCATCAGGTTGATTGATTTTCAATACTTATATTTTACAAATTTGTTCTTTGTGGTCAATTGTTAAGTAGTTATATCAATCATGTTTAAATAGGACAATAGGATGCATTATACGGTTCGTAAATCTATGGTGAGGGTCTTCAGGCTTGTTTTGCCAGAAGGACAACAATATAGTATGTCTAATTTCATAGTGATTAAGAAAAAGTTGTGGATGAAGGGTAGCTTGATGGAGTATAGGATCATTTTATTACAAAGAAGTTGAGTTGTGCGTATAGCTCAACCGATGTTCCCATATCAGTACTTTATCATCAGGCATATTTAATCCATTTTTCATGTAGAAAAGCTCAACGATCATGTTTTGTTTGGTAAGTAAATTTAATAAGGTTATAAAATATTCTAAATAGTTAATAAAATAGGTCTTTATGTTCTATTTGGATTTTTTTTATTTTTAGATGTCCTTGCTCAGGTTATTGGGAAGGAAGATCCCAAAGATTCAGTTACTAAACAGGGGAAGGAGATCGAGCAGTTGGTGGTTTAAATTAAAGATATTGAGTAGGTTGGTGATTTGAGATTTTTTACAAGTAGAACTCGATCAACTATACCTTATCTGGTAATTTGTTTGATGTTATATAACCCTTTCTTGATGCTGATACATGGGAACCTCTTTTAGTTATTATTTTAACTTTTTAGAGCGAAGGAGTGAAATGGTACATGGATGGTAATGTGGTTTATGTGTCTGTTTGATGTATATTCATAAACTAGTTTTTCACTGAATTATTTAACATGGACCTAATAAACAGGGAAACTTAACATGCAAAGTAGTTTTGACACCTCCAATTCCTCATATTAAGGAGTGGATTCTTTTAGGAACAAGTATGTATGGAAAATTATTTTAGCACTAATAAAAGAGAGAACAGAGCAGGATTAATGTTAAACTATGAATTTTACGTTCTTTGGCAACATACAAGATGATAGCCAACTTTGATCACAAAGGATAAGTCATATCTCAACTCATTCATATAGGTTTGGCACATAGGAACTTTGAGGAGGATTGTGCTCTATAGACACAATTGAGGATGTTTTGAATACAAGTGAGGTATGTGTACCAGAAGTCTCTGGTATGGGTTGTGAGATGGATCGGAGATTTGCGAGTTGAAGCAGTCGTCAGATTTTCTGACAAGAGCAATGGGGGCTGGTACATGCAAAAATACTCCGATGCCTAAGTCAGAATGGATCTGAGAGGTATAAGGTGTGAGAAATGAGTGACGTACTTGAGTGGAGCCTCTGGCTCCCCTTTATATAGTTGGTGGTAGTTATCTCATCTTATCTTGTTTGGCTAAGATAAGGGAGGTATTTGAATTCGAATGTCAGTTAGAGACTGTAGGGCCAATTTAGGCAGTCAGAAGGGGCCATCCTCGGGTAACCGGGTCGGAGGCCATCCTGGTGTGGGACTTGGGAGTCGGGTTCGTAGCAGTTGCCCCGAGCAACAGAGAGAGTGTGCTCAGCCTCATCGCTGGGAGAACCTTTACTCGCCGTTGCGGCTTGGTAGGGCGCTTGTTTGTTTGAGTTACTTGGTTGTGGTCGGCGAATCGGAGAGTTCCTGGTTGTTTCATGATCAGGCAAGGAACGCGCTGTACAGCGTGGGAGATCGTTTAAACCTTGGTTAGTTTGAGCGTCTTATCACACGCTCGTTGTTTTTCCCGAAGGAAAGTCTGTCAGTTGCATTTTCCAAAGCATCATAATGGCATTTAATGTGAGGGGACGTTTTGGTCTTTCCCTCAATTTTTGGCTTTTGCATTTTTATATTTAAAAAACACTTGGTAACCGCTTCTACTTCTTCTCTTTATTTTCTTTGCTTTCAGTTTTTTCCCTTTTTCTTTCTCTCTGCTTAACATCCTCCTTTCTACCGTTTTGCACTCTTTTATCTGCTGCTTTAAATTTTCTGGTCCGTTCGTGCATTCCATGTGTTCGTCCAGTGCTTTGAGTTGCTCCTTAATCCTTGTTTTACTTCAGTCTTTCATCAGGTTGGTATTTTTCTCCTTATTTTGGCGCATGTTTTGATTGTTTGTTTTTGTGTTTTTCCTTTTGTCTAGTCTATGTTCTGCATTTCGTCATGTTGCGGTTGTTTTCTGGGTAGGAGTAGTGAGTTATTAGAGGGAGTGAGCACCACTATTCTGGGCCTAGTTTCAGTTTGTGCTAGATAGATTTGGTGTTTGTGTGATTTTCTTCTGTCTGATTTTGGTGGGTTGATGGTGGTGCCCCTCTCCTTTTTTAGGTATGGTCCGGCGGAGGAGTGAAGGCATTGAAGCTCCCATGGTCCCACCCGGTGGCGTTCCTCGAACGTATTACTAGGCGACCTCTGATATCTAAGGAATGCCATCTCGGGTGATGGAGGAAGATCTCCAGTGGCTCCGGAATCACGGGGTGATCTATGGAGGCGGCGATACAGAGCGTCAATATAAGCTTGTGCTCCCAGGGGCCGACGAGAGGGTTTGCTACATAAACCCGACTCGCCCTAATTGCTGATTGGATGTGGGTATATGAGTCGATCTTTACGCGGTTGGGGGTGCATCTCCCATTTCCAGAGTTTGTCCAGGCGCTGCTAAATCGTTACTTTGTGGCACCATCTCAGCTGCATCCTAACAGCTGGGCTGCCATTCGGACCTTCAAGTTAGTTTTCGGTGCGGATTGATGTATTTTTCTTCTATTTTTTGTGTACCTTACCGACCAAGGATGGAAAGCACAAAAAGGGGTACGTGTCGTTTAGAGTCCTGCCTAACTGACGTATATTTGGCTTGTTTGAAGATTCCTTTCACGGGTTCAAGAGGGAGTATTTCAAGGTGCGCCCTGTTCGGGGGCACCATCCATTTTGGTTGACTACGAAGGGAAGTGTTGTTTCATAATGTATTGGAATTTTGAGGCCGGGGCGTTGTATTTGACGTGGGTTACCTATGAGGAATTGTATCTGCAAAACAAGGACATCGCTGATGTCCTTTGGTCGATCTTCGACGAACGTCTGTTGAACCCCAGGATGTTATGGGAGATCTGGCAGTGTGCCAAACTTATATTGGTGTGTGACTTTCCTCGTGTTTCTATAGTTTTTTCGAGTTTGTAACTTATGATTTTTCCTTCTTTCCATTTTTCCAATTCAAATGGACGGCAGTTTGACTAACCTGGCGAGGTTGAAGGCTGCCATCGGGGTGAGGGTTCCCCGTCGACACCTCAGTCCCGGCTTTATGTGGACTCCCGGATAGTTTCGCAGGGACGGGCGGTGCCCCTGTGGCCGAGGACGAGGTCGTGGTGGTGTCACCCAAGGTGGCTACGAAGTGCAGGAGGATGGCAGAGGGGAGTAGTGGCAAGAACGGGGAGGAAAACGGGGCGGTGCCTTATGTAATAGACTAGAGTTTTGATATTTTGGCCTTCATTGATCAGCATCTCCTCCCCAATACGGAAGAGTTTTTCCACGATTGTGACGTTGCTAGTTAGGTGAAGTCAGTGTATCGGGCCCTCCTCCATTCCTCCGTGATAGTTTGGAAGGTGGAGCTAGTGCTGGCCTAGGCAAGAATGGTTTGCTAGAAGGGGAAGGAAGCATGCAAAATGGGAGATTTCATGAAGAAAATAAAGGAGAAGTATACAGTTAAGTGTGCGTATGCACAACCTTTTGTGTGTAAGCACAAGTGGAAAAATCAGCAAGTGTGTGTACGCACACATCTGTGCGTATGCACAAGTCCCAGCGTGTGACTTCATTAAAATGTCACGTGGCTCGTGAATTTGAGACTCTTTTAGCCCAATTTTTGGAGTTGCTGAAGGCATTTGGAGTGCTATATCAAGGGGTGAACATCACATTCTCTTGAAAAGACTTTGTTTTTGACTATTTAGCTTTTTCGGCAAGCTTGTAAACCCTTGTAATCCCCATATGATGTCCGATAACTCGTTTTTAAGCTTTGAAAAGAGTGTGGTTAAATCCAATGAATTGAGTTAATTAATTTCCATGTAAACACTTAGTTAACCGGAGGAAATTATTGTAGCAACGGAAATTTATCCTACCTGCGGTGAGGACGGTGGTGTTTTCTCGCTCACGAAGTAAAGAATTGGTTAATTGACAAAGAGATTGGTTAATCTGAAATAAACAACAATTTAATCCTTGAATCAAAAGAAATAGCAAAAGAAAAAAAACTATAAAAGCAAGGTCCAAGGCTCTAAGCATCAATGACTAGGGAGGTCAGACATGATTAAAAGCTCAAAGAGTTGTTTTCCTAGTCATATGCTTGTGGTGTGATTATGTCAAGTAATCCTTGAGACAGAACACTAAGATTCGAGATCAAATGCATTTAACAGAGTATGCCAAAGGCTTTGAGCACCACTGTCTGGGAGTAACTGAAAGAAAAAACATCAGAACTTAAAGAGAGTTCCCCAGTTAAGTGCTTGTGGTGTTTCTGTGTCAAGTAACCCTTGAGACAAAACATTTAAAGTCACGGCTAGGCTCAAGGTGCAAAGCACCAAAGAGAAGAGAATTAAAGTAAATTTTGCTGTGTTTAAGGATTAAACTGGAGTATAAAGTTCAGAAAATCCATAATATTATCCGGATTCTAATTCCGAATGACAATGACATCCTTCTGATTCAAAGGAGAGTGAGATGCCAAAACTATACAGGATTGCAGTTGTAAATCCCACTATAAGAAGAGACATGAGCTTAATCAAACTCTCATTCTCATGCAAATTCACATCCTAAGCCTATATTAGTTTAGTTGCTTGAGGACAAGCAACAATTCAAGTTTGGTGTTGTGATGCGAGAGCATCTTTCCTATCTTTTCCTAGTGAATTTGCATTTAAATTGTTGAGTTTAATCAAGAAATAATTATCTTTTAGCCACTATAGATGCTACTTTGAGTCTTGTGCAATTCTGTTTATTTTAGGTAGTATTTGGCTGGATTTGGAGCATAAGAATTAAAGGAGATGACCAGCGAGGAGCGACGCGTGCGCACACCTGTCGCGTGCGCGTGATTTGGAGATTTGCACAGCGACGCGTGTGTGTACCTGATGCGTACGTGTGACATGCGAAGAAGACCATCAACACGTACGCGTGACTGACGCGTACGCGTGACATGCGCCACGTGCAGAAAATGCAGAAAACGCTGGGGGTGATTTCTGGATCCCATTTTGGCACTCAAGTAAGGCGCAGCTCTTTGCCAAGTTAAGCGCAGATCCAGTGAAGCCAAGTGGTCCCCACGTTACAAGGCGTGGATTATTTAATTAATTCTGATTTAAATTTAAATTTTATTTTAAAAATAGGAAAATATATTATTTTAGTTTTGGAAAATAGATTTTAAATTAATTACGATTAGATATAAAAAGAAGAAACTTTTCTTTTGAGGATTATTCCACCTCAGCCCTATTTACAGTTTACAAGAATCCTAGTTTTCGTTCTGTTCCATGAGCAACTAAACCTCCACTGTTAAGCTTAGGAGCTTGAAGAGAGATCTTTTGCGTGGTCTAGAATTCAGAATAAATTCCCGTTGTAAGTATAGCTTCTAAACCAACAAAAGTCCTTTCTTACAAACGTTTTGGTTGTCACAAGTAACAAACCCCTGATAAAATTGATAACCGAAGTATTTAAACCTCGGGTCGTCTTCTCAAGGAATTGCAGGGAGGTATGTTCTTATTATTAGTTATGAGTCTTGTAAATTGGGGGTTTTGAAAGTAAGGAACAAGTATGTTAAATGATAAGAAAAATAAAATAGTAATGATAAAATAAACTCTTGGCAAGGTATTAGAATCGGAATTCCTATCATAGTTATCCTTATTAGGTGTGATGAGAATTGGGTTTTAATCCTACTTAGTTATCCTTTATTAAACAAGGGAAGGTCAAGTGGACTAATTAGCTTGATCCTCAAGTCTTAGTCAATCCCTGTGGGAAGACTAGCTTTAGAGCGATCTAGATCAATTAGAATCTGCCAATTTCAACCACTGCTGAGTTTGACAACTCAAGTGTTACCAATTACCTAACCAAAGCCAAAAGGGGGAAAATCTAAATTATTTATATAAATAAAAGAAAACAATCATGAGTCTGAAATACCTCAAATTATACTAAATAGAGAAAATCCTAACATGAATAGTTCATAAGCCAAATAGGCAACATAAGTAATACAAGCATTAAAGTATCTCAAAGTAGAAGAGAAGTCAAAATAAAAGAATATTAAACCTGATAGAAAGATGAGATAAAAATATTCTTAAGTTCTAAAAATCCTAATCTTAATCCTAAGAGAGAGGGGAGAACCTCTCTCTCTAAAAACTACATCTAAATTATGAAAAGTGAATTATGAGTCCCCTCTCTTCATTCCTCCACTTTGCAGCCTTTAATATGTATTTTCTGGGCTTGAAACTGGCTGGAAATAGCCCAGGATTCGCTGGAAACGGATTCTGCCACGCTGATTTTCGTAGATGCGACGCGTCCGCGTGGAGCACGCGTTCGCGTCGCCTAACTGTATGGCCACTATAGCGAATTATATATCAAATCGAAGCCCCGGATGTTAGCTTTCCAACGCAAGTAGAACCACATCATTTGGATATCTGTAGTTCAAGTTATGATCGTTTTAGTGCGAGAGGGTCAGGCCGACAGTTTTGCAGTTCCTTCAACTTCTTGTATTCCTTCCACTTTTGCATGCTTCCTTTCCATCCTCTAAGCCATTCCTGCCCTATGATCTCTGAAATTACTTAACACACATATCAAGGCATCTAATGGTAATAAGAGAGGATTAATATTAGCAAATATAAGGCCAAAGAAGCATGTTTTCAATCATAGCACAAAATCAGGAAGGAGAATGTAAAACCATGCAAATCAAATGAATTAGTGGGCAAATACTTGATAAAAACCACTCAATTGAGCACAAGATAAACCATAAAATAGGAGTTTATCAGAGCTCTGTCTATTGTATGGATTGATACTATTATTTTTCTATTTTAATTCATGTTTTGATTTATATTTCAAGAATTGTTTTCGTTCTTTATCTTATGAATTTGGGTGGAACGGAAGTATGACCATCTTTCTAATTGAGTTCTTGTATAACTTGAAAAAGCTCTTTACTTGAACAACAGCTTGAAAATAATTTCTCCTAAATTTTAATTATCTGGACATAACGGGATACGTGACATATAATCCTCTCATATTTGGATAATTAGGATTTTTGTGGCATAATAACTAGAATTAAACTTCACCCCCTAATTGGAATTAATTGACCAAGGAATTAGCGATTGATGAAAGTCAGAGGAGACTATAAAGGTCTAAGAAATTAGGGTCTAGTCACATATAGTTTGCCATGAATTAAATCTTGCATGATTAAAATAGTTAGTAAGAAAAGTCAATCCGAAAAATAGATAACTCTGAAGCCTTAACTGCCTTCTTCATATTGTTTTCACCTCAATTTATTGCTTGCTTTCTGATTCTCTAAATTACTGTTTAATGATTTTGAACTCTCGAACACTATTTTCTGCTTGTCTAATTAAGTAAATTAATCAACTATTGTTGCTTAGTCCCTCAATCCTCGTGGGATCGACCCTCACTCACCTGAGGTATTACTTGGTACGACCCGGTGCTCTTGCCGGTTAGTTTGTGGTTATAAATTCTGCTCCAAGTTTTTGGCATCGTTGCCGGGGATTGATTGTGATTGACAACTCTAGTTGTTTGATTCCTTAGATTAGATAATTTTTTATTTTAATTAGTTTTATTTTAGTATTATTAATTTTTAATTTTTTTATTTTGTTCCTTTAATTCTTCTTTTTTTCATTAGTACCCTCTCCCCTGTTTCTTTCTTTTTTTTTATTATTTAGTTTTAATTAAAAAAATTTTAAAAATTTTAATAATAATAATTTAATACTAATATTTTTCTTAATTTCTGAAATTAAGTTTGGTGTTTCCTAGTTAGTCTTATTTTAATTTTTCTTATTTAATTTGCTCAATAATTTCAAAAATTTTTAGTCTTAATTTTACTAGTAATTTTCAAATTTTAGTGATTGTTGTTTTATTCAATATTTTTATCTCCTTATTTAGGTTACCTCACTGAGAATTCTCTGCACTCTAACGTAGAGAGTTCCATCTTTTCTTGTCTTCTGTTTGTTTATGCGCAGGAACAGAGACAAAGAATATCTCTTAGACTTTGATTCTGAACCTGAAAAGACTTTCAGGTGACGTTTGCAACAAGCAAGACTGTACAAGGTTATAGAATCCACTATGGATCCTAACAATGCTGCTGATGACAATGTGGCAAACCCGAATGAGAATGAGCAACAAAAGAGAGTACTTAGGTCTTACTCTGCTCCTACTATAGATCTGTATGGAAAAAGCATTGTGGTGCCTCCTATAGCTGTGAACAACTTTAAGTTGAAGCCACAATTAATCACCCTGGTGCAACAAAACTGCCAGTATCATGATCTTTCCCACGAAGACCCAAATCAATTTATTTCCAATTTTTTGCAGATTTGTGATACTGTGAAGACAAATGGAGTGAACCCTGAGGTGTACAAACTCATGCTCTTCCCATTTTCTCTGAGGGATGGAGCGAAGCTATGGCTAGACTCCCAACCCAAGGAGAGTTTGGATACTTGGAACAAGGTTGTTACTGAGTTTCTTACTAAATTTTTCCCACCAAAGAAGCTGACTAAGCTTAGGGTGGAGGTTCAAACCTTCAGACAGAAGGATGGTGAAACTCTTTATGAAGCTTGGAAGAGATAGAAGCTACTGACTAGGCAATGCCCTCCGGACATGTTCTCCAAATGGACCCAACTTGATATCTTTTATGAAGGTTTTAGTGAAATGTCCAAGATATGCTTAGATAATTCTGCTGGTGGTTCACTACACAAGAAGAAGGCACCGGAGGAGGCTATTGAGCTTGTTGAATTTGTTGCTAGCAACCAATATTTATACTCATCTAACAGGAATCCTGTGAACTCTGAGGCTCCTCAGAAGAAGGGTGTTATGGAAGTAGAAGCTCTTAATGCTATTCTTGCTCATAACAAGCTTATGTCTCAGCAAATAAGTCTACTAACTCAACAGATGGGTGGCATGCAAGTCTCAGCTATCAACACCCAAAATCCACCTCAAGAGGTCTCTTATGACATGACAGGTAATTTTGTGCGAAATGATAATTATGATTATGCTCAATCCTCTTCTGAACAGGTCAATTACATGGGGAGTGGTCCTAGAAATCCCAATAATGATCCATATTCTAAGACATACAATCAGGGGTGGAGAAATCACCCAAACTTTGGGTGGAGGGACCAACCTCAGAGACCTCAGAATTTCAACAATAATTTTTAGGGCGGCTTCCAATAGAACAATCACAATAACTGCCAGTTTCAGTCTCAACAACAACCACTTCCGCAAGCAAATTCTAAATCCCAAGAAAATTCTAATTGGGAGATGATGAGGAGTTTTATGCAAGAAACTAGAGCCTCCATTAGAAACTTAGAGGTGCAAATGGGCCAACTGAGCAAGCAAATACCTGAGAGGTCTGCAAGTACATTCCCAGGTGATACAGT
The DNA here is from genome assembly GCF_014773155.1 of Arachis stenosperma. NCBI lineage: Eukaryota > Viridiplantae > Streptophyta > Magnoliopsida > Fabales > Fabaceae > Arachis > Arachis stenosperma. The sequence continues at coordinate 71,115,084 of NC_080380.1, read as the reverse complement.
GGTGAACCTAAGAGAAGATTGCAAGGTTATTCAATTGAGAAGTAGTAAAGTAGCTGGCTTTGAAACCAAGGTCAATGAGGAGTTAATTGAAAAAAAAAACTCCAAAGGTGAAGAAGGAAGAAGTGGAACGTGCCCCTCCTAAGCGTGCAGACAACACATTCCCTGATTCTCTTGACACTTATCCCACCTTGCCCAAGGCTCCTGAATACAAGCTAAAAATGCCATATCCTCAGAGGCTTCAGAAGGCTTCCAAAGAAAAGCAATTTTCTAAAATTTTAGATGTCTTCAAGAAGCTATAGATCAACATTTCTTTTGCAGAGGCTCTTGAGCAAATGCCTCTCTATGCTAAATTTATAAAAGAATTGTTGACCCACAAGAGGAATTGGAAGGAACGAGAAACAGTGGTGTTACCCAAGGAATGCAGTGCCATTATTCAACACAACCTTCTTGAGAAGATGCCAGATCCAGGGAGCTTTGTAATTCCTTGCACCATTGAAGATGTCACCATTCAGAAAGCTTTATGTGATCTTGGAGCTAGCATCAATCTAATGCCACTTTTAGTGATGAAAAAGCTTCAAATTGAGGAGGTAAAACCCACTCGTATTTCTCTTCAACTTGTTGATCTTTCTATTAAATTACATGTGGGTGTTGTTGAGGATTTACTTGTTAAAGTAGGACCATTTATTTTTCCTGTTGATTTTGTTATATTAGACGTGGAAGAGGAGGTAAAATCCTCTATTATACTTGGTAGACCCTTTTTAGCTACAGGTAGAGCTCTGATTGATGTGTAAAAGGGTGAATTAACCCTCCGAGTTAATGAAGAACAGGTGGTCCTTAATGTTTTTGAAGCTCTCAAGCACCCTAATGATTCTGAAGGGTGTATAAAAATAGACGTTATTGAACCACTTGTTCAAGAGACTGAAAGCTGAGGTACTTGATTGTCTGGATCCTATTTCTGAGTATGAATTAGTAGAAGTTGATGATTCACCACCCCAGAAGGCTGTGGTTCACATGCCTAAAGCAGAGGAGAAACCCCCATGGTTGAGCTCAAACCTTTACCTCCTTTTTTGAAATATATGTTCTTGGGTGAAAATAATTCATATCCGGTGATTAGTAGCTCCTTCCTGAAGCCTGAAGAAGAAGAGGCGCTTGTTTAAGTGTTCAAGAGCCATAAAACAGCTCTTGGGTGGACTATTAGTGACTTGAAGGGGATTAGTCCAACCAAGTGTATGCACAAGATTCTCCTAGAAGATGATGCTAAACCAGTTGTACAACCACAAAGGAGATCAATCCAACCATGAAAGAGGTGGTCCAAAAAGAAGTAATAAAATTATGGGAAGTAGGTATTATTTACCCTATTTCTGACAGTCCTTGGGTAAGTCCTGTGCAGGTAGTTCCCAAGAAAGGAGGGATGATAGTGATCAAGAATGAAAAGAATGAGCTTATTCCTACACGGATAGTCACAGAATGGAGAATGTGTATAGACTATAGGAGGCTCAACATTGCTACAAGGAAGGATCACTTCCCCTTGCTTTTCATTGTTCAGATGCTTGAGAGGTTAGCTGGTCATGCTTTTTATTATTTTCTGTATGGATATTCTGGATATAATCAAATTACAGTGGACCCTCAAGATCAAGAGAAGACATCATTCACATGCCCCTTTGGAGTGTTTGGCTATAGGAGAATGCCATTTGGACTCTGTAATGCTCCAGCAACTTTTCAGAGGTGTATGCTTTCAATTTTTCTGATATGATTGAAAAATTTATTGAGGTATTTATGGATGATTTTTCTATTTTCGGTAATTCTATTGAATCATGCCTTAAGCATTTATCTCTTGTATTGAAACGGTGTCAAGAATCAAACCTTGTATTAAATTGGGAAAAATGTCATTTTATGGTTACAGAAGGTATTGTTCTTGGACACTGGCCTTCAAGTAAGGGGATTGAGGTTGACAGAGCAAAGGTGGAGGTACTTGAAAAATTAACACCACCAGCTAATGTTAAGGTAGTCAGGAGTTTCTTGGGTCATACAGGATTTTATAAGAGATTTATAAAGGACTTTTCAAAAATTGCTAAACCATGGAGCAACCTGTTGGTTATTGATGTTCTTTGTGTGTTTGATGCTAAATGTTTGCATGCTTTTGAAACTCTGAAAGCAAACCTTACCTTTGCCCCATTATAGCTCTCCCTGACTGGGATTTACCATTTGAGTTGATGTGTGATGCTAGTGACTTTGCTATAGGAGCTGTTTTAGGACAGAGGCATGGTAAGCTTATACATGTCATTTACTATGCTAGTCGTGTGTTAAATGATGCCCAAAAGAATTACATAACTACAGAAAAAGAATTATTAGCTATTGTGTATGCTATTGATAAGTTTAGGTCCTATTTAATTGGTTCTAAGGTTATTATTTATACTGATCATGCTGCTTTGAAGTACCTTCTAACCAAGCAGGACTCTAAACCAAGATTAATCAGATGGGTGTTGCTCCTTCAGGAGTTTGATATTGAGATAAAAGACAGAAAAGGGTCAGAAAATCAAGTAGTTGACCATCTCTCCAAAATTGAGCTTGAAGCAGGCTCCATGGTTTGCAGACATTGTAAATTACAAGGCCATGAATTTTATTCCAAAGGAATACAGTAGGCAACAAGTGAAGAAGCTCTTGACTGATGCATGGTACTACATTTGGGAAGAACCGTACCTTTTTAAAAGGTGTTCAGATGGTATCATCCGGGGATGTGTCCCAGATGAAGAAACACAGCAGATTCTTTGGCACTGTCATGGTTCTGATTATGGGGGTCACTTTGGTGGTGAAAGGACAGCTACAAAGGTCCTTCAGAGCGGGTTTTACTGGCCGACTTTCTTCAAGGACGCAAGAGCATTTGTGAAGTGCTGTGACAGATGTGAAAAAGCCACGAATCTCCCTGCCAACCATGAGATGCCACAACAAGGGATTCTTGAGGTTGAGTTGTTTGATGTATGGGGTATTGATTTCATGGGACCCTTCCCACCCTCACATTCAAACAACTATATTTTAGTGGCAGTCGACTATGTGTCCAAGTGGGTGGAAGCTGTGGCTCTACCCACCAATGATGCCAAGGTGGTAATGAGCTTTCTTCATAGATATATCTTTAGCCGGTTTGGTGTCCCAAGGACACTCATTAGTGATGGAGGAAGCCACTTCTGTAACAGACAGTTGGACTCTCTTTTGTAGAGATATGGAGTCCGTCATAAAGTGGCAACCCCCTATCACTCTCAGACAAGTGGACAGGTTGAAGTTTCCAACAGGGAACTCAAGAGGATTGTAGAGAAGACCGTCAGTGTTTCAAGAAAGGACTGGTCTAGGAAGCTTGATGATGCTCTCTGGACATACCGAACAGCTTACAAGACTCCCATTGGCATGTTCCTTTATCAGTTGGCCTATCCCAAAGTCTGTCACTTGCCAGTTGAGCTGGAGCATAAAGCTTATTGGGCAATCATGTATCTGAATCTTGGTTCAGAAGCTGTAGGAATTAAGCGAATGCTTCAGTTGAATGAGCTTGATGAATTCATATATTCAGCCTATGAGAATGCTAAGCTCTATAAGGAGAGAACCAAGTTATTGCATGACAAGAAGATTGCCATCAGAATCATTGAGCCAGGACAGAGAGTGCTTCTGTATAATTCAAGGCTCAAATTCTTTCCCAGGAAGCTAAAATCTCAGTGGTCAGGACCGTTTGTAGTAACTAGAGCTTCACCATATGGTCATGTGGAAATACAGAAAGAGAATTTTGACAGAAAATTTACAATGAAAGGCCAGAGGTTGAAGCACTATCTTGGAGGCGAGATCAATCGCCAGAGGTCTGATCATCTGCTGAATTAGCAGAACCGACCGTCAAGCTAGTGATGTTAAAGAAGCACTTGTCGGGAGGCAACCCGATAATTTCGAATCTTTAGCTATTTTTTGTAGTAGTGGTTTTCTTATTTATTTGATTTTTTATTGTGTTTTTACTGTTTTTCTTTCGTTTTACGTATGTTCTGATCATGCAGCTATTTTGGAACAGGAACCAAACACTCCGAAAAAAAGGGGGCCAAAAGTTGCGCTGGAGTTGTGCAAGAACTATGCATCACGCACCAGCTCACCCACGCGTACGCGTACCAGACGCGTACGCGTCACTCGGGTTCTCGGCAATCCACGCGAAAGCGTCCCTGACGCGTACGCGTGACCCTGGAAATCGGCATAAATAGGTGTTTGGCCAGTGAGTTGTGATGGTTTGGGGCTAGAATTTTGCTAGACGCACAATCTTCATCACGCGTACGCGTCCCTGCCACGTGCACGTCATTTTCACTTTGCCCGCATCCACGCGTGCGCGTACCTGACGCGCACACGTCGTCAGTGTGTCTAGCCCTCATGCGCATCAGCCCGAGAGTTGTGCGTGCGCGGGGCTACCTTTGCGCGATTCGCACAAACCGAGAGCACGCGGACGCGTCCCAGACACTTACACGTCGCTTGGACTTTATGCGACTCATGCGTACGCGTGCTGTGCGCATACGCGTCGATCGCACCGCATAACTTACCCAGCGTGCCGCCCTATTTTCATTCTCTCTCCTCCCAACTCCTAATTCTCTCTCGTTCTTTTCCCCTTTTATTCTTCTTTTATCATACTAATTGTTTTTATGTCCCTCTCTGTTTTCAGTTCTTCTTTGCTTGAGGACAAGGAAACCTTTAAGTTTGGTGTTGACGCTTCGCTTATGGCTTCCCTGTTTAGCACCAAAGGGAGATGAATGTTCTTCATGGAGGAATGAGATGGGCACCAGCATAACTGAGGTGGTTGAGTTCCTTTCATTCTATTTTTCTTTCGTTCTTATTTTGTTGTCTTCTGTTTTCTGTTGCTTTGATTGCTTGCATGATTTTTAGTGCTTTTATCTATAATAATAATAATAATAATAATAATAATAATAATAATAATAATAATAATAATAATAATAATAATAAAATTTGTCTCATGTATTACTCACTAAGCTTGAATTCAAAAGAAAAAGAAGTGATGTATTGCATGAGAAATTGAGTTTAATTTTAAGAGAAGTCTCATTTATCCAAATGTGGTGGTATTTTCTGTGACTCTGAATGCATGACATGAACAGTGCATATTTGAATTTGAATCAAAAGATGTTGATGTATAAAGAACAGGAATTTAGAGAATTATTATGACTTCTTTAAAATAAACAACAATTTAATCTTTGAAGCAAAAGAAACAGCAAAAGAAAAAAACTATAAAAGCAAGGTCCAAGGTTCTAAGCATCAATGACTAGGGAGGTCAGACATGATTAAAAGCTCAAAGAGTTGTTTCCCTAGTCATATGCTTGTGGTGTAATTGTGTCAAGTAATCCTTGAAACAGAACACTAAGAGTCGAGATCAAATGCATTTAACAGAGTATGCCAAAGGCTTTGAGCACCACTGTCTGGAAGTAACTGAAAGAAAAAAATAAGAACTTAAAGAGAGTTCCCCAGTTAAGTGCTTGTGGTATTTTTGTGTCAAGTAACCTTTGAGACAAAAACATTTAAAGTCACGGCTAGGCTCAAGGTGTAAAGCACCAAAGAGAAGAGAATTAAAGTAAATTTTGCTGTGTTCAAGGATTAAACTGGAGTATAAAGATCAGAGAATTTATAATATTATCCGGATTCTAATTCCGAATGACAATGACATCCTTCTGATTTAAAGGAGAGTGAGATGCCAAAACTATCAGGATTGCAGTTGTAAACCCCACTATAAGAGGAGACATGAGCTTAATCAAACTCTCATTCTCATGAAAATTCACATCCTAAGCCTATATTAATTTGGTTGCTTGAGGACAAGCAACAATTCAAGTTTGGTGTTGTGATGCGTGAGCAACTTTTCTATCTTTTCCTAGTGAATTTGCATTTAAATTGTTGAGTTTAATCAAGAATTAATTATCTTTTAGCCACTATGGATGCTAATTTGAGTCTTGTTCAATTCTGTTTATTTTAGGTAGCATTTGGCTGGATTTGGAGCACAAGAATTAAAGGAGATGACTAGCGAGGAGCGACACGTGCACGCACCTGACGCATGCGCGTACCTGACGCGTACGCGTGACACGCGAAGAAGATCATCGACGCGTATGCGTGGCTAACGCGTACGCGTGGCTGATGCGTACGTGTGACATGCGCCACATGCAGAGAACGCTGGGGGCGATTTCTGGGCCCCATTTTGGCACTCAAGTAAGGCGCAGCTCTTTGCCAAGTTAAGCGAGGATCCAGTGAAGCCAAGTGGTCCCCACGTTACAAGGCGCGGGTTATTTAATTAATTCTGATTTAAATTCAAATTTTCTTTTAAAAATAGGAAAATATATTATTTTAATTTTGGAAAATAGATTTTACATTAATTAGATTAGATATAAAAAGAAGAAACTTTTCTTCTGAGGATTATTCCACCTCAGCCTAATTTACAGTTTACCATAATCCTAGTTTTCACTCTTTTCCATGAGAAACTAAACCTCCACTGTTAAGGTTTGGAGCTCTGTCTATTGTATGAATTGATACTATTATTTTTCTATTTTAATTCATGTTTTGATTTATATTTCAAGAATTGTTTTCGTTCTTTATCTTATGAATTTAGGTGGAACGGAAGTATGACCCTCTTTCTAATTGATTTCTTGTATAACTTGAAAAAGCTCTTTACTTGAACAATAGCTTGAAAACAATTTCTCCTAAATTCTAATTATCTAGCTTAACGGGATACGTGACATATAATCCTCTTATATTTGGATAATTAGGATTTTGTGGCATAATAACTAGAATTAAACTTCACCCCCTTATTGGAATTAATTGACCAAAGAATTGGCGATTGATGAAAGTCAGAGGAGACTAGAAAGGTCTAAGGAATTACGGTCTAGTCACATATAGTTTTCCATGAATTAAATCTTACATGATTAAAATAGTTAGTAAGAAAAGTCAATCCGGAAAATAGATAACTCTGAAGCCTTAACTGCCTTCTTCATATTGTTTTCACCTCAATTTATTGCTTGCTTTCTGATTCTCTAAATTGCCGTTTAATGCTTTTGAACTCTTAAACACTATTTTCTGCTTGTCTAACTAAGTAAATTAATCAACCATTGTTGCTTAGTCCCTCAATCCTCGTGGGATTGATCCTCACTCACCTGAGGTATTACTTGGTACGACCCGGTGCACTTGCCGGTTAGTTTGTGGTTATAAATTCCACACCACATGCATCATGTGCATCTATTTGCTATTGTTTGAGTGTAATTATTGTATCTAGTTTTCCTATCTAAATATCCTGTTAATTGCTAATTGTATTACTTGATATACTTGTCTTCTAATTGTGTTTGATTTGCATTGATTATTAATTATCTTTGATCCTTCAAAATTGGATATCCAATACTGATCAACTGTGATATTGGAAATTAAAGATGCTAAGAAGTCTTAGAAAGAACTGAGATTTAGTATATTGACCTGTTTAGATTAAAAAGAACCATAAGCTTGAACTTTGTGAGTTTGGAGACTAGGATAGCCTAATGGGTTTATGTCGCTTTATATAGTCTGTATTTGGAACTATTACCCTAATGGGAACCTTCGGGTTCTCATCCGTTGTGAAAATATTTATTTTTCAGATATAGGGCGTGATGCACCTTGCTGAGTGTGCAAGATTCCTTTTGGCAAAGCGAAGAAGACTTTACTTTTGAAATTTATTTGCTTTTACGTAGTACTTTTCTCCATTTTTGACTACTGTATTGTATTTTCCTCTTAGAGATTTTATTTTGGAAAAACAGGATGTATTTTGTACACTTTAGATTTTGTAATATTCCAGCTGACCTTTTCTTCATAGGTCGAGGCTAGTTCTTATTAGGTATCTTATCCTGGATCTTATGTATATCTATATATCTATATTGTTTCTATAATGAATGCTTCTTATCTTTAACGCTTCGTGTGTCATAACGGTTGTCACTTTGGTTTACCTTTCTTCATAGGCTCCTAACTATATTATTATTTCTTGGATACTATGTATATATTTTTACTTTTAGGTGTCATAATGCCTCACCACCTCGAATTTACGACTATAGCATAAGGCCTTGTGTGGTATGGTGTTACACAGAAGCTGTAATTGGGTGAGTTTCGATAAGTTGTTGGTATTGATATGTTGAATTGGGTTGTGGTATGATGGTTGAGTTCTATGCATTGGTTTTGTTGTGGTTTGATTTTATTAATAGTTAATTGATTGGAATTAGTTGATTGGGGCTTGAATGGCTAGGATGTGATTTGGGATTCGTGATTGAGTGTAGAGGAGGCCTAAAAATTCGTCTATGATTGGTTTCAAAAGAGGTAGATTTGAGAATTTGTGAAATTGAGTTATGCACGAGAATTTGGTAAAAAGTGGTTTTTGACCAACTTTGACGGGACATAACTTAGCACTTGAAGTTCCGAATTGAGTGAAACTTGTCTAGAATTAAAATTGGAGATGGGTACTTTAAACTTTCTTTGAATGGAGGAAAAATGAAATTTGTAGCAAAAGTTATAGAGGTTTACAAATTGGTGTCAAAAATTAGAAATTACAGATTCTGCAACACACCAGAAAACTTTTAAATGTGTGCTTGCGCACAAAACAAAAAAATGAACTTGTGCAGGTGCACAGGGGTGTGCGTGTGCACAAGCCCTGGAAGGCCTTTGTTCTGTGCGTGCGCACAGAGGTGTGTCTGTGCACACGGCCTGTTTTCTTCAAATATGTTGTTTTTTGCTATTCAGCTTTCGTGGCATGCTTGTAACCCCCTATAACCCCGATATGACATCTGATAACCAATTTTTAAGCTTTGAATAAAGTATGGTTAAATCCAATGAATTAAATTGATTAATTTTTGGATAAATACTTGGTCAACCGGATGAAGATGTTGTGAGGATGGTGGTTCATCCCACCCATGGTGAGGACGGTGGTGCTATCCCACTCATGAGATAACAAAATTGAAGAAATGATTAAGAATCAGGGTTAATGAATATATCATAACTTATAAAATTGATTTGAGTCAATGGTTTTGACTGAAATGAGGTCTGAAATATTGAATTGGCAAGGTGGGGGGTTTTATCTCACTTGCGTGGCAAGGTCGTGGGTTTTGTCCCACTTGGGTATTGATTCGGCACCTGCACCGGGCAACGACAAGTGTTCCATCTTGCTTGTTTGTGGTTGCAGTATGATGTTGTAGGAATGTTGGTCTTGTTCCGCCCATGGTGAGGACAGTGGTTTAATCCCACTCACGAATTAGGGAAGTTGAGGATTCTCTCCGGTTACACACACACACACACACACACACACACACACACACACACACACACACACACACACACACACACACACACACACACACACACACACACACACACACACACACACACACACACACACACACACACACACACACACATATATATATATATATATATGTGTCTGTGAATGAGGGTTATGATGACTTATGCTTTATGAGGCTGGTTAAGGTTATGACTAAGATTGGATTGAATTGATTAGAGGCTTAGATCAAAAAGTAAGGATTCATATGAGGCTTAGGTTGAAAACTATGATTGAGATATATATACTAGATACTATGATTAATGATAAATTTGATGATGATAATAGGTTTGGTTGATGATGATTATTGACTGACAAGGACGTGGGTTTTGTACCGCTTGCGTTATTAATGTTATAGGCATGGTGGTTTTTTCTTGCTTACGGTAAGGATGGTGGTTTGATCCTACTTACGAATAGATAAGTTGAGGTTGAGGATTCCCTCTCTCGTTGTGGTAGACAAGTTTGAGGTTGGAACTTCCTCTCTTGTTACATCAGGGAATTAGATAGAAGGTTGAGGATTCCCTTCGATTCAATTCCCAACTATGGTGAGGATAATGGTTTCATCCTGCTCATGGCTTGAGGATAAGTATCCTTGTGATAAATGCCAGAAGCTGGGCGTGGCACGCTGGTACAACATTCCAGAGAGCAACAATGAAGATCATCAAAGGGATGTGGCACGCCAGAAGCTGGGCATGGCACGCCAATTCATTACCTAGAAGAGTCATCACTAGGGCATGCCACTTTGTATCAAAGGCGTGGCACACCAGTTCCAGAATTTACTTGGGTGTGCCACTTGAGGATCAAGGCGTGGCACGCCAAGGCTAAGAGACTCACAATTGAATGGGTGTGCCACTTGAGCAACATGGCGTGGCACGCTGGTATAAGAATCCAGAGAAGAGGTTGAAGGCTAATGAGATCTGGACGTGCCGCTTGAGCAACTAGGCGTGGCACGCCAATGAACAAGAAGGCAAAGCAAAAGCTGGGCATGCCATTTGGTGTCGAAGGCGTGGCACACCAGCTCAAGAGTCCCACTAAAGCGTGCCACTTGAATGTCCAGGCGTGGCATGCCAATACACAAAGAATACCTAAACCAAAGATGGGCTTGCCATTTGGTGTCGAAGGCGTGGCACGCCAGCTCACATATCTCACTTGGGCATGCCACTTGCATGATCAGGTGTGGCACACTAGCACTTGAGGATGCCAAACAAAGCTGGGCGTGCCACTTGGGTATCGAAGGCGTGGCACGCCAGCTCAATTATCCCACTTTGGCGTGCCACTTGAATGTCTAGGCGTGTCATGCCAACTCTTGAAACCAACGCAAGTGAAGGAGCGTGGCACGCTGGTAGTGTTTTCCAGGGAAGGAGATAAAGGGCCAAATGAACTGGGAGTACCACTTGGATGATGAGGCGTGGCACGCCAGCAAGAAGATGAAGCATTTAGAGGGGCGTGGCGCGCTAGATCCTGGGCGTGCCACGCTGGTACAAATTTCCAGAATCATGAAGATATAGGAAAAGGCCTGGGTGTGCCACTTTGGCTCGAAGGCGTGGCACGCCAAGCTACTTGAGGACTTTAAAGAGCCCTGGGCGTGCCACTTTGTATCGAAGGCGTGGCACACCAAGATTGAAACAAAGGAAGCGTGACACGCTAGAGGAGCGCCAGTCATATGCCAGCTGGAAGATCACGTTTGTTGAGTTTCTTTTCCCGCCAAATTGTAATTTTCCTTTTCACTTTTGTATTTTTCTTTATTTCTAGATCTAGGAGTAGTATAAATACCCCTGAAAGTAGTAGAAAAAGGGGTTAGTCATCACTATCTCAGTAGGGGATTGTGGAGTTTTAGTTTTTCACTTTTCACACTTCATCTCTTCCATCTATTGTACTTTCTTTCTGAGCTATGAGTAGCTAAATTCCCTCTCATTGAGAGAGGGAGCTTTATTGTACTTGATGGATTAATGACAGTGAATTTCTTCTTCTCTTCATCTTCTCTTTAATTTGCTAGAAGGAATTTCGTTCTTCATGCTTAGTGTTCAATCATCTTGGAAAAGATGTTGAATGCAAAATGGGTTTCATGGGAACCTTGGAAAAGGAAACATGAAACCATGCTAGAAATCCCTTCTCACACTTGAGTAGGATCTGGGTTTTGGTGTTTGGATATGGTGACATATAATCCTCCCTCTACCTGGACCTACAAGGATGTGTGGTATAATCAGGTACCAAGCATATCTCTCTTCATGAGCAATTAGACTAAGGAATTGGCTATTGATCAAGATATGAGAGATTGAGTCACCAAGGGATTGGGGCTCAATCAATCATGGTTGCCAAGAGGTCAATGAGTTGCATGATTGAAGAGGATATAAGTTGGATTTAATCCAAAGAGACAATATCTCCTGATCTCAATGAATTTCCCCATTCTTATCTCTCCTATTCTTTTATAGCTTTCATTTACATTCTGTAAATTCCCACTCCCTTTTAGATTCTTGCCATTTCTATTTCTGCACCTTATTGCTTTCCTTTATTCTTTTGTCATTTATGTTTCTGCCATTTATAATTCCAGATTCACAACTTATTCTGTTTAGGCTTGACTAATTCACCAATTAATTAAAATTGTTCAAATCTACTAATCTCTGTGGATACGATCCCATTCCACTGTGGGTTGTTACTTGACGATAATTTTAGTGCGCTTGCCAAGGAGCAGATTCATCAATTTTATTGGGAGGGGAGTGAATCCAGACTCATCAAGTTTTATGGCACCGTTGCCGGGGATTGGTTTGAATTTGACAATGATTAAATTGATTGGAGAGCTAGATTAAGCTTTTTCATCTACCTTGTTCTTTTTCTTTTTCTTTTTTCTTGTGATCTTTAAATTCCCTTCTAATCTCTGCTTTTCTTTCTCTTCTTTTTGGGATCGTTTTAGGTATTCATTGTTTATACTTCCACTCTTCTAACTGTTTGATTAATTACATCAATCAAGCTAACAACTAATCTTAACTGAGGTGATTCTTTCACTTGCCCTTTTCTTGCTATGTGTTGAATGTATGACAGGTAGAAGGGGAGAAACTTCATCCTCTTTTGATAGTGAACCTGAGAGGACCTTCCTTAGATTAAGGAGGGAAGCTAGAAGTAAAGGCATAGTTGGAGAGGAGCCAGTGGAAGAAGATTTAACAACCACCATGGATGACAAAGTGCATGACAATGTTAGAGAAGGTGCTGGAAATCAAGCTGGGCAAGAGAGGAGAGTCTTAGGCTCCTACATCAACCCAAATCCAGGAAACTGTGACAGCAGCATCCTCAAGCCAACAATTCATGCTAATAATTTTGAGTTGAAACCTCAACTCATCACACTAGTCCAGAATAACTGTTCATATGGAGGAAGTGCCCAAGAAGATCCAAATCAACATCTCAACACATTCTTGAGGATATGTGATACTGTAAAGTCCAATGGGGTACACCCTGACACCTACAAGCTACTCTCGTTCCCTTTCTTACTTAGAGACAAGGCATCAAAGTGGCTAGAAGCATTCCCCAAGGAGAGCCTAACCACATGGGAAGATGTTGTGAATAAATTTCTAGCAAGATTTTACCCTCCACAGAGGATCAACAGGCTAAGAGCTGAGGTGCAAACCTTCAGACAGCTAGATGGTGAAACACTCTATGAGGCCTGGGAGAGGTTCAAGGATCTAACGGGAAAATGCCAACCAGAAATGTTTAATGAATGGGTGCAGCTTCACATTTTCTATGAAGGACTAACCTATGAATCAAAGAAGGCTATGGACTACTCTCCAGGGGGTTCACTCAACAAGAACAAGACTATTGAGGAAGCCATAGATGTCATTGAAACTGTAGCTGAGAATGACTACTTCTATGCTTCAGAAAGGGGCCAAAAGAAGGGGGTGCTGGAACTTAACTCTGTAGATGCCTTGTAGGCACAAAACAAGGCAATTGCAGCATAACTAGAAACCTTGACAAAGAAGATGGAGAACAATCAAGTTGCAGTGGTTCAAGCTCAAGCACCACCCCAAGAAGGAGATGCAGCGGAATCCGAATGTAAGCAAGCAAACTATGTACACAACCCCTCTCGACCACCATATGACCCTAACTCTAAGACATACAACCCAGGATGGAAAAACCACCCAAATTTTGGGTAGGGGAACCAACAAGGTCACAACCAATATCATAACAAGCTATACCAAGCCAATCAATACCAAAATCACAACCCCAACCATCAATCAAACAACAACAGACCCTACCACAATCCACCTCACTCATCATACCCTTCCACCTAGCAAACACACCACTATCAAGACACATTAACCTCAAATTCACAACCATGTGAGATCAGAGGTAACTTTGAGAGAGTAGAGGCTATAATAACACAGCTATCATCACAGCTCACAGGGGCTATTTCCACCTTTTTGGAGAGACAAGCACAAGCTAAAAGGAAGATAGATGCCAACCAAGAAGAATACAGATCGAATCTGAAGAATCAAGGTGCAACAATCTCAAATCTGGAAGCACAAGTGGGGATCTTAACCAAGAAAATTTCAATGCCTACACACACGTTTCCCAGTGACACCATGGCCAACCCAAGAGGGGAATGCAAAGCCATCACACTTAGGAGTGGAAAGGTGGTAGAAGAGGCAACCCCAAGCCAGGAGAACCATAAAGAAGAAGCTGCAGAAAAACCTAAAAACAAGAATAAAGAAGAGACCCCTAACCCATCTTCACCAAAGCCAATCTTAAAGCCTTATGTGCCAAGGGCACCATATCCACAAAGGCCAAGGAAGGATGGGAAGGATGGCCAGTTTTCCAGATTCTTGGAGATCTTCAAAAAGCTCCAAATCAATATACCATTTGTTGAAGCACTAGAGCAAATGCCCCTCTACGTCAAGTTCTTGAAGGAACTCATGACAAAAAAAGAAACTAGGGAGAAAAGGAGACTGTAGTGCTAACTGAGGAGTGTAGTGCCATTATACAAAAGAAACTCCCCTAGAAAATAAAAGACCCATGGAGTTTCCAAATCCCCTACATCATAGGGGATATTAATATTGAGAAGGCCTTATGCGACTTGGGAGCTAGCATCATTCTCATGTCCTTGAACATGATGAGAAGGATGAGAATTGAGGAAGCCAAATCAACAAGAATGGCACTCCAACTGGCTAACAGAACATTCAAGTTTCCACATAGAGTAGTGGAAGATTTATTGGTGAAAGTGGGAGAATTCATTTTCCCAGCTGACTTTGTTGTGCTGGATATGAAAGAAGAGGCTAACACTTCAATTATCCTAGGAAGGCCATTCCTAGCTACTGCTAGAGGCATCATTGATGTGCAAAAAGGGGAACTAGTCTTGAAATTACATGAAGAGAAGATGGTCTTCAATGTTTTCAAGGCAATGAGTTACCTCAAGGAATCAATGGGAGAATGCATGATGGTGGACACCATAGAACAAATAGTTCAAGGGGTTTTGGAAGAAGAACAATGTAAAGGAACTATGGAATTGGAGCAACAAATACCACATGGAGAACTACCACAAGGAGCCTTAGAAAGTTCAATCATGACAAACCACAAAGATGACAATGGAGAAGAGGCACCAAAACTAGAGCTGAAGACCTTACCACCAAGCTTAAAATATGCATATCTGGGTGACAACAACACCTACCCAGTGATCATCAACTCAAGGTTGAGTTAGGAGCAAGAAGAGGAACTTATCCAATACAAGGATGCTATAGGCTGGACACTTACAGACTTAAAAGGGATCATCCCCTTAATGTGCATGCACAAGATCCTGCTTGAGGAGGGTGCTAAGCCCTCAAGACAACAACAAAGAAGGCTGAATCCAACTATGAATGAAGTGGTCCAGAAGGAGGTGTTGAAGTTATGGCAAGCTGGGGTGATTTACCCCATCTCAGACAGCCCTTGGGTAAGTCCGGTGCAAGTAGTCCCAAAGAAGGGAGGAATTACTGTTGTGTCAAATGAAAAGAATGAACTGATACCCACAAGGACAGTGACTGAATGGCACATGTGCATTGACTATCGAAAACTCAATAAAGCTACCCGGAAAGACCACTTTCTCCTGCCCTTCATGGACCAGATGCTTGAAAAACTCGCAGGACATGAATACTACTGCTTCCTGGACGGTTACTCTGGCTACAACCAAATAGTTGTAGACCCCAAGGACCAAGAAAAAACCTTTTTTATTTGTCCCTATGGAGTTTTCGCTTACCGGAGGATGCCCTTTGGATTGTGCAATGCACCTGCAACATTCCAAAGGTGCATGCTCTCCATATTTTTAGACATGGTTGAGAAGTTCATAGAAGTATTCATGGACGACTTTTCCATGTTTGGAAATTCGTATTCTAATTTCCTATGTCATCTTGCCCTAGTGTTAAAGAGGTGCCAAGAAACCAACTTGGTTTTAAACTGGGAGAAGTGCCATTTTATGGTAATTGAGGGGGTGGTTCTTGGTCACAAGATTTCTAAAAATGGCATAGAAGTGGACAAGGCAAAGGTGGAAGTAATAGAGAAGTTACCTCCACCTTGCAATGTCGAGGCAATCAGAAGCTTTTTGGGACACGCTGGGTTCTATAGGAGGTTTATTAAAGATTTTTCAAAGATTGCAAAGCCTCTTAGCAACCTACTTGTCTCAAATACTCCCTTTGTTTTTGATAGAGAGTGCATGGTAGCCTTTGATGAGCTTAAGAAGAGACTCTCCTCTGCACCTATTATAGCACCACCTAGCTGGGATCTTCCCTTCGAATTAATGTGTGATGCATCTGATTTTGCTGTTGGTGCCATTCTAGGACAGAGGAAAGACAAGCTAGTACATGTTATTTACTATGCTAGCAAGGTCCTTAATGAGAATAAAAGGAACTACACCACAACAGAGAAAGAACTTTTAGCCATAGTCTTTGCTTTTGACAAGTTTAGATCATATCTTATTGGCTCTAAAGTAATTGTATTCACTGATTATGCAGCACTCAAATACTTGCTTACCAAACAAGAATCCAAGCCCAGATTAATAAGATGGATTCTGCTACTCCAAGAGTTTGACATTGAGATTAAAGACAGGAGCAGAGCAGAGAATAGGGTAGCTGACCACCTCTTAAGAATTCCACAAGAAGAAGAGAAGCATAAAGTTGTAGTAAATGAAAGCTTCCCTGATGAGCAGTTGATGATGATCCGAGTAGCCCCTTGGATTGCAGACATAGCTAACTTCAAGGCTATTGGGGAACTACTGATGAGCGGATAATTTATACGCTTTTTGTCATTGTTTTTAGGTAGTTTTTAGCAAGTTCAAGCTACTTTTAGGATGTTTTCATTAGTTTTTATGTTAAATTCATATTTCTGGACTTTACTATGAGTTTGTGTGTTTTTCTGTGATTTCAGGTAAATTCTGACTGAAATTGAGGGATTTGAGCAAAACTCTGAAAAAGGCTGACAAAAGGACTGCTGATGCTGTTGGATTCTGACCTCCCTGCACTCGAAATGGATTTTCTGGAGCTACAGAACTCCAAATGGCGCGCCCTCAACGGCGTTGGAAAGTAGACATCCAGAGCTTTCCAGCAATATATAATAGTCCATACTTTATTCGGAAATTGACGACGTAACTTGGCGTTGAACGCCAAGTTTATGCTGCTGTCTGGAGTTAAACGCCAGAAAAACGTCATGATCCGGAGTTGAACGCCCAAAACACGTCATAACTCGGAGTTCAACTCCAAGAGAAGCCTCAGCTCGTGGATTGATCAAGCTCAGCCCAAGCATACACCAAGTGGGCCCCGGAAGTGGATTTATACATCAATTACTTACTCATGTAAACCCTAGTAGCTAGTCTAGTATATATAGGACCTCTTACTATTGTATTAGACATCTTTGGTCTCAGTTTTGTTTTATTCTTCATTCTAAGAGGCTATTGATCACGTTTTGGAGGCTGGCCATTCGGCCATGCCTGAACCTTTTACTTATGTATTTTTAACGGTGGAGTTTCTGCACACCATAGATTAAGGGTGTGGAGCTCTACTGTACCTCAAGCATTAATGCAATTCTATTTTCTTTTATTCAATTCTCTCTTATTCTTATTCCAAGATATTCATTCGTACCCAAGAACATGATGAATGTGATGAGTAAATAACCCTCATTATCATTCTCACTTATGAACGCACGTGATTGACAACCACTTCCATTCTACATGCAACCGAGCTTGAATGTGTATCTCTTAGATTCCCCAACAGAATCTTCGTGGTATAAGTTAGATAGATGGCGGCATTCATGAGGATCCGGAAAGTCTAAACCTTGTCTATGGTATTCCGAGTAGGATTCTGGGATTGAATGACTGTGACGAGCTTCAAACTCCTGAAGGCTGGGCGTGATGACAAGCGCAAAATAATCAATGGATTCTATTCCAACCTGATTGAGAACCGACAGATGATTAGCCATGCGAGTGACAGCCGCAGAGGATCATTTTCACTGAGAGGATGGGATGTAGCCACTGACAACGGTGATGCCCTACATATAGCTTGCCATGGAAAGGAGTAAGAAGGATTGAGTTGAAGCAGTAGGAAAGCAGGCGTCCTTGAGCCATACAGTATCTTCATATACTTAACTGAAATTCCTACCAATGAATCTGCATAAGTATTCTATCCCTTTTTATTTTCTGTTTATTATTTATTTTAGAAAATCCATAATCAATTGGTTTAATCTGCCTGACTGAGATTTGCAAGGTGACCATAGCTTGCTTCATACCAACAATCTCTGTGGGATCGACCCTTACTCACGTAAGGTTTATTACTTGGATGACCCAGTACACTTGCTGGTTAGTTGAACGGAGTTGTAAATTCAACCAGTGCCATAATAATGATTTCTCTCACAATAGTTTTTGTGTACATACCAAAGAGCCAATATTGTTGATCACAATTTCGTCCACCAAGTTTTTGGCGCCGTTGCCGGGGATTGTTCGAGTATGGACAACTGACGGTTCATCTTGTTGCTCAGATTAGGTAATTTTCTTTTCAAAAACTTTTTCAAAATTTTTCTTTTCTTTTTTTGTTTTTCCTACTTTATTTTCGAAAAAAAAAATAATAAAAATCCAAAAAAATTAGAAAATCATAAAAACTAAAAATATTGTGTTTGTTGTTTGAGTCTTGAGTCAATTTTTAAGTTTGGTGTCAATTGCATGCTTTAAAATTTTTTCTTGGATTTTTCGAAAATCCATGCATTCATAGTGTTCTTCATGATCTTCAAGTTGTTCTTGACAAGTCTTCTTGTTTGATCTTGATGATTTCTTGTTTTGTGTTGTTTCTTGTTTTTCATGTGCATCTTTGCATTCTTGTTTTCCATGCATTAAAGATTTCTAAGTTTGGTGTCTTGCATGTTTCCTTTGCATCAAAATTTTTTTTTTCTTGATGTTCATCATGATCTTCAAAGTGTTCTTGGTGTTCATCTTAACATTCATAGCATTCTTGCATGCATTCATTGTTTTGATCTAAAAATTTCATGCATTGAGCATTTTTGTTGTTTTTCTCTCTCAATTAAAAATTCAAAAATCAAAAAAATATCTTTTCCTTATTTCCCTCCAAAATTT
The DNA here is from genome assembly GCF_014773155.1 of Arachis stenosperma. NCBI lineage: Eukaryota > Viridiplantae > Streptophyta > Magnoliopsida > Fabales > Fabaceae > Arachis > Arachis stenosperma. The sequence goes on along the minus strand of NC_080380.1, from coordinate 71,096,164 downwards.
CGAAATTTTGGGATTGACTTGGTCAAAAATTTTCAAAATTAGTTGTTTCTTACAAGTCAAGTCAAAATTTCAATTTTAAAAATCTTATCTTTTCAAAATCTTTTTCAAAAATCATATCTTTTTCATTTTTTTATTATTTTTGAAAATTTTAAAAATTATTTTGCAAAAATCTTTTTCTTATCTTTATATCATATTTTCAAAAATTAGCTAACAATTAATGTGATTGGTTCAAAAATTTGAAGTTTGTTACTTTCTTGTTAAGAAAGGTTCAATCTTTAAATTCTAGAATCTTATCTTGTAGTTTCTTGTTAGCTAAGTCATTTTAAAAATTAAATCTTTTTCAAAATATCTTTTTCTTAAAACTTTTATCTTATCTTTTTATCTTATCCTTTTTAAAATTTTATTTTTTTCAAAATTTGATTTCAAAATATCTTATCTAACTTTCTATCTTCTTATCTTTTTCAATTTTGATTTCAAATCTTTTCCAATCAACTAACTAACTTTTTGTTTGTTTCTTATCTTTTTCAAAATCACCTAACTACTTCTCCCTCTTCTATTTTCGAAAATATCTCTCTCTTTTTCAAAAATTCTTTTTAATTAATTAATTGTTTCATGTTTTAATTTTAATTACAACTTATCTCTAATTTTCGAAAATCACTAACCTCTTTTTCAAAATTGTTTTCGAAATTCTCCCTCTCTTTTCTTCTTCTATTTAATTATTTAATTACTAACACTTCTCTTCACCTCCCTTCATCTAAAAATCCGAATTCTTCTTCATTCTTCTACCCCTTCTTTTTCTACTAACATAAAGGAATCTCTATACTGTGACATAGAGGATTCCTCTTCTTTTCTTGTTTTCTTCTCTTTCATATGAGCAGGAACAGGGATAAAGGCACTCTTGTTGAAATTGATCCAGAACCTGAAAGGACTCTGAAGAGAAAATTAAGAGAAGCTAAAATACAACAATCCAGAAGCAACCTTTTAGAAATTTTCGAACAAGAGAGAGAGATGGCAGCCGAAAATAATAATAATAATGCAAGGAGAATGCTTGGTGACTTCACAAAGCCAACGTCCAAGTTTGATGGAAGAAGCATCTCCATTCCTACCATTGGAGCCAATAACTTTGAGCTGAAACCTCAGCTGGTTGCCTTGATGCAACAAAACTGCAAGTTTTATGGACTTCCATCTGAAGATCCTTACCAGTTTTTAACTGAGTTTTTGCAGATCTGTGAGATTGTAAAGACGAATGGAGTTGATCCTGAGGTCTACAGACTCATGCTTTTCCCTTTTGCTGTAAGAGACAGAGCTAGAGTATGGTTGGATTCACAACCCAAGGATAGCCTGGACTCATGGGATAAGCTGGTCACAACTTTCTTGGATAAATTCTTTCCTCCTCAAAAGCTGAGCAAGCTGAGAGTGGATGTTCAAACCTTCAAACAAAAAGATGGTGAATCCCTCTATGAAGCTTGGGAAAGATACAAGCAGCTGACCAAAAGATGTCCATCTGACATGTTTTCAGAATGGACCATATTAGATATATTCTATTATGGTCTCTCTGAATTTTCGAAAATGTCATTGGACCATTCTGCAGGTGGATCTATTCACCTGAAGAAAACGCCTGAAGAGGCTCAAGAACTCATTGACATGGTTGTAAACAACCAATTCATGTACACCTCTGAAAGGAATTCCGTGAACAATGGGATACCTCAAAAGAAAGGAGTTCTTGAAATTGATGCTCTGAATGCCATATTGGCTCAGAACAAAGTGTTGACTCAACATGTCAATATGATCTCTCAAAATCTGAATGGATTGCAACATGCATCCAACAGTACTAGAGAGGCAGCTTCTGAAGAAGCTTATGATCCTGAGAACCCTGCCATGGCAGAGGTTAATTACATGGGTGAACCTTATGGAAACACCTATAACTCATCATGGAGAAATCATCCAAATTTCTCATGGAAGGATCAACAAAAAACTCAACAAGGTTTTAACAATGGTGGACGTAATAGGCTGGGCAATAGCAAGCCATATCCATCATCTTCTCAGCAACAGACAGAGAATTCTGAACAAAACACTTCTAATTTAGCCAATGTAGTCTCTGATCTGTCAAAGGCCACTTTCAGTTTCATGAATGAAACAAGATCCTCCATTAGAAATTTGGAGGCACAAGTGGGCCAGCTGAGTAAGAAAGTCATTGAAACCCCTCCCAGTATTCTCCCAAGCAATACAGAAGAAAATCCAAAAGGAGAATGCAAGGCCATTGACATAGTCAATATGGCCGAATGCACAAGGGAGGAGGAGGACGAAAATCCTAGTGAGGAAGACCTCCTGGGACGTCCCTCAAGCAAGAAGGAATCTCCTATTAAGGATCAAAAGGAATCTGAGGCTCATACAGAGACCATAGAGATTCCCTTAAATCTCCTTCTGCCATTCATGAGCTCTGAAGACTATTCATCCTCTGAAGAGGATGAAGATGTAACAGGAGAGCAAGTTGCTCAATATTTAGGAGCTATCATGAAGCTGAATGCCAAATTGTTTGGTAATGAGACTTGGAAAAGTGAACCTCCCTTACTCATTAATGAACTGGATATTTGGATTCAGAAAATTCTACCTCAAAAGAAACAAGATCCTGGCAAGTTCTTAATACCTTGTACCATAGGCACCATGATCTTTGAAAAAGCTCTGTGTGACCTGGGGTCAGGGATAAATCTTATGCCACTCTCTGTAATGGAGAAGCTGGGGATCATTGAGGTACAACCTGCCTTGTTCTCATTACAACTGGCAGACAAGTCATTGAGACAAGCCTATGGAATAGTAGAGGACGTGCTAGTAAAGGTTGAAGGCCTTTACATCCCTGCTGATTTCATAATCTTAGACACTAGGAAGGAAGAGGATGATTGCATCATCCTTGGAAGAGCATTCCTAGCCACAGCAGGAGCTGTGATAGATGTCAACAGAGGTGAGTTAGTCCTTCAATTGAATGGGGACTACCTTGTGTTTAAGGCACATGGCCATCCCTCTGTGACAAAAGAGAGTAAGCATGAAGAGCTTCTCTCAGTTCAGAGTCAAGAAGAAGAGCCTCCACAGTCAAACTCTAAGTTTGGTATTGTGAGGCCACAACCAAACTCTAAGTTTGGTGTTAAGATCCCATATCCAAACTCTAAGTTTGGTGTTGGGACTACACTAAAATTGACCTGATCACCTTGTGGCTCCATGAGAGCCACTGTCAAGCTATTGACATTAAAGAAGCGCTTGTTGGGAGGCAACCCAATTTTATTTATCTAATTACTATTTTATTGTCATTTTGTGTTTTATTAGGTACATGATCATGAGGAGGCACGAAAAAAATCAAAAAAATTAAAAACAGAGTCAAAAACAGAAGAAAAAAATTTTTCACCCTGGAGGACGCACAGGCTGGCGTTCAACGCCAGTAAGGAGCATCTGGCTGGCGTTCAACGCCAGAACAGAGCACCATTCTGGCGCTGAACGCCAGAAACAAGCAACAACCTGGCGTTAAACGCCAGGAATGTGCACAGAGAGGACAAACTGGCGCTGAACGCCAGGAACAAGCATGAAACTGGCGTTCAACGCCAGAAACATGCATTACATGGGCGTTGAACGCCCAGAACGTGCACCAATGGGCGTTTGAACGCCAGAATGATACATGAAGGCATTTTACATGCCTATATGGTGAAGGAATGGTATTTCTTTTCACCTCAGGATCTGTGGACCCCACAGGATCCCCACCTAACATATTCCCACCTTACCTTTTAATCCTAATCACACTCTCCTAATCCTAATCTCATATTCACTCTTCCCCACATCACACTTCCCAAGAACCTTCACCAATCACCTCAATTCCTCTTCCCAATTACCCCATTCACCATTCACATCAACCCACTCTTCCCCATAAACCCCACCTACCTTCATCAAAATTCAAAATTACTTTCCCCCCATTCTCACCCAAAATGGCCGAACACCCACCCTCCCCTTTCCCTATAAATAACCTTCCATTCTTCTTCATTTTCACACATCAGAACCCCTTCTTCTCCCTCATAGCCGAACCTACCTCTCTCCCTCTCTCCCATATTCTCTTCTTCTTCTTCTACTCTTCTTTTCTTTTATTGCTCGAGGGCGAGCAAAATTTTAAGTTTGGTGTGGTAAAAGCATAAGCTTTTTTTTCGTTTTTCCATTACCAATGGCACCTAAGGCCGGAGCTTCCTCTAGAAAAGGAAAAGGGAAGACAAAAGCTTCCACCTCCGAGTCATGGGAGAGAGAAAGATTCATCTCCAAGAGCCATCAAGACCACTTCTATGATGTTGTGGCAAAGAAGAAGGTGATCCCTGAGGTCCCTTTCAGGCTCAAGAAAAATGAGTATCCGGAGATCCGACATGAAGTTCAAAGAAGAGGTTGGGAAGTCTTAACCAACCCCATGCAACAAGTTGGAATCTTAATGGTTCAAGAGTTCTATGCCAATGCATGGATCACTAGGAACCATGACCAAGGTATGAACCCAAGTCCAAAGAATTATCTCACAATGGTTAGGGGGAAATACTTGGATTTCAGTCTGGAAAATGTGAGGTTGGCATTTCACTTACCTATGATGCAAGGTGATGAACGCCCCTACACTAGAAGGGTCAACTTTAATCAAAGGTTGGACCAAGTCCTTATGGACATTTGTGTGGAAGGAGCTCAATGGAAGAGAGACTCCAAAGGCAAGCCAGTTCAACTAAGAAGACTGGACCTCAAGCCTATAGCTAGAGGATGGTTGGAGTTCATTCAACGCTCCATCATTCCTACTAGCAACCGATCTGAAGTTACTGTGGATCGGGCCATCATGATTCATGGCATCATGATTGGAGAGGAAGTAGAAGTTCATGAAGTCATCTCCAATGAACTCTACAAAATAGCCGACAAGTCCTCAACTATGGCACGGCTAGCCTTCCCTCACCTTATATGCCATCAATGTTACTCAGCTGGAGTTATCATAGAAGGAGATGTCTCCATTGAAGAAGACAAGCCCATCACCAAGAAAAGGATGGAGCAAGCAAGAGAAGCTCCTCACGGTCCTCAAGAGGTGCATGAGGAAGCTCATCATCAAGAAATCCCTGAGATGCCTCAAGGGATGCACTTTCCTCCAAACAACTATTGGGAGCAACTCAACACTTCCTTAGAAGATTTAAGCCACAATGTGGAACAATTAAGGGTGGAACATCATGAGCACTCCATCATTCTCCAAGGAATAAGAGAAGATCAAAGAGCAATGAGGGAGGAGCAACAAAGGCAAGGAAGGGACATAGAAGAGCTGAAGAACATCATTGGTCCTTCAAGAAGAAGACGCCACTAGAGGTGGATTCATTCCTTGTTCTTTATTTCTTTTTGTTTTCGATTTTTAATATTGAGTTTATCTATGTTTTGTGTCTTTATTTCATGATCATTAGTATGTAACCATGCCTTAAAGCTATGAATAAAATCCATTAATCCTTCACCTCTCTTAAATGAAAAAATGTTTTAATTCAAAAGAACAAGAAGTACATAAATTTCGAAAATAGCTCTTGAATGTAGTTTAATTATTTTGATGTGGTGACAATACTTTTTGTTTTCTGAATGAATGCTTGAACAGTGCATATGTCTTTTGATCTTGTTGTTTATGAATGTTAAAATTGTTGGCTCTTAAAAGAATGATGAACAAAGAGAAATGTTATTGATGATCTGAAAAATCATGAAATTGATTCTTGAAGCAAGAAAAAGCAGTGAAAAAGAAGAAGCTTGCGAAAAAAAAAAGAGTATATAGAAAAAGAAGGAGCAGTAGAAAAAGCCAATAGCCCTTAAAACCAAAAGGCAAGGGTAAAAAGGATCCAAGGCTTTGAGCATCAATGGATAGGAGGGCCCAAGGAAATTAAATCCAGGCCTAAGCGGCTAAATCAAGCTGTCCCTAACCATGTGCTTGTGTCATGAAGGTCCAAGTGAAAAGCTTAAGACTAAGTGGTTAAAGTCGTGATCCAAGGCAAAAGAGTGTGCTTAAGAGCTCTGGACACCACTAACTGGGGACTCTAGCAAAGCTAAGTCACAATCTGAAAAGGTTCACCCAGTTATGTGTCTGTGGCATTTATGTATCCGGTGGTAATACTGGAAAACAAAGTGCTTAGGGCCACAGCCAAGACTCATAAGTAGCTGTGTTCAAGAATCAACATGCTTAACTAGGAAAGTCAATAACACTATCCGAAATTCTAAGTTCCTAGAGAAGCCAATCATTCTAAACTTCAAAGGAAAAAGTGAGATGCCAAAACTGTTCAGAAGCAAAAAGCTACAAGTCCCGCTCATCTAATTAGAATTAATATTCATTGATATTCTGGAATTTATAGTATATTCTCTTCTTTTTATCCTAATTGATTTTCAGTTGCTTGGGGACAAGCAACAATTTAAGTTTGGTGTTGTGATGAGCGGATAATTTATACGCTTTTTGGCATTGTTTTTAGGTAGTTTTTAGCAAGTTCAAGCTACTTTTAGGATGTTTTCATTAGTTTTTATGTAAAATTCACATTTCTGGACTTTACTATGAGTTTGTGTGTTTTTCTGTGATTTCAGGTAAATTCTGACTGAAATTGAGGGATTTGAGCAAAACTCTGAAAAAGGCTGACAAAAGGACTGCTGATGCTGTTGGATTCTGACCTCCCTGCACTCGAAATGGATTTTCTGGAGCTACAGAACTCCAAATGGCGCGCTCTCAACGGCGTTGGAAAGTAGACATCCAGAGCTTTTCAGCAATATATAATAGTCCATACTTTATTCGGAAATTGACGACGTAACTTGGCGTTGAACGCCAAGTTCATGCTGCTGTCTGGAGTTAAACGCCAGAAAAACGTCATGATCCGGAGTTGAACGCCCAAAACACGTCATAACTCGGAGTTCAACTCCAAGAGAAGCCTCAGCTCGTGGATTGATCAAGCTCAGCCCAAGCATACACCAAGTGGGCCCCGGAAGTGGATTTATACATCAATTACTTACTCATGTAAACCCTAGTAGCTAGTCTAGTATATATAGGACCTCTTACTATTGTATTAGACATCTTTGGTCTCAGTTTTGTTTTATTCTTCATTCTAAGAGGCTATTGATCACGTTTTGGAGGCTGGCCATTCGGCCATGCCTGAACCTTTTACTTATGTATTTCTAACGGTGGAGTTTCTGCACACCATAGATTAAGGGTGTGGAGCTCTACTGTACCTCAAGCATTAATGCAATTCTATTTTCTTTTATTCAATTCTCTCTTATTCTTATTCCAAGATATTCATTCGCACCCAAGAACATGATGAATGTGATGAGTAAATAACCCTCATTATCATTCTCACTTATGAACGCACGTGATTGACAACCACTTCCGTTCTACATGCAACCGAGCTTGAATGTGTATCTCTTAGATTCCCCAACAGAATCTTCGTGGTATAAGTTAGATAGATGGCGGCATTCATGAGGATCCGGAAAGTCTAAACCTTGTCTATGGTATTCCGAGTAGGATTCTGGGATTGAATGACTGTGACGAGCTTCAAACTCCTGAAGGCTGGGCGTGATGACAAGCGCAAAAGAATCAATGGATTCTATTCCAACCTGATTGAGAACCGACAGATGATTAGCCATGCGAGTGACAGCCGCAGAGGATCATTTTCACTGAGAGGATGGGATGTAGCCACTGACAACGGTGATGCCCTACATACAGCTTGCCATGGAAAGGAGTAAGAAGGATTGAGTTGAAGCAGTAGGAAAGCAGGCGTCCTTGAGCCATACAGTATCTTCATATACTTAACTGAAATTCCTACCACTGAATCTGCATAAGTATTCTATCCCTTTTTATTTTCTATTTATTATTTATTTTAGAAAATCCATAATCAATTGGTTTAATCTGCCTGACTGAGATTTGCAAGGTGACCATAGCTTGCTTCATACCAACAATCTCTGTGGGATCGACCCTTACTCACGTAAGGTTTATTACTTGGACGACCCAGTACACTTGCTGGTTAGTTGAACGGAGTTGTGAATTCAACCAGTGCCATAATAATGATTTCTCTCACAATAGTTTTTGTGTACATACCAAAGAGCCAATATTGTTGATCACAATTTCGTCCACCAACTACCAACCAACATCAACAAACACATGAGGAGAAAGCTAATCAAGGATGCCAAACACTACTTGGGAGGCTCCTTGGAGGAGCAGAGAGTGAGCTATAAGCTCAACTAAAGATGGAGGAGTGTCAAGTTAGTGACAATAAAGAAGCGCTAGTTGGGAGGCACCCTAACACTTTATATCCTTTTGATTTATTGTTTTCTTAAAAGTAGATTGTGAATATTAGCTTAGGAAATTTAATTTCAGCTTTGATAGTTAGGATAGCTTTATGAATTATTTTGTCTCCTATTTTTTGGAAGTGCAACTTGATGAGGGCATTTATTGATGATGAGTGATTGTGCAAAGAACTAGCTAAAAAGCTATGTTTGGTGTGGCCACTCACCTACTAAATCTAGGCTTACAACCATTTGGATAAACTAATTTTTGAAGAGTAAGCCCAGAGATTAAGTTTGGTGTGGCCACCACTGATCTTACATCATCTACCATTTTTCTTGCATAAAAAGGACCATAAAAGAGGCATAATCTCATTTGATCATTGCAATTCATGCCTTAATTGATGAATGTCATAGTACATTGCTTTGAAATGAGTTTGTGCTAAATTTCAGGTGGAGAAGACATAAAAAATGGGAAAGAAAACAACAAAACAAGTGGGGCGTGTGAAGTAGGCGTGCCACTTGGAACAAATGCCACAAAAATGTATTGGCGTGACACGCCAGAAGCTGGGAATGGCACACTGGTACAACATTCTAGAGAGCAAAAATGAAGACCATCAAAGGGGCGTGGCACGCCAGAAGCAGGGCGTGGCACGTAAATTTGTTACTAGAGGAACCATCATTATGGCGTGCCACTTTATGTCGAAGGCGTGGCACGCCAGCCCCAGAGTTCACGTGGGCATGCCACTTGAGGACCAAGGCGTGGCACGCCAAGCCTATGAGACCCACAATTGAATGGGTGTGCCACTTGAGTAACAAGGCGTGGCACGCCAGTGAACAAGGAGACAATGCAAAAGCTGGGCGTGCCACTTGGTATCGAAGGCGTGGCACGCCAGCTCAAGATGTCCCACTAAGGCGTGCAACTTGAGTGATGAGGCATGGCACGCCAGCACCTAAAGAGGCCAAATAAAGCTGGGCGTGCCACTTGGTATCGAAGGCGTGACACACCAGCTCAATCATCTCACTTTGGCGTGCCACTTGAACATCCAGGCGTGGCATGCCAACCTCTGGGACCATGGCAAATGAAGGGCGTGACACGCTAGTCTCATGGCGTGACACGCTGGTAGTGTTTTCCAAAGGAGGAATTAAAGGGCCAGTGAACTCAGGCGTGCCACTTGGGAGATGAGGCGTGGCACGCCAGTAAGATGATGGAGCAAATGAAGGGCGTGACACGCCAGTCTCATGGCGTGGCATGCTGGTAGTATTTTCCAGAGAGGAAGAAGATGAGCCAATGAACTCAGACGTGCCACTTAGATGACAAGGCGTGGTACGCCATCAAGAGCGTGAAGATTTAAGAAGGTCGTTGGATGCCAGACTCTGGGCATGCCACGCTGGTACAAATTTCTAGAAGCATGGAGATAAGGAAGATGACATTGGGCGTGCCACTTGGTGTCGAAGGCGTGACATGCCAGGTTACTTGGCCATTTAAAATGTCCTGGGCATGCCACTTTGGCTCGAAGGCGTGGCATGCCAGGGGTTAAACAGAGGACGGTGTGCCACTTGAATGAAGAGGTGTGGCAAGCCAAATCAGAAACAGAAGGAGCGTGATACGCTAGAGAAGCACCAGTCACACGCCAGCTGGAAGATCACGTTTGTTGAGTTTCTTTTCCCTCCAAATTGTAAATTTCTTCACTTTTGTAATTTTCCTTTATTTTTTAGATCTAGGAGTAGTATAAATACCCTTGGAAGTATTGAAAAAGGGGAAGCAAGTCACAGAGTTTAGTTTTGGGGATTTCACTTTTACTTTCCACATTTCATCTCTTTCATCTTTTGTACTTTCTCTTTGAGCTTTGAGTAGCTAAATTTCCTCTCATTGAGAGAGGGAGCTCTATTGTACTTGATGGATTAATGATAGTAAATTTCTTCTTCTCTTCATCTTCTCTTTGATTTGCTAGAAGGAATTTTGATTTTCATGCTTAGTGTTCAATTAACTTGGAAAAGAGATTGAATGCAAAATGGGTTTCATGGGAACCTTGGAAAAGGAAACATGAAACCATGATAGAAATCCCTTCTCACACTTGAGTAGAATCTGGGTTTTGGTGTTTGGATATGGTGACATACAATCCTCCCTCTACTTAGACCTATGATGATGTGTGGTATAATCAGGGACCAAGCATATCTCTCTTCATGAGCAATTAGACCAAGGAATTGGCTATTGATCAAGATCTGAGAGATTGAGTCACCAAGGGATTGAAGCTCAATCAATCATGATTGCCAAGAGGTCAATGAGTTGCATGATTGAAGAGGATATGAGCTGGATTTAATCCAAAGAGACAATATCTCATGATCTCAATGAATTCCCCCATTCTTATCTCTCCCATTCTTTTATAGCTTTACTTATATTCTGCAAAATCCCATTCCCCTTTACATTCCTGTTATTTCCATTTCTGCATTTTATTGCTTTCTTTTATTCCTTTGCTATTTATGTTCCTGCCATTTATAATTCTGCACTTACAACTCATCCTGTTAAGCTTGACTAATTCACCAATTGAATAAATTTGCTCAAATCTACCAATCTCTGTGCATACAATCCCACTCCACTGTAGGTTAATACTTGACGATAATTTTAGTGCGCTTGCCAAAAGCAGATTCATCAATATTATTGGGGGAGTGAATTCCAAAATTATCAAGTTTTATGGCGCCGTTGCCGGGGATTGGTTTGAATTTGACAATGATTAAACTGATTGGAGAGCTAGATTACGCTATTTTTAACCTTTAATTGTTTTCTTATTCATTTCCTAGTGTAGCCTTTAAATTCCTTTCTAATTTCTATTTTTCTTTTTGTCTTTTTGAGATTTCTTTAGCTATTCATTGTTTATACTTTCACTCTTTTAACTGTTTGATTAATTGCATCACTTAAGCTAATCACTAATTTTAACTAAGGAGATTCCTTCACTTGCTCTTTTCTTGCTGTGTGTTGATTGTATGACAGGTAGAAGAGGAGAGACTTCATCCTCTTTTGATAGTAAACCTGAGAGAACCTTCCTTAGATTAAGGAGGGAGGCTAGATGGAAGGGTATAGTTGGAGAAGAACCAGTAGAGGAAGATCTAACAACCACCATGGAAGACGAAGCACACAAAGATGTTGGAGGAGGAGTTGGAAATCAAGCTGGGCAAGAGAGGATAGTCTTAGGCTCCTATATCAATCCAAATCCAGGAAAATGTGGCAACAGCATCCTCAAGCTAACAATCCATGCCAACAATTTTGAGTTGAAATCTCAACTCATCACACTAGTCCAGAATAACTGCTCATATGGAGGAGGTGCTCAAGAAGATCCAAATCAACATCTCAACACATTCTTGAGAATATGCGATACTGTAAAGTCTAATGGTGTACACCCTGACACCTACAAACTACTTCTGTTCCCTTTCTCGCTCAAAGATAAGGCAACAAAGTGGTTAGAATCATTCCCCGAGGAGAGCCTAACCACATGGGAGGATGTTGTGAACAAATTTCTAGCAAGATTTTACCCTCCACAGAGGATCAACAGGCTAAGAGTTGAGGTGCAGACTTTCAGACAGTGAGATGGTGAAACACTCTATGAGGCTTGGGAGAGGTTCAAAGATCTAACAAGAAAATGCGCACCAGATATGTTTAATGAGTGGGTGCAGCTCCACATTTTCTATGAAGGATTAACCTATGAATCGAAGAAGGCTATGGACCACTCTTCAGGGGGTTCACTCAACAAGAAGAAGACCATTAAGGAAGCCATAGATGTCATTGAAACTGTAGCTGAGAATGACTACTTCTATGCTTCAGAAAGAGGCCAAAAGAAGGGTGTGCTAGAACTCAATTCTATGGATGCCCTGTTAGCACAAAACAAGGCAATTACAACATAATTGGCAGCCTTAACTAAGAAAATGGAAAACTATCAAGTTACAGTTGTCCAAGCTCAAGCGCCACCCCAAGAAGAAAATGAACCAGAAGTTGAATGTGAGCAAGCAAACTATGTGCATAACCCCTCTCGACAACCATATGACCCTAACTCCAAGACATATAACCCAGGATGGAAGAACCACCCGAATTTTGGGTGGGGGAACCAACAAAATCACAACCAAGATCACAACAAACCATACCAAGCCAATCAATACCAGAATCACAACCCCAATCATCAGTCAAATAACAACAGACCATACCACAATCCACCTCACACATCATATCCTTCCAACCAGCAAACACACCACCATCAAGACACACTAACCCCAACCTCACAACCATGTGAAATCAAAGGTAACTTTGAGAGAGTAGAGGCCGCAACAGCACAGCTATCATCACAGCTCACAGTGGCTATTTCCACCCTCTTGGAAAGGCAAGCACAAGCTGAAAAGAAGATAGATACCAACCAAGAAGAATACATGTCGAATTTGAAGAACCAAGGTGCAACAATCTCAAAGCTGGAAGCACAAGTGGGGTTCTTATCCAAGCAAATCCCAATGCCTACACACACATTTCCAAGTGACACCATGGCCAACCCAAGAGGGGAGTGCAAGGTCATCACACTTAGAAGTGGAAAAGTGGTAGAAGATGCCACCCCAAACTAGGAGAACCACGAAGAAAAAACTGCAAAAAAGCCTGAAAATAGGAAGAAAGAAGAGGTCCCTAGCCCATCTTCACCAAAGCCAATCTTGAAGCCTTATCTGCCAAAGGCACCATACCCACAAAGGCTAAGGAAGGATGGGAAGGACAACCAATTTTCTAGATTTTTGGAAATCTTCAAAAAGCTCCAAATCAACATACCATTTGCTGAAGCACTGGAGCAAATGCCCCTCTATGCAAAGTTCCTGAAGGAGCTCATGACAAGAAAAAGAAACTGGGGAGAAAAGGAGACTGTAGTCCTAACTGAGGAGTGTAGTGCCATCATACAAAAGAAACTCCCCCAGAAAATGAAAGACCCAATGAGTTTCCAAATCCCCTGCATCATAGGGGATATCACAATTGAAAAGGCTTTATGTGACTTGGGGGCTAGCATCAATCTCATGTCCTTGAACATGATGAGAAGGATGAGAATTGAGGAAGCCAAACCAACAAGAATGGCACTCCAACTAGCTGACAGGACATTCAAGTTTCCACATGGAGTGGTGGAGGATTTATTGGTGAAGGTGGGAGAATTCATCTTCCCAGCTGACTTTGTTGTGCTGGATATGGAAGAAGAGGCAAACACTTCAATTATCCTAGGAAGACCATTCTAGCTACTGCTGGAGCCATCATTGATGTGCAAAAAGGAGAACTAGTCTTGAGATTACATGAGGAAAAGATGGTCTTCAATGTATTCAAGGCAATGAGCTATCCCAAGGAAGTAATAGGAGAATGAATGATGGTGGACACCATAGAACAAATAGTCCAAGGAGTCTTGGAAGAAGAGCAATACGAAGGAAGTATGGAATTGGAGCAACAGGCACCACGTGAAGAACCACCACAAGGAACCATGGAAAGTTCAATCATGACAAACCATAAGGACAACAATGGAGAAGAGGCACCAAAATTAGAGCTAAAAACCCTACCTCCAATCTTGAAATATGCCTATCTAGGTGACAACAGCACCTACCCAGTGATCATCAACTCAAGCTTATGCAAGGAGCAAGAAGAGGAGCTCATCCAAGTGCTGAAACAATACAAGGATGCTATAGGCTAGACACTCACAAACTTAAAAGGGATCAGCGCCTCAATGTGTATGCACAAGATCCTACTTGAGGAGGGTGCTAAGCCCTCAAGGCAACAACAAAGAAGGTTGAATCCAACCATAAATGAGGTAGTCTAGAAGGAAGTGTTGAAGTTGTGGCAAGCAGGGGTGATCTATCCCATCTCAGACAGCCCTTGGGTAAGCCCAGTACAAGTAGTTCCAAAGAAAGGAGGAGTCACTGTTGTAACAAATGAGAAGAATGAGCTGATACCACCAGGAAGGACCATTTTCCCCTACCATTCATGGACCAAATGCTTGAGAGGCTGGCTGGACATGAATACTACTACTTCCTTGACGATTATTCGGGTTACAACCAAATAGTTGTGGACCCAAAGGACCAGGAGAAAACTTCATTTACTTGTTCATATGGCATTTTTGCTTACAGGAGGATGCCCTTTGGACTGTGTAATGCACCTGCAACATTCCAAAGGTGCATGCTCTCCATATTTTCAGACATGATTGAGCGGTTTATTGAGGTGTTTATGGATGACTTCTCTGTATTTGGTAACACATATTCTGATTGCTTGCATCAGTTAGCCCTAGTGCTAAAGAGATGCCAAGAGATCAACATTGTTTTAAATTGGAAAAAATGCCATTTCATGGTTACAGAAAGGAGTGGTCCCTGGTCATAAAATCTCAAAGAAGGGCATAGAAGTGGACAGGGCAAAGGTAGAGGTGATTGAAAAGCTACTTCCACCTTGCAATGTCAAAGAAATTAGAAGCTTTTTGGGACATGCTGGTTTCTATAGGAGGTTTATTGGAGACTTCTCCAAGGTTGCCAAGCCATTGAGCAACCTACTCGTCTCTAATGTGCCTTTTGTTTTTGATAATGAATGTGTTCATACTCTGGGTCGAGTTACCTGACCCGGGATGATTGGAGATAAAAGCAACCGACCTCCTTAGGTCCAACTAGCCGACCTCTTCTCAAAGAGCTCGGCCAAATCGACAGGAGAGCCCAGTAAAAGGGTCAAACAGAGGAACACGACCCAAATCCTAGGGCAACCCAAGCCTATAGAGATAAAGGCGGTTCCATTGAAGATACATTGACCTCAACTCAAAGATAAAGATAAGATAAGATAACTAACTTATCTTATCCAAAAGGTCACATCTCATCATTATAAATACGCTGGAGCACCCAGGTATAACTCATACTCTAATTCTACATAAAACCTGCTTAATACCCTTGCTAACTTAAGCATCGGAGTCCCTTGCAGGTACCCCCCATCCTTCGGTGACAGAGGATCAGCAGCACCATCAGTCCAACAAGTCGGACGTACCAGCTCCGATTGTCATCCACCTGCCGGATACACCAGCTACGACCAGTACGGAAGATCTCGTCTGAGATCGATCTCCAGTTTCAGGTAATCCTCGAAACATTGGCGCCATTGCCGGGGACCTGGAAGTCATCCCATCACCGTGGTGGACGACCATGACAACGACCACGATTCAGGTCTGGAAGATAGAACACCGCACAAGAACGCGGATGTCACGCTGCAAGATACCCCGGAAACCAACAAGGACAAAGATTCACCAAATTCGAGGGCAATAGAAGCGCTCCTAGATCACCTAAAACAACTTGAAAAAGAAACCCAACAACAACGAGAAATCGGAAAAGATCTACAAAGAGAGGTGCGGTGACGTCGAGAATTGGAAGAAAAACTACAGCAATTGGAAGCCGATCTTAAATTAAAAGCCCCTTGGGCCAATCTCGAAGAAAAATCACGCAAAGAACAAGACCCGTTCACTAGGGAAATCATGAAAACCAAAATTCCAAAAGACTTTAAACTCTCGGATATGACCCTGTATGATGGCACCACGGACCCCAACCACCACCTCAGCAACTTCAGAAGCAGAATGTACCTTACCGACGCCCCAGATGCTGTTCGCTGTAAAGCCTTTCCAACAACTCTCACAAAGACAGCAATCTGATGGTTCGACAACCTACCCCCAAAGTCCATCTCAAGCTTTGATGACCTAGCTAAAAAATTCCTAGCCAGATTCCCCATTCAGAAAGATAAGGCTAAGCATGCCCCCAGCTTACTAGGGATCAAACAAGGAGATCGGGAGAGCCTCCGCAACTACATGGAGAGATTCAACAAAACGTGCATGGACATACAAAGTTTACCAACAGAGGCCGCCATTATGGGACTCATCAACGGCCTACGAGAGGGACCTTTTAGCCAGTCTATATAAAAAAGTACCCGACCTCCTTAGATGAAGTACAGGAACGAGCAGAAAAATATATCAACATGGAAGAAAACGCTCAGTTAGGAGAGACCTCAAAATCGGGGGCCTCCTACCGAGACAAAGACAAGGAATCCAAGAGAAAAGAAGATCGACAAGGGGAGAAAATAAAAAATTACCATAATTACACTCCTCTCAGGGCATCCATGGTCGAGATATACAAAGAAGTCTGCCATATAGAAAAAAATCCCCCCAGCACGGCCACTCAAAGGCAAAAGGGGAGGAGAAAACCAGAAGGAATATTGTGAATACCATCGAGTCCGAGGACACTCCACAAACAAATGCTTCGACTTAAAAAATATCATAGAAAAATTGGTGAGAGAAGGAAAATTAGATCGATTTCTGGCCACCCGAGATGATGATCAAAGAAAGAGACGAATGGATGTAGATACCGAACGAACCGAACGATCACCTCGGACACCAGAGAGACATGTCCACATGATACATGGCGGATTCGCAGGAGGTGGGATCTCCAAATCATCTCGCAAAAGATATCTCAAAGAAGTATATCATGTCGACGGAAAAGAGGAAGCACTCAACATCCCGGCAATAATATTCACTAAAGGCATCATCTCAGGACACGACGATCCCATGGTCATCACCATCATATTGGCAAATGCCAATCTACACTGCACCTTAATAGACCAAGAGAGTTCCGCCGACATCTTATTCAAAACAGCCTTCGATAAACTCGGCTTAGAAGAAAAAGAACTTAAAGCATATCCAAACAGTCTGTTCGGACTAGGAGATACCCCAGTTCAACTACTGGGATACATACCACTACATACAACCTTCGGAAAAGGGAACCAATCCAGGACCCTCAAAATAGACTACATTGTGGTCGATGTAAGTTTAGCTTACAATGCTCTCATAGGTCGGACAACACTCAACCAACTTGGCGCAATAGTCTCGACCCCACATCTATGTATGAAATTCCCCACTACGAAAGGAATAGCCACGATAAAAGCAGATCAAAAGATGGCACGTCACTGTTATAACGAAAGCCTAAACCTCAGAGGCAGAGGAGAAGAGTTCCATACAATCAAGCTGGGCGGAGTCCAACGACGAGAAGAGCTTCGTCCACAGCCAGAAGGTGAGATAGAGCAGATTCAGATCGGGGATACTTCAGAAAAAACAACTAATATCGGCACAATCCTAAGAGAAGATTCAAAAGAATTTCTAATACAATTCTTACGAGATAATGTTTATCTCTTCACGTGGAAAGCCGGAGACATGCCAGGAATAGACCCTAAGCTAATGAGTCATAACTTGGCGGTCTACCCAGGATCTCGGCCGGTACAGCAGAGACGAAGAAAACTTGGGCCAGAGCGATCCCAGGCTGTGGAAAAACAAGTACAAGCACTACTGGAAGCAAGATTCATAAGAGAAGTCAAATACCCACTATGGCTAGCCAACGTCGTCTTGGTGAAAAAATCAAATGGGAAGTGGCGAATGTGCACCAATTACACCGATCTCAACAAAGCTTGTCCAAAAGATCCATACCCACTCCCAAGTATTGACACTCTGGTAGATGTTTCCTCCGGATATAGATATCTCTCGTTTATGGATGCATACTCGGGGTACAACCAAATCCCCTCGTATCCACCAGATCAAGAAAAGACCTCGTTCTTAACACTGAAAGCAAACTACTGCTACATTGTGATGCCTTTCGGTCTCAAGAATGCAGAAGCTACTTATCAAAGGCTAATTTATAAAGTCTTCTCGGATCACATCGGAAAGGTCATGGAAGTCTACGTGGACGACATGCTAATAAAAATACAAAGCGAAGAGACATTATTGTCCGACCTGGCCCAAGTGTTCGACACCATAAGAAAGCATGACATGTGACTCAATCCCGCAAAATGCACCTTTGCAGTAGAAGCGGGCAAATTCTTAGGTTTCATGCTCATACAAAGAGGAATTGAAGCAAATCCAGACAAATGTCATGCCATACTCAACATGAAGAGCCCAACCTGTGTCAAAGAAGTACAGCAACTCAACGGGAGATTGGCCGCCCTATCCCGATTCTTAGCAGGAGCTGCGATAAGATCTCTCCCCTTCTATGCTACTTTAAGAAAGGGAAAACAGTTCGAATGGACAACAGAATGTGGGCAAGCCTTCCAAGACTTTAAGAAGTTCTTAGGATGGCCACCTATCTTGACCACGAGAAGGAGAACCACTCATATTATATCTCGCAGTAGGAAGCCGGGCAATAGCCTCAGCACTAGTCAGAGAAGACGAGAATGGACAATAACCCGTCTACTTCATTAGCAAAGCACTACAGGGATCTGAGTTGAACTACCAGAAAATAGAAAAATTCGCCTATACTCTCATTGTAACATCCCGACGACTCTGTCCTTACTTCCAGGCTCACACCATTAAGGTTCGAACTAACTAGCCCTTAAAAGGAATATTGCAGAAAACAGATTTAGCAGGCAGAATTCTACAATGGGCAGTCAAGCTGTCAGAGTTCGACCTCCAATATGAAGCTCAGACGGCCATCAAATCACAGTATCTGGCCGACTTTATCACAGAATTCACAGATGCCCTGGAAACCCTCACAGAATGGAATCTCTATGTGGACGGTTCTTCAAATAAAACTGGAAGCGGCGCAGGCGTAATAATAGAGAGCAACCAAGGAACCCAAGTTGAGCTCTCCCTCAAGTTTGGGTTCCCGGCCTCAAATAACCAGGCGGAATATGAAGCATTGTTAGCTGGTTTGAAGCTCGCTGAAGAGGTGGGAGCTCAAAAACTTAACATTTACAGCGATTCACAAATGGTCACATCACAAATAACAGGGAACTACCAAGCCAAAGATCCCACCATGAAAAAGTATTTGGATAAGACCAAGGAACAACTCGGACAAATCAGGGAATATAAGATCTGCCACATACCCCGCGAACAAAATGCCCGAGCTGACGCACTCTCGAAACTAGCCAGCACCAAACCAGGGGGAAACAATAGAAGCCTCAACCAGGAAATGTTACAGAACCCGTCAATCTCGGAAGAGAAAAAAGTCCTAGCCATAGTAAACCAGGACCAAGGATGGATGACCCCCATAATCAACTACCTCAAAACAGGAACACTCCCCACAGAAGAAAAGGAGGCAAATAGGCTAAAAAGGGAGGCACAATACTGCACCACCATAAACAACATCCTGTACAAAAGAGGAATCTTAGTACCATTATTAAAATGCGTGCCGACCTCCCACATAAAGGAAGTGTTAGAAGAAGTACACGGCGGCATTTGTGGCAATCATCTCGGAGCACGGGCCCTCGCCAAAAAAGTACTCCAGGCAGGGTTCTATTGGCCAACATTACAGAAAGAAGCCACAGAATTTGTAAAGACATGTCCACCATGTCAGAAACATGCCAACTTTCACATCGCCCTGCCGAAAAGCTTATCAGCGTGACTTTGCCTTGGCCGTTTGCAAAATGGGGACTCGATCTTCTTGGCCCCTTTCCCCAGGGATCAGGACAAGTTAAATTTCTCATAGTAGGGGTAGATTACTTTACAAAGTGGATCGAGGCAGAACCCCTAGCCAATGCCACCGCCCAAAGAAGCCGAAAATTCCTATATAGAAACATTTCCACAAGGTTCGGAGTTCTATATTCAATAACCACAGACAATGGCACTCGATTCATAGATGCAGGCTTCAGAAAACTAGTAGCTGACTTGAATATAAAGCACCGGTACACCTACGTTGAACATCCACAGGCCAATGGATAGGCCAAAGCCGCCAACAAAGGGAGCCTGGGCAGAAGAGCTTCCACAGATCCTATGGGCATATCGAACGACGCAACCTTCCACCACAAAAGAATCCCCCTTCCGGTTAGAGATTGAGGAAAGATCGAGTTACCCGACCCGAGATGATTGGCGATAAAAGCGACCGACCTCCTTAGGTCTGACTAGCCGACCTCTTCTCAAAGAGCTCGGCCAAATCGACAGGAGAGCCCAATAAAGGGCCCAAACAGAGGAACACGACCTAAATCCTAGGGCAACCCAAGCCTATAGAGATAAAGGCGGTTCCATTGAAGATACGCTGACCTCAACTCAAAGATAAAGATAAGATAAGATAACTAACTTATCTTATCCAAAAGGTCACATCTCATCATTATAAATACGCTGGAGCACCAGGTATAACTCATACTCTGATTCTACATAAAACCTGCTTAATACCCTTGCTAACTTAAGCATCGAAGTCCCTTGCAGGTACCCCCCACCCTTCGGTGACAGAGGATCAGCAGCACCATCAGTCCAACAAGTCGGACGTACCAGCTCCGATTGTCATCCACCTGCCGGACACACCAGCTATGACTAGTACGGAAGATCTCGTCCGAGATCGATCTCCAGTTTCAGGTAACCCTCGAAACAGAATGCATGTCAGCCTTTGAGGAGCTTAAGAACAAACTTTGCTCTACACCTATCATAGCACCACCATGTTGGGATCTACCCTTTGAGTTAATGTGTGATTGGTGCGCGAAATTGTGAACAATACTTTTTCACAACTCTCATAATTCCCGGTAATGGCTCCAAAAACTTGGTAGCTCAATACCATGGCATTACACAACTTCGCACAACTAACCAGCAAGTGCACTGGGTCGTCCAAGTAATACCTTACGTGAGTAAGGGTCGATCCCACGGAGATTGTTAGCATTGAAGCAAGCTATGGTCATCTTGTAAATCTTAGTCAGGCAAACTCAAATGTATATGATGATGAACGAAAATAATATAGAAGATAAAGATAGTGATACTTATGCATATCATTGGTGTAAGAGCTTCAGACAAGTGTATGAAGATGCCTTCCCTTCCGTCTCTCTGCTTTCCTACTGCCTTCATCCAATCCTTCTTACTCCTTTCCATGGCAAGCTCGTGTAGGGTTTCACTGTTGTCAGCAGCTACCTCCCATCCTCTCAGTGAAAGCGATTGCATATGCTCCGTCACAGCATAGCGGAATTCATCTGTCGGTTCTCAATCAGGCCGGAATAGAATCCAGTGATTCTTTTGCGTCTGTCACTAACGCCCCGCCCTCAGGGTTTGAAGCACGTCATAGTCATTCAGTCATTGAATCCTACTCA
The DNA here is from genome assembly GCF_014773155.1 of Arachis stenosperma. NCBI lineage: Eukaryota > Viridiplantae > Streptophyta > Magnoliopsida > Fabales > Fabaceae > Arachis > Arachis stenosperma. Next base: position 71,074,830 of record NC_080380.1, on the reverse strand, counting down.
GAATACCACAGACAAGGTTAGACCTTCCGGATTCTCTTGAATGCTGCTATCAGGTCCTGCCTTTACCACGAAGACTCTGATCTCACGGAATTGAATGGAAGAACAATAGTAATTGCATTAATACTCGAGGTACAGCAGAGCTCCACACCCTTAATCTATGGTGTGTAGAAACTCTACCGTTGAAAATACATAAGAACAAGGTCTAGGCATGGCCGAATGGCCAGCCTCCCAAAGGTCTAAGATAGCATAAAACAAAGATGGCTACCAAAGTTCTTGATGTCTCTATACAATAGTAAAAGGTCCTACTTATAGAAAACTAGTACATAGATGAGTAAATGACATAAAAATCCACTTCCGGGCCCACTTGGTGTGTGTTTGGGCTGAGCAATGAAGAAATTTCGTGTAGAGACTCTCCTTGGAGTTAAACGCCAGCTTTAGTGCCAGTTTGGGCGTTTAACTCCCAATTAGGTGCCAGTTCCGGCGTTTAACGCTGGAATTTCTTGAGGTGACTTTGAACGCCGGTTTGGGCCATCAAATCTTGGGCAAAGTATGGACTATTATATATTGCTGGAAATCCCAGGATGTCTACTTTCCAACGCCATTGAGAGCGCGCCAATTGGGCTTCTGTAGCTCCAGAAAATCCACTTCGAGTGCAGGGAGGTCAGAATCCAACAGCATCTACAGTCCTTTTGAGTCTCTGGATCAGATTTTTGCTCAGGTCCCTCAATTTCAGCCAGAAAATACCTGAAATCACAGAAAAACACACAAACTCATAGTAAAGTCCAGAAAAGTGAATTTTAATTAAAAACTAATAAAAATATAATAAAAACTAACTAAATCATAACAAAAACATACTAAAAACAATGCCAAAAAGTATACAAATTATCCGCTCATCACAACACCAAACTTAAATTGTTGCTTGTCCCCAAGCAACTGAAGATCAAATAAGATAAAAAGAAGAGAATATGCAATGAACTCCAAAAACATCTATGAAGATCAGTATTAATTAGATGAGCGGGGCTTTTATCTTTTTGCCTTTGAATAGTTTTGGCATCTCACTCTATCCCTTGTAATTTAGAATGATTGGCTTCTTTAGGAACTCAGAATCCAGATAGTGTTAGTGATTCTCCTAGTAAAGTATGATGATTCTTGAACATAGCTATTTCTTGAGTCTTGGCCGTGGCCCAAAGCACTCTGTCTTCCAGTATTACCACCGGATACATACATGCCACAGACACATAATTGGGTGAACCTTTTCAGATTGTGACTCAGCCTTGCTAAAGTCCCCAATTAGAGGTGTCCAGGGTTCTTAAGCACACTCTTATTGCCTTGGATCACAACTTTATTTCTTTCTTTTTTTTTCTTCTTTTTCTCCCCCATTTTTTTCGGTTTTTTTTTTTTTCGTTTGCTTTTTTTTTTCTGCTTTTTCTTGCTTCAAGAATCATTTTAATGATTTTTCAAATCCTCAGTAACATGTCTCCTTTTTCATCATTCTTTCAAGAGCCAACATTCATGAACCACAAATTCAAAAGACATATGCACTGTTCAAGCATACATTCAGAGAACAAAAGTGTTGCCACCACATCAAAATAATTAAACTATGATAAAATTCAGAATTCATGCAATTCTTTCCTTTTCAATTAAGCACATTTTTATTCAAGAAAGGTGATGGATTCATAGGACATTCATAACTTTAAGGCATAGACACTAAGACACTAATGATCACAAGACACAAACATGGATAAACATAAGCATAAAAATCGAAAAACAGAAGAATAAAGAACAAGGAAATCAAGGAACGGGTCCACCTTAGTGATGGCGGCTCTTTCTTGCTCTTGAAGATCCTATGGAGTGCTTGAGCTCCTCAATGTCTCTTCCTTGTCTTTGTTGCTCCTCCCTCATGATTCTTTGGTCTTCTCTAATTTCATGGAGGAGAATGGAGTGTTCTTGATGCTCCACCCTTAGTTGTCCCATGTTGGAACTTAATTCTCCTAGGGAGGTGTTTACTTGCTCCCAATAATTTTGTGGAGGAAAGTGCATCCCCTGAGGAATCTCAGGGATCTCTTGATGAGAGGGGTCTCTTGTGTACTCCATCCTTTTCTTGGTGATGGGCTTGTCTTCATCAATGGGGGTATCTCCCTCTATGTCAACTCCAACTGAATAACAGAGGTGACAGATGAGATGAGGAAAGGCTAACCTTGCCAAAGTGGAGGTCTTGTCCGCCACCTTGTAGAGTTCTTGAGCTATAACCTCATGAACTTCTACTTCTTCTCCAATCATGATGCTATGAATCATGATGGCCCGGTCTATGGTAACTTCGGACCGGTTGCTAGTGGGAATGATTGAGCGTTGTATGAACTCTAACCATCCTCTAGCCACGGGCTTGAGGTCATGCCTTCTTAATTGAACCGGCTTGCCTCTTGAATCTTGCTTCCATTGTGCGCCCTCTTCACATATGGTTGTGAGGACTTGGTCCAACCTTTGATCAAAGTTGACCCTTCTAGTGTAAGGATGCTCATCTCCTTGCATCATAGGCAAGTTGAACGCCACCCTCACACTCTCCGGACTAAAATTCAAGTATTTCCCCCGAACCATAGTGAGATAATTCTTTGGATTCGGGTTCACACTTTGGTCATGGTTCTTGGTGATCTATGCATTGGCATAGAACTCTTGAACCATCAAGATTCCGACTTGTTGAATGGGGTTGGTGAGTACTTCCCAACCTCTTCTTCGGATCTCATGGCGGATCTCCGGATATTCACCCTTTTTGAGTGAAAAGGGGACCTCGGGGATCACCTTCTTCAAGGCCACAACTTCATAGAAGTGGACTTGATGCACCCTTGAGAGGAATCTATCCATCTCCCATGACTCGGAGGTGGAAGCTTTTGCCTTCCCTTTCCTCTTTCTAGAGGTTTCTCCGGCCTTGGATGCCATAAATGGTTATGAAAAAGCAACGCTTTTACCACACCAAACTTAAAATGTTTGCTCGTCCTCGAGCAAAAGAAGAAAGAAGAGAGTAGAAGAAGAAGAAATGAGGAAGAGGGGGAAGGTGGTGTGTTCGGCCAAGAGGGGAAAGAAGGGGTGTTTAGGTTGTGTGAAAATGAAGGGTTGAAGAAGGGTATATATAGGAGAGAGGGGGGTAATGGTTCGGCCATGGAGGGTGGGTTTGGGAGGGAAAGTGGTTTGAATTTGAAGGGTGAGGTTGGTGGGGATTTATGAAGGATGGATGTGAGTGGTGAAGAGAAAGATGGGATTTGATAGGTGAAGGGTTTTTGGGAAAGAGGTATTGAGGTGATTGGTGAGTGGGGGAAGAAGAGAGAGATTGATGGTGGGGTCCTGTGGGGTCCACAGATCCTGTGGTGTCAAGGAAAAGTCATCCCTGCACCAAATGTTGCTCAAAATCACGTTTTGAGCTATTTCTGGCGTTAAACGCCGGGCTGGTGCCCATTCCTGGCGTTTAACGCCAGGTTGTTGCCCTTTTCTGGCGTTTAACGCCAGTCTGGTGCCCCTTTCTGGCGTTAAACGCCCAGAATGGTGCTAGACTGGGCGTTAAACGCCCAACAGCTAGCATTACTGGCGTTTGAACGCCAGCTTCTTCTCCTCCAGAGTGTGCTGTTTTTCTTCCTGTTTTTCATTCTGTTTTTGCTTTTTTCATTGTTTTTGTGACTTCTTATGATCATCAACCTACAAAAAAGATAAAATAACAAAAGAAAATAGTTAACTATAAAACATTGGGTTGCCTCCCAACAAGCGCTTCTTTAATGTCATTAGCTTGACAGAGGACTCTCATGGAGCCTCAGAAATACTCAGAACCGTGTTGGAACCTCCCAACACCAAACTTAGAGTTTGAATGTGGGGGTTCAACACCAAACTTAGAGTTTGGTTGTGGCCTCCCAACACCAAACTTAGAGTTTGACTGTGGGGGCTCTGCTTGGCTCTGTTTTGAGAGAAGCTCTTCATGCTTCCTCTCCATGGTGATAGAGGGATGTCCTTGGGCCTTAAACACCAAGGATTTTTCATTCACTTGAATGATCAATGGTGGACGAAATTGTGATTCTTGATTAGTGGCTCCTTGGCATGTGCCAAAAAGTTAAACCAACTCAACTAACTGATTATTTCCCTTTCACAATTCCGTTCAACTAACCAGCAAGTGTACTGGGTCGTCCAAGTAATACCTTACGTGAGTAAGGGTCGAATCCACAGAGATTATTGGTTTGAAGCAATCAATGTTTATTTTATTTGTCTTAGTTAGGATGTCAACAAAAGTGTTTGGGCTACTTGAACAATAGAGTTATTTGTTTATAAAAGATTATGAAATATATTGGAATAATAAAGAGTACTAGCGTTACTTGTTGTGCAGTAATGGAGAATATGTTGGAGTTTTGGAGATGCTTTGTCCTCTGACTTCAACTCTTCCTTGGAATCCTCTTCTCACACGCAGGTTCCTTCCATGGAAAGCTCTTTGTAGGGTGTCACCGTCGTCAGTGGCTACTTCCCATCCTCGCAGTGAAAGCTAATGCACGCACTCTGTCACAGTACGGCCAATCACCGGTTGGTTCCCGCTCCTACTGGAACAGAATCCCTCTTTTGTGTATGTCACTAACGCCCAGCAGGTTAAAGTTTGAAGCACGTCACAGTCATTCAATCCCAGAATCCTACTCGGAATACCACAGACAAGGTTTAGACCTTCCGGATTCTCATGAATGCTGCCATCAATCCGGCTTATACCACGAAGATTCTGTTGGGGAATCTAAGAGATATTCATTCAATCTGATGTAGAACGGAGGTGGTTGTCAGGCACACGTTCATGGGTTGAGGAAGGTGATGAGTGTCACAGATCATCACCTTCTCCACAGTTAAGCGCGAATAAACATCTTAGATAAGAACAAGCGTGTTTGAATGGAAAACAAAGGAATTGTATTAAATCATCGAGACGCTGCAGAGCTCCTCACCCCCAACAATGGAGTTTAGAGACTCATGCCATCACAAAGAATGTAATTCAGATCTGAAATTGTCATGAGGTACAAGGAATGTCTGTAAAAGTTGTTTAAATAGTAAACTAGTAACCTAGGTTTACAGAAAAATGAATAAACTAAGATAATTGGTGCAGAAATCCACTTCTGGGGCCCACTTGGTGTGTGCTGGGGCTGAGACTAATGCTTTCCACGTGTGGAGGCCTTTCTTGGCGTCAAACTCCAGGTTTTGACGTGTTTTGGGCGTTCAACTCCGGATCATGACGTTTTTCTGGCGTTTAACTCCAGACAGCAGCGTGTACTTGGCGTTCAACGCCAAGTTACGTCGTCAATCTTCGCGCAAAGTATGGACTATTATATATTGCTGGAAAGCCCTGGATGTCTACTTTCCAACGCCGTTGAGAGCGCGCCAATTGGACTCCTGTAGCTCCAGAAAATCCATTTCGAGTGCAGGGAGGTCAGGATCCAACAGCATCAGCAGTCCTTTTTCAGCCTAAGTCAGATTTTTGCTCAGCTCCCTCAATTTCAGCCAGAAAATACCTGAAATCACAGAAAAACACACAAACTCATAGTAAAGTCCAGAAATATGATTTTTGCCTAAAAACTAATATTATTTTACTAAAAACTAACTGAAACATGCTAAAATCTACATGAAATTACCCCCAAAAAGCGTACAAAATATCCGCTCATCACAACACCAAACTTAAACTGTTGCTTGTCCTCAAGCAACTAGATGAATAAAATAGGTTCTAACAGAAATTAAGAAGTAATATATATTTTAGAGTTTTAATTGAAGCTCAGATTCTTATTAGATGAGCGGGGCTTGTAGCTTTTTGTTTCTGAACAGTTTTGGCATCTCCCTGTATCTTTTTAAATTTCAGAATGATTGGCATCCTTAGGAACTCAGAATTCAGATAGTATCATTGACTCTCCTAGTGTAGTATGTTGATTCTTGAACACAGTTATTTTATGAGTCTTGGCTGTGGCCCTAAGCACTTTGTTTTCCAGTATTACCACCGGATACAAAAATTGCCACAGACACATAACTGGGTGAACCTTTTCAGATTGTGACTCAGCTTTGCTAGAGTCCCCAATTAGTGGTGTCCAGAGCTCTTAAGCACACTCTTTTGCTTTGGATCACGACTTTAACCACTCAGTCTCAAGCTTTTCACTTGGACCTTCATGACACAAGCACATGGTTAGGGACAGCTTGATTTAGCCGCTTAGGCCTGGATTTTATTTCCTTGGGCCCTCCTATCCATTGATGCTCAAAGCCTTGGATCCCTTTTTTACTCTTGGCTAGTGCCCATGGCTTGTGAATATTGTTTTAATTGAAGCTCAGATTCTTATTAGATGAGCGGGGCTTGTAGCTTTTTGTTTTTGAACAGTTTTGGCATCTCCCTGTATCTTTTTAAATTTCAGAATGATTGGCATCCTTAGGAACTCAGAATTCAGATAGTATCATTGACTCTCCTAGTGTAGTATGTTGATTCTTGAACACAGTTATTTTATGAGTCTTGGCTGTGGCCCTAAGCACTTTGTTTTCCAGTATTACCACCGGATACAAAAATTGCCACAGACACATAACTGGGTGAACCTTTTCAGATTGTGACTCAGCTTTGCTAGAGTCCCCAATTAGTGGTGTCCAGAGCTCTTAAGCACACTCTTTTGCTTTGGATCACGACTTTAACCACTCAGTCTCAAGCTTTTCACTTGGACCTTCATGACACAAGCACATGGTTAGGGACAGCTTGATTTAGCCGCTTAGGCCTGGATTTTATTTCCTTGGGCCCTCCTATCCATTGATGCTCAAAGCCTTGGATCCCTTTTTTACTCTTGGCTAGTGCCCATGGCTTGTGAATATTGTTTTTTTTTTTTTTTTTTTTTTGAACTGCTTTTTCTTGCTTCAAGAATCAATTTCATGATTTTTCAGATCATCAATGATATTTTTCGTGTTCCTCATCCTTTCAGGAGCCAATATTCATCAAATTCAAAGTACATATTATGCACTGTTCAAGCATTCATTCAGAGAACAAAAAGTATTGCCACCACATATAATTAATTATAAATTTTATTATTAAAAACTCGAAAAATATAGATTACTTCTTTATTCTAAAATAAAATCTACTACTTTATTCATGCCTGATGATGATGAGAAAAATAAACTATAGCTTAATTGGAAATAAAATCAAAATAGACATACTAATTACTACTAAATATCTCCTAAGGTGAATTTCAATAAAATAAAAAGAACACTATCACTAAATTAAAGCAGGAAAATTGGAACTCAGCAACCTGTTGTTTTGAGGAGTGGATGCTCCTCTAATTATTCTGAGTGTGGTTCAAGGATTAATTTTTGGCGCTTCAGCTCCCTTATATCACGCCCTTGCTCTTCCTGTTCCTTGAGCAGTTTGCAGAGCATGCTACTTTGATTATTCTGTTCTTCCTTTATTTGGTCCATAGCTTCTTGCAATCTGGAAATAGAAGCCTCAAGATGTTCCCAATATTCGAATTGGGGCAGTTCTGGGAGGGCTTCTTGTGCTCTCCTCTTGGTTGAATCATCTTGTTGCTGTTGTCTGACCATTGATATTCCAGTAATGGGCTTTTCAATTAGGATATATTCAGTTATTCCCATCTTTACTCCAGCATCTTTGCAAAGCATATAAATTAGGCTTGGATAAGCCAATTTGGCGTCCGTAGAATTCTTGTTTGCAATCTTGTATAGCTCACATGAGATCAGCTGATGGACTTCCACTTCTTTTCCTAGCATGATGCAGTGAATCATGACAGCTCTTTTGATGGTAACTTCAGAACGGTTGCTGGTGGGTAATATGGAACGACTAATAAAATCCAGCCAGCCTCTAGCTACTGGTTTTAGATCTTCTCTTTTGAGTTGAACTGGGTTGCCAGTTGTACTGGTAGTCCACTTGGCTCCAGGAACGCATATATCTTCCAAGATCCTGTCCAATCCTTTATTGATCCTCATCATTCTCCTATTAAAGGAGTCTGGGTCATCCTTCAGTTGAGGAATCTTGAATATCTCCCTGATTTTGTCAGCATTGGTATGAATGATCTTTCCTCTGACTACGCTCTTATGGTCAAAGATAGCTGCTCCAATGATTCTTTGCCTTTCTGTCTGCCATAGATTAGCATAGAATTCCTGAACCATGTTCCTTCCTACTTTCGTTTCAGGATTGGCCAGAATTTCCCAATTCCTGTTTCGAATCTGCTCTTGGATCTCCGGATATTCATCTTCTTTCAGATCAAATCTGACTTCCGGGATCACTGATCTGTGACTCATTATCTTGTAATAGTGATCTGAATGTTCTTTAGTTAAGAACTTCCCTTGATTCCAGAGGGGTTTTGGATTGCTCTTTTCCTTGCCCTTTTGGGTGGTTTGCTTTCCTCTAGGGGCCATGATCAAGAGACACAATAGTTTTTGTGATCACGGGTAAAACACACCAAACTTAGAGCTTTGCTTGTCCTCAAGCAAAAGAGAAGAAAGAAGAGGCAATGAAGGAGAGCAGGTGATGGATGGTGTTGAGGAGGAAGTCGCCGAACACAAGATATAGGGCGGGGGGGTGGGTAATTTTCGAAAAATAAGAAAGAGATAAGATAAAAGATATGATTTTAAAAGATATGATTAGAAAAAGATATAATTTTTAAAAGAGAAAGATATGAATAAGAATTTAAAAGACAAATCTGAAAAATTTAATTTTGAAAAAGATTTTTTAAAAAAGATAATTGAGTTTTGAAAACAAATTTTAAAAGAGTTTGATTGGATTGAAAATTAATTTGTCCTTTATGGATTAAGATACCTTTGATATTTTGAAAAAGGGTTTTTAGAAATTAGGATTTTTAGAACTCTAATTTGGGATGAGAGATGATAATTTGAAATATGTTGATGCAAGAAATCATGAATTGAAACATAAAAATTTGGAAAAAAATATAAAGAAAAACGAAATTGTACCTCCTCCCACCATCCTGGCGTTAAACGCCCACATGGTGCATGGTTTGGGCGTTTAACGCCCATGTGATGCTTCTCCTGGGCGTTCAACGCCCATGTGATGCTTCTTTCTGGCGTTGAACGCCAGGAAGTCCTTCTTTACTGGGCGTTTTTCTAAACGCCCAGAATGCTAGCAGATTGGCGTTAAACGCCCAGAAGGTGCATCTTTCTGGCATTTAACGCCCAGAAGATGCTCCTTTCTGGCGTTTAATGCCCAGAAGGCTACCCTTACTGGCGTTAAACGCCCAGTGGGTGCTTCTTTTGGGCGTTTTAACGCCCAAAGTGTTTCTTACTGGCTTTTTCATGCCAGTGAACTTCCAAATTTCTCTGTAACTCTTGGGACTTCAGTAAATTTGTTATTTCACCTTTTGAAGATACTTAGACCTAAACCTGTAAAGAAAGAAAATTTATTTAATTAGTAATTAAACTTTGTATATGGCTGGGTTGCCTCCCAGCAAGCGCTTCTTTAATGTCATTAGCTGGACTATCACTGATTCTTCAATTAAGTCTCAGTCTTGAGCATTCTTGCTCAAAATTGCATTCAAGATAATGTTTAACTCTTTGTCCATTGACAATGAACTTTTTGTTAGAGTCATTATCTTGAAGCTCTATGTAGCCATATGGTGATACACTTGTAATTACATATGGACCTCTCCACCGGGATTTTAATTTCCCGGGGAATAATTTGAGCCTAGAGTTAAATAGCAGAACTTTCTGCCCTGGTTTAAAGACTCTGGATGACAATTTCTTATCATGCCATTTTTTTGCTTTTTCCTTGTAAATTTTTGCATTTTCAAAAGCATTGAGTCTAAACTCTTCTAGCTCATTTAACTGGAGCAATCGTTTTTCTCCAGCTAATTTGGCATCAAGGTTCAGGAATCTGGTTGCCCAGTAGGCCTTGTGTTCCAGTTCCACTGGCAAGTGACACGCCTTTCCATACACAAGCTGGTATGGAGAGGTCCCTATAGGGGTCTTAAATGCTGTTCTGTATGCCCACAGAGCATCATCCAAGCTTCTTGCCCAATCCTTTCTGCGGTTAATTACAGTCCGTTCCAGGATTCTTTTAAGTTCTCTATTTGAGACTTCTGCCTGCCCATTAGTCTGTGGGTGATATGGAGTAGCCACCCTGTGGTTGACTCCATAACGGACTAGAGCAGAGTAGAGCTGCTTATTACAGAAATGAGTACCCCCATCACTGATTAACACTCTGGGGATACCAAATCTGCTGAAGATATGTTTCTGGAGGAATTTTAACACTGTTTTAGTGTCATTAGTGGGTGTTGCAATAGCCTCCACCCATTTGGATACATAATCCACTGCCACCAGAATATAGGTGTTTGAGTATGATGGTGGGAAAGGTCCCATGAAGTCAATGCCCCATACATCAAACAACTCAATTTCCAAGATTCCTTGTTGAGGCATAGCATAACTGTGGGGCAGGTTGCCTGATCTCTGGCAACTATCACAGTTAAGTACAAATACTCGGGAATCTTTATAGAGAGTAGGCCAGTAAAAGCCACTCTGGAGGACTCTTGTGGCTGTTCGCTCACTACCAAAATGTCCTCCATACTGTGATCCATGGCAATGCCAAAGGATCTTCTGTGCTTCTTCTTTAGGCACACATCTACGGATTACTCCGTCTGCACATCTCTTAAAGAGATATGGTTCATCCCAAAGATAGTATTTTGCATCTGTGATTAATTTCTTTGATTGCACCTTACTGTACTCTTTGGGTATGAATCTCACTGCCTTGTAGTTTGCAATGTCTGCAAACCATGGCACTTCCTGGACGGCTAGTAATTGCTCATCCGGAAAGGTTTCAGAAATTTCAGTGAGAGGGAGGGACGCCCCTTCCACTGGTTCTATTCGGGACAGGTGATCTGCTACTTGGTTTTCTGTCCCTTTTCTGTCTCTTATTTCTATATCAAACTCCTGTAGAAGCAGCACCCATCTTATAAGTCTGGGTTTTGAATCCTGCTTTGTGAGTAGATATTTAAGAGCAGCATGATCTGTATACACAATCACTTTTGATCCTACTAAATAGGATCTGAATTTGTCAATGGCGTAAACCACTGCAAGTAGCTCCTTTTCTGTGGTTGTGTAATTTTTCTGTGCATCATTTAAAACACGGCTAGCATAATAAATGACATGCAGAAGCTTGTCATGCCTTTGTCCCAACACTGCACCAATGGCATGGTCACTGGCATCACACATTAATTCAAATGGCAATGTCCAGTCTGGTGCAGAGATGATTGGTGCTGAGACCAATTTAGCTTTCAGGGTCTCAAATGCCTGCAGACACTCTTTATCAAAGATAAATGGCGTGTCAGCAGCTAGCAGGTTGCTCAGAGGTTTGGCGATTTTTGAAAAGTCCTTTATAAACCTCCTATAGAATCCCGCATGCCCCAGAAAGCTTCTGATTGCCTTAACATTAGCAGGTGGTGGTAATTTTTCAATTACCTCTACTTTAGCTTGGTCCACCTCTATCCCCTTGTTCGAAATTTTGTGCCCAAGGACAATTCCTTCAGTCACCATAAAGTGACATTTTTCCCAGTTTAAAACCAGGTTAGTCTCTTGGCATCTTTTCAGAACAAGTGCTAAATGGTTAAGGCAGGAGCTGAATGAGTCTCCAAATACTGAAAAGTCATCCATGAAGACTTCCAGGAATTTTTCCACCATGTCAGAGAAAATTGAGAGCATGCACCTCTGAAAAGTTGCAGGTGCATTGCACAGGCCAAATGGCATCCTTCTGTATGCAAATACTCCAGATGGGCATGTGAATGCCGTTTTCTCCTGATCCTGGGGATCTACTGCAATTTGATTATAACCTGAATATCCATCCAGGAAGCAGTAGTATTCATGACCTGCTAGTCTTTCTAGCATCTGGTCTATGAATGGTAAAGGAAAATGATCCTTTCTGGTGGCTGTATTGAGCCTTCTGTAATCAATGCACATACGCCACCCTGTAACTGTCCTTGTAGGAACCAGTTCATTTTTTTCATTATGAACCACTGTCATGCCTCCTTTCTTTGGGACAACTTGGACAGGGCTCACCCAGGGGCTGTCAGAGATAGGATAAATAATCCCAGCCTCTAGTAATTTAGTGACCTCTTTCTGCACCACTTCTTTCATAGCTGGATTCAGCCGCCTTTGTGGTTGAACCACTGGTTTGGCGTCATCCTCCAACAAGATCTTGTGCATGCATCTGGCTGGGCTAATACCCTTAAGATCACTGATGGACCACCCAAGAGCTGTCTTGTGTGTCCTTAGCACTTGAATTAGTGCTTCCTCTTCCTGTGGCTCTAAGGTAGAGCTTATAATTACAGGAAAGGTATCACCTTCTCCCAGAAATGCATATTTCAAGGATGGTGGTAATGGTTTGAGTTCGGGTTTTGGAGGTTTCTCCTCTTCTTGAGGGATTTTCAGAGGTTCTATTATCTTCTCTGACTCCTCCAAATCAGGTTGAACATCTTTAAAGATGTCCTCTAGCTCTGATTCGATACTCTCAGCCATATTGACCTCTCTTACCAGAGAATCAATCATGTCAACACTCATGCAGTCATTTGGGGTATCTGGATGTTGCATGGCTTTGACCACATTCAACTTAAATTCCTCCTCATTGACTCTCAAGGTTACTTCTCCTTTTTGGACATCAATGAGGGTTCGGCCAGTTGCTAGGAAAGGTCTTCCTAGAATGAGAGTTGCACTCTTGTGCTCCTCCATTTCCAGCACCACAAAGTCAGTAGGAAAGGCAAACGGCCCAACCTTGACAATCATGTCTTCAATTACGCCTGATGGGTATTTAATGGAGCCATCAGCAAGTTGAAGACATATCCTGGTTGGTTTGATTTCTTCAGTTAAACCAAGCTTTCTGATAGTAGATGCAGGTATTAGGTTGATACTTGCCCCAAGGTCACATAAAGCTTGCTTGGTGCAATTACCTTCTAATGTGCATGGTATCATAAAGCTCCCAGGGTCTTTAAGCTTCTCAGGTAAGCTTTTCAGAATGACTGCACTGCATTCTTCAGTGAGGTAAACCTTTTCAGTCTCCCTCCAATCCTTCTTATGACTTAAGATCTCTTTCATGAACTTAGCATAAGAGGGTATTTGCTCAAGTGCTTCTGCAAACGGAATCTTTATTTCAAGAGTCCTGAGATAGTCTGCAAAGCGGGCAAATTGCTTATCCTGTTCCGCTTGGCGGAGTTTTTGAGGATAAGGCATTTTGGCTCTGTATTCCTCAACCTTAGTTGCTGCAGGTTTATTACCTACAGAAGTGGGTTGGGAAGCCTTGTTATCAGCACTTGTATGTGACTGATTCCCTACTGGCATTTGAATGCCAGAGGTATGAGCTGGAGTGGCGTTAGACGCCACTTCCTTGCTTGTTACTGGCGTTTGAACGCCAGAACCATGCTCCTTTTGGGCGTTCAACGCCAGATTCAAGCTTGTTTCTGGCGTTGAACGCCAGGAATCAGCATGGTCTGGGCGTTCAGCGCCAGCTTTATCCCTTTCTGGGCTCTGCTTGTCCTCAGAGGGATTTTGATTAGCTATTCGTTCATTTCCTTGCTTCTTGCTGCTTTGAAGTGAGGTATTTAATGTTTTCCCACTTCTTAATTGAACTGCTTGGCATTCTTCTGCTATTTGTTTTGACAGTTGTTTTTCTGTTTGCTTTAATTGCACTTCCATGTTCCTGTTTGCCATTCTTGTTTCCTGTAATATCTCCTTGAATTCGGCTAGCTGCTGAGTTAGAAAGTCTAATTGCTGATTAAATTCATTAGCCTGATCCACCGGATTGAGTTCTGCAGTTACTGTTTTAGCTTCTCCTTTCATGGAAGATTCACTGCTTAGATACAGATGCTGATTTCTGGCAACTGTATCAATAAGCTCTTGAGCTTCTTCAATTGTTTTTCTCATGTGTATAGATCCACCAGCCGAGTGGTCTAGAGAAATCTGAGCTTTTTCTGTAAGCCCATAGTAGAAGATGTCTAATTACACCCATTCTGAAAACATTTCAGAGGGGCATTTTCTTAGCATCTCTCTGTATCTCTCCCAAGCATCATAAAGGGATTCATTATCTCCTTGTTTGAAGCCTTGGATGTTTAGCCTTAGCTGTGTCATCCGTTTGGGAGGGAAATAGTGATTCAGGAATTTTTCTGACAGCTGTTTCCATGTTTTTATGTTGTTCTTAGGTTGGTTGTTTAACCACCTCTTAGCTTGATCTTTTACAGCAAATAGAAACAGTAATAGTCTGTAGACATCCTGATCTACTTCCTTATCATGTACTGTATCAGCAATTTGCAGAAATTGTGCCAGAAACTCTGTAGGTTCTTCATGTGGAAGACCAGAATACTGGCAGTTTTGCTGCACCATGATAATGAGCTGAGGATTCAGCTCAAAGCTACTAACTCCAATGGAGGGTATACAGATACTACTCCCATATGAAGCAGTAGTGGGGTTGGCATATGACCCCAGAGTCCTCTTGGACTGTCCATTCAAACTTACTTCCATAATGGAATACAAGTTGAGAATTTATATGTTAATTTTAAAAAAAATGGAATAAGTAATAACAATATATAAAAAAAAGGAGTTAAAATATATATATATATATATATATATATATATATATTTTTTTTTTTAATTTTTTTTTAAAAAATAAAATAAAAACGAAATAAATAAAAGAAAGTGGAAATATTTTAAAATTGAAAATTGAATTTTTATAAATGATTTTCGAAAAAAATAGTTCAAAATTAGTTAGAAAAACAAAAATTTTTTTTGAATTTTGAAATTTTATGATGAAAGAGAAAAACACACAATAGACACAAGACTTAAAATTTTTAGATCTAATGCTCCTTAATTTTCGAAAATTTTTGGAGGGAAAACACCAAGGAACACCAAACTTAAAAATTTTAAGATCAAGACACAAGAAAAACTCAAGAACACTTTGAAGATTCACAAGAACACCAAGAACACAAGAAAGAACACCAAACTTAAAATTTTTAGAAAATCAAGACAAGTTTTCGAAAATTATAAAAAGATTAACAATAAAACACCAAACTTAGAGTTTGGTACAAGATTAAATCAAGAAAAATTATTTTTGAAAAAGATTCTCAAAAGTATTGGTGCTCCCTTATCAAGAATATGACCCTTCTATTCTAGCCAAATGGCCAAAAAGGGTAACAAATTGTTATGAATGGGTATATTCCTCTTAGAAGACTAATACTTTGGATTAGTATAAGAAAAACGAGAAAAGCCACAAAACAAGAAAAATTAAAGATCAAACAAGAAAAATAAACAAGAACAACTTGAAGATTAAGGAAAAACAAAAGACACTCACACGAAAAATTCAAAGAAAAATAATAAAGATGCAATTGACACCAAACTTAGAACAAGACACTAAAACTCACGAAAATTAGCAATTAATTAAGAGAAAAATAATAAATTTTGAAAAGAAATTTTTGAAAAGAAACTATCCTATCAATATTGATTTAATGACTCTATAATAAAAAAGAAGAATAAAAATAAAAATAAATTATTCCTAATCTAAGAAATAAAATAAGCCTTCAATTGTTCAAACTCAATAATCCCCGGCAACGGCGCCAAAAACTTGGTGGACGAAATTGTGATTCTTGATTAGTGGCTCCTTGGCATGTGCCAAAAAGTTAAACCAACTCAACTAACTGATTATTTCCCTTTCACAATTCCGTTCAACTAACCAGCAAGTGTACTGGGTCGTCCAAGTAATACCTTACGTGAGTAAGGGTCGAATCCACAGAGATTATTGGTTTGAAGCAATCAATGTTTATTTTATTTGTCTTAGTTAGGATGTCAACAAAAGTGTTTGGGCTACTTGAACAATAGAGTTATTTGTTTATAAAAGATTATGAAATATATTGGAATAATAAAGAGTACTAGCGTTACTTGTTGTGCAGTAATGGAGAATATGTTGGAGTTTTGGAGATGCTTTGTCCTCTGACTTCAACTCTTCCTTGGAATCCTCTTCTCACACGCAGGTTCCTTCCATGGCAAGCTCTTTGTAGGGTGTCACCGTCGTCAGTGGCTACTTCCCATCCTCGCAGTGAAAGCTAATGCACGCACTCTGTCACAGTACGGCCAATCACCGGTTGGTTCCCGCTCCTACTGGAACAGAATCCCTCTTTTGCGTTTGTCACTAACGCCCAGCAGGTTAAAGTTTGAAGCACGTCACAGTCATTCAATCCCAGAATCCTACTCGGAATACCACAGACAAGGTTTAGACCTTCCGGATTCTCATGAATGCTGCCATCAATCCGGCTTATACCACGAAGATTCTGTTGGGGAATCTAAGAGATATTCATTCAATCTGATGTAGAACGGAGGTGGTTGTCAGGCACACGTTCATGGGTTGAGGAAGGTGATGAGTGTCACAGATCATCACCTTCTCCACAGTTAAGCGCGAATAAACATCTTAGATAAGAACAAGCGTGTTTGAATGGAAAACAAAGGAATTGTATTAAATCATCGAGACGCTGCAGAGCTCCTCACCCCCAACAATGGAGTTTAGAGACTCATGCCGTCACAAAGAATGTAATTCAGATCTGAAATTGTCATGAGGTACAAGGAATGTCTGTAAAAGTTGTTTAAATAGTAAACTAGTAACCTAGGTTTACAGAAAAATGAATAAACTAAGATAATTGGTGCAGAAATCCACTTCTGGGACCCACTTGGTGTGTGCTGGGGCTGAGACTAATGCTTTCCACGTGTGGAGGCCTTTCTTGGCGTCAAACTCCAGGTTTTGACGTGTTTTGGGCGTTCAACTCCGGATCATGACGTTTTTCTGGCGTTTAACTCCAGACAGCAGCGTGTACTTGGCGTTCAACGCCAAGTTACGTCGTCAATCTTCGCGCAAAGTATGGACTATTATATATTGCTGGAAAGCCCTGGATGTCTACTTTCCAACGCCGTTGAGAGCGCGCCAATTGGACTCCTGTAGCTCCAGAAAATCCATTTCGAGTGCAGGGAGGTCAGGATCCAACAGCATCAGCAGTCCTTTTTCAGCCTAAGTCAGATTTTTGCTCAGCTCCCTCAATTTCAGCCAGAAAATACCTGAAATCACAGAAAAACACACAAACTCATAGTAAAGTCCAGAAATATGATTTTTGCCTAAAAACTAATATTATTTTACTAAAAACTAACTGAAACATGCTAAAATCTACATGAAATTACCCCCAAAAAGCGTACAAAATATCCGCTCATCAATCAACTCTCCTCTATCAACATCAATCACAGCCTTTGCTGTGGCTAGGAAGGGTCTGCCAAGGATGATGGATTCATCCATGCACTTCCTAGTCTCTAGGACTATGAAGTCAGTAGGGATGTAATGGTCTTCAACCTTAACCAAAACATTCTCTACAAGTCCATGAGCTTGTTTTCTTGAGTTGTCTGCCATCTCTAATGAGATTCTTGCAGCTTGCACCTCAAAGATCCCTAATTTCTCCATTACAGAGAGGGGCATGAGGTTTACACTTGACCCTAAGTCACACAAGGCCTTCTTGAAGGTCATGGTGCCTATGGTACAAGGTATAGAAAACTTCCCAGGATCCTGCCTCTTTTGAGGCAGTTTCTGCCTAGACAAGTCATCCAGTTTTTTGGTGAGCAAAGGTGGTTCATCCTCCCAAGTCTCATTTCCAAATAACTTGTCATTTAGCTTCATGATTGCTCCAAGGTATTTAGCAACTTGCTCTTCAGTGACATACTCATCCTCTTCAGAGGAAGAATACTCATCAGAGCTCATGAATGGCAGAAGTAAGTCCAATGGAATCTCTATGGTCTCATTTTGAGCCTCAGATTCCCATTGTTCCTCATTGAGGAACTCAGAGGAGATTGGTACACGCCTACTGAGGTCTTCCTCAGTGGCGTCCTCCTCCTCTCTTTCCTCTCCATATTCGGCCATGTCTATGGCTTTGCACTCTCCTTTTGGATTTTCTTCTGTATTACTTGGGAGAGTGCTAGGAGGGAGTTTAGTAACTTTCTTGTTCAGCTGACCCACTTGTCCTTCCAAATTTCTGATGGAGGACCTTGTTTCATTCATGAAACTTTGATTGGTCTTTATTAGATCAGAGACCATTGTTGCTAAGTCAGAAGTATTCTGCTTAGAACTCTCTGTCTGTTGCTGAGAAGATGATGGAAAAGGCTTGCCATTGCTAAACCTGTTTCTTCCACCATTATTATTATTGAAACCTTGTTGAGGTCTCTCTTGATTCTTCCATGAGAAATTGGGGTGATTTCTCCATGAAGAATTGTAGGTGTTTCCATAGGGTTTTCCTAGGTAATTCACCTCTTCCATTGAAGGGTTCTCAGGATCATAAGCTTCTTCCTCAGATGAAGCATCCTTAGTACTGTTTGGTGCATTTTGCATTCCAGATAGACTCTGAGAAATCAAATTGACTTGTTGAGTCAATATCTTGTTCTGAGCCAATATGGCATTCAGAGTGTCAATCTCAAGAACTCCTTTCTTCTGATTAGTCCCATTGTTCACAGGATTCCTTTCAGAAGTGTACATGAATTGGTTATTTGCAACCATTTCAATCAATTCTTGAGCTTCTGCAGGCGTCTTCTTCAGATGAAGAGATCCTCCAGCAGAGCTATCCAAGGACATCTTAGATAGTTCAGAGAGACCATCATAGAAAATACCTATGATGCTCCATTCAGAAAGCATGTCTGATGGACATCTTCTGATTAATTGTTTGTATCTTTCCCAAGCTTCATAGAGGGATTCTCCATCCTTCGGTCTGAAGGTTTGGACTTTCACTCTTAGCTTACTCCATCTTTGTGGTGGAAAGAACTTTGCCAAGAAGGCGTTGACTAGCTTTTCCCAAGAGTCCAGGCTTTCTTTAGGTTGAGAGTCCAACCATATTCTAGCTCTGTCTCTTACAGCAAAAGGGAATAGCATCAGTCTATAGACCTCAGGGTTAACCCCATTAGTCTTGACTGTGTTACAGATTTGCAAGAATTCAGCTAAAAACTGATGAGGATCTTCCATTGGAAGTCCATGGAACTTGCAATTCTGTTGCATTAGAGAAACTAATTGAGGCTTAAGCTCAAAGTTGTTTGCTCCAATGGCAGGGATAGAGATGCTTCTCCCATAGAAATCAGGAGTAGGTGCAGTAAAGTCACCCAGCACCTTCCTTGCATTGTTGGCATTGTTGTTGTTTTCGGCTGCCATGGGTTCTTCTTCCTTGAAGAATTCGGTCAGGTCCTCTAAAGAGAGTTGTGCTTTGGCTTCTCTTAGCTTTCTCTTCAGGGTCCTCTCAGGTTCAGGATCAGCTTCAACAAGAATGCCCTTGTCTCTGCTCCTGCTCATATGAAAGAGAAGAGAACAAGAAAATGTGGAATCCTCTATGTCACAGTATAGGGATTCCTTGAAGTGTCAGAGGAAAAGAGAAATAGAAAGAAGAAGGAGAAGAAGAATTCGAACTTTAATTAGATAAGGTTCGAATTGTGCATTAAGAAGGAGTAGTACTCCATAAATAGAAGGATGTGAGGAGGAGGGAAGAGAATTTTCGAAAATTCAATTAAAAGATTTTGAAAACATTTTGAAAATTTGATTGATAATTTTCGAAAATCAAAAGTGAAAAAAGAAATCAAGTGATTTTTGAAAAAGATTTTGAAATTAGAAGTCAAAAAGATTTGATTGAAAACTATTTTGAAAAAGATGAGGTTAAAAAGATTTGATTGAAAAGTTATGGTTTAAAAAGATGTGATTGAGAAAATATGATTTGAAAACAATTTTAAAAGATATGATTTGAAAACAATTTGAAAAGATATGATTTTAAAAATTAATGACTTGCCTAACAAGAAAATATATGATTCAAACATAAAACCTTCCTTAATAGAAAAGGCAAAAAATGTTCAATCAAATCATTAATTGTTGGTAAGTATCTTTGAAAAGGAAAGAAATTGATTTTGAAAACATTTGATTGAAAAGAATGATTTGAAAAAGATTTGATTTTGAAAAACTTTGAAAACTTGAAAAAAAATTGATTTTGAAAACAAAATCTTCCCCCTAGCACCATCCTGGCGTTAAACGCCCAGAATGGTATACATTCTGGCGTTTAACGCCCAAAATGCTACCTTTTTGGGCGTTAAACGCCCAACCAGGTACCCTGGCTGGCGTTTAAATGCCAGTCTGCCTTCTTCACTGGGCATTTTTGAATGCTCAGCTTTTTCTGTATAATTTCTCTGCAGTATGTTCTGAATCTTCAATTCTTTGTATCATTGACTTGAAAAGACACAAATTAAAAATATTTTTGGATTTTTAATAATCAAAATGCAACAAGAATCAAATAACAATGCATGCAAGACACCAAACTTAGCAGTTTGTGTGCTACTGACACTATATGAGACACATGAACACTCAAGTCAATAGAATTTAAAGATCAAAACAAGAAATATATGCATGGATTCGAAAAATATAACAAAAACATGCATTTGACACCAAACTTAAGATGAGACTCTAGACTCAAACAAGAAATATTTTTGGATTTTATGGTTTTGCATATTTTTTTGTGTTTTTCGAAAATCAAGTGGAAAAAGATATCAAAATTCTTAATGAGAATTCCAGGAATCAGTGCAATGCTAGTCTAAGACTCCGGTCCAGGAATTAGACATGGCTTCACAGCCAGCCAAGCTTTCAAAGAAAGCTTCGGTCCAAAACACTAGACATGACCAAAGGTCAGCCAAGCCTTAGCAGATCACTGCTCCAAAAGCAAAATTGATGAAAATCAACAAGCTCTTGTGGTGATAAGTTGAAACCTCGGTCCAATCAGATTAGACATGGCTTCTTAGCCAGCCAGATTTCAACAAATCATCATGAAACTCTAGAATTCATCTTCAAGAATTTCGAAAAAAATAAATACCTAATCTAAGCAACAAGATGAACCGTCAGTTGTCCAAACTAGAACAATCCCAGGCATTGTTACCAAAAGCTTGCTCAAAACTTGAACAATCCCCGGCAACGGCGCCAAAAACTTGGTGCGCGAAATTGTGAACAATACTTTTTCACAACTCTCATAATCCCCGGTAATGGCTCCAAAAACTTGGTAGCTCAATACCATGGCATTACACAACTTCGCACAACTAACCAGCAAGTGCACTGGGTCGTCCAAGTAATACCTTACGTGAGTAAGGGTCGATCCCACGGAGATTGTTAGCATTGAAGCAAGCTATGGTCATCTTGTAAATCTTAGTCAGGCAAACTCAAATGTATATGATGATGAACGAAAATAATATAGAAGATAAAGATAGTGATACTTATGCATATCATTGGTGTAAGAGCTTCAGACAAGTGTATGAAGATGCCTTCCCTTCCGTCTCTCTGCTTTCCTACTGCCTTCATCCAATCCTTCTTACTCCTTTCCATGGCAAGCTCGTGTAGGGTTTCACTGTTGTCAGCAGCTACCTCCCATCCTCTCAGTGAAAGCGATTGCATATGCTCCGTCACAGCATAGCGGAATTCATCTGTCGGTTCTCAATCAGGCCGGAATAGAATCCAGTGATTCTTTTGCGTCTGTCACTAACGCCCCGCCCTCAGGGTTTGAAGCACGTCACAGTCATTCAGTCATTGAATCCTACTCAGAATACCACAGACAAGGTTAGACCTTCCGGATTCTCTTGAATGCTGCTATCAGGTCCTGCCTTTACCACGAAGACTCTGATCTCACGGAATTGAATGGAAGAACAATAGTAATTGCATTAATACTCGAGGTACAGCAGAGCTCCACACCCTTAATCTATGGTGTGTAGAAACTCCACCGTTGAAAATACATAAGAACAAGGTCTAGGCATGGCCGAATGGCCAGCCTCCCAAAGGTCTAAGATAGCATAAAACAAAGATGGCTACCAAAGTTCTTGATGTCTCTATACAATAGTAAAAGGTCCTACTTATAGAAAACTAGTACATAGATGAGTAAATGACATAAAAATCCACTTCCGGGCCCACTTGGTGTGTGTTTGGGCTGAGCAATGAAGAAATTTCGTGTAGAGACTCTCCTTGGAGTTAAACGCCAGCTTTAGTGCCAGTTTGGGCGTTTAACTCCCAATTAGGTGCCAGTTCCGGCGTTTAACGCTGGAATTTCTTGAGGTGACTTTGAACGCCGGTTTGGGCCATCAAATCTTGGGCAAAGTATGGACTATTATATATTGCTGGAAAGCCCAGGATGTCTACTTTCCAACGCCGTTGAGAGCGCTCCAATTGGGCTTCTGTAGATCCAGAAAATCCACTTCGAGTGCAGGGAGGTCAGAATCCAACAGCATCTACAGTCCTTTTGAGTCTCTGGATCAGATTTTTGCTCAGGTCCCTCAATTTCAGCCAGAAAATACCTGAAATCACAGAAAAACACACAAACTCATAGTAAAGTCCAGAAAAGTGAATTTTAATTAAAAACTAATAAAAATATAATAAAAACTAACTAAATCATAACAAAAACATACTAAAAACAATGCCAAAAAGTATACAAATTATCCGCTCATCAGTGATGCATCAGATTTTGCTGTGGGTGCCGTTTTAGGATAGTGGAAGGATAAATTGGTGCATGTCATTTATTATGCCAGCAAGGTCCTTAATGAGAATCAAAGGAACTACACCACTACAGAGAAGAAATTACTTGCCATTGTCTTTGCTTTTGATAAATTTAGATCATATCTCATTGGTTCTAAAGTAATTGTATTCACTGATCATGCAGCACTCAAATACTTGCTTACCAAACAAGAGTCCAAGCCAAGGCTAATAAGATGGATCCTGCTACTCCAAGAGTTTGACATCAAAATTAAGGATATGAGTGGAGCAGAGAACAAAGTTGTTGACCACCTCTCAAGGATCCTACAAGAAGAAGAAGGAGCACACCATCTTGCAGTGAATGAAAGCTTCCTTGATGAGCAAATGATGATGATACAAGAGACCCCTTGGTTTGTTGACATAGCCAATTTCAAGGCCATTGGGGAATCACTAACCAACATCAACAAACACATGAGGAGAAAGCTCATTAAAGATGCCAAATACTATATTTGAGATGAGCCATATTTGTTCAAAAAGTGTGCTGATGGGATCTTGAAGAGGTGTATATCCCATGGAGAAGGACAAGAGGTGCTTTGGCAATGTCATGGATCTGCATATGGAGGCCATTTTAGTGGAAAAAGAACAGAAGCCAAGGTGCTCCAATGTGGATTCTACTGCCCAAGCATTTTCAAGGATGCAAAGGACTTGGTGTCAAGGTGTGATGAATGCCAAAGGGTTGGCAATCTACCCAGGAATAATGAGATGCCACAGAGATTTATACTGGAGCTAGAACTATTCGATGTATGGGGGATTGACTTCATGGGGCCTTTCTCATCCTCCCACTCAAATAGTTATATACTTGTGGTTGTAGATTATGTGTCAAAGTGGGTGGAGGCTATTGCCACCGCCACAAATAACAACAAGGTCGTAATGAGCTTCTTAAGAAAGAACATTTTCAACAGGTTTGGAGTTCCCAGGGCACTCATTAGTGATGGAGGGACACATTTCTTCAATAAACAACTAGAAGCACTCCTTCTCAGATATGGAGTCAAACACAAGGTGGCAACCCCTTATCATCCGCAGACCAACGGGCAAGCAGAAATTTCCAATAGGGAGCTAAAAAGGATTATTGAAAAAACTGTTGGAAGCTCAAGGAAGGACTGGTCTAAGAAGCTAGATGATACTTTATGGGCCTACAGGATAGCCTTCAAGACCCCCATTGGGATGTCACCATACAAACTTGTATTTGGCAAGGCTTGCCACTTGCCAGTTGAACTGGAGCATAGAGCCTTTTGGGCTCTAAAACTACTGTACTTTGATGAGCAAGTGGCTGGGGAAAAGAGGCTGAGGCAACTCAATGAGCTAGAAGAATTTAGGAACCAAGCATATGAGAATACAAAGATCTACAAAGAGAACACAAAAAGATGGCATGATCAAAAGATAGCAAGGAGGGAGTTCGCTGTAGGATAAAAGGTGTTATTGTACAATTCTAGACTTAGGTTCTTCCCTGGGAAGCTTAAGTCTAGATGGTCTGGACCCTTCACCATCATCAAAGTATACCCCTATGGTCAAGTGGAGCTCTGATAAACCACTATTTTATGGTTTATATTGTGTTTTATTGGGTGGTTTTATCAAGCTTTTCACCCACTTATTCATATGATTTGCATGTATTTACAATTCCTTCCTAAAAATATCCTATGATTAATAACTTGCTTCCTAAGGACATTTTAGTTGTATATTTTTATCTTCCTTCGTACCATTCGATGCCGTGATCTGTATGTTAAGTGTTTCAGGCTTCATAGGGCAGGAATGGCGTAAGGAATGAAGAAGAAGCATGTAAAAATGGAAGAAACACAAGGAATTGAGGAGATGACCAGCGAGAAGTCACGCGGTCGCATGGCTCATGCGACCGCGCAAAATAGAAGGAATTACCGTGACGCGCTCGCGTGCCTGACGCAACTGCGCAGATTGGAAGCTGCACGAACGACGCGAAAGCGTGGAAGACGCGCACGCGTGGTACGAGAAATGCTGAGTGACGCGAACGCGTGGACGACGCGGACGCGTGACGTGCGCGATCTGTAGAATTACAGAAGTCGCTAGCATAGATTCCGGGCTGCATTTTCACCCAGTTTTTGGCCCAGAAACACAGATTAAAGTCAGGGAACATGCAGAGACTCAGGACATCAATTCAATCATTACTCACAATTTTAGGTTTTAGATGTAGTTTTTAGAGAGAGAGGTTCTCTCCTCTCTCTTAGGATTTAGGGTTAGGATTTCTATTAGGATTAGGATTGTTTGTCAATACCAGGTTCAATAATTTATGTTTCTCTTCTATTTTTGTTTACTCTAAAGTTTTTATTTGTACTTGATTTATGTTGCCCAATTGGCTTATGAACTTTTCCCTGTTAGAATTGACATCTCCATTTAATTTAATTTGAGGTATTCTAGATATTTATGATATTAATTTAGCTTTCTATATTCTTGGCTTTGGTTAGGTAATTGGTAACACTTGAGTTGTCAAACTCAGCAGTGGTTGAAATTGGCAGATTACTGATTGATTTGGATTGCTCTAAAGCTAGTCTCTCCACAGGAGTTGACTAGGACTTGAGGATCAAGCTAATTAGTCCACTTGACCTTCCCTTGTTTAATAAAGGATAACTAAGTGGGATTAAAATCCAATTCTCATCACACCTGATAAGGATAACTAGGATAGGAATTCCGATTCTAATACCTTGCCAAGAGTTTATTTTATCGTTACTATTTTATTTTTCTTATCATTTAACATACTTGTTCCTTACTTTCAAAACCCCCAATTTACAAGACTCATAACCAATAATAAGAACATACCTCCATGCAATTCCTTGAGAAGACGAACCGAGGTTTAAATACTTTGGTTATCAATTTTATCAGGGGTTTGTTACCTGTGACAACCAATTGTTTGTACGAAGCAATTTTCTGTTGGTTTAGAATCTATACTTACAATGCGACTATATTTTTATAAAATTCTTTACTAGCAAAAATCCTAACGTCAAAATGGCGCCGTTGCCAGGGAATTGCAAATGTGTGCCTTATTATTGGTTATTGTAAATATTTTTCTTTTACTTGTTTATTTGTTTCTTCTCTTCCCCCTTTATTTCTGATAGCTACTATGAATTCTCACCCCTCTCGCTTTGAGTTTGGTTCTACTTTTGTTGCAAGGAATGGAAGCTATAACAGGAGTATGCATCAAGGTCTAGGCAATCAAAGATGGATGGAGCCAAGAGGATTTGATTAACCCTTTTGGCAACAACACCCTCCTAGATATCATGGACAAAGACCATTCTACAATGCATACCCAACTGATAGATTTGGTGGACCCCCTTGTAGCTACCAACAAGCCCCACCCTACGCTCAGAGACCATCCTCTCAACATAACTTCGAACCACCATACTCACAAGCTTCTTTTCCCCATTCGCCACTATATGATCCTTATCCGCTCCAACGCCAATCCAATTACTCCCAAGAACCACCACTCTCCTATGCACCATGTCCATATCCATCAAGCCAAGAATCACAGGTTCGCTTCGAAGAATCAGTAAACCAATTTAATGCAACCCTTCATCAACTGGAGCAAGCAATAAATCAATTATCTTCCAGATGTTCAGTCCCTCAACAGACTCCCATGGCTTCATGTGGAGAATCTAATGAAGAACGCAGCACAAAAAAGACGCTGTCATTGTTGAAGAAGAAGAGTTAGTTGAAGATTTAGGAGATGCCGAACCTCCGCCAGAATCCAGAGTTGTGGAGAATTCCGTCGAAGACGTTACAATTGATGCTAAGGAGGATAGTGCACAACCCCAAGGCAGGTATCCTATGAGGAATCGGACGGAGTAACCCAAGACACATGTTTCCTTGATGATGATAGTCACAAGTTGAGTTCTCTTAGTGATGAACTTACATCCGCAAGTGAATTCTTTGAGATAGAAGAATCTTCCCCAAGTGAATACGAAGATGATGCAGAGGTCGACTTTTCTCAACCTCCTAATTATGACTCAAGTGATGAGGAAGATATGGAAGAATTTGATCAAGACATGGTTGAAATGGAAGAAATTTTCAAGGAAGTGGAGGAATTCACTGAAGACCACAAGGGAGTGAAGCTTGCAGAACCACTGGAAACACTGATCTCATGGCCATTACCACCCAACACAAACTTCAAGTGGGTAAAATCCTTGACTTTTCCCTTTAATTTTTCACTTGAATATGGTTTGCTTGAAATAGATGGCCAGCTTAGAGCTCTTTGCGGCTTTAAGAGTAAAAGGGAAATGACTTGCACTCAGAGTTGGTATGCAAGATTTAATGAGGCTTCACACTTCAATTTGAGGTGCAAAGATTGGTGTCAAGCTCAATCAAAAGGATCTTGGAAGCTGTTTGGTCAATGCAGTGAGAATTCAGATTACTTATCACCCAACTGGAAAAATGCAGATCAAGACAAAGATGGGTGTAAAAGTGGAATTTGGGATCCTGGAATCTATTCCGACATTCAACACTCCGGGAGCCTTGAAGCCTTCTTGAACTCACCTAAGGGCTTTACGTACCTTTTTTGGGACCCCAGAGAATCCTGGCATTCCAAACACTGGTGGAGATTTCTGGACGAATTCAATCACAAGCCACCATAACAAGAAGCTCATCAAATGTCCAACTTAAGGACTTTAACTAAAAGTGCTAGGTGGGAGACAACCCACCATGGAATGATCGTTCCTTTTTCTTTTTACTTTGTTTTTGAATTTTGTTTGAACCTGAATATCTGCATCACACTCATTGCATTTTGCATTCTGCACGCTATAAAAAAAAACACGCACATGACGCGTAAGCATCACCGACGCGTCCGCGTCATATGTGCGTTGGGAAGAAAACTAAATTGAACAGAGAGTCACACGAAAGCACGGCTGGAGGTGTGCCTTTGGCACAAATTGGTCCACACGACCGCGTCAATGACGCATCCACGTCATGTGGGAGAAACACCTCCCACGCGTCCGCATCACCCACGCGACCGCGTGGCCCTGTAAAATCGACGTAAAAAAGGGTGTATGTCCGAAAGTTGAGCTGGAATTGGGTTGGACTCGTGCTAGAAGTACCAGCCCTACCACCCGAATGCGTGCCCCACATGTCCGCATCATTTTTCAAAATAGGCCATCCATACAATCACGTCACCCACGCGACCACGTCACCATAAATTTTGGCAATGTGCATATCAAACAGAAAGTTGTGCGTGCGCAAAGCTGCACTCGCGCCAAAAAGCACAAATCAGGTCACGCGATCGCGTGATCCACGCGTCCGCGTCGCCTACGCCGCACAGCTTATCCAGATCAGCCAAGATATCTTATTTTTTCTTCCCCAAATCTAAATCTTTTCTTTCCCTTCTTATTTCTTTCTTCCTCCTTTCTTACTTTCTTTTTTCTTTTTCAATTGGTGTTAAAATTCTCCTCTTCAACTATTGCATCTTTTTTTGAATTATTCTGGTGCTTCATGACTTGTTTTATTCTGATTGGGTATTATTATTCATAAGTCAATGCTAATTTTTATAATACTGATATTTCTTTTGCATTGATATGCACTTATACTATCTTGCATTACCCACACTCTCTTCCCCATTGTTGCAACTTTTGCACTATTGATATGCCATTTGCTTCTACTATTTTCTCACTTGCATGTTGTAGCTGCCATGTAAGTGAGACCATCATTATTTGGCATTAACATCCATATTTTATTTGTTTTCTATCTTTGTTTTTGGGTTACTTTCCTTCATTTTTCTCCTCTTTCAGGATGGCCACCGAGGAAGGGAAAAGGAAGAACTTCTATTTGGGGAGACAAACAAGTCAATCTGCACAATCTATAGAGAAAGGCATCAGTTGGAGCAGCCCGTCCACTTGTACATCTTAGCATGCACCGAGGACGGTGCAATCTTTAAGTGTAGGGAGGTCGATACCGATCTCCATAGGTTAGTTACTCTTTTATCTCAACACCGATGGTTTATTTTCCTTGTTAGTTGTTGCATTTGCATGTTTGTTTGATTTTGTCCATATTTTACCACTTGGTTGAAGTAACATTTTCTTTTTCAAGAAAACTTTTTAAAGTATTTCACTAATTTAAATTAAAAAATTTTTGAAAAATCTTGTTTGAAGAAATATTATTTTGGAACCTGGTTTATAGCTCGAACACACAAAACTAGTGAGATTTTGAGCCTATTTGATTGGTTGCATCTTATCAACCATTGTTTTATTTTTGGTGTGTGTTTTTCTCTCTAAAATTGTGATCTTTGTCTTGTTTGATTCTATATTTCCATTGTTTAATGTATGCATACACTTATATGATTGAGGCCTTATTTCACTGAGCTTACATACCCATATGGCCTTACCCTTTTATTATCCTTTGCAAACCAATGTTGAGCCTATTATACCCCTTTGTTCTTTACTTTAGCTCATCACTAACTCTAAGCGGAAAACAATAATGTCCTTAATTTGAATCCTTGATTAGCTTAGACTAGTGAAAGTGCTCATGAATTAAGTGTGGAGAAAGTGGGTTTGGAAATGTTTCGTTTGAGAATCGAGTATGTTAGACTTTCTGTGAAAATGCAAAAAATGTTAAGAACATGTTTATTGATGAGCGGATAATTTGTATACTTTTTGGCATTGTTTTTAGTATGTTTTTAGTAGTTTGAGTTGAGTTTTTAGTATATTTTTATTAGTTTTTAGTTAAAATTCACTTTTCTGGACTTTACTATGAGTTTGTGTGTTTTTCTGTGATTTCAGGTATTTTCTGGCTGAAATTGAGGGACCTGAGCAAAAATCTGATTCAGAGACTGAAAAGGACTGCAGATGCTGTTGGATTCTGACCTCCCTGCACTCGAAGTGGATTTTCTGGAGCTACAGAAGCCCAATTGGCGCGCTCTCAACGGCGTTGGAAAGTAGACATCCTGGGCTTTCCAGCAATATATGATAGTCCATACTTTGTCCAAGATTTGATGGCCCAAACCGGCGTTCAAAGTCACCTACAGAAATTCCAGCGTT
Organism: Arachis stenosperma; assembly: GCF_014773155.1. Lineage (NCBI taxonomy): Eukaryota > Viridiplantae > Streptophyta > Magnoliopsida > Fabales > Fabaceae > Arachis > Arachis stenosperma. The sequence goes on along the minus strand of NC_080380.1, from coordinate 71,045,277 downwards.
AAACGCCGGAACTGGCACCTAAATGGGAGTTAAACGCCCAAACTGGCATAAAAGCTGGCGTTTAACTCCAAGAAGAGTCTCTACACGAAAATGCTTCATTGATCAGCCCAAGCACACACCAAGTGGGCCCGGAAGTGGATTTTTATGTCTTTTACTCATCTCTGTACACCCTAGGCTACTAGTTTCCTATAAGTAGGACCTTTTACTATTGTATTTTCATCTTGGTTCTTCTGGTTCCCTCTCTGGGGCCGAAACCAATGATCACTTTTGTTCTTATGTATTTTCAACGGTGGAATTTCTACACACCATAGATTAAGGTGTGGAGCTCTGCTGTACCTCGAGTATTAATGCAATTACTATTGTTCTTCTATTCAATTCCGCTTGTTCTTTGTCCAAGATATCACTTGTTCTTCAACTTGATGAATGTGATGATCCGTGACACTCATCATCATTCTCACCCATGAATAAGGGTGACTGACAACCACTCTGTTCTACAAGCATCTGAGGCCCTAGTGAATATCTCTTGGATTTCTGGTTGCACGATGCATGGTTGATCGCCTGACAACCGAGTGCTCGCCTGACAAACGAGCCAACCATTCCGTGAGATCAGAGTCTTCGTGGTATAGGCAAGAACTGATGGCGGCATTCAAGAGGATCCGGAAGGTCTAAACCTTGTCTGTGGTATTCTGAGTAGGATTCAATGATTGAATGACTGTGACGTGCTTCAAACTCCTGAGGGCGGGGCGTTAGTGACAGACGCAAAAGAATCACTGGATTCTATTCCGGCCTGATTGAGAACCGACAGATGAATTCCGCTATGCTGTGACCAGAGCATATGCAATCATTTTCAATGAGAGGATGGGAGGTAGCCACTGACAACGGTGAAACCCTACACAAGCTTGCCATGGAAAGGAGTAAGAAGGATTGGATGAAGGCAATAGGAAAGCAGAGAGACGGAAGGGAAGGCATCTTCATACGCTTATCTGAAGTTCCTACCAATGAATTACATAAGTATCTCTATCTTTACCTTTATGTTTATTTCGTTCATCATCTATACCCATTGAGTCTGCCTGACTGAGATTTACAAGGTGACCATAGCTTGCTTCATACCAACAATCTCCGTGGGATCGACCCTTACTCGCGTAAGGTATTACTTGGACGACCCAGTGCACTTGCTGGTTAGTTGTGCGAAGTTGTAGTGATCACAATTTCATGCACCAAGTTTTTGGCGCCGTTGCCGGGGATTGTTTGTGTATGGACAACTGACGGTTCATCTTGTTGCTTAGATTAGGTATTTTTTTTCTTCAGAGTTCTTAAGAATGAATTCTAGTGTTTCAAGGTGATGTTCTTATCATCACCAAAGCTGATTGATCTTCATCAATTTAGCTCTTGAATGCAATGTTCTGCTGAAGCTTGGCTAACCATGTCTAATTTCTATAGACTGAAGCTTTAGACTAACATGGCATGATTCCTGGAATTCTCATTAAGAATTTTGATATCTTTTTTCCACTTAATTTTCGAAAAACACAAAAAAAAATAAAAAAAAAATCATAAAATCCAAAAATTTCTTGTCTGAGTCTAGTGTCTCATGTTAAGTTTGGTGTCAATTGCATGCATTCATTCATGTGTCTTAAGGATCTTCAAGTAATTCTTGATGATTTTCGTGCTCTGATCTCTGAATTCTATTGACTTGAGTGTTTTGTGTGTCTCATATGCATTCTCATGTTGTTAGTGTCAGTACTATACAAACTGCTAAGTTTGGTGTCTTGCATGCATTGTTCTTTGATTTTAGTTGCACTTTGATTATTCCTTATTATTAAAAATCCAAAAATATTTTTAATTTGTGTCTTTTCAAGTCAATAATACAGAGAATCGAAGATTCAGAACATACAGCAGAGGAATCACACAGAAAAAGTTGAGCATTCAAAAATGCCCAGTGAAGAAGACAGACTGGCGTTTAAACGCCAGCCAGGGTGCCTGGCTGGGCGTTTAACGCCCAAAAGGGTAGTAGTTTGGGCGTTAAACGCCAGAATGTGCACCATTCTGGGCGTTTAACGCCAGGATAGCTAAGGGGGAAGATTTTGTTTTCAAATCAAATTTTTTTTAAGTTTTCAAAATCTTTTCAAAATCAAATCTTTTTCAAATCAATTTTTCAATCAAATCTTTTTCAAAATTACTTTCTTTCCATTTTTAAAGATACTTGCTATCAATTAATGATTTGATTCAATATTTCAAGTATGTTGCCTTTTCTGTTGAGAAAGGTTTAATGTTTGAATCATATCTTTTCTTGATAGCCAAGTCATTAATTTTTAAAATCAAATCTTTTAAAATTGTTTTCAAATCATATCTTCTCAATCATATCTTTTTAAAACCATAATTTTTCAATCTCATCTTTTTCAAAATAAGTTTTCAATCATATCTTTTTGATTTCTAATTTTAAATCTTTTTCAAAAATCACTTGATTCTTTTTCTATTCTTAGTTTTTGAGAATCAATTAGTGTTTTTCAAAATGTTTTCAAAATCTTTTACTTAATTTTCGAAAATTACTTCCCTTCTTCTCACATCCTTCTATTTATGGACTAACACTATTCTTTAATGCAAAATTCGAACTCCATCTTCTTTGATAAGTTCGAATTTTCTACCTCTATCTTCCATTTTTCTTTTCCTCTGACACCTCAAGGAATCTCTATACTGTGACATAGAGGATTCCACATTTTCTTGTTTCCTTCTCTTTCTTATGAGCAGGAGCAGAGACAAAGGCATTCTTGTTGAAGCTGATCCTGAACCTGAGAGGACCCTGAAGAGAAAGCTAAGAGAAGCTAAGGCACAACTCTCTGTTGAGGACCTGACCGAATTCTTCAAAGAAAAAGAACCCATGGCAGCCGAAAATAACAACAATGCCAACAATGCAAGGAAGGTGCTGGGTGACTTTACTGCACCTACTCCCGACTTCTATGGGAGAAGCATCTCTATCCCTGCCATTGGAGCAAACAAATTTGAGCTTAAGCCTCAATTAGTTTCTCTAATGCAACAGAATTGCAAGTTCCATGGACTTCCATTGGAAGATCCTCATCAGTTCTTAGCTGAATTCTTGCAAATCTGTGACACTGTCAAGACTAATGGGGTTGACCCTGAGGTCTACAGACTTATGCTATTCCCTTTTGCTGTAAGAGACAGAGCTAGAATATGGTTGGACTCTCAACCTAAAGAAAGCCTGGACTCTTGGGAAAAGCTAGTCAATGCCTTCTTGGCAAAGTACTTTCCACCTCAAAAATTGAGTAAGCTTAGAGTGGAAGTCCAAACCTTTAGACAAAAGGATGAAGAATCCCTCTATGAAGCTTGGGAAAGATACAAACAATTAATCAGAAAATGTCCTTTTGACATGCTTTCTGAATGGAGCATCATAGGTATTTTCTATGATGGTCTCTCTGAACTATCCAAAATGTCTTTGGATAGCTCTGCTGGAGGATCTCTTCATCTGAAGAAGACGCCTACTGAGGCTCAAGAGCTCATTGAAATGGTTGCAAATAACCAATTCATGTACACTTCTGAAAGGAATCCTGTGAACAATGGGACTAGTCAGAAGAAAGGAGTTCTTGAGATTGATGCTCTTAATGCCATATTGGCTCAGAACAAGATATTGACTCAACAAGTCAATTTAATTTCTCAAAGCCTGTCTGGAATGCAAAATGCACCAAGCAGTACTAAGGATGCTTCATCTGAGGAAGAAGCTTATGATCCTGAGAACCCTTCAATGGAAGAGGTGAATTACCTAGGAGAACCCTATGGAAACACCTATAATTCTTCATGGAGAAATCACCCAAATTTCTCATGGAAGAATCAAGAGAGACCTCAACAAGGTTTCAACAACAATAATGGTGGAAGAAACAGGTTTAGCAATGGCAAGCCTTTTCCATCATCTTCTCAGCAACAGACAGAGAATTCTAAGCAGAACCCCTCTGACTTAGCAACCATGGTCTCTGATCTAATCAAAACCACTCAAAGTTTCATGACTGAAACAAGGTCCTCCATTAGAAATTTGGAGGCACAAGTGGGACAGCTGAGCAAGAAAGTTACTGAACTCCCTCCAAGTACTCTCCCAAGCAATACAGAAGAAAATCCAAAAGGAGAGTGCAAGGCCATCAATATGGCCGAATTTGGAGAGGAGGGAAAGGAAGTGAACGCCACTGAGGAAGACCTCAATGGGCGTGCACTGACCTTCAATGAGTTCCCAAATGAGGAACCATGGGAATCTGAGGCTCAAAATGAGACCATAGAGATTCCATTGGACTTACTTCTGCCTTTCATGAGCTCTGATGAGTATTCATCCTCTGAAGAGGATGAGTATGTCACTGAAGAGCAAGTTGCTAAATACCTTGGAGCAATCATGAAGCTAAATGACAAGTTATTTGGAAATGAGACTTGGGAGGATGAACCCCCTTTGCTCACCAAAGAACTGGATGACTTGTCTAGGCAGAAACTACCTCAAAAGAGACAAGATCCTGGGAAGTTTTCCATACCTTGTACCATAGGCACCATGACCTTCAAGAAGGCTCTGTGTGACTTAGGGTCAAGTGTAAACCTCATGCCTCTCTCTGTAATGGAGAAGCTAGGGATCTTTGAGGTACAAGCTGCAAGAATCTCACTAGAGATGGCAGACAACTCAAGAAAACAAGCTTATGGACTTGTAGAGAATGTTTTGGTTAAGATTGAAGACCATTACATCCCTACTGATTTCATAGTCCTAGAAACTGGGAAGTGCATGGATGAATCTATCATCCTTGGCAGACCCTTCCTAGCCACAGCAAAGGCTGTGATTGATGTTGACAGAGGTGAACTGTTCATTCAAGTGAATGAAGAATCCTTTGTGTTTAAGGCTCAAGGATATCCCTCTGTCATCATGGAGAGTAAGCATGAAGAGCTTCTCTCAAATCAGAGGCAAACAGAGCCCCCACAGTCAAACTCTAAGTTTGGTGTTGGGAGGCCACAACCAAACTCTAAGTTTGGTGTTGAACCCCCACATTCAAACTCTAAGTTTGGTGTTGGGAGGTTCCAACATTACTCTGAGCATCTGTGAGGCTCCATGAGAGTCCTCTGTCAAGCTACTGACATTAAAGAAGCGCTTGTTGGAAGGCAACCCAATGTTATATTTTATATATTTTCTTTTGTCATTTTATTTTATTTTGTAGGTTGATGATCATAAGAAGTCACAAAATTAATGAAAAAAGCAAAAACAGAATGAAAAACAGGAAGAAAAATAGCACACCCTGGAGGAAAAAGCTGCTGGCGTTTAAACGCCAGTAAGCCTAGCAGTTGGGCGTTTAACGCCCAGTCTGGCACCATTCTGGGCGTTTAACGCCAGAAAGGGGCACCAGACTGGCGTTAAACGCCAGAAAAGGGCAAGAACCTGGCGTTAAACGCCAGAAATGGGCACCAGCCCGGCGTTTAACGCCAGATTTGGCACAAAACGTGATTTTTGTTGCCATTTGGTGCAGGGGTGACTTTTCCTTGACACCACAGGATCTGTGGACCCCACAGGATCCCCACCAACCCCACCACTCTCTCTCCCTTCTTCACCCATTCACCAATCACCTCAATCTTCCCCAAAAACCCTTCACCTATCAAATCCCATCTTTCTCTTCACCACTCACATCCATCCTTCATAAAACCACACAACCTCCTCCATCTCCTCCATCTTCTTCTTCTTCTCCTCTATTTCTTTCTTCTTTTGCTCGAGGACGAGCAAACCTTTTAAGTTTGGTGTGGTAAAAGCATTGCTTTTTGTTTTTCCATAACCATTTATGGCATCCAAGGCCGGAGAAACCTCTAGAAAGAGGAAAGGGAAGGCAAAAGCTTTCACCTCCGAGTCATGGGAGATGGAGAGATTCATCTCAAGGGATGCACTTTCCTCCACAAGACTATTGGGAGCAACTGAACACCTCCCTAGGAGAATTAAGTTCCAACATGGGACAACTAAGGGTGGAGCACCAAGAACATTCCATCCTCCTCCATGAAATTAGAGAAGATCAAAGAATCATGAGAGAGGAGCAACAAAGACAAGGAAGAGACATTGAGGAGCTCAAGCACTCCATAAGACCTTCAAGAGGAAGAACAAGCCGCCATCACTAAGGTGGACCCGTTCTTTAATCTCCTTGTTCTTTATTTTTCTGTTTTTCAAAAATTATGCTTTATGTTTATCCATGTTTGTGTCTTATGATCATTAGTGTCTTAGTGTCTATGCCTTAAAGTTATGAATGTCCTATGAATCCATCACCTTTCTTAAATAAAAACTGTTTTTAATCACAAAAGAACAAGAAGTACAGGATTTCAAATTCATCTTTAAAACTAGCTTAATTAGTTTGATGTGGTGGCAATACTTTTGTTTTCTGAATGTATGCTTAAACAGTGCATATGTCTTTTGAATTTGTGGTTCATGAATGTTAAAATTGTTGGCTCTTGAAAGAATAATGAAAAAGGAGACATGTTACTGAGGATCTGAAAAATCATAAAAATGATTCTTGAAGCAAGAAAAAGCAGTGAATACAAAAAAAAAAAAAAAAGAAGGGGAGAAAAAGAAAAAGAAAGAAAAGAAAGCAATAAAGTTGTGATCCAAGGCAAAAAGAGTGTGCTCAAGAACCCTGGACACCTCTAATTGGGGACTCTAGCAAAGCTGAGTCACAATCTGAAAAGGTTCACCCAATTATGTGTCTGTGGCATGTATGTATCCGGTGGTAATACTGGAAGACAGAGTGCTTTGGGCCACAGCCAAGACTCAATAAGTAGCTGTGTTCAAGAATCATCATACTTAACTAGGAGAATCAATAACACTATCTGGATTCTGAGTTCCTAAAGAAGCCAATCATTCTGAATTTCAAAGGATAAAGTGAGATGCCAAAACTGTTCGGAGGCAAAAAGCTACTAGTCCCGCTCATCTAATTTGGAGCTTAGTTTCATTGATAATTTGGAGTCTATAGTATATTCTCTTCTTTTTATCTTATTTGATTTTCAGTTGCTTGAGGACAAGCAACAATTTAAGTTTGGTGTTGTGATGAGCGGATAATTTGTATACTTTTTGGCATTGTTTTTAGTATGTTTTTAGTAGTTTGAGTTGAGTTTTTAGTATATTTTTATTAGTTTTTAGTTAAAATTCACTTTTCTGGACTTTACTATGAGTTTGTGTGTTTTTCTGTGATTTCAGGTATTTTCTGGCTGAAATTGAGGGACCTGAGCAAAAATCTGATTCAGAGACTGAAAAGGACTGCAGATGCTGTTGGATTCTGACCTCCCTGCACTCGAAGTGGATTTTCTGGAGCTACAGAAGCCCAATTGGCGCGCTCTCAACGGCGTTGGAAAGTAGACATCCTGGGCTTTCCAGCAATATATGATAGTCCATACTTTGCCCAAGATTTGATGGCTCAAACCGGCGTTCAAAGTCACCTACAGAAATTCCAGCGTTAAACGCCGGAACTGGCACCTAAATGGGAGTTAAACGCCCAAACTGGCATAAAAGCTGGCGTTTAACTCCAAGAAGAGTCTCTACACGAAAATGCTTCATTGCTCAGCCCAAGCACACACCAAGTGGGCCCGGAAGTGGATTTTTATGTCTTTTACTCATCTCTGTACACCCTAGGCTACTAGTTTCCTATAAGTAGGACCTTTTACTATTGTATTTTCATCTTGGTTCTTCTGGTTCCCTCTCTGGGGCCGAAACCAATGATCACTTTTGTTCTTATGTATTTTCAACGGTGGAGTTTCTACACACCATAGATTAAGGTGTGGAGCTCTGCTGTACCTCGAGTATTAATGCAATTACTATTGTTCTTCTATTCAATTCCGCTTGTTCTTTGTCCAAGATATCACTTGTTCTTCAACTTGATGAATGTGATGATCCGTGACACTTGACAAACCCCAATTTGACGGTTTGTCTTGTATTGAATTCAGAGCATTTTGATAACCTTTTGTCACATTTAGCCTATGAATTAGCATGGTTTTGTTATCTCTCCCATATTCGTGCTTAAGTGTAAAAACATGCTTTTTAAGCCTTATCTTGATGAATCCTAATTTCTCTTTGATTCCACAAGATGCCTTGATGTGTTTGCTAGTAATCTCAGGTTGAAATAGGCTAGGCATGGATCAAAGGAAGCAAGGAAGGAAGCATGCAAGTGGAGAAAAGCACTAAAAGCCAAAGAGCTGATCCAGGCCGTGCACGCGTACGCGCACTAGGCGCTCGCGCGCACTAGGCGCTCGCGCGCATATTGCGAAACAGGCCAAGGACGCGCACGCGTATCATGCGCGCACGCGCCGATGATGGCACATGACTTCATTTATGTAACACGTGCCTGGCGATTTTGGAGAGGTTTCAGCAACCAACTTTGGCGCCAAAATGCACATAAAAGCCAAGGATTGAAGGGGATTGACAACACATGTTCACACATTCATACACACACACTAGGATTAGTTTTTAGTTTAGTTTTCTAGAGAGAGAAGCTCTCACTTCTCTCTAGAATTAGAATTAGGATTAGGTTTAGTTCTTAGATCTAGATTTTAGGTTCATGTTCTTCTACTTCTATATCTCAATTTCTTGTAGTTACATTCATTCTCCTTCCATTCTTTTATTGCAATTTCCTTTATGATGTTCTTATGTGAGTTGTAGATCTAGCATTGTTTCTTTTTACTTCCTTCCAATTCAATAAAGGTAATTCATAATAAAAGTGTTTCTTTTGATTGTTGTTGTTAATTTCTTTCAATAATTGTTGTTAGGTTTCATTCTTGTTGTTGATTTACTATGTTTTCCTTTTATGCCTTCCAAGTGTTTGATGAAATGCTTGAGAGGATGTTAGAGTAGGATTTTATGTTCTTGGCTTGAGAAGGTAACTTAGGATTTCTTGAGTCACTAGTGTCCAATTGATTGCTAGTTGATAGCCATTAACTCTAGCCTTCATTAATCCAATTAGTGGAAAGCTAGGACTTATGGACTAGGATTGATATAACTCACTTGACTTTCCTTTGTTAATTGATTTAAGGATGACTAAGTGGGATTAATCCTTGCAACTACCATACTTGTGGCTAGTGATAATGATGAAGATTCTTGACAATCAAATCTTGCCAAGACTATTTTCTTAATAAAGTTTTCTTACCATTTACTATTCATGTTTCTCATCTAAAACCCCAAAATAACTCACAACCAATAACAAAACACTTTATTGTAAGTCCTAGGGAGAACGACCCGAGGTTTAAATACTTCGGTTTATAGATTTTAGGGGTTTGTACTTGTGACAAACAAATTTTTGTATGAAAGGATTATTGTTGGTTTAGAGACTATACTTTACAACGATATTTTATTTGAGAAATTCTAAACCGTCAAAAATCCAGTCGTCAAAATGGCGCCGTTGCCGGGGATTTGCAATGGTGTTATGTTATTGGTTATTGTACATATGTGAATAGTGTGAATAGGTTTATCTTTTGTTTGTTTCTTAATTTTTGTTAGTTTTCCTTTGCTCTCTCACTATGAATTCTCACCTTGGCTATGAGTTTGGCTCTAATTGTGTTGTAGGAAATGTGGACTTTCATGGCAACATGTACCACGGATGGAACCAACAGAGATGGAAGGAGCCTCAAGGAATTGATCACTCCTATTGGCAACAACCTCCGGATACTTATAGGTATAATTCCCATCCTAATGCATGGCAACTTAACGGCTATGATGATTCTTTTTGGGACACTCAACAACCACCATCATATGCCTATGAATCTCATCCTCAACATGAACCTCAACCATTCTCACAAGCCTTTCCATACCAAGCACCTTCCTATAATCCATATCCATCATATGACCAATCATCCATACCATATTCTTATGACCATTATGAGCAAGAACCCTTAGAACCACCACAACCTATCAAGATTACTCCCAAGAACCACCTCAATACACACAATCTCCACAACCTTACCAAGAAGAACCACCTTCCTATTATGAACCCTCTCTCCAGAATGATGAACCTTCTTACTCACCCCAAACTCCAATAGACGATCCTCTCACTTTATTACTTCAAGGACAAGAAGCTATGAAGCGGGATACACTTGAGTTTGTGACCAACTTGACCAAGGTAGTGTCCACCTTAGCCTACCAATGCTTGAACACTCAAGGTACTTCCGTGACCCCATGTGCAAAGTCAAAAGAAGAGCAAAGCATGAAGGAGAAATTGGAAAATCCGGTGAAGAAGGAGGAATCCAATTTTGTGTTGGAACAATTGAAGGAGCATACGATCATTGAAGAAAAGGAAGAAGTGGTTGAAGATCTAGGAGATGTTGAACGTCCATGGGAATGTAGCATCATGGAGAACCCTTCCAAGGAGCTTGATATTGATGTTGAAGAGGGTGCGCAACCTCCAAGGCATACCATCATTGAAGACTTGGAAGAGGCTTATCAAGAGATGGATTCAATCATGGATGAATTTCTCTCTACAATGGAATCCTCTCCCATTGGACATGGAGTTGAAACTATAAAAGAGTATGCACAACCTCCCAAGGAAGACGGAAATGGCATGGTGTATATTGAAATTGAAGAATATGAAGAGGTTGATCAAGAGATGAACTCATTCATCAATGAATTTCTATCCAAAATTGAAGCGCCTCTCATTAGACAAGATGAGTCTCTTGAAGACAACACCAAGCCACGTAACAAAAATGATGAGGTTGAAATTGAAGAAAATTCTGAAGAGGTGGAAACAATCACAGAAGAGCACAAGGAGGTAGATCTTGCATTGTCTAAGTGTGGGGAAGTCTCCCTTCCCAAATTGCCATCCAATACAACATTTAAGTGGGTAACATCTCTATCTCTAAGCTTTAATTTCTCACTTGAATATAGTTCGATTGAAAATGATGGTCAACTTAGAACTCTTTGTGGAATTAAAAGTAAGAATGAGTTGTGTAGTGGTTGGAAAGTAGGTGTTAAGCTCATCAAGGTCGGGACCTCAAGATATAGGGATGATGTTGGGACAAGGATCACTTTGTATGGATCTAGAAGGAAGCATTGGTGGAATAAAGAGAATTCTTTGTGTCAATCACATTTATGCCATCCGCTCATCCGACAAAATCATGAAACTCAACTAGCGGATGGAGGCGAAAATAAGATATGGGATCCCGGTTCGCTATGTGAAGACCAAATATGGGGACTCGTATTTTGGGTAGAACTTTGCCCAAGCTTAATAAAGATGGTTGGAAATTCTGTCAACCAATTGAGAAGCAAAGATCCTTGGAGATTCAAGGATGAATACAAGCACAAGCCACCTTGATAAGAAGCTTCTCAAAATGTCCAACTTAAGGACTTAAACTAAAAGTGCTAGGTGGGAGACACCCCACCATGGTAAACTCTTTCCAATCTTTTACATTTACTTAATAAGTGATTTGAGTTACCATTGTAGGTAAATGTTTCATACAAATTTGTTTGTACAATTTAATTGTTAGCCTAGTCATATACATGTTGTGTTTAGTAGTAGATGCATAATGTCAAAATTGCATCTTTGTGAATTGTATGATAGTTGAGTGAATAAGAGTTGTGAACAATAAGGGGAGCATCTAAAAAAAAAAAAAAAAGAAGAGAGAAGGGAGTGGACGCGAGCGCACCATTCACGCGCACGCGTCCTTGTGTGGATGCACCACGAGCCAACATTCCCGAGAGTTGGGCCTCCCTTGGGCAAATATTACGCCCTGAGCCCAACACTATCCACGCGGACGCGCACAACGTGCGTGCGCGCCGGTTTTAAGAACATGACCGTTCACGCGGACGCGTACATGCCGCGTCCGCGCCGATTCGCTGCTGCAGATTTTTGAGCCAAACCCCAGAGAGTTGAGCCGGCTCTGGGCTAGCTTTAGGCCCGAGGCCCAACTCGGTCTGCGCGAGCGCGCACATCGCGCCATCGCGCCATCTCATACCATAGCAATGTACGCGCACGCGCACTTGGCGCGCTCGCGTCCATGCGTACTGACACCAATCTAGGCCAAGGACCCGAGAGTTGGGCGTGCCTCGAGCCCACTCTAAGCCTTAGGCCCAATCTATTGCACGCGTGCGCGCACTGTACGCGCACGCGCCCATACCTCTTCTGCCATGCACGCCAGAGCGCAATGCACGCGCACGCGTGGATCTCCAACTCTTCTCACTTCGCGCGAACGCGCGTATGCCGCGTGCGCGCCGATCTGATGGCGCAACTTCCGGGCCATTCTCTAGAGAGTTAGGCCCGCTTTGGGCCAACTCTATGCCTCTAGCCCAACCTCAGGCACGCGTAAGCGCAATGTACGCGCACGCGTTTCTTCCTATATTTCTCATCCACGCGTAAGCACAATGTACGTGCACGCGTAGGTCGCAAGTTTCATCAAGGGGCGCGGACGCGCAAGGTGCGCGCTCGCGTCGATTTAAAATTAGGATAACCCTAATACGCGACGCGCACTGCACAGTCGTGCACACCCTCAACCCCTTTCATCTTCTTCTCCCCTCTCCTAACCCCATAACCACCACCTCATTCCACCGCCGCCGTCCACCGTAGCCGGCACTGCTCGCGGTCTCACATTCTCTCTCATTCATTCACCTTGTTCACTCTCATCCACTCGCCCTCTCTCCCTCCGCCCGAACGCCAAACCACCACTGCGCCACCATACCCACCGCCACGCAGTATCACCACCGGCGGCCCAGTCTCAACCTCCTTTCCACTCATTCATTTCTCCTTCTCCGCCTTCTTCGTCACCAACTCACCCTTGCTCAGTTTCATGTTTTCTGGCCGAACCACCGCCGCTGCTCATCTTTCCGGCCACCGTCCACGGCGGCACAGTGCCTAGCCTCATCTCTCTCTCATTTTCCCTTCCATTACTGATTCCCCTGCTCCCAGGTTCCTGTTCCGTTTCTGTATTCTTTTCTGTTTTCTTTTTAGTGTTCATGTATGTTAGTTAGTATGTTGCATAATAGTTAGAATTCAAATTTTGCATGTTAGGTTAGTTAGAAATAACTGTGGTTAGGTAGCTAGGGCTGGATAGAGGATTCTAGGCCTGATAAGTGCTCCGTTCGTGCTTCATTTGTTGTTTGATGTTTGGATGTTGTATGCTAATTTTGGACTATTTTTTGTGCATTTCATGCTGCCTGAGTCATATACCAGTGGTGATGTACTCACTTGATGTTGTTTTATATGCTTATTGTGGTGATTTGCTATCCGGGAACATCCAATTTTAAGCCGGAATGCTGCCCGATTTTCGAGATGATTGGTTTCATTTTTATCTTATTTCAAATAGTGGGCAACATTCCGCTTCTCTTTTGACTTTCCGGATTTGCATATTCTTTGTGACCATGAACCACAACTTTTCCGTTCACTATGCATAAATTTCATCATATTACTAATCCATTTTCCTTAACCTACTAATGTCTCTAACTATCTAACTCCTGGTCACTTTAACCCTCTTTGACAATTCTTTCAAAATTATGATGACATTATTGCATTTTGGATATGAGTTGTTACCTTTTAATGAAATTTGCTTTCTTGGTTCATTTGTTCAACATTGCACATTCATGGCAACATTATGGTTATTTCTTTTTTTTGTCAATTGTATCCTGAACATGCTTTATTTGTTAAATGCTAAATGTCTTATATTTCCCATCATATTTTCAGGATGACTGACAAAGGCAAAACCATAGCCACTACCTCCAAAAAGAGAAAACACTCTACTCCCTCCATTCCTTCAATCTATAAGAATTATGCCAAGAACCCATTAAATGATGTGGACAAGGAAAATCAGCAGTTACCTTCCACCGATCCTGACAAATTCCCTAATCTCTATTGTGGGCTCCGATTTTCTAAATATCGGACTACAAAGCTCAACATTGAGAAGAAGCTACTTCTCCCGATGGATGTGAGACGTTCTATTTCCGGTCGGATCATCGATTTGGGTATTGACTTTGTTGACCGGGATTTAGGGGATATTAATGTGTCTTGGGTGAAGGAATTTTACTGCAACTTCTTCCGTCCGACATTAGATTCGGTTCAGGTGAGGGGTAGGGAGATTATGATCACTGAGACTGCCATTGAGGAGGCACTACAGTGCCGGCATGTTCCGGATGAGTTGTGTGCCCATCAGCAGGCTGAGTTAGCCATCCACAGTATGACCTTTGACTATGAGGCGCTCAGGACTGTTATTGGGTTACCAGAGGCTACTTGGGTTATGGATGCCAACAACACCAAGCCGAAAGGGATGCTGTTTACTCACTTGACTAGGGAGGCCAAGACTTGGCAGATGATATTTGCATGCTATGTCCTTCCCACCACCCATTTCTCTGAGATTCCTATGGAGATGCTTCTCCTTATTGGGTGTGTTATGGAGGGGAAGGAGGTCTCTTTCCCTAGGCTGATCAGACAGTGTATGTGGCGGGCGCATATTCGTGGCCTACTCCCATTCCCTACCTTGGTCACGAGTATGGCGGCCCTGGCAGAGGTTCCGTGGTTGGATGATGATGTGCGACCACCACCCCCTGATGCTGATGACAGGGAGGTTACTATCCCCTGGGGTGGTTGGGTGCACGAGAGGCCACTTGCTCGGCGCCGATCTCGGGCTAGAGCTGCCATTGGGACACCTTCACCATCGGCCCCTACGGCTGCCCCATCATCCTCTACTGCTGCAGCTCCATTATCGTCTACGGATCCACCAGCTGTCCCTGAACCTACTTACCTTCTGGTTCAGCGTCTATTCCGGTTCTTAGAGCACGAGAGACGCCATGTCAGACGCCGGTTAGATCGGATGGACCAGGCTTTGATTTCTTTGGGTGCTGAGCTACCTCCGCTTCCCGATTCTCCGGCCTCCGATGAGCAGGATCATCAGGAGGAGGAGGCAGAGGCGCCAGTTCAGCAGGACTCCCCTACCACTACAGAGCCACTAGAGATTCATGAGGAGCCGGTCCCACAGCCCGAGCCAGCACCTATCGTTGTACCTCCCACTGATCCTCCGGTTTAGCATCGAGGACGATGCTTGATTTTAAGTGTGGGGAGGGCACCGGTAGCACTATTTGGGAACCGGTGAACTTTTTCAGCCTAGTTATCCTATTTTGCACATTTTGTATATATTTGGATGCATTTTAGTTGCTTTGGGATACTTTTATTGCTTATTTTGGACTTTAGTTATTTTTTATGCTTTTGGATATTTTAGATATTTTGGATGATAGATTGCGTACTTTTAGTTGGATTTACTTTTCTTTATACATTTTGTTTATCTTTGTTTTTAGTTTGTGGTTGTGATTAGAAATCATAACTTGAATTGTTGAGTTACCCTTTTCGCATGAAAATTTTGGTTTTAAGAGAAGAAAAGAAAAGGGTAAACTAGAAATTTTGGATTTTTCAATCACAACAATGCTTAGTTAAACATTGAAAGTTTCCAAGAAGCTTAAATATAGGGCATTAACCCAATTGATTGAAAGAAAATTTTTGGTAAAACTTGCTTGAATTTCATACATTGTGAAGCATGTATTGAATTGAGAACACAAGCTTGTGAGACTTGAGCCTATTGATGTGGTTACATTTTATAACCACTTATTTTCCATTCTTGTGTGAAATTGTTCTCTTTCTATGATTGTAATCCTTGATTTGCTTGATTCTATATCCATTTATTCTTGTATTTATGCATTTATATGATTGAGGCCATTACTTCATTAGCCACTTACCCAAATAGCCAACCTTTTATTCTCCATTGTTAGCCAATTTTGAGCCTATGTTTAACCAACTTATTCTCAATTTAGCACATTACAAGCCTAAGGCGGAAAACCAAGAAAAGTCCTTGTTTGGATCTTTGATTAGCCTAGGCTAATGAGAGTGTTTAGTATTCAAAGTTGTGAGGCTTGGGAACATTGGATGGGATAAAAGGGGTAGTACACTTTCATGTTTAGGAATTGGGTACATACTCATGTATTGATCAAATGAATAGATCTTATGCATTGATGCTCTTGTCTATAGTTTGACAAAAGAAACAAAAAAAAAAAAGAGAAGAGAAAAGAAAAGAAAAAAAAAAGGAATTGTATATAGAAAAAGAAAGAAAATAGTAAAAAGGGGACAAAATGCCCCAAAGCGAAGTCAATAAAAGGAATCAATGCATAAGTGTTATGAATCAAATAAGAATGCATGAATATGTAAGAAAAAGTGAAGAATGGGTAGTTAGAATAGTTTAAATTTGTATAGGACATTATATAGGATAGGTGGGGAAGTCTATGCTAATCAAAGATTCAATCCTAGTCCACTTAACCATAAATGATCCTACCTTGACCCTAGCCCCATTACAACCTAAATGAAAGACCTCATGATGAATGTATGCATGCATTGAATAAATGTTGATTGTTAGAAGAAAATCAAATTTTGGAAAGCTTGATTAGAAGAGAATTGAGTGAAATAACCCCTAAACACTTGAGTGAATAGAGCGGATACACATCCGGTGAGGGTTCAAAAGTTCAATCACATGTGTTCACCCATATTCTCTATAGTCTTGCAAGTTTAAATTCTTTTTGTTAATTCAATACAATTGTGGTTTGGAATTGATTCCTATTGCCTAGCCCTTATGCTTACACATGCTCTCTTGGCAATTTGAGATGTTTGAATTAAGCATTTGCATTTATTTTAGGTAGTTGCATTTGGATAGGATTCATATAGTTTAGTTGCATTCAATGTCATAACCCTTAGTTCCTTCTTATTTTAGCATGAGGACATGCTAAGGTTTAAGTGTGGGGAGGTTGACAAACCCCAATTTGACGGTTGTCTTGTATTGAATTCAGAGCATTTTGATAACCTTTTGTCACATTTAGCCTATGAATTAGCATGGTTTTGTTATCTCCCATATTCTGCTTAAGTGTAAAAACATGCTTTTTAAGCCTTATCTTGATGAATCCTAATTTCTCTTTGATTCCACAAGAGCCTTGATGTGTTTGCTAGTAATCTCAGGTTGAAATAGGCTAGGCATGGATCAAAAGCAAGGAAGGAAGCATGCAAGTGGAGAAAGCACTAAAAGCCAAAGAGCTGATCCAGGCCGTGCACGCGTACGCGCACTAGGCGCTCGCGCGCATATTGCGAAACAGGCAAGGACGCGCACGTATCATGCGCGCACGCCCGATGATGGCACATGACTTCATTTATGTAACACGTGCCTGGCGATTTTGGAGAGGTTTCAGCAACCAACTTTGGCGCCAAAATGCACATAAAAGCCAAGGATTGAAGGGGATTGACACACATGTTCACACATTCATACACACACACTAGGATTAGTTTTTAGTTTAGTTTTCTAGAGAGAGAAGCTCTCACTTCTCTCTAGAATTAGAATTAGGATTAGGTTTAGTTCTTAGATCTAGATTTTAGGTTCATGTTCTTCTACTTCTACATCTCAATTTCTTGTAGTTACATTCATTCTCCTTCCATTCTTTTATTGCAATTTCCTTTATGATGTTCTTATGTGAGTTGTAGATCTAGCATTGTTCTTTTTACTTCCTTCCAATTCAATAAAGGTAATTCATAATAAAAGTGTTTCTTTTGATTGTTGTTGTTAATTTCTTTCAATAATTGTTGTTAGGTTTCATTCTTGTTGTTGATTTACTATGTTTTCCTTTTATGCCTTCCAAGTGTTTGATGAAATGCTTGAGAGGATGTTAGAGTAGATTTTATGTTCTTGGCTTGAGAAGGTAACTTAGGATTTCTTGAGTCACTAGTGTCCAATTGGTTGCTAGTTGATAGCCATTAACTCTAGCCTTCATTAATCCAATTAGTGGAAAGCTAGGACTTATGGACTAGGATTGATATAACTCACTTGACTTTCCTTTGTTAATTGATTTAAGGATGACTAAGTGGGATTAATCCTTGCAACTACCATACTTGTGGCTAGTGATAATGATGAAGATTCTTGACAATCAAATCTTGCCAAGACTATTTTCTTAATAAAGTTTTCTTACCATTTACTATTCATGTTTCTCATCTAAAACCCCAAAATAACTCACAACCAATAACAAAACACTTTATTGTAAGTCCTAGGGAGAACAACCCGAGGTTTAAATACTTCGGTTTATAGATTTTAGGGGTTTGTACTTGTGACAAACAAATTTTTGTATGAAAGGATTATTGTTGGTTTAGAGACTATACTTTACAACGATATTTTATTTGAGAAATTCTAAACCGTCAAAAATCCAATCGTCAACACTCATCATCATTCTCACCCATGAATAAGGGTGACTGACAACCACTCTGTTCTACAAGCATCTGAGGCCCTAGTGAATATCTCTTGGATTTCTGGTTGCACGATGCATGGTTGATCGCCTGACAACCGAGTGCTCGCCTGACAAACGAGCCAACCATTCCGTGAGATCAGAGTCTTCGTGGTATAGGCGAGAATTGATGGCGGCATTCAAGAGGATCCGGAAGGTCTAAACCTTGTCTGTGGTATTCTGAGTAGGATTCAATGATTGAATGACTGTGACGTGCTTCAAACTCCTGAGGGCGGGGCGTTAGTGACAGACGCAAAAGAATCACTGGATTTTATTCCGGCCTGATTGAGAACCGACAGATGAATTCCGCTATGCTGTGACCAGAGCATATGCAATCGTTTTCAATGAGAGGATGGGAGGTAGCCACTGACAACGGTGAAACCCTACACAAGCTTGCCATGGAAAGGAGTAAGAAGGATTGGATGAAGGCAATAGGAAAGCAGAGAGACGAAAGGGAAGGCATCTTCATACGCTTATCTGAAGTTCCTACCAATGAATTACATAAGTATCTCTATCTTTACCTTTATGTTTATTTCGTTCATCATCTATACCCATTGAGTCTGCCTGACTGAGATTTACAAGGTGACCATAGCTTGCTTCATACCAACAATCTCCGTGGGATCGACCCTTACTCGCGTAAGGTATTACTTGGACGACCCAGTGCACTTGCTGGTTAGTTGTGAGAAGTTGTAGTGATCACAATTTCGTGCACCATTTATGCATTCAAAATGTTAATCATATGCATTGAAAAAAAATATTAAGAAAAGAAAAAAAAGCAGAAAAATAAAAAGGGGACAAAATTCCCCAAAGTAAATGACAATAGCAATGCATATGTATTGTACTCAAAACATGGAATGCATAAATATGTAGTAAACGCAGTTAATGGGTAGTTATTGATTTTATATTACATGGATTGTCCTAAGTTAGGTAGAAAGTTTATGTTAATTAAGGATTCAGATTTTAGTCCACTTGGTCAAATACAATCCTACCTTGACCCTAACCCCATTACAACGCTTAAAAGACCTCTTGATTTGTGTATTGGTGCATTAAATTTTTGTTGATTGTTAGATGAAGAGCAAGCTATAGAAAGCAAGATTAGTAGAGAATTGAGAGAATTGACCCTAGACACATGAGAGTTAGAATGATATACACTACCAGTAAGGGTCCTTTGCTTAATTCTATGTTCCCTGCTTTCATGAGCTATCTTCTTCTTGCAAGTTATCTGTACTTTATTTTGTGATTTGAATTAGTGAAATCCAGCTCATATTTATTCTTGAAAGATTTATTTACTTTTTCACCAAGTAGGTAGAATCATTTTAGCATGTAGTTGCATTCACATTCATAGGTTGCATTGCATGAGTCTTGCCTTTTCCTACTCATTTATTTAGTCTCATTGAGTTTAGCATGAGGACATGCTAATGTTTAAGTGTGAGGAGGTTCATAAACCACTATTTTATGGTTTATATTGTGTTTTATTGGGTGGTTTTATCAAGCTTTTTACCTACTTATTCATATGATTTGCATGTATTTACAATTCCTTCCTAAAAATATCTTATGATTAATAACTTACTTCCTAAGGACCTTTTAGTTGTATATTTTTATCTTCCTTCGTACCATTCGATGCTGTTATCTGTATGTTAAGTGTTTCAGGCTTCATAGGGCAGGAATGGCGTAAGGAATGAAGAGGAAGCATGCAAAAATGGAAGGAACACAAGGAATTGAGGAAATGACCAGCAAGAAGTCACGCGGTCGCATGACTCACGTGACCGTGTGAAATAGAAGGAATTACCGTGACGCACTCGCGTGCCTGATGCGACTGCGCAGATTGGAAGCTACACGAACGATGCGAAAGCGTGGACAACGCGCACGCGTGGTACAAGAAATGCTGAGTGACGCAAACGTGTGGACGACGCGGACGCGTGACGTGCGCGATCTGCAGAATTACAGAAGTCGCTGGCATAGATTCCGGGCCGCATTTCAACCCAATTTTCGGCCCAGAAACATAGATTAAAGTCAGGGAACATGCAGAGACTCAGGACATCAATTCAATCATTACTCACAATTTTAGGTTTTAGAAGTAGTTTTTAGAGAGAGAGGTTCTCTCCTCTCTCTTAGGATTTAGGATTAGGATTTCTATTAGGATTAGGATTGTTTCTTCATACCAGGTTCAATAATTTATGTTTCTCTTCTATTTTTGTTTACTCTGAAGTTTTTATTTGCACTTGATTTATGTTGCCCAATTGGCTTATGAGCTTTTCCCTGTTAGAATTGACATCTCCATTGAATTTAATTTGAGGTATTCTAGATATTTATGATTTTAATTTAGCTTTCTATATTCTTGGCTTTGGTTAGGTAATTGGTAACACTTGAGTTGTCAAACTCAGCAGTGGTTGAAATTGGCAAATTACTGATTGATCTGGATTGCTCTAAAGCTAGTCTCTCCATAGGAGTTGACTAGGACTTGATGATCAAGCTAATTAGTCCACTTGACCTTCCCTTGTTTAATAAAGGATAACTAAGTGGGATTAAAACCCAATTCTCATCACACCTGATAAGGATAACTAGGATAGGAATTCCGATTCTAATACCTTGCCAAGAGTTTATTTTATCATTACTATTTTATTTTTCTTATCATTTAACATACTTGTTCCTTACTTTCAAAACCCCCAATTTACAAGACTCATAACCAATAATAAGAACATACCTCCCTGCAATTCCTTGAGAAGACGACCCGAGGTTTAAATACTTCGGTTATCAATTTTATCAGGGGTTTGTTAGTTGTGACAACCAATTGTTTGTACGAAGGGATTTTCTGTTGGTTTAGAATCTATACTTACAACACGACTATATTTTTATAAAATTCTTTACTAGCAAAAATCCTAACGTCAAGCTCATGGAGGACAAAACACAAAGAACATTCACTGCAAATGGCCAAAGACTCAAGAATTACTTGGGGAACTCACTGGATGAAAGGAGAGTGAGCTACCACCTCAACTGAAAAGGGAGGAACGTCAAGCTAGTGACGATAAAGAAGTGCTGGTTGGGAGGCAACCCAACGCTTTATATCCTTTTGATTTATTGCTTTATTAGAAGTAGATTGTGAATATTAGCCTAGGAAGTTAATTTCAGTTTTGATAGTTAAGATAGCTTTGTGAGTTAACTTGTCTCCTATTTTTGGAAGTGCAGTTGGATGAAAGCATTTACTGATGATGATGAGTGATTGGGCTAAGAACTAGCTAAAAAGCTAAGTTTGGTGTGGCCACTCACCAACTTGATCTAGGCTTACAACCATTTGGATAAATTAAATTTTTAAGGAGTAAGCCCAAAGATTAAGTTTGGTGTGGCCACAACCATACGATAATCAATCAGCAAGCCCAATACCACTCAATTTGGAAGCATTTAATACATTGGTGGAGGCTTGAATGGGAATTTTAATGTGTTCAGGGGAGATTAGAAGCAAAGAATGTGAAAGGATTGGAATTACTTCTTCCCCATGAACACATTAAAAATCCAATGATGAACCCAATTTATTGAGATACAAATGAATTAAGTTTGGTGTCCCAAGGGACATCCATTAGTTGCAACTCCATTCACTATCATTGAAAAGGAATGTGAAGGATCATTTTGTCATTACTGACGGGGTTTTCGGTTTCTTTTTTTTCAGGAGATTGAATGGGGCCCACTTGATAGATAACAAGGAGGTCAAAGTGTACTTACACTTTGGAACTCAACATATTTAGAGGGCACAGTGGGATAAGGGTTGGCGCCTCTTCCCACACTAGGCGCCACTCCCCAAGTGGAAAACATTGAATTCCCTTCTTTTCCCACTATTCGAACCACACCCTTCGCTCCTATAAATCCCCTACCTTTCCCATTCCCTCCCACTTCAGAACCCATTCCATACACAAAACAAACTCACAGAGACCTTTCTTTTATTTTTCTTTTTTTTCATTCTTCTTTCTCTCTATCTTTCTACTTGATTGGGACAATCAAGTGCTAAGTTTGGTGTTGGGGCAAAACTTTGTTTTACTTGTGTTTCTTTGCAACACTCCATTAATATCTCAGAACCCTCAAACACCCTCTCTCTCTACCCAATGGCACCACCAAGATCCTCAACCTCAAAGAAAAAAAGACCAAAGAACCAACCTCAGGTTCCTCAAGCTCAAACTTCAATGAGTACAAATTCCTCTAGGTATTCAACCAAAACCAATTCTATGGTTGGGTGAGTGAGAGGGAGATCATCCCAGAGGTCGGCTTCCAACTAGGAAGGAATGGGCACCTTGAGATCAACATTGAGATCAACAACAGGGGCTGGACACTCTTCTGTAACCCACCAAAGAAAGTGGTGGAATGAGTGGTAAGGGAGTTTTATGCCAATGCCGTGCCACAGCCAGGGCAAACTTATGGGTATATTAGCTGTGTGAGGGGGAAGTCCATTGATTATAGTCCCTCTAACATAGAAAGGGTGCTGATGGTGAAAAGGATCAACTCCATTTGGAGTTATGAGGAGAGGACGAACAACCAGACCCAAGATTTGATGAAATCCTGAACGAAATCTATGTACTAAATGTGCAGTGGATCCATGACAAAGATGGAAAATCCAACCAGCTATTGAGAAGGGACTTGAGCCCCCAAGCTAGGGGGTGGTTAGACTTTGTGAGAAGATCTTTGATCCCTACATCAAACACATCTTAGGTGACCAAGGAGAGGGCTATACTTATATACAGTATAATGAAGGGAGAGGACGTGAATATTGGGGAGTTGATTGCCAACAACATCAACAACATACTGAAAAGTACTAACGAGAGCACAAGATTGGCATTCCCCAGCATCATACAAGAGCTATGTGATGACGTTGGAGTTGAGAAGGTGATTGATGAGGTGTTGGTGAAGCAAGATAAGCCTATAACTACCAAGAAAATGGCCAAGGTGTTGGCCGTCAATCCACTTCAAAGGGCTAGAGAGCATAGAGCTCATGCTCATGTGCCACAACCACAACAACGAGAGGAAGAGGAGGCAGAGGAGCAACCATAATTTTTGGCACTTCAACCACCACCATACCAATAATACCAATAATTTCTTGAAGGAATGAACTGGGAGCAGCTGCAAGGAGACGTGCACCAAATAAAAGGAGACCTGCATCAATTGAGGGAAGATGTCAACCAATTTTAAAGTAGCCAAAGGGAGCAATGGAACCAAGTGAATAAGAAAATACACAACCTCCAAGTAAGTTTTGAGCAAGCAAGGAAGGAGCAGCAAGAGGAGTTTGATTGGGGTGAGGTGCGAAGTGCACTTAACAAGGTGGTGGAGCAAAACAAATGGTAGCAGAGGAACCTTGCTGAGTTCAGGCATCTCTATGATGCCCGGGCCATTTCAAGGAGACAATATGATATCAACACACAAGTGAAGCTGAATCACTTGTATAATGCTGTGGCCACCATCAACCCCGGATACCCAACTTTCATGCAAGGGCTGGAGGAATTGAGTGTTAGACAAGAGGAGATCCTAGCTAAGCATAAGAAGGATGAAAGAGATTATATGGTAAGGCTAGGATTCTGGAAGCTCAAGGACAAGAAAGCACAAGAAGGATCCTCCAAAAAGGATGGAGATGATTCCTCCCCCTCCAAGAAGAAGGACAAAGGCAAGGGGCCAATGAACTAAAAGAGCTGCATAAGGTTGTTGAGTTCCATAGTTGACATTTCCCAAATTTCTGAATTATGTTTAAGTTTTTGTCTGTTCACTTTATAATAATGTTAGGATAGTTTATGTTTTATTTTGCTTGAAGTCTTTTGTGAGTCCTTTAATATGCAAGAAAGAAAATGCAATGATAACTGGAGTCTTTATTTACATCAATAAAGTAAAGTTTATCTCCATAAGAATTGTTGTGAGTATGTAAGAACAAGAGTAAATGAGACTAAGACCAAGAAATCTTATTCAAAAGAACTAAGGAACAAAAGACTAAGTGAAGAACCTTGAATGAAGTAAAAAGAAAATGAGTCATGAAAGATAACTAGTCCTAGAAGGCATGACAAGTAGAAGTTGAGGGGTGTTTCTTGAATATATATAGAACCAAGAAGTAATAAGCAACAAAGACCCAAGGCTCTGAGCATCAACTACTAGGGAGGGAAGAGAAACAATGAAATACTCAAAAAGAGTTAGAAACCGTAGTAGATGCTTGTGGTGAAGATGTGTCAAGAAGAGGCCAGGGCAAGTAAATTCTCAGGGGTGTTTCAACACCTAGTACCCTAAAGCCAACTGGCTTGGGAGTGTTGATTGAAAACCTAACTAAAGGGTTGTCTTGAGACAAAACACTTAGAGTCGTGGTCAATAAACAGAAAAGAAGCACAAAAGAGGAAGAAAAAAAAGAGTTAACCCCTACTACTTCAAGGTGACAGTCAATGAAAAGGACCCCTAAGACACATACTTGGAAAAACCCTTAAGGATCTAGGAGCTCTTTGTGATATTCAAAGCATTCATGCATGTGTTGAGCACTTAGTCCAATTCTTAGTTATATTACATCCATTCAAGGTCAAGTCTCAATTCACCAAAAAGACCACTCACATTGATTTGCTTGGGACAAGCAAAGCTTAAGTTTGGTGTTGTGATGACTTACATCATCTACCTTTTTTCTTGCATAAAAAGGACTATAAAAAAGGCATAATCTCATTTGATCATTGCAATTCATACCTTAATTGATGAATATCATAGTACATTGCTTTGAAATGAGTTTGTGATGAATTTCAGGTGGAGAAGACATCAAAAATGGGAAAGAAAACAACAAAATAAGTGGGGCGTGTGAAGCAGGTGTGCCACTTGGAACAAATGCCACAAAAATGTATTGGCGTGGGACGCCAGAAGATGGGCGTGGCACGCTGGTACAACATTCCAGAGAGCAAAAATGAAGACCATCAAAGGGGCGTGGAACCCAGAAGCAGGGCGTGGCACGTCAATTCATTACTAGAAGAACCATCACTATGGCGTGCCACTTTGTGTCGAAGGCGTGGCATGCCAGCCCCAGAGTTCACTTTGGCGTGCCACTTGAGAACCAAGGCGTGGCATGCCAAACCTATGAGACCCACAATTGAATGGCCGTGCCACTTGAGTAACAAGGCGTGGCACGCCAGTGAACAAGGAGACAATGCAAAAGCCGGGTGTGCCACTTGGTATTGAAGGCCTGGCATGCCAGCTCAAGAAGTGTCACTAAGGCGTGCCACTTGAGTGATGAGGCGTGGCACGCCAGCACCTAAAGAGGCCAAATAAAGCTGGGCATGCCACTTGGTATCGAAGGCATGGCACTCCAGCTCAATCATCTCACTTTGGCGTGCCACTTGGTAACATCCAGGTGTGGCACGGCAACCTCTGGGACCATGACAAACGAAGGGTGTGACATGCCAGTCTTATGGCGTGGCACGCTGGTAGTATTTTACAGAGGAGGAATTAAAGGTCCAGTGAACTCAGGCATGCCACTTGGGGGATGAGGCGTGGCACGCCAGCAAGATGATGGAGCAAATGAAGGGCGTGATACACCAGTCTCATGGCGTGGAACGCTGGTTGTATTTTTCAGAGAGGAAGAAGAGGAGCCAATGAACTCAGGAGTGCCACTGGAATGACGAGGTGTGGCATGCCATCAAGAGTGTGAAGCTTTAAGAAGGGCATGGCATGCCAGACCCTGG
This sequence comes from Arachis stenosperma, assembly GCF_014773155.1. NCBI lineage: Eukaryota > Viridiplantae > Streptophyta > Magnoliopsida > Fabales > Fabaceae > Arachis > Arachis stenosperma. Next base: position 71,019,342 of record NC_080380.1, on the reverse strand, counting down.
GCGTGCCACGCTGGTACAATTTTCCAGAAGCATGGAGATAAGGAAGATGACCTTGGGCGTGCCACTTGGTGTCGAAGGCGTGGCACGCCAGGTTACTTGGCCATTTAAAATGTCCTGGGCGTGCCACTTTGGCTCAAAGGCGTGGCACGCCAGGGGTTAAACAGAGGACGGCGTGCCACTTGAATGAAGAGGCGTGGCACGCTAAATCAGAAACAGAAGGAGCGTGACACGCTAGAGAAGCGCCAGTCATACGCCAGCTGGAAGATCACGTATGTTGAGTTTCTTTTCCCGACAAATTGTAATTTTCTTCACTTTTGTAATTTTCCTTTATTTTTCTAGATCTAGGAGTAGTATAAATACCCTTGAAAGTATTGAAAAAGGGGAAGCAAGTCACAGAGTTTAGTTTTGGGGATTTCACTTTTACTTTCCACACTTCATCTCTTCCATCTTTTGTACTTTCTCTTTGAGCTATGAGTAACTAAATTCCCTTTCATTGAGAGATGGAGCTCTATTGTACTTGATGGATTAATGATAGTGAATTTCTTCTTCTCTTCATCTTCTCTTTGATTTGCTAGAAGGAATTTTGATTTTCATGCTTAGTGTTCAATTAACTTGGAAAAGAGATTGAATGCAAAATGGGTTTCATGGGAACCTTGGAAAAGGAAACATGAAACCATGCTAGAAATCCCTTCTCACACTTGAGTAGAATCTGGGTTTTAGTGTTTAGATATCGTGACATACAATCCTCCCTCTACTTGGACCTATGATGATGTGTGGTATAATCAGGGACCAAGCATATCTCTCTTCATGAGCAATTAGACCAAGGAATTGGCTATTGATCAAGATCTGAGAGATTGAGTCACCAAGGGATTGGGGCTCAATCAATCATGATTGCCAAGAGGTCAATGAGTTGCATGATTGAAGAGGAATTGAGCTGAATTTAATCCAAAGAGACAATATCTCCTGATCTCAATGAATTCTCCCATTATTATCTCTCCCATTCTTTTATAGCTTTACTTACATTCTGCAAAATCCCATTCCCCTTTACATTCCTGTTATTTCCATTTCTGCATTTTATTGCTTTCTTTTATTCCTTTGCCATTTATGTTCCTGCCATTTATAATTCCGCACTTACAACTCATCCTGTTAAGCTTGACTAATTCACCAGTTGATTAAAATTGCTCAAATCTATCAATCTCTGTGGATACGATCCCACTCCACTGTGGGTTAATACTTGACGATAATTTTGGTGCGCTTGCCAAGGGCGGATTCATCAATATTATTGGGGGGAGTGAATTCCAAACTCATCAACCACCATACGAGGATCACTTAACAAGCCCAATACCACTCAATTTGAAAGCATTTAATATATTGGTGGAGGCTTGAATATGAATTTTAATTTGTTCAGGGGAGAGTAGAAGCAAAATAATGTGAAAGAATTGGATTTACTTCTTCCCCATGAACACATTAAAAACCCAATGATGAACCCAATTTATTGAGATGCAAATGAATTAAGTTTGGTGTCCCAAGGGACACCCATCAGTTCCAAATCCATTCACTAGCATTAAAAAAGAATGTGGAGGATTATTTTGTCATTACTAATGGGGTCTCGGTTTCATTTTCAGTAGATTGAATAGGGCCCACTTCATTGATAGAAAAAGAGGTCAAAGTGTACTTGCACTTTGGAACTCAGCACATATAGGAAGCAAAGTGAGATAAGGATTGGCGACTCTTCCCATGCTAGGCGCCACTCCCCAAGTGGGAAAACATTAAACCCATTTTCACTTCCCACCATTCAAACCACACCCTTCACCCCTATAAATCCCCTCACTTTCCCATTTCCCTCCCACTTCAAACCCCATTCCATACACAACAGAAACTCACACAGACTTTTCTTTCTCTCTTCTCTTTTCTCTTTTCATCCCCTTTCTCTCTATCTTTCTACTTGATTGGGATAATCAAGTCCTAAGTTTGGTGTTAGAGCAAAACTTTTGTTTTTCTTACATTTTTTTGCAACACTCTATTACTATCTCAGAACCTTCAAACACTCTCTCTTTAACCAATGGCACCACCGAAATTCTCAGCCTCAAAGAAAAGAAAGACCAAAGAGCCAACTTCCGGTTCCTCAAGCTCAACCTTCAATGAATACAAATTCCTCTCTGCATTCAACCAAAACCAATTCTATGGTTGAGTGAGTGAGAGGGAGATCATTCTAGAGGTTGGTTTTCAACTGGAAAGGAATGAGCACCCTGAAATTAACATCGAGATAAACAACTTGGGCTGGGCACTCTTCTGCAACCTACCAAAGAAAGTAGTAGAAGGCTTGGTAAGGAAATTTTATGCCAACGCCGTGCTACAGCCAGGGCAAGCTTATGGGTACATTAGCTATGTGAGGGGGGAAATCTATTGACTATAGTCCCTCTAACATTGAAAGGGTGCTGATGGCCAAGGTGTTGGCTGTCAACCTACTTCAGAGGGCCAGGGAGCATAAAGCCCATGCACATGTGCCACAACAACAACAAGAAGAAGAAGAAAAGGCAGAGGAGCAACCACTTTTCCTGGCACTTCAACCACCACAATACCAACAATATCAACAATTTCCTAAAGGAGTAAACTAGGAGCAGCTACAAGGAAACGTGCATCAAATAAAGGGAGATTTGCATCAATTGAGGGAAGATGCCAACCAATTTCAAAATAGCCAAAGGGAGCAATAGAACCAAGTGAATGAGAACATACAAAACCTCCAAGGGAGCTTTGAGCAAGCAAGGAAGGAGCAGCAAGAGCAGTTCGACTAGGGAGAGGTGAGAAGTGCACTCGACAAAGTAATAGAGCAGAACAAATGGCAGCAGAGGAACCTTACTGATTTGAGGCATCTTTATGATGCTCGGACCATTTCAAGGAGGCAATATGATATCAACACACAAGCGAAGCTGAATCACTTGTGTAATGCTGTGGCCGCTCTTAACCCTGGATGCCCAACATTCATGCAAGGATTGGAGGAATTGAGTGCTAGACAAGAGGAGATCCTAGCTAAGCACAAGGAGAATGAAAGAAATTATATGGTAAGGCTGGGATTCTGGAAGCCCAAGGACAAGAAAGCACAAGAAGGATCCTCCCAAAAAGGGTGAAGGTGACTACTCCCCCTCCAAGAAGAAAGACAAAGGCAAAGGGCCAATGAACTGAAGCTGAAGCTGTACAAGGTTGTTAAGTCCCATGGTTGACATTTCCTAATTTCTGAACTACGTTTAAGTTTCTCTCTGCTTTACTTTTTGTGAGTCCTTTGATATGCAAGAAAGAAAATGCAATGTTAACTTTAGTCTTTTTCAACATCAATAAAGTATAGTTTGTCTCCATAAGAGTTATTGTGAGTTGAGCAAGAACAAGAGTAAATGAGACTAAGACCAAAAAAGCTCATTCAAAGAACTAAGAAACAAAAGACTAAGTGTAGAACCTTGAATGAACTAAAAAGAAAATGAGTCATGAAAGGCAACTAGTCCTAGAAGGCATGACAAGTAGAGGTTGAGGGGTGTTCCTTAAATATCTATAGAACCAAGAAGTAGTAAGCAACAAAGACCCAAGGCTCTGAGCATCAACTACAAGGAAGGAAAGAAAAACATTGAAAAAAAACTCAAAAGAGTTAGAGACCCTAGTAGATGCTTGTGGTGAAGATGTGTCAAGAAGAGGCATGAGCAAGTAAATTCTCAAGGGTGTTTCAACACCTAGTACCCTAAAGCCAACTGGCTTGGGAGTGTTATTGAAAGCCTAACTAAAGGGTTGTCTTGAGACAAAACACTTTGAGTCGTGGTCAATGAACAGAAAAGAAGCACAACCAAAAAAAAAAGGAATGAGTTTACTCTTACTACTTCAAGGTGACAATCAATGAAAAGGACCCCTGAGGCACATACTTTGAAGAACCCTCAAGGATCTAGGGACTCTTTGTGACATTTAAAACATTCATGAACATGTTGAATACTTAGTCCTATTCTTAGTTATATTCTTGGGACAAGCAAAGTTTAAGTTTGGTGTTGTGATGACTTAAATCATCTACCCTTTTTCTTGCATAAAAAGGACCATAAAAGAGGCACAATCTCATTTGATCATTGCAATTCATCCCTTAATTGATGAATATCATAATACATTCCTTTTAAATGAGTTTGTGTTAAATTTCAGGCGAAAAATACATCAAAAATGGGAAGAAAACAACAAAACAAGTGGGGCGTGTGAAGCAGGCGTGCCACTTGGAAAAAATGCTATAAAAATGTATTGGTGTGGCACGCAAGAAGCTGGGCGTGGCACACTGGTACAACATTCCAGAGAGCAACAATGAAGACCATCAAAGGGGTGTGGCACGCCAGAAGTTGGGCGTGGCACGCCAACTCATTACCTAGAAGAGTCATCACTAGGGCGTGCCACTTTGTATCGAAGGCGTGGCACGCCAGTTCCAGAATTTCCTTGGGCGTGCCACTTTAGGATCAAGGCGTGGCACGCCAAGCCTAAGGGACCCACATTTGAATGGGCGTGCCACTTGAGCAACAGGGCGTGGCACGCTGGTACAAGAATCCAGAGAAGGGGTTGAAGGCTAATGAGATCTGGGCGTGCCACTTGAGAAACCAGGCGTGGTACGCCAATAAACAAGAAGGCAAAGCAAAATCTGGGCGTGCCATTTGGTGTCAAAGGTGTGGCACGCCAGTTCAAGAATCCCACTAAGGCATGCCACTTGAATGTCCAGGCGTGGCACGCCAATACACAAAGAATACCCAAACCAAAGCTAAGCGTGCCACTTGCTGTCAAAGGCGTGGCATGCCAGCTCACATATCTCACTTGGGCGCGCCACTTGCATGATCAGGCGTGGCACGCCAGCACTTGAGAAGGCCAAACAAAGCTGGGCGTGCCACTTGGGTATCGAAGGCATGGAATGCCAGCTCAATTATCCCACTTTAGCGTGCCACTTGAACGTCCAGGCGTGGCATGCCAACTCTTGAAACAAAGGCAAGTGAAGGGGCGTGGCACGCCAGTCCCATGGCGTGGCATGCTGGTAGTGTTTTCCAGAGAAGGAGATAAAGGGCCAAATGAACTGGGCGTGCCACTTGGATGATGAGGCGTGGCACGCCAGCAAGAAGATGAAGCATTTAAAGGGGCAACGCTGGTACAAGTTTCCAAAATCATGATGATGTGGGAAAAGGCCTGGGCGTGCCACTTTGGCTCGAAGGCGTGGCACGCCAAGCTACTTGAAGACTTTAAAAAGGCCTGGGCGTGCCACTTGGTATCGAAGGCGTGGCACGCCAGGGATGTGATGGAGGAAGGTGTGCCACTTGAATGGTAAGGCGTGGCACGCCAAGATTGAAACAAAGGGAGCATGACACACCAGAGGAGTGCCTGTCACATGCCAGCTGGAAGATCACGTTTGTTGAGTTTCTTTTCCCTCCAAATTGTAATATTCCTTTTCTCTTTTGTATTTTCTTTATTTCTAGATCTAGGAGTAGTATAAATACCCCTGGAAGTAGTAGAAAAAGGGGCTAGTCATCACTATCTCAGTAGGGGATTGTGAAGTTCTAGTTTTTTACTTTTCACACTTCATTTATTCCATCTATTGTACTTTCTTTCTGAGCTATGAGTAGCTAAATTCCCTCTCATTGAGAGAGGGAGCTCTATTATATTTGATGGATTAATGACAATGAATTTCTTCTTCTCTTCATCTTCTCTTTGGTTTGCTAGAAGGAATTTTGTTCTTCATGATTAGTGTTCAATTATTTTGGAAAAGAGGTTAAATGCAAAATGGGTTTCATGGGAACCTTGGAAAAGGAAACATGAAACCATGCTAGAAATCCCTTTTCACACTTGAGTAGGATCTGGGTTTTGGTGTTTGGATATGATGACATATAATCCTCCCTCTACCTGGACCTACAAGGATGTGTGGTATAATCAGGGACCAAGCATATCTCTCTTCATGAGCAATTAGGCCAAGGAATTGGCTATTGATCAAGATCTGAGAGATTGAGTCACCAAAGGATTGGAGCTCAGTCAATCATGATTACCAAGAGGTCAATGAGTTGCATGATTGAAGAGGATATAAGCTGGATTTAATCCAAAGAGACAATATCTCCTGATCTCAATGAATTTCCCCATTCTTATCTCTCCCGTTCTTTTATAGCTTTCATTTACATTCTGCAAATTCCCACTCCCTTTTACATTCTTGCCATTTCTATTTCTGCACCTTATTGCTTTCCTTTATTCTTTCGCCATTTATGTTTCTGCCATTTATAATTCCGCACTCATAACTTATTCTGTTTAAGCTTGACTAATTCACCAATTAATTAAAATTGTTCAAATCTACCAATCTCTGTGGATATGATCCAACTCCACTGTGGGTTATTGCTTGACGATAATTTTGGTGCGCTTGCTTAGGAGCAGATTCATCAATTTTATTGGGAGGGGAGTGAATCTAGACTCATTAATTGTGTTTATGATTAAAAAGTGTGGCGGGCACTATATCCCAAGAGTGTGGCGGCACTATATCCCAGTATTTTCTCTGATTGTGAAGTGTGGCAGACACTATATCCTAAGAGTGTGGCATGAATTATATCCCAAATAGCGCTGATGCCAGTGAGATGGTGAAAGGTTGAGGATTCCCTTCTTTATGTTCCGCCTAAGGAAGCACGAAAAAAAGACAATGTCCGGGTTAGCTATCGGATGTGTCGAGTTTTGGCATTTTTAACCGACAAGTGACCTCACGACCAATAGGACAGGCATGCATCATATGTATCTTGTAACACCTTACAGCACAGAGCTTTACGCTTAAGTTATTAAACAGAGGTGGTGTGGTATTACGACCTCTAAAATAATATATATGTACGTACAATAATTGAAAGAATGTAATATATAAGGAGCCTTGATGGATAGGTAAAGCAAAATCGCAAAACTAACAGTGCAACGCTCAGAATAAAGTTTATTTGCGTACGAAGAAAGCATAAGCATATTGATGCGTGTGCATCATTGCCCTTTTTTAGTTTTTATTTTAGTAGATTTTAGTTAAGTTTTCATATAAATTTTGTTAAAAAATAAGTAATAGCATGAAATATCTCAAGCATAGGTGAAATTGTAGATAATATACAAGGAAAATGTGATGAAATAGATAACACTAAGTGAAGTAGTGATTCTGAGTATTATTAGCACATTTAGTATATTAAGATCATCTTGTATATTACTTTGATGCACTTATTGTTTGATGATAGGCAAAGCAGAAGTAGAGGAAAGCAAGGAGGTAGTGGTAATGTTGGCGTACTAACGCCAGTACCAATGTCGGTCAAGAAAGCAGGGAGCATTAATGGGCACGTTAGCACACCAACGCTAGTGCTAACGCTATGCCCAACGTTAGTTGCCAGCACCAATACTACTACAAAAGGAGGTGCCAACGTTAGTGTGCTAACTTGGGGTAACGTTTTCGATCATTTCACAAGTTAGGGGCTGGAGAAATTGTCTAGTGTGCGTACGCACACTGCCTGATGCGTACGCACAAGTGGAAAAATTCACAAGCCACGCATGGGCCTGGGCGACGCAGACGCGTGGGAAGAGCGTTAATGCACTAACGCTATGTCATTAACGCTACCGATGCAGGTCACGCGTACACATAGGTGACGCGTACGCGTGACATGGCCAAAAACAGTGTTGACGCGACGCGTGGGCGACGCGTACGCATGATTGGAAAAATATTAGTGACAACTTTAGCATGTTAACGCAAGAAATAATGTTTTTAACGTCAGTATAAACGCTGAAAAGGGCTTGGGAGCATTTTCTTAGCTTTACCAACACCAATAACGTCCCCGATAATGTCAATCCACCTCTGAAGGATGCATTCACTCATTAAGCAAGAAAAGCCCATTAATATCACTCAATCTGAGGCACAAGAAGAATCTAGAATGAGAATATTCATTCAATTGTAATTTGTTTTTCATTTTAATTTGTATTCTATGGAAGCTTATAAATAGGCATTAGTTTTCATAGAAAAGGGACTAACGGAGGGGAATTAGGAGAGAGTGAAGACCAATTCGAAATTCTGTGAATTGGCACACTCCAAGGGGAGTGGGTCTTCGGACCTCTCCCCACATACACTTGTCTTCTCTTCCTCTTTTTTTCTTCTTTTGTAATAGTTTAGTTTGCAATCTTTAATTTTCATTTATGAATCTTTAATTTTCATTTTAGTTATGAATCCTTAATTTTCATCTTTATTTTCATGCACTTTAATATTTATTTGAGAGCAATGACCACTTATATCCATATTTATGAGGGAAAGGAGCTCTGTTTCAAATTTTGATTGAATTGATGTTTATTTCTTCTTCTCAGTTTGCTTGTTGTAGCCAAGAGATAACTTCCGTGCTTAATTGATCTATTCACTACCGGAAGAGGGTTTAGATCCATTGAATTTCTACCTGAGCCTCAGAAGGGGAATCATAGAAATTAGTTTGAATCTCTTTCTCTCACAACTCTCTTGATCAATAAACTCTGAGTTTGAGTTGAAATTCTGAGAACTTGTGTGGCTTATGGATAAGAGAATAGAACTTAACCTCTTCTCATGACAATTAGATCAAGGAATTGGAAAATTGACAGCAAGGAATTGGCTAATTGATTTTGTTAAGAGAAATTGGGTTGCCAAGGAATTAGGACTCAATTAATTACAATCCGCCATCGCTTTACTTCATATGATTGAGGTTGAGATCCATTGATTCATGAAGAATTAACATCTCCAATCCCTTATGTTTTCCATCTTTACTTTCATTCATTTACTTTCTTGCACTTTACTTTATTGCACTTTACTTTCTTGCACTGCCTATTCCTTGCAATTTACTTTTCCGTATTTAATTTTTCTACACTTTACATTTCTTGTCATTTACCTGCCTTGCTCTTTATTGCCTTCATTTACTTTTTTGTCAATTTTATTTCATGCTTGTTCATCACTTCTATATGATTCGTCTAACTAGAATAATCAACTAACTATTGATTGCTTAATCTATTAATCCTCGTGGGATCGACCTCACTCTTGTGAGTTTTACTACTTGATATGACTCGGTACACTTGTCGGTAGTTAAAACGGAGAATTAATTTTTTTGTTATCATGTTTTTGGTGCTGTTGCTGGGGATTAATTGTGATTAACAATCTACCGGTGGTTCATTACCTAGATTAGATATTTTTTGTGTTGCCTTATTCATTTAATTGCTTTTGTTCTTTATTTTCTATGCTCGTTAACTGTTTGTGTTAATGCCTCACCAATAAGCCCCTGTTTGTGACATCTCTTGCTCTTGGTAACTGTGTTATTGATGCAACTGTTTGTTTTACTTAGCTTTCTTTCAAATAAATTGGCATATGATTGCATTCTAAGTTTGGTGTTGCTATGTAACAAATTTGATTTCCAAATCCTTTCAGGGTACTTGCATCAATTCCAAGTGAAAGTGTCACACTAAGTTTGGTATGTCACTTATTTTCTATGCAATGTATCTTGCAGCACCACTTGTGTGTGCAATTATAATGTCTCTACTTCTTTGGCTCGCATTGTTATCTTTAACCAAGCTTGATTAAATTTATGCATTACTTATATTTTGTTTCTTTTTGACGTTCATGATTAAATCACAACTCCAGCTCCACTATTCCTACTTATTGCTTGCCGGCTAAACACTCATTCTTAAGATGGTGATGGAAGGGAGAAAATCTACGAGAAAGGACAACAAGAGTGAAGATGAACTACAAAGGTTGTAAAGTTCCTTTTCTTCTCATTTTCTCCCAGTATATTTAATTGCAATCATGAATGTCTCTTGTTCTGAAGTTCAGGATCTACCCCTGTTCTGTTTAATTTCTTCTAGTTTAAGAATAAGCATGATTCACTACCTATCATTTCACCTTATTCTTGAATTTGCTTGCACCCATGACACTAACAAATACAACAAAGAAATCATTCTTTTGAAAGGAAAGTGTTGAAGAATTTTATCAATTTTGAGGCAAGCTAAAGATTAAGAGAAGTGGAGGTTAATTGTGTGATTGAGCACTTAGGTTTCATGTTTTTGAAAACTTGCATAGGGCTGATAGATAGGAATTGATGTTTAGAGAAGTGTGATGAGTCCATATTTGACGATATATTTTAGCTTGAATTGGATGGATTTTATCACATAAACTCACACTTATTCACCAAAATAGCATACTTTTGTGTTCGATCCCTAAAGTGAGCCTAAATGTGAAAACATGCATTTTTGTGCTTAAATTGAGCAACTTAATCTCACTTTTATTCCATTCAATGCCGTGGTATGTTTGTTGAGTGATTTCAGGTCCTAGAGACAAGAATGGTTTAGTAGAAGTGGAAGAAAGCATGCAAAAAGGGAGAAAACATGAAGAAAACAAAGGAGAAAAGTATTTTAGCCTGTGCCACGCACACCTTCTGTGCCTACGCACTGGGGTCAAAATCAGGACCTGTGCGTCCACACACCTTCTGTGCCCACGCACAGGGTTCAAACTCAAGACCTGTGCCCACGCACAGGCTGTGCACATGCTCAGGGCAGAATGAAAATCAAGACATGTGCGTCTGCACAGGACCTGTGCCCACGCACAGGAGGAAAATCAACATCTGTGTCCATGCACAGACCTGTGCATTTGAATAGGTACCAGCGCATGCCTCCATTAAAATTTCACGTGGACTCGCATTTTGGGGGCTTTTTGACCCATTTTTGAAGGCTTTGAAGCATATTTAAAGGGGGAAGCAACACCATATCATAACACACACTACCATACTTCATAGAAGAGTTTTTAGGAGTAGTTTTAGAGTAGTTTAGTTTTAGGTTTTCTCTCAGGGTTTTAATTAGGGTTTCAATGTAGCATTTTATACATCAATTTTGTTCTTGGATTTTGCTATCTCATTATAAGTACTTCTTTAATTCCTCTTTTGTTACACTACTTGTTCTACACTTTCTTCTACGTTAATTTCTCTTGCCAATTTACATAGTTTTGCAATTTTGGATTTATAGTTGTTGAATTTGATGTTTGATGCTTATTTTATGTTTGTTTGACTTGCTCTTATTGATTTTGATCATTTATGGTTCATAGCTTTCATCAATTTACTAATTTTGCCATGTTTTATGTTTATGCCCTCTATGTATTTGATGAAATGCCAATCTTAGTTATGGGGTAATTTCTACCCCTTGGCTTGGGAAAAAATGAGTTTATGGATTACTAGAGCCATAATGTCTAACATTTAGTGATAATTCTTGGGGAGTTAGTTGATTCTTGTTTCCATTAAAGCTAACTTTTTATCAACTAGTTGGTAAGTTAGTTAGAACTTATGGATTAAGGTCAATTATGCTTGCTTGACTTACTCCTCGATGTTAGGGATTAACTAAGCAAGATTAACTCATGATAATTATCATAGTTGTGGTTATGGCAAAGAAGAGATTCCATAATTCATCCCAAGTCAAGGTTGCATTTATGTTTTGAACCACCTTTCCATCACTTTATAGTTTTACTTGTCCATATTACATACATAGCTCTTTTATTCCTTTATTGCTTTATTAATTGCAATTTTGTCTAGTTCTTTTATCTCTTTATGTCTTTATTGCTTCCTGATCATTGAAAACCCCTTGCTTTCTCACAACCAAAATTGTGCACATATTGTCACTAGTTCTTAGGGAGACGGCTTGGGATTTAAAACTCCCGGTTATTTTATGTTGATTGTGACATCTTTATGATTATAATTTGATTGATGATGAATGGATGGGTTTGGACTATACTTGCAATGTCAATCCTATTTTTAGTGTGAAAATCCAAACCCATGCTTTTGGTCATTGTCAAATTTTGGCGCCGTTGCCGGGGAACTAAGTGCAATGAGTGCTATAATTTGGTTATTGTTAATATATGAATAGTGTGAATAGATACTTTTTGGTTGTTTGTTTGCTTTTGTTGGTAATTAGGATTTTGTTTATTTTGTTGATTGATGTCTTTAGCTTTTACTTTCAATTTTCTCTATGAGTTATCACCCTCTTGGTTTGGAGTTTGGTTGTGATCATTTTGTAGGTTTAGATAACTTCAATCTTGGATTGCATCATGGGATTGGAGCATCAATTTTGGGAGGAGCAACCTCCTCTATACCACAATGAGCCCAACCCTCCCCAATATGCATACCCAAACCTAGGATATGGTGGATTCCACAATGACTGTACACCTCCACCACCATATACCTATGACCCCTACCTTCAACACAATTCTCAACCACCATATTTTTAAACACCACATGAATACCATCATACACCTTCTTACATACCACCTCAAGATACTCATCAACATGAACTACCTCCCATATATCCAACCTTCTTCCCAACCAACGAACCTTTCTTCTCACCTAATTGTGAAGCTTTTCCACCCTTGACCCAAGACCATCAAGACCTTCAAGCCTTTCTCTAAGAGCAAGAAGGATTCCGAAGGACACAAGGACAATTCGTGGCAACCATAGCAGAAGCGGTGAACCGCTTGGTTCTACTTCGCTCATCCGATCAAGGCACTTCTCTTGGAGAATGTGAAGAATCTACTAAAGAGTGTGGTGAAGAGGAGAGCATGGAGCCACAAGGGAAGGAAGAAGAGTTGGAGCTTGAAGTGTGACTAGAGGAAGAAGGGGAAGTATGTGAACCAAAGGAGAGAAAAGAGGAGTTGAGGGAGATTGATCAAGATGAGGATTCCATCAAAAAAGATTTTTTGTCCTCTTTGATCAATCCCCTTAATGACCCTATTGAGCCTCTCCCCATTGAGTTTGAGAGAGACATGTAGGTAGACTTCTCACAACCTCCTTGTTATGATTTGAGTGATGGGGAAAAAGAAGTTGGTGAAGAAGGAGTTGTCAACCTAGAACATATTAAGTGGGTGGCAATTTCACCTATGAGCTTTATTGGCCCTCATCAATATACTATCTTGGAGACGGATTACCAACTCAAGGTCTTTCTTGGGTTGGTACATGGTGGAGAGAGGAGTGTTGGTTTCCAAGGGAGTCTAAGGCTCATTAAGAAGATGAATTCAAGACTTGGAATTCAAGTGGGATGTGGAATACAATTGGGTGGTTTTCGGACAATGTTGGGGTACTTCAAGGGTCATTTGAGAGCTTGTCCATCTGACTTGAAGCATAAAAATCCGCAAGACAGAGAACGGAAAACTAGAATATGGAATCCCGAAGGAGCTTTAAGGACCAAGCATGGATGGAGGTTCAAGGAAGAGTGAAAACATAAGCCACCCAAGCTAGAGTCTCCTCAATAAGTCCAACTTAAAGACTATAAACCAAAGTTCTAGGTGGGAGACACCCCACTATGGTAACATCTTTCTTACCCTTTCTCTTTGTTTATAGTCTTGTCTCATTGCATTTTAAGTTTGTCTTGATTAGCTTAGGATTAGTTTAGTTTTGAGTTTAGTAGTTTGATTTGTATATGGATCATGAATGTGTGGATTTTTGCATCTTTGGGGTTGACATATGTGTTGAGCTAAGGTGGAGTGCCCTAGAATTTGAAGAATTTTTTTTTTTGTAAAACAGGGCACCTGTGCGTGCGCACAAACCTCCTTGTTTCACGTCCTGTGCGTACGCACCAAACTGTGTGTACACATGCTAGCCTATGCCCTCTCTGTTGGGAGCGCTAGCACGTATTGTGCGAGCGCATATCCTATGTTTTGTGCCCTGTGCGTCCGCACCTTGTTGTGCATACGCACGCAAGCCCTTTTTCGCACATACTATGCGTATGCACACGTCCTTACGCTCCCTCTGGCGGGAGCATTGGCATGGCTTGTGCGCATGAATAGCCCCCCTATCTATCCTCCTATGCGTGCACAAGAATCCTTGTGCGCTCTGATGAGCGGATATTTTATACGCTTTTTGGGGGTATTTTCATGTAGATTTTAGCATGTTTTAATTAGTTTTTAATATAATTTTATTATTTTTAAGGCAAAAATCATATTTCTGGACTTTACTATGAGTTTGTGTGTTTTTCTGTGATTTCAGGTATTTTCTGGCTGAAATTGAGGGAGCTGAGCAAAAATTTGAGTTAGGCTGAAAAATGACTGCTGATGCTGTTGGATCCTGACCTCCCTACACTCGGAATGGATTTTTTGGAGCTACAAGAATCCAATTGACGTGCTCTCAATTTGGTTGGAAAGTAGACATCCAGGGCTTTCCAGAAATATATAATAGTCCATACTTTGCGCGAAGATAGATGGTGTAAACTGGCATTCAACGCCAGTTCCATGTTGTAGTCTGGCGTCCACCGCCAGAAACAGGTTACAAGTTGGAGTCTAGCGCCCAAAACACGTTACAACCTGGCGTTTGATGAGCGGATAATTTATACGCTTTTTGGCATTGTTTTTAGTATGTTTCTAGTAGGATTTAGTTAGTTTTTAGTATATTTTTATTAGTTTTTAGTTAAAATTCACTTTTCTGGACTTCACTATGAGTTTGTGTGTTTTTCTATGATTTCAGGTATTTTCTGGCTGAAATTGAGGGACCTGAGCAAAAATCTGATTCAGAGACTGAAAAGGACAGTAGATGCTGTTGGATTCTGACCTCCCTGCACTCGAAGTGGATTTTCTGGAGCTACAGAAGCCCAATTGGCGCGCTCTCAACAGCGTTGGAAAGTAGACATTCTGGGCTTTCCAGAAATATATGATAGTCCATACTTTGCCCAAGATTTGATGGCCCAAACCGGCGTTCAAAGTCACCTTTAGAATTCCCAGCGTTAAACGCCGGAACTGGCACAAGAATGGGAGTTAAACGCCCAAACTGGCACAAAAGCCGGCGTTTAACTCCAAGAAGAGTCTCTACACGAAAATGCTTCAATGCTCAGCCCAAACACACACCAAGTGGGCCCGGAAGTGGATTTTTCTGTCATTTACTCATTTCTGTAAACCCTAGGCTACTAGTTCTCTATATATAGGACCTTTTGCTATTTGTATTAGAATCTTTTGATCACCTTAGATCTCTAGATCATCTTTGGACGTCTTGTTCTTAGATTATTGGGAGGCTGGCCATTCGGCCATGCCTAGACCTTGTTCTTATGTATTTTCAACGGTGGAGTTTCTACACACCATAGATTAAGGTGTGGAGCTCTGCTGTACCTCGAGTATTAATGCAATTACTATTGTTCTTCTATTCAATTCAGCTTGTTCTTATTCCAAGATATTCATTCACACTCAAGAACTTGATGAATGTGATTATTATGTGACGCTCATCATCATTCTCACTTATGAACAAAGTGACTGACAACCACTTTTGTTCTACAAGCAAACAAGGCTCTAATGTTTATCTCTTGGGTTCTTTAATCGGAATCTTCGTGGTATAAGCTAGAATTGATGGTGGCATTCAAGAGAATCCGGAAGGTCTAAACCTTGTCTGTGGTATTCTGAGTAGGATTCAATGATTGAATGACTGTGACGAGCTTCAAACTCGCGATTGTGGGGGGTTAGTGACAGACGCAAAAGAATCACTGGATTCTATTCTGACATGATCGAGAACCGACAGCTGGATAGCCGTGCCGTGACAGGGTGCGTTGAACATTTCCACTGAGAGGATGGGAGGTAGCCACTGACAACGGTGAAACCCTTGCATACAGCTTGCCATGGAAAGGAGTAAGAAGGATTGGATGAAGACAGTAGGAAAGCAGAGAGACGGAAGGGACAAAGCATCTCCATTCGCTTATCTGAAGTTCTCACCAATGAATTACATAAGTATCTCTATCTTTATCTTTATGTTTTATTCATATATCATCCATAACCATGTGAATCTGCCTGACTAAGATTTACAAGGTGACCATAGCTTGCTTCATACCAACAATCTCCGTGGGATCGACCCTTACTCGCGTAAGGTTTATTACTTGGACGACCCAGTGCACTTGCTGGTTAGTTGTGCGAAGTTGTGTTTATGCCATGGTATTGAGCACCAAGTCTTTGGGGCCATTACTAGGGATTATTTGAGTTGTGAAAAGTAGTGATCACAATTTCGTGCACCAGCGTTCAACTCCAGAAACAGCCCAGACACGTGAGAAGCTTAAGTCTCAGCCCCAGCACACACCAAGTGGGCCCCAGAAGTGGATTTCTGCACCAATTATCTTAGTCTACTCATTTTCTGTAAACCTAGGTTACCAGTTTAGTATTTAAATAACTTTTAGAGATTTATTTTGTACCTCATAACATTTTTAGATCTAAAATTTATACTCTTTGATGGCATGAGTCTCTAAACTCCATTGTTGGGGGTGAGGAGCTCTGCAGCGTCTCAATGAATTAATGTAATCACTTGTATTCTTCCATTCAAATATGCGTGTTCCTATCTAAGATGTTCATTCGCGCTTAATTATGGAGAAGGTGATGATCCATGACACTCATCACCTTCTTCAAACCATGAACGTGTGTCTGACAACCACCTCCGTTCTATATTAGATTGAATGAATATCTCTTAGATTCCTTAATCAGAATCTTTGTGGTATAAGCTGGACTGATGGCGGCATTCATGAGAATCCGGAAAGTCTAACCTTGTCTGTGGTATTCCGAGTAGGATTTTGAGATTGAATGACTGTGACGAGCTTCAAACTCCTGAAGGCTGGGCGTTAGTGACAGACGCAAAAGAATCATTGTATTCTATTCCAACCTGATTGAGAATCAACAGATGATTAGCCGTGCTGTGAAAGAGCATTTGGACCATTTTCACTGAGAGGATGGGAAGTAGCCATTGACAATGGTGACACCCTACATAGAGCTTGCCATGGAAGGAACCTTGCATTATGCTATTGAGTTGAATATTACATTGCAGGAATTCAGAGGACAAAGCATCTCCAAAACCCCAACAAATTCTCCGTTATTGTACAACAAGTAATTATTTCACGCTCTTTTATTTTTCTAATAATTCAAACTGATAATTTTAATTGATATCCTGACTAAGAATAATAAAATAAACATAGCTTGCTTCAAACCAATAATTTCCGTGGGATCAACCCTTACTCACGTAAGGTATTACTTGGACGACCCAGTGCACTTGCTGGTTAGGGGTACGAGATCATAAGAAATCTTGATTTTGATATTGAGATTCAAATTTCGTGCACCAAGTTTTTGGCGCCGTTGCCGGGGATTGTTCGAGTTTGAACAACTAAAGGTTTATTTTATTGCTTAGATTAGGAATAATTTATTTTTGTTGCTATAGAGTCCTTTATTCCCTTTTGAAAATTTTTTCAAAAATATTATTTTTCTTTAACAAATTTTAATTTTTTTTCGTGAGTTTAGCATCTTGTTCTAAGTGTGGTGTCAATTGCATATCTTGTATTTTCCTTTAAATTTTCGAATTAGTGTTCTTTGTTTTTCCTTGATCTTTGGTTTGTCTTGTTCTGTGTCTTTTTTTGTTTTTCTTGTGCTTTTTTAAAACATTAGTTTTCAAAAAAATTTATTCTTATCTATAATAATAATACATCTTTAAAACACGTTACATTTATAGCTCAGTTGGCTAGAGCGTTGGCTTATGTTCTTCGCAATTGGGTATCTTTTTTTAAAATCTTTTTCAAAAATAATTTTTCTTTGATTGAATCTTGTGCCAAACTTTAAGTTTGGTGTTTTGTTATTAATCTTTTTATAATTTTCGAAAATTTTATTGAAGCTTTCTAAAAATTTTAAGTTTGGTGTTCTTTCTTTTGTTCTTGGTGTTCTTGTGGATCTTCAAGGTGTTCTTGAGTCTTTCTTGTGTTTTGATCTTAAAATTTTTATGTTTGGTGTTCCTTGGTGTTTTCCCTCCAAAATTTTCAAAAATAAGGAGCATTAGATTTAAAAATTTTAAGTCTTGTGTCTTTTATGTGTTTTTCTCTTTCATCATAAAATTCAAAATTCAAAAAAAATATCTTTTCTAACTATTTTTAAGTCATTTTTTTCGAATTTTTTTATAAAAATTCAGATTTCAATTTCAAAATTTTTCAAATCTTATCCTTTTAAGATTTAATATATATATATATATATATATATATATATATATATATTATATCTTTTTCAAAACAAATCTATATCTTTTCCTTCTTAAAATCTTTTCAACTCATAAATATCTTTTTCAAATCTTCACAATATCTTTTTCAAAACAAATTTATCTTTTTCAAATATCTTTTATATCTTTTCAATTTTCAATTACATCTTTTTCCTATCTTATCTTTTCTCAAAATTTTTGAAAATATCTCTTTTAAAAAAAATATAATAATAAATAATAATAATAAATAAACAATATCAACATCCATATCATCTCCCTTGCTCCATCATGGAACTAAGTGGAAATGAACAGTCCAGAAGGACTTTGGGGTCATATGCTAACCCCACTAATGCTTCATATGGGAGTAGTACATGTATACCCTCCATTAGAGTTAGTAGTTTTGAGTTGAATCCTCAGCTCATTATCATGGTGCAGTAAAGTTGCCAGTATTCCGGTCTTCCACAAGAAGAACCTACAGAGTTTCTGGCACAATTTTTACAAATTGCTGACACAGTACATGATAAGGAAGTAGATCAGGTTGTCTACAGAGATTATTACTGTTTTCATTTGCTGTAAAAGACCAAGCTAAGAGGTGGTTAAATAACCAACCCAAGAACAGCATAAAGACATGGAAACAGCTGTCAGAAAAATTCCTGAGTCACTATTTTCCTCCAAAACGGATGACACAGCTAAGGCTAAGCATCCAAGGCTTCAAACAAGGAGATAATGAATCCCTTAATGATGCCTAGGAGAGATACAGAGAGATGCTAAGAAAATGCCCCTCTGAAATGTTTTCAGAGTGGGTGCAATTAGACATCTTCTATTATGGGCTTACAGAGAGAGCTCAGATTTCTCTAGACCACTCAGCTGGTGGATCTATACACATGAGAAAAATAATTAAAGAAGCTCAAGAGCTCATTGATAGAGTTGCCAGGAATCAGCACCTGTACCTAAGCAGTGAACTTCCCAAGAAGGAAGAGGCTAAGGAAGAGGCTAAAATAGTAACTGCTGAACTCAGTCCTGCAGATCAAGCTGCTGAATTCAATCAGCAATTAGATTTTCTAACAAAACAATTAGCCGAATTCAAGGAGATACTACTAGAGACAAGAATGGCTAATATGAATATGGAAATACAGTTGAAGAAAATAGAATAGCAGTTATCAAAACAAATAACAGAAGAATGCCAAGCAGTTCAATTAAGGAGTGGGAAAACATTAAATACCTCACTTCAAGATAGCAGGAAGCCACGAAATGAGCAAACTACCCAAAATCCCTCTGAGGACAGTAAGAGCCCAGAGAGAAATAATTATGGTGCTCAAACGCCAGAGAATGGGTGGAAAGCTGGCGCTGAACGCCCAGACCATGCTCAGTTCTGGCGTTCAACGCCAGAAACAAGCAATGAATTGGCGTTGAACGCCCAAAGGAAGCTCAGTTCTGGCATTCAAACGCCAGAGACAAGCAAGGAGCTGGCGTCGAATGCCACTCCAGCTTCCAACCCTGGCATTCAAATGCCAGTGGAAGATCAGACACATACAAGTGCTGATAACAACCCATTTAAAATGGCTTCTCAACCCACATCTGTAGGCAATAAATCTGCAGCAACTAAGGTTGTGGAATACAAAGCCAAAATGCCTTATCCTCAAAAACTCTGCCAAGCGGAACAGGATAAGCAATTTGCTCGCTTTGCAGACTATCTCAGGACTCTTGAAATAAAGATTCCGTTTGCAGAGGCACTTGAGCAAATACCCTCTTATGCTAAGTTCATGAAAGAGATCTTAAGTCATAAGAAGGATTGGAGAGAAATTGAAAACGTTTACCTCACTGAAGAATGCAGTGCAATTATCCTGAAAAGCTTACCTGAGAAGCTTAAAGATCCCGGAAGCTTTATGATACCATGCACATTAGAAGGTACTTGCACCAAGCAAGCTCTATGTGATCTTGGGACAAGTATCAACCTAATACCTGCATCTATTATCACAAAGCTTGGTTTGACTGAAGAAGTCAAACCAACCCGGATATGTCTTCAACTTGCTAATGGCTCCATTAAATACCCATCAGGCGTGATTGAAGACATGATTGTCAAGGTTGGGCCGTTTGCCTTTTCTACTGACTTTGTGGTGCTGGAAATAGAGGAGCACAAGAGTGCAACTCTCATTCTAGGAAGACCTTTCCTAGCAAGTGGCCGAACCCTTATTGATGTCCAAAAAGGGGAAGTAACCTTGAGAGTCAATGAGGAGGAGTTCAAGTTGAATGTTGTCAATGCTATGCAGCATCCAAACACCCAAAATGACTGCATGAGCGTTGATCTTATTGACTCTCTGGTAAAAGAAGTCAATATGGCTGAGAGTCTCGAATCAGAGCTAGAGGAAATCTTTAAGGATGTTCAGCCTGATCTGGAGGAATCAGAGAAAATAATAGAACCTCTGAAAATCCCTCATGAAGAAGAGAAACCTCCTAAACCCGAGCTTAAACCATTACCCCCATCCCTGAAATATGAATTTCTGGGAGAAGGTGATACCTTTCCTGTAATCATAAGTTCTACCTTAGAGTTACAGGAAGAGGAAGCACTAATTCAAGTGCTAAAGACACACAAGACAGCTCTTGGGTGGTCCATCAGTGATCTTAAGGGCATTAGCCCAGCCAGATGCATGCACAATATCTTATTGGAGGGTGACGCCAAACCAGTGGTTCAACCACAAAGGCGGCTAAATCCAGCCATGAAGGAAGTGGTGCAAAAAGAGGTCACTAAGTTACTAGAGGCTGGGATTATTTATCCTATTTCTGATAGCCCCTGGGTAAGCCCTGTCCAAGTTGTCCCTAAGAAAGGTGGCATGACAGTGGTCCATAATGAAAAAAATAAACTGGTTCCCACAAGAACAGTTACAGGGTGGCGTATGTGTATTGATTACAGAAAGCTCAATACAGCCACCAGAAAAGATCATTTTCCTTTACCATTCATAGACCAGATGCTGGAAAGACTAGCAGGTCATGAATACTACTATTTCCTGGATGGATATTCAGGTTATAATCAAATTGCAGTAGATCC
Organism: Arachis stenosperma; assembly: GCF_014773155.1. Lineage (NCBI taxonomy): Eukaryota > Viridiplantae > Streptophyta > Magnoliopsida > Fabales > Fabaceae > Arachis > Arachis stenosperma. The sequence goes on along the minus strand of NC_080380.1, from coordinate 70,998,306 downwards.
CCAGGATCAAGAGAAAACATCATTCACATGTCCATCTGGAGTATTTGCATACAGAAGGATGCCATTTGGCTTGTGCATTGCACCTGCAACCTTTCAAAGGTGCATGCTCTCAATTTTCTCTGATATGGTGGAAAAATTTTTGGAAGTCTTCATGGATGACTTTTCAGTATTTGGAGACACATTCAGCTCCTGTCTTGACCATCTAGCACTTGTTCTAAAAAGGTGCCAAGAGACTAACCTGGTTTTAAACTGGGAAAAATGTCACTTTATGGTGACTGAAGGAATTGTCCTTGGGCACAAAATCTCGAACAGGGGAATAGAGGTGGATCAAGCTAAGGTAGAGGTAATTGAAAAATTACCACCACCAGCCAATGTTAAGGCAATCAGAAGCTTTCTGGGGCATGCAGGATTCTATAGGAGATTTATAAAGGATTTTTCAAAAATTGCCAAACCTCTAAGTAATCTGCTAGCTGCTGACACGCCATTTATCTTTGATAAGGAGTGTCTGCAGGCGTTTAAGACTCTGAAAGCTAAGCTGGTCACAGCACCAGTCATCTCTGCACCAGACTGGACATTACTATTTGAATTAATGTGTGATGCCAGTGACCATGCTATTGGTGCAGTGTTGGGAAAAAGGAATGACAAGCTTCTGTACGTCATTTACTATGCCAGTCGTGTTTTAAATGACGCACAGAAGAATTACACAACCACAGAAAAAGAGTTGCTTGCAGTGGTTTACGGCATTGACAAGTTTAGATTCTATTTAGTAGGATCCAAAGTGATTGTGTACATTGATCATGCTGCTCTTAAATATCTACTCACAAAGCAGGATTAGTCTTATCAGATGCGTGTTACTTCTACAAAAGTTTGATATAGAAATAAGAGACAGAAAAGGGACAGAGAACCAAGTATCAGATCACCTGTCCCGAATAGAACCAGTAGAAGGGGCGTCCCTCCCTCTTACTGAGATCTCTGAAACCTTTTCGGATGAGCAAATCTTTGCCATCCAGGAAGTACCATGGTTTGCAGACATTGCAAACTACAAGGCAGTGAGGTTCATACCCAAAGAGTACAATAGGCAGCAATCAAAGAAATTGATCACAGATGCAAAGTACTATATTTGGGATGAACCATATCTCTTCAAGAGATGTGCAGACGGAGTAATCCGTAGATGTGTGCCTAAAGAAGAAGCGCAGAAGATCCTATGGCATTGCCATGGATCACAATATGGAGGATGGTGGACAAAATTGTGATCCTCAAAGTTGGTCTCTTTGTACTTGTATGAAATTTAAATATTGGCTCTATCAAAAATACCCCAAAGAGATCATGGTATGATGAATTAGGATCTTAATAATCCCTGGTAATGGCACGTGTGATCACAACTCCGTTCAACTTAACCAGCAAGTGTACTGGGTCATCCAAGTAATACCTTACGTGAGTAAGGGTCGATCCCACAGAGATTGTTGGTATGAAGCAAGCTATGGTCACCTTGTAAATCTCAGTTAGGCAGATTAAATGGTTTATGATAAGTTCGAAAATAAATAATAAACAGAAAATAAAATAGGATAGAAATACTTATGTAAATCAATAGTGGGAATTTCAGATAGGCGTATGGAGATGCTGTGCTCCTCTTGAATCTCTACTTTCTTATTACATTCATCCAATCCTTCTTACTCCTTTCCATGGAAAGCTGTATGTAGGGCATCACCGTTGTCAATGGCTACATCCCATCCTCTCAGTGAAAATGGTCCTATGCTCTGTCACAGCACGGATAATCATCTGTCGGTTCTCAATCAGGTTGGAATAGAATCCCTTGATTCTTTTGCGTCTGTCACTAACGCCCAGCCTTCAGGAGTTTGAAGTTCGTCACAGTCATTCAATCCCAGAATCCTACTCGGAATACCACAAACAAGGTTAGACTTTCCAGATTCCCATGAATGCCGCCATCTATCTAGCTTATACCACGAAGATTCTGTTGGGAAATCTAAGAGATATGCGCCCGGCCTAAGGTAGAACAGAAGTGGTTGTCAGTCACGCGCGTTCATAGGTGAGAATGATGATGAGTGTCACGGATCATCACATTCATCAAGTTGAAGTGTAACGTATATCTTGGAATAAGAATAAGGAGAATTGAATAGAAAATAATAGTAATTGTATTGAAACTTGAGGTATAGCAGAGCTCCACACCCTTAATCTATGGTGTGTAGAAACTCTACCGTTGAAAATACATAAGTGAAAGGTTCAGGCATGGCCGAATGGCCAGCCCCCCCCCCCTCCCAAAACGTGATCAATGGCCTCCTAAGATGAAGAATAAAACAGAACTGAGACCAAAGATGAAATGTGGTCAAAAGACGACTAATACACTAGTAAAAAGTCTTATTTATACTAAACTAGCTACTAGGGTTTACATGAGTAAGTAATTGATGCATAAATCCACTTCCGGGGCCCATTTGGTGTATATTTGGGCTGAGCTTAATCTATCCACGAGCTGAGACTTCTCTTGGAGTTGAACGCCAAGTTATAACGTGTTTTGGGCGTTCAACTCCGGGTCATGACGTGTTTCTGGCGTTTGACTCCTGACAGCAACCTGGAACTGGCGTTGAGCGCCAGTTTACATCGTCAATTCCCGAATAAAGTATAGACTATTATATATTGCTGGAGAGTTCTGGATGTCTACTTTCCAACGCCGTTAAGAACGCGCCATTTGGAGTTCTGTAGCTCCAGAAAATCCATTTTGAGTGCAGGAAGGTCAGATTCCAACAGCATCAGCAGTCCTTTGTCAGCCTCCTATCAGAGTTTTGCTCAAGTCCCTCAATTTCAGCCAGAAATTACCTGAAATCACAGAAAAACACACAAACTCATAGTAAAGTCCAGAAATGTGAATTTAACATAAAAACTAATGAAAACATCCCTAAAAGTAGCTAGAACTTACTAAAAACTACCTAAAAACAATGCCAAAAAGCGTATAAATTATCCGCTCATCACAACACCAAAATTGTTGCTTGTCCCCAAGCAACTGAAAATCAATTAGGATAAGAAGAAGAGAATATACTATAAATTCAGAATATCAATGAATATTAGTTCTAATTAGATGAGCGGGACTTGTAGCTTTTTGCCTTTGAATAGTTTTGGCATCTCACTTTTTCCTTTGAAGTTTAGAATGATTGGCTTCTCTAGGAACTTAGAAGTTTAGATAGTGTTATTGACTTTCCTAGTTAAGCATGTTGATTCTTGAACACAGCTACTTATGAATCTTGGCCGTGGCCCTAAGCACTTTATTTTCCAGTATTACCACCGGATACATAAATGCCACAGACACATAACTGGGTGAACCTTTTCAGATTGTGACTCAGCTTTGCTAGAGTCCCCAGTTAGTGGTGTCCAGAGCTCTTAAGCACACTCTTTTGCTTTGGATCACGACTTTAACCACTCAGTCTCAAGCTTTTCACTTGGACCTGCATGACACAAGCACATGGTTAGGGACAGCTTGGTTTAGCCGCTTAGGCCTAGATTTTATTTCCTTGGGCCCTCCTATCCATTGATGCTCAAAGCCTTGGATCCTTTTTACCCTTGCCTTTTGGTTTTAAGGGCTATTGGCTTTTTCTGCTTGCTTTTTCTTTTTCTTTCTATTTTTTTTCGCCAAAATTTTTTTTTTCACAAGTCTTTGCTTTTTCACTGCTTTTTCTTGCTTTAAAAATCAATTTTATGATTTTTCAGATCATCAATAACATTTCTCTTTGTTCATCATTATTTCAAGAGCCAACAGTTTTAACATTCATAAACAACAAGATAAAAAATATGCACTGTTCAAGCATTCATTCAGAAAGCAAAAAGTATTGTCACCACATCAATATAATTAAACTAAATTCAAGGATAAATTCGAAATTCATGTACTTCTTGTTCTTTTGAATTAAAAACATTTTTCATTTAAGAAAGGTGAAGGATTAATGGAATTATTCATAACTTTAAGACATAGTTACTAAACACTAATGATCATGAAGTAGAGACACAAAACATAAATAAACATGAAGCATAAAAATCAAAAAAACAGAGAGATAAGAACAAGGAATGAGTCCACCTTAGTGAGGGTGGCGCCTTCTTGAAGAACCAATGGTGCTCTTTGAGCTCCTTTATGTCTCTTCCTTGCTTCTGTTGAATGATTCCTAGTAATTTTGGTGCTCCTATCCTTAGTTGCTCCCAATAATTGTGTGGAGGACAATTTATCCCCTGGGGTATCTCAGAGATCTCTTGATTTGCAGTCAAATGTTCTACCACTAAGCTATAAACCCTTTAGATGAGTCTTTCCATCTCCCATGACTCAGAGGTGGAAGCTTTTGTCTTCCCTTTTCTCTCTCTCTCTTTTTTTTTTTGAGGTATCTCTGGCCTTAGGTGCCATCAATGGTTATGGAAAAACAAAAAGCTATGATTTTACCACACCAAACTTAGAAAATTGCTCGCCTTCGAGCAAGAGAAGAAAGAATAGAAAAAGAAGAAGATATGGAGGAGATGGAGGGATGTGTGTATTCGGCTATATGGGTGGGATTGGGTGGGAAAGAGAATTTGAATTGTAAAGGTAGGTGGCGTGTATGGGGAAGAGTGGATAGATGTGAGTAGTGAATGAAAAACAGAAGGGATGACCATGAATGGAGAGAGAGAGGGTGAGGTTTGTGGGGATCCTGTGGAGTCCACAGATCCTGAGATGATTGATGCAAGTGCATATTTACTATATTAGCTAGTTAGTTTAGTTGGTTTTAGCTTAATTTCACTCATTTTCTCTAAATAAATAAGTCCTTTTATGAGTTTTATCTTCATGCATGAGAATACCAAGGAACATGTTGATTCTAGCCAAATTCATGCAAATGATTTAAGGAATGCATATATGAATGAGTATGAATGAATCTCATGAAATTTATTGCATGAATTGGTAAGACTTTGAAGCTATTTCCCTTGTTGATGATAGGTGATGAAACAAGAAAGCATGGAAGCAAGAATGATGCAAGCTGGGCAAGAACAAAAGTTGGCGTTGTCAACTTGGAAATAGTGGGCGTTATTGAGGACAACGCCAGGCAACCTTGAAGAACAAAAGTTGGCGTTGCCAACTTGGGAATAGGGTGCGTTATTGAGGACAACGCCAGGCAGCCCTGGAGAAGCAAAGTTGGGCGTTGCTAACTCTAGAAGGGCGTTGCCAACGCCAATTTGTGAAGCAAGCTTGGCAGCCCTGGAGAGGCACAAGTTGGCGTTGCCAACTTGGAGAATGAAGGGCGTTGTTGAAGGCAACGCCAGGCAGCCTTGGAAGAGAAGTTGGCGTTGCCAACTTGGAGAAAGGAGTGAGTTATTATGGACAACGCACACAAGCAAGGAACTTGGGCCATGAAGGAGCCTCGAGGGCGTTGCCAACGCCAAGAACCATAGGCGTTATTCAAGGCAACGCCAAGCAACAAGAATGAAGCCTTGAAGAGGAGCTCGAGGGCGTTGCCAACGCCAAGAACCATAGGCGTTATTCAAGGCAACGCCAAGCAACTTTGGCACCAAGTTTTGGAGCTCAACCACGTTGCCAACGCCACTATCATTGGCGTGTTTCAAGGCAACGCCAGGAAGCAAATATGGAGCCTTGAGGAAGGCTCGAGCACGTTGCCAACGTGCTGAAGAGAAGGAGTGTTCATCAACAACGCCAGGATGTGCTGCCAGCCAAGTTGCCAACGCCAGAATGTGCTGCCAGCCAAGTTGCCAACGCCAGGAAGGGCACCAACCAAGTTGCCAATGCCAGGAAGCCTAGCCATGCACGTTGCCAACGCCAGGAAGCCTTGCCATTCACGTTGCTAACGCCAGGGAGGAGTGCCAACCACGTTGCCAACGCCAGCTTCTGTAGGCGTGTTCAATGGCAACGTGGGAAGCAATCTTTGGAGCTAGGAAAGGGCATCGAGCACGTTGCCAACTCAAGAAAGCATTGGCATGTTTGGTAACAACGCCAGGAAGCTTTGGATGGTGAAGAGCACGTTGCTAACTTGGAATATAGGGGCGTTATCCACAACAACTCCAACAAGGCAGCCTGACCATGCCCTCTTCAATGGAAGATATCTTGAGCTACAGAGATCCAAATTGAGTGCTTCCAGTTGCGTTGGAAAGCTAACATTCAGAGCTTTCCAACCATATATAATAGTCTATGGTGGAGCACAAAATTGAAGCCAAACCAGAGTCATCTTTAGGCCCTAAAAACAAGAACATGAAGTTGAAATTCAAGAAGGCTAGAGATGAGCCCTGGAGGGGGGCACGAGCACGTTGCCAACGTGCTAGCAAGGGGGCGTGTTTTGCAACAACGCCAGCCCCAAGTCCCTGCCTTGGGAGGTTAGGCACGGGCACGTTGCCAACTTGGGAGTGAAGGTGCGTTTTTGGCAACAACTTGGCAGCTTGACCTTACCTTCTTTGAGGAAGCATAACTTGAGCTAGGAAAGTCCAATTGAGGTGATTCCAGTGGCATTAGAAAATAGACATCAAGAGCTTTCCAATGATGTATAATAGTCCATATTGAAGCAGAAGGTTGACACTCAAATTCTGGGCTACATTTAGCATGAAAGTAGAGCCAAGAAGAGAAAAAGCAAGTTGTTAGCAACAACTTGGGCTAGCAACGCCCAAGTCTCAAACTTCACTTCCAGGAAATTGTGATGCACGTTGCCAACGTGCATTAAGGCCAGCGTTATTGACAAAAACGCCAAGCCAATGGGCCAGAAGCATGATGAATGAACTCTTCCTTTCCAAGCCTAGCAACACTTCTTCCAATTGAGCCAAGAATTTAACAAGGAGGAAGCCCATATTTCCAACCCAATTCAAGATCTTTGAAAGAGTTGTGGGACTAGTATAAATAGAGATTGATTTTGTACTTTGGGGAGACTTTTGACACTTAGAATTTTAGACTCTTAGCACTTTATTTTGAGAACTCTTTTAGCACTTCCGGGAGGATACCCGGAGAGCATTTTTGGTTCTTCTTGGAACTTCTCTTCTTCATTTTCTTAAGCTTTAAGCATTTCCTTATTCTTCTTCATCTTTCTTTGCATTTAGTTTAATTTTGGTTTATGGCAATTGTTGTTGAAATTGGAGCTATGACTCACTAAACCCCACTTTCATTAGGGGGAAGAGCTCTGCTTGTTGGAATGGATTGGTGAATTCATCTTCTCCTCCTCAATTCTAGTGGTTGATCTAAAAAGGGAACTCTTGTTCTTCAAAGATTCAACCACCATCGAGAGAGGGGTTAATCTATATGAATTATGTGGTAAACTTGAGGAATGAGCCACATAATTCAGTTTAGAGTTCATCCTTTCATGATTTCTTTAATCAATACACCTTGGTTAGTATGTGAGATGTAACTCTCCTTGGTTGAGATTATGGGAGTTGTGTGGCTGGATTAGATTTAAGCTTCATCTCTTCTCATGAACAATTAGATCACGAGAGTGGCAATTGGTTATGTTGAGAGAAATTGAATCACCAAGAGATTGGGATTCAATTACCCACTTGCCATGGATCTATACCCATGATTGAGAAGGACTTGACTAACATCAATTCATGAAAACTTGCATCTCTGATCCCTAGTGATCCTCTCTATCATTACTTCTTATTTCTTTTGCTTCTAGTTATTTGATTACCCATAACCCAATTCCCTTTTACATTCTGTCAATTTATTATTCTTGTCATCTACATTTTGTTCCTTTAATTTTTGCTATTTACTCTTATGTTCTTTAAATTTCTGCACCCTTTAATTCCTTGCCATTTATCTTTGATGTCATTTAAGTTTCTTGCAATTTAAGTTTCAGTTATTTACTTTCATTTTATTTCTATATTCTAGTTCTTTACATTCTTTGCCATTTAAATTCTTGCAATTATGTTCAAAAATCAAAATGCTCATGAAATCAAAACTATGTTTGCTTGACTAAATCTACTATTTAACTAAAGTTGCTTAATCTACCAATCTCCGTGGGATCGACCTTACTCTTTGTGAGTTTTATTACTTGATACGACCCGGTATACTTGCCGGTTATACGTGAAATCTAAATTTTACGTATCAATGATCCTGTGGGGTCCACAGATCCTGAGGTGTCAAGGATTTACATCCCTGCACCAATGAGGCATGTAAAATGCCTTTGCATACAATTCTGGCATTTAAACGCCGAGGTGATGCACACTCTGGGAGTTCAACGCCCATGTGTAGCATGTTTCTGGCGTTGAACGCCAGTTCCATGCTTGTTACTGGCGTTCAGCGCCAGCTTTCCTCAAGGCACATTCCTGGCGTTCAAACGCCAGGATGTTGCATGTTTCTGGCGTTCAGCGCCAGATTCATGCTCTGTTCTGGCGTTGAACGCCAGCCAGATGCTTTTTACTGGCGTTGAACGCCAGTATGTCCTCCCTCCAGGGTGTGATTTTTCTTCTGCTGTTTTTGATTCTATTTTTAATTTTTATATTTTTTCGTGACTCCACATGATCATGTACCTAATAAAACATAAAATGACAATAAAATAAAAATAAAATTAGATAAATAAAAATTGGGTTGCCTCCCAACAAGCGCTTCTTTAATGTCAATAGCTTGATAGTGGGCTCTCATAGAGCCACACAGATGATCAGGTCAATGTTGGGAACTCCCAACACCAAACTTAGAGTTTGGATATGGGGTCTTAACACCAAACTTAGTGTTTGGTTGTGGCCTCCCAACACCAAACTTAGAGTTTGACTGTGGGGGCTCTGACTCTGTACTGAGAGAAGCTCTTCATGTTTACTCTCTTTTGTCACAGAGGGATGGCCATGTGCCTTAAACACAAGGTAGTCCCCATTCAATTGAAGGACTAGTTCACCTCTGTTGACATCTATCACAGCTCCTGCTGTAGCTAGGAAAGGTCTTCCAAGGATGATACATTCATCCTCTTCCTTCCTAGTGTCTAAGATTATGAAATCAGCAGGGATGTAAAGGCCTTCAACCTTTACTAACACGTCCTCTACTATTCCATAAGCTTATCTCAATGACTTGTCTGCCAATTGTAATGAGAACAAGGCATGTTGTACCTCAATAATCCCCAGCTTCTCCATTACAGATAGTGGCATAAGATTTATCCCTGACCCCAGATCACATAGAGGTTTTTCAAAGGTCATGGTGCCTATGGTACAAGGTATTAAGAACTTGCCAGGATCTTGTCTCTTTTGAGGTAAAATTTGCTGAATCCAGGTATCTAGTTCATTAATTAGCAAGGGAGGTTCACTTTCCCAAGTCTCATTACCAAATAACTTGGCATTCAGCTTCATGATAGCTCCTAAATATTGAGCAACTTGCTCTCCAGTCACATCTTCATCCTCCTCAGAGGAAGAATAGTCTTCAGAGCTCATGAATGGCAGAAGGAGATTTAATGGAATCTCTATGGTCTCCATACGAGCCTCAAATTCCTTTGGATCCTTAGTAGGAAACTCCTTCTTGCTTGAGAGACGTCCCAAGAGGTCTTCCTCACTAGGATTTTCGTCCTTCTCTTCCCTTGTGCATTTGGCCATATTGATCACATCAATGGCCTTGTAATCTCCTTTTGGATTCTCTTCTGTATTGCTTGGGAGAATACTGGGAGGAGCTTCAATGACTTTCTTACTTAGCTGGCCCACTTGTGCCTCCAGATTCCTGATGGAGGATCTTGTTTCACTCATGAAACTGAAAGTGGCCTTTGACAGATCAGAGACTAGATTGGCAAAATTAGAAGTGTTTTGTTCAGAATTCTCTGTCTGTTGCTGAGAAGATGATGGAAAAGGCTTGCTATTGCTCAGCCTATTGCGTCCACCATTGTTAAAGCCTTGTTGAGGCTTTTGTTGATCCTTCCATGAGAAATTTGGATGATTTCTCCATGATGAATTATAGGTGTTTCCATAAGGTTCACCCATGTAATTAACCTCTATGGCTGCCTCTTTAGTACTGTTGGATGCATTTTGCCATCCATTCAGACTTTGAGAGATCATGTTGACTTGCTGAGGCAACACTTTGTTCTGAGCCAATATGGTATTCAGAGCATCAATTTCAAGAACTCCCTTCCTCTGAGGTGTCCCATTATTCACGAAATTCCTCTCAGAAGTGTACATGAATTGGTTATTTGCAACCATGTCAATGAGTTCTTGAGCTTCTGCAGGTGTTTTCTTTAGGTGGATGGATCCACCTGCAGAATGGTCCAATGACATTTTCGAAAACTCAGTTAGACCATAATAGAATATATCTAATATGGTCCATTCTGAAAACATGTCAGATGGACACCTTTTGGTCAACTGCTTGTATCTTTCCCAAGCTTCATAGAGGGATTCACCCTCTTTTTGTTTGAAGGTCTGAACATCCACTCTAAGCTTGCTCAGCTTTTGAGGAGGAAAGAATTTATCCAAGAAGGCTGTGACCAGCTTATCCCAGGAGTCCAAGCTATCCTTAGGTTGTGAATCCAACCATATTCTAGCTTTGTCTCTTACAGCAAAAGGGAAAAGCATGAGCCTGTAGACTTCAGGATCTACTTCATTCGTCTTTACAGTCTCACAAATCTGCAAGAACTCAGTTAAAAACTGGTAAGGATCTTCAGATGGAAGTCCATAAAACTTGCAGTTCTGTTGCATTAAAGCAACTAGTTGAGGCTTAAGCTCAAAATTATTGGCTCCAATGGCAGGAATGGAGATGCTTCTTCCATCAAATTTGGACGTTGGTTTTGTGAAGTCACCAAGCATCCTTTTTGCATTATCATTATTGGGTTCGGCTGCCATCTCCTTCTATTGTTCAAAAATTTTTGAAAGGTTACTTCTGGATTGTTGTAATTTAGCTTCTCTTAGTTTCCTCTTCAAAATCCTTTCAGGTTCAGGATCAGCTTCAACAAGAGTGCTTTTGTCCTTGTTCCTGCTCATATGAAAGAGAAGAAAACAAGAAAAGAAAGAGGAATCCTCTATGTCACAGTATAGAGATTCCTTTATGTTAGTAGAAAAAGAAAGTGGAGAATAGTGAAGAAGAGTGGGTTCGGATATTTAGATGAAGAGAGGTGAAGAGAAGTGTTAGTAAATAAATAATTAAATAGAATAAGAAAGGAGAGGGAGAATTTCGAAAATAATTTTGAAAAAGAGGTTAGTTTTTTCGAAAATTAAAGATAAGATAAGATTAAAATTAAAATTTAAAACAAAAAGAGTTTTTGAAAAAGAGATGAGATATTTTCGAAAATTAGAGAGGGAAAAGTAGTTAGGTGGTTTTGAAAAAGATAAGAAACAAACAAAAAGTCAAATAGTTAGTTGAAAAAGATATTAAAATCAAATTTAAAAAGATAAGAAGATAAGAAGTTAGATAAGATATTTTGAAATCAAAATTTTGAAAAAGATAAAATTTTTGAAAAAGATATGATAAAAGATAAAAAGATTTAATTCAAAAATTTGAAATTACTTACTTCACTAACAAGAAACTACAAGATAAGATTCTAGAACTTAAAGATTGAACCTTTCTTTAACAAGAAAGTAACAAACATCAAATTTTTGAATCAATCACATTAATTGTTAGTGAATTTTCAAAAATATGATATAAAGATAAGAAAAAGATTTTGAAAATATTTTGAAAAATATTTTTGAAATTTTTGAAAAATAGAAAAGAAATGAAAAAGATATAATTTTTGAAAAAGATTTTGAAAAGATAAGATTTTTAAAATTGAAAATTTGACTTGAGTTGTAAGAAACAACTAATTTTGAAAATTTTTTGACTAAGTCAACTCAAAATTTCGAAAATTTGGAGAGAAAAAAGGAAAAGATATATTTTTGATTTTTGAATTTTTAATTATGAGAGAGAAAAACACAAAAATGACCCAAAACTTAAAAATTTTGGATCAAAACACATGATGCATGCAAGAACAATATCAATGTCAAGATGAACACCAAGAACACTTTGAAGATCATGATGAACATCAAGAACATATTTTTCAAAAAATTTTTGATGCAAAGAAAATATGCAAGACACCAAACTTAGAAATCTTTAATGCATGGACTCTAACAAACGAAAAATGCATATGAAAAACAACAAACAACACAAAACAAGAAAACATCAAGATCAAACAAGAAGACGTACCAAGAACAACTTGAAGATCATGAAGAACACTATGAATGCATGGAATTTTCGAAAATATGCAAGAAAAAATTTTTAAGGCATGCAATTGACACCAAACTTAAAAATTGACTCAGGACTCAAACAAGAAACACAAAATATTTTTGGTTTTTTATGATTTTCTAATTTTTTTGGATTTTTGTATATAATTTTCGAAAACAAAGTTTGGAAAAACAAAAAAGAAAAGAAACATTTTGAAAAAGATTTTTGAAAAATTTTTGAAAGGAAAATTACCTAATCTGAGCAACAAGATGAACCGTCAGTTGTCCATACTCGAACAATCCCCGGCAACGGCGCCAAAAACTTGGTGGACGAAATTGTGATCCTCAAAGTTGGTCTCTTTGTACTTGTATGAAATTTAAATATTGGCTCTATCAAAAATACCCCAAAGAGATTATGGTATGATGAATTGGGATCTTAATAATCCCAGGTAATGGCACGTGTGATCACAAGTCCGTTCAACTTAACCAGCAAGTGTACTGGGTCATCCAAGTAATACCTTACGTGAGTAAGGGTCGATCCCACAGAGATTGTTGGTATGAAGCAAGCTATGGTCACCTTGTAAATCTCAGTTAGGCAGATTAAATGGTTTATGATAAGTTCAAAAATAAATAATAAACAGAAAATAAAATAGGATAGAAATACTTATGTAAATCAATAGTGGGAATTTCAGATAGGCGTATGGAGATGCTGTGCTCCTCTTGAATCTCTACTTTCTTATTACATTCATCCAATCCTTCTTACTCCTTTCCATGGCAAGTTGTATGTAGGGCATCACCGTTGTCAATGGCTACATCCCATCCTCTCAGTAAAAATGGTCCTATGCTCTGTCACAGCACGGCTAATCATCTGTCGGTTCTCAATCAGGTTGGAATAGAATCCCTTGATTCTTTTGCGTCTGTCACTAACGCCCAGCCATCAGGAGTTTGAAGCTCGTCACAGTCATTCAATCCCAGAATCCTACTCGGAATACCACAGACAAGGTTAGACTTTCCGGATTCCCATGAATGCCGCCATCTATCTAGCTTATACCACGAAGATTCTGTTGGGGAATCTAAGAGATATGCGCCCGGCCTAAGGTAGAACGGAAGTGGTTGTCAGTCACGCGCGTTCATAGGTGAGAATGATGATGAGTGTCACGGATCATCACATTCATCAAGTTGAAGTGTAACGTATATCTTGGAATAAGAATAAGGAGAATTGAATAGAAAAAAATAGTAATTGTATTGAAACTTGAGGTACAGCAGAGCTCCACACCCTTAATCTATGGTGTGTAGATACTCCACTGTTGAAAATACATAAGTGAAAGGTTCAGGCATGGCCGAATTGCCAGCCCCCCCCCCAAAACATGATCAATGGCCTCCTAAGATGAAGAATAAAACAGAACTGAGACCAAAGATGAAACGTGGTCAAAAGACGACTAATACTCTAGTAAAAAGTCTTATTTATACTAAACTAGCTACTAGGGTTTACATGAGTAAGTAATTGATGCATAAATCCACTTCCGGGGCCCACTTGGTGTATGTTTGGGCTGAGCTTGATCTATCCACGAGCTGAGACTTCTCTTGGAGTTGAACACCAAGTTATAACGTGTTTTGGGCGTTCAACTCCGGGTCGTGACGTGTTTCTGGCGTTTTACTCCAGACAGCAACCTGGAACTGGCGTTGAGCGCCAGTTTACGTCGTCAATTCCCGAATAAAGTATGAACTATTATATATTGCTGGAAAGCTCTGGATGTCTACTTTCCAAAGCCGTTGAGAGCGCGCCATTTGGAATTCTGTAGCTCCAGAAAATCCATTTCGAGTGCAGGGAGGTCAGATTCCAACAACATCAGCAGTCCTTTGTTAGCCTCCTATCAGAGTTTTGCTCAAGTCCCTCAATTTCAGCCAGAAATTACCTGAAATCATAGAAAAACACACAAACTCATAGTAAAGTCCAGAAATGTGAATTTAACATAAAAACTAATGAAAATATCCCTAAAAGAAGCTTGAACTTACTAAAAACTACCTAAAAACAATGCCAAAAAGCGTATAAATTATCCGCTCATCAGAGGACATTTCGGAAGTGAGCGAACAGCCACAAGAGTCCTCCAATGTGGCTTCTACTGGCCTACTCTCTATAAAGATTCCTGAGTGTTTGTACTTAATTGTGACAGTTGCCAAAGATCTGGTAATCTGCCTCACAGTTATGCGATGCCTCAACAAGGGATCTTGGGGATTGAGTTGTTTGATGTATGGGATATTGACTTCATGGGGCCTTTCCTACCATCACACTCAAACACTTTTATTCTGGTGGCAGTGGATTATGTATCCAAATGGGTGGAAGCTATTGCAACACCCACTAATGACACTAAGACAGTGTTAAAATTCCTCCAGAAACACATCTTCAGCAGATTTGGCACCCCTAGAGTACTAATCAGTGATGGGGGCACTCATTTTTGCAATAAATAGCTTTACTCTACATTGGTTCGTTATGGAGTTAGCCACAGAGTGGTCACTCCATATCACCCACAAACAAATGGGCAAGCTGAAGTCTCAAATAGAGAACTCAGAAGAATCCTGGAATGGACTGTAATTAACCGTAGAAGGGATTGGGCAAGAAGCTTGGATGATGCTTTGTGGGCATACAGAATAGCATTCAAGCTTGTGTATGGAAAGGCATGTCACTTGCCAGTGGAACTGGAACATAAGGCATACTGGGCAACCAGATTCCTGAACCTTGATGCCAAGTTAGCTGGAGAAAAACGATTGCTCCAGTTAAATGAGCTAGAGGAATTTAGACTCAATGCTTTTGAGAATGCAAAAATTTACAAAGAGAAAGCAAAAAGATGGCATGATAAGAAATTGTCATCCAGAGTCTTTGAGCTAGGGCAGAAAGTTCTGCTATTTAATTCTAGGCTCAGATTATTCCCGAAAAAATTAAAATCCCGGTGGAGAGGACCATATGTGATTACAAGCGTGTCACCATATGGATACGTAGAGCTTCAGGATAATGATTCTAATAAAAAGTTCATTGTTAATGGACAGAGAGTCAAACATTATCTTGAAGGAAATTTTGAGTAAGAATGCTCAAAACTGAGGCTTGATTAAAGCTCAGTAATAGTCCGGCTAAAGACAATAAAGAAGCGCTTGCTGGGAGGCAACCCAGCCATTTACAAAGTTTATTTGTTAATTAATTGATTTTTACAGGTATATGTCAAGTATCTTCAAGGTAAAATAGCAAATTGATTGAATTCACAGAGTTACAAGGGAATTTGGAAGCTCACTGGCGTGAAAACGCCAGTAAGAAATATTTTGGGCATTGAACGCCCAAAAGAAGCATCCACTGGGCGTTTAACGCCTGTAAGGATAGCCATCTGGGCATTGAACGCCAGAAAGAAGCTCCTTCTGGGCGTTTAACGCCAGAATTACAGCATCCGGGGCGATCAGAAAAACGCCCAGTGACAAAGGACTTCCTGGCGTTCAACGCCAGAAAGAAGTAACAGCAGGGCGTTGAACACCCAGAAGAAGCAGCAATTGGGCGTTAAACGCCCACAACATGCAGTGTTTGGGCGTTTAACTCCAGAATGGTGGGGAGGAGGTAAAATTCGTTTTTCTTCACAAATTTTTTAATTTTTATGTTTCAATTCATGATTTCTTGCATAAACATGTTTCAAAATATCATCCTTCAATTCCAAAAATTTTAATCCTAATTTCTAAAAACCCTAATTTCTAAAATCCTTTTTCAAAAATATCAAATGTATCTTAATCCATAAAGACAAATCTTTTTTCCAATCCAATCCAACTCTTTTTTAAACTCAATTATCTTTTAAAATCTTCTTTCAAAATAAAATTCAAATTTATCTTTTCCAAATATAATTAACATCTTTTTATTTTTAAATTATATATTTTTCTTATCATATTTATCTTTTATAAATCATATCTTCTATTTTATCTTTTTTTTCTTATTTTCGAAACCCACCCTCCCCCCTTTTATATCCACATTCGGCGCCCCTCCCATCATCCACCATTCCACACTTGCTCTCCTCCTATCCCTCTCCTTTCTTTTCTTTTGCTTGAGGACAAGCAAACCTCTAAGTTTCATGTATTTATCCGTGATCACAAAAACATACTTACTAAGATCATGGCTTCTAAAGGAAAACAACCCACTCCAAGAGGCAAGAAAGAGAGTATTCCAAAACCACTTTGGAATCAAGGAAAGTTCTTAACCAAAGAACATTCAGACCATTACTACAAAATAATGGGTCTAAGATCAGTGATCCCGGAAGTCAAGTTCAATCTGAAAGAAGATGAATATCCGGAGATCCAAGAGAAAATTCGAAACAGGAACTGGGAAATCCTAGCTAATCCTGAAACAAAAGTGGGAAGGAATATGGTTCAGGAGTTCTACGCTAATCTGTGGCAGACAGACAGGCAAAGAATAACTGGAACTGCCCTCTATGATTATCGAACCTTGGTCAGAGGAAAGATTGTTCACATCCACCCTGACAAAATCAGAGAGATCTTTAAGCTTCCTCAACTGAAAGATGACCCAGACTCCTTTAATAGGAGAATGATGAGGGTAAACAAAGGCCTGGACAAGATTTTAGAGGATATATGCATCCTTGAAGCCAGGTGGACCACCAGCACCACTGGCATCCCAAATCAACTAAAGAGAGAAGATCTTAAACCAGTTGCTAAAGGCTGGCTAGACATCATTGGACGTTCTATATTGCCCACCAGCAACCGTTCTGAAGTCACTGTTAAAAGAGCAGTAATGATTCACTGCATCATGTTGGGAAGAAAAGTAGAAGTTCATCAACTAATCTCGTGTGAACTCTACAAAATAGCAAACAAGAACTCCAAAGATGCCAAATTGGCCTATCCAAGCTTAATTTCTATGCTCTGCAGAGATGCTGGAGTAAGGATGGGAATAACTGAATATATCTCAGTTGAGCGGCCAATCACTAAAATATCAATGGAAAGACAACAGTTGCAGGATGACCAAATCAAGAGGAGAGCACAAGAATTCCTCCCAGAACTCCCTCAATTCGAATATTGGGAGCATCTTGAGGCATCTGTTTCCAAGTTGCAAGAAGCTATGAACCAAATAAAGGAAGAACAGAATAATCAAAGTAGCATGCTTTGCAAATTGATTAAGGAACAAGAGGAGCAAGGGCGTGACTTGAGGGAGCTGAAGCGTTAGAAATTAATTCTTGAAGCACCAAGCACCACACAGACTAGAAGAACATCCACTTCCCAAAATACAGGTTGTTGAGTTCTAATTTTATCTTTAACTCTGTGATAGTGTTATTATAGAAATTTACCTTAGAAGTTATATAGGAGTAGTAGTAATTAGCATATCTATTTTGGTTTTATTTCCAATTAAGTTATAATTTATTTTTCTCATCATCATCAAACATGAATAAAATAGTAGATTTTTAGAATAAAGAAGTAATTTATATTTTTTGAGTTCTTAATAAGAAAAATTATAATTAATTATATGTGGTGGCAATACTTTTTTTTCTCTGAATGAATGCTTTAACAGTGCATATTTTTTATCTTGAATTTTATGAATATTGGCTCTTGAAAGAATGAGAAACACGAAAAATATTATTGCTGATTTGAAAAATCATGAATTTGATTCTTGAAGCAAGAAAAAGCAGTGAAAAAAAAAGCCAATAGCCCTTAAAACCAAAAGGCAAGGGTAAAAAGGATCCAAGGCTTTGAGCATCAGTGGATAGGAGGACCCAAGGAAGTAAATCCAGGCCTAAGCGGCTAAACCAAGCTGTCCCTAACCATGTGCTTGTGGCATGCAGGTCCAAGTGAAAAGCTTGAGTGGTTAAAGTCGTGATCCAAAGCAAAAAGAGTGTGCTTAAGAACTCTGGACACCTCTAATTGGGGACTTTAGCAAAGCTAAGTCACAATCTGAAAAGGTTCACCCAGTTATGTGTCTGTGGCATTTATGTATCCGGTGGTAATACTGGAAAACGAAGTGCTTAGGGCCACGGCCAAAACTCATAAAGTAACTGTGTTCAAGAATCAACATACTACACTAGGAGAATCAATAATACTATCTGAATTCTGAGTTCCTATAGATGCCAATCATTCTGAATTTCAGAGGATAAAGTGAGATGACAAAACTGTTCAGAAGCAAAAAGCTACCAGCCCCGCTCATCTAACTAAAATTTGAGCTTCACTTGAAACTCTGAGATATTATTGCTTCTTAATTTCTTTTCATCCTGTTTCATTTATCTAGTTTCTTGAGGACAAGCAACAGTTTAAGTTTGGTGTTGTGATGAGCGGATATTTTATACGCTTTTTGGGGGGTATTTTCATGTAAATTTTAGCATGTTTTAATTAGTTTTTAATATAATTTTATTAGTTTTTAGGCAAAAATCATATTTCTGGACTTTACTATGAGTTTGTGTGTTTTTCTGCGATTTCAGGTATGTTTTGGCTGAAATTGAGGGAGCTGAGCAAAAATCTGAGTTAGGCTGAAAAAGGACTGCTGATGTTGTTGGATCCTGACCTCCCTGCACTCGGAATAGATTTTTTGGTGCTAGAGGAGTCCAATTGACACGCTCTCAATTGGGTTGGAAAGTAGACATCCAGGTCTTTCCAGCAATATATAATAGTTTATACTTTGCGCGAAGATAAATGACGTAAACTGGCATTCAACGCCAGTTCTATGTTGGACTCTGGCGTCCAGTGCCAGAAACAGGTTACAAGTTGGAGTCCAGCGCCCAAAACACGTTACAACCTGGCGTTCAACTCCAGAAACAGCCCAGGCACGTGAGAAGCTTAAGTCTCAGCCCCAGCACACACCAAGTGGGCCCCAGAAGTGGATTTCTGCACCAATTATCTTAGTCTACTCATTTTCTGTAAACCTAGGTTACCAGTTTAGTATTTAAACAACTTTTAGAGATTTATTTTGTACCTCATGACATTTTTAGATCTGAAATTTATACTCTTTGACGGCATGAGTCTCTAAACTCCATTGTTGGGGGTGAGGAGCTCTGCAGCGTCTCGATGAATTAATGCAATCACTTGTATTCTTCCATTCAAATATGCATGATCCTATCTAAGATGTTCATTCGCGCTTAATTATGGAGAAGGTGATGATCCGTGGTACTCATCACCTTCCTCAAACCATGAATGTGTGTCTGACAACCACCTCCGTTCTACATCAGATTGAATGAATATCTCTTAGATTCCTTAATCAAAATCTTCGTGGTATAAGCCGGACTGATGGCGGCATTCATGAGAATTCGGAAAGTCTAACCTTGTCTGTGGTATTCCGAGTAGGATTCCGGGATTGAATGACTGTGACGAGCTTCAAACTCCTGAAGGCTGGGCGTTAGTGACAGACGCAAAAGAATCATTGGATTCTATTCCAACCTGATTGAGAACCGACAGATGATTAGCCGTGCTGTGACAGAGCATTTGGACCATTTTCACTGAGAGGATGGGAAGTAGCCATTGACAACGGTGACACCCTACATAGAGCTTGCCATGGAAGGAACCTTGCATTATGCTATTGAGTTGAATATTACATTGCAGGAATTCAGAGGACAAAGCATCTCCAAAACCCCAACATATTCTCCGTTACTGCACAACAAGTAATTATTTCACGCTCTTTTATTTTTCTAATAATTCAAACTGATAATTTTAATTGATATCCTGACTAAGAATAATAAAATAAACATAGATTGCTTCAAACCAATAATCTTCGTGGGATCGACCCTTACTCACGTAAGGTATTACTTGGACGACCCACTGCACTTGCTGGTTAGTGGTACGAGATCACAAGAAATCTTGATTTTGATATTGAGATTCAAATTTCGTGCACCAAGTTTTTGGCGTCGTTGCCGGAGATTGTTCGAGTTTGAACAACTAAAGGTTTATTTTATTGCTTATATTAGGAATAATTTATTTTTGTTGCTATAGAGTCCTTTATTCCCTTTTCAATAAATTTTCAAAAATATTATTTTTCTTTATCAAATTTTAATTTTTTTTCGTGAGTTTAGTGTCTTGTTCTAAGTGTGGTGTCAATTGCATATCTTGTATTTTCCTTTAAATTTTCGAATTAGTGTTCTTTGTTTTTCCTTGATCTTTGGTTTGTCTTGTTCTGTGTCTTTTCTTGTTTTTCTTGTGCTTTTTCAAAACATTAGTTTTCAAAAAAAATTTATTCTTATCTATAAAAATACTACATCTTTAAAACACGTTACATTTATAGCTCAGTTGGTTAGAGCGTTGGCTTATGTTCTTGGCAATTGGGTATCTTTTTTTTTAAATCTTTTTCAAAAATAATTTTTCTTTGATTGAATCTTGTGCCAAACTTTAGGATTGGTGTTTTGTTGTTAATCTTTTTATAATTTTCAAAAATTTTATTGAAGCTTTCTAAAAATTTTAAGTCTGGTGTTCTTTCTTTTGTTCTTGGTGATCTTGTGGATCTTCAAGGTGTTCTTGAGTCTTTCTTGTGTTTTGATCTTAAAATTTTTAAGTTTGGTGTTCCTTGGTGTTTTCCCTCCAAAATTTTCGAAAACAAGGAGCATTAGATTTAAAAATTTTAAGTCTTGTGTCTTTTATGTGTTTTTCTCTTTCATCATAAAATTCAAAATTCAAAAAAATATCTTTTCTAACTATTTTTAAGTCATTTTTTTCGATTTTTTTTTATAAAAATTCAGATTTCAATTTCAAAATTTTTCAAATCTTATCCTTTTAAGATTTAAAATATATATATATATATATATATATATATATATATATTATATCTTTTTCAAAACAAATCTATATCTTTTCCTTCTTAAAATCTTTTCAACTCATAAATATCTTTTTCAAATCTTCACAATATCTTTTTCAAAACAAATTTATCTTTTTCAAATATCTTTTATATCTTTTCAATTTTCAATTACATCTTTTTTCTATCTTATTTTTTCTCAAAATTTTTGAAAATATCTCTTTTAAAAAAAATTTAATAATAAATAATAATAATAATAAATAAACAATATCAACATCCATATCATCTCCCTTGCTCCATCATGGAACTAAGTGGAAATGAACAGTCCAGAAGGACTCTGGGGTCATATGCTAACCCCATTACTGCTTCATATGGGAGTAGTATATGTATACCCTCCATTGGAGTTAGTAGTTTTGAGTTGAATCCTCAGCTCATTATCATGATGCAGCAAAGTTGCCAATATTCCGATCTTCCACAAGAAGAACCTACAGAGTTTCTGGCACAATTTTTACAAATTGCTGACACAGTACATGATAAGAAAGTAGATCAGGATGTCTACAGATTATTACTGTTTCCGTTTGCTGTAAAAGACCAAGCTAAGAGGTGGTTAAATAACCAACCCAAGAACAGCATAAAGACATGAAAACAGCTGTCAGAAAAATTCCTGAGTCACTATTTTCCTCCAAAACGGATGACACAGCTAAGGCTAAGCATCCAAGGCTTCAAACAAGGAGATAATGAATCCCTTAATGATGCCTGGGAGAGATACAGAGAGATGCTAAGAAAATGCCCCTCTGAAATGTTTTCAAAGTGGGTGCAATTAGACATCTTCTATTATGGGCTTACAGAGAGAGCTCAGATTTCTCTAGACCACTCAGCTGGTGGATCTATACACATGAGAAAAACAATTGAAGAAGCTTAAGAGCTCATTGATAGAGTTGCCAGGAATCAGCACCTGTACCTAAGCAGTGAACTTCCCAAGAAGGAAGAGGCTAAGGAAGAGGCTAAAATAGTAACTGCTGAACTCAGTCCTGCAGATCAAGCTGCTGAATTCAATCAGCAATTAGATTTTCTAACAAAACAATTAGCCGAATTCAAGGAGATACTACTAGAGACAAGAATGGCTAATATGAATATGAAAATACAGTTGAAGAAAACATAATAGCAGTTATCAAAACAAATAACAGAAGAATGCCAAGCAGTTCAATTAAGGAGTGGGAAAACATTAAATACCTCACTTCAAGATAGCAGGAAGCCACGAAATGAGCAAACTACCCAAAATCTCTCTGAGGACAGTAAGAGCCCAGAGAGAAATAATTCTGGCGCTCAAACGCCAGAGAATGGGTGGAAAGCTGGCGCTGAACGCCCAGACCATGCTCAGTTCTGGCGTGCAACGCCAGAAACAAGCAATGAATTGGCGTTGAACGCCCAAAGGAAGCTCAGTTCTGGCATTCAAACGCCAGAGACAGGCAAGGAGCTGGCGTCGAACGCCACTCCAGCTTCCAACCCTGGCATTCAAATGCCAGTGGAAGATCAGACACATACAAGTGCTGATAACAACCCATTTAAAAAGGCTTCTCAACCCACATCTGTAGGCAATAAATCTGCAGCAGCTAAGGTTGAGGAATACAAAGCCAAAATGCCTTATCCTCAAAAACTCCGCCAAGCGAAACAGGATAAGCAATTTGCTCGCTTTGCAGACTATCTCAGGACTCTTGAAATAAAGATTCCGTTTGCAGAGGCACTTGAGCAAATACCCTCTTATGCTAAGTTCATGAAAGAGATCTTAAGTCATAAGAAGGATTGGAGAGAAATTGAAAACGTTTACCTCACTGAAGAATGCAGTGCAGTTATCCTGAAAAGCTTACCTGAGAAGCTTAAAGATCTCAGAAGCTTTATGATACCATGCACATTAGAAGGTACTTGCACCAAGCAAGCTCTATGTGATCTTGGGACAAGTATCAACCTAATACCTGCATCTATTATCACAAAGCTTGGTTTGACTGAAGAAGTCAAACCAACCCGGATATATCTTCAACTTGCTAATGGCTCCATTAAATACCCATCAGGCGTGATTGAAGACATGATTGTCAAGGTTGGGCCGTTTGCCTTTCCTACTGACTTTGTAGTGCTGAAAATGGAGGAGCACAAGAGTGCAACTCTCATTCTAGGAAGACCTTTTCTAGCAACTGGCCGAACCCTTATTGATGTCCAAAAAGGGGAAGTAACCTTGAGAGTCAATGAGGAGGAGTTCTAGTTGAATGTTGTCAATGCTATGCAGCATCCAAACACCCAAAATGACTGCATGAGCGTTGATCTTATTGACTCTCTGGTAAAAGAAGTCAATATGGCTGAGAGTCTCAAATCAGAGCTAGAGAAAATCTTTAAGGATGTTCAGCCTGATCTGGAGGAATCAGAGAAAATAATAGAACCTTTGAAAATCCCTCAGGAAGAAGAGAAACCTCCTAAACCCGAGCTTAAACCATTACCACCATCCCTGAAATATGCATTTCTGGGAGAAGGTGATACCTTTCCTGTAATCATAAGTTCTACCTTAGAGCTACAGGAAGAGGAAGCACTAATTCAAGTGCTAAAGACACACAAGACAGCTCTTGGGTGGTTCATCAGTGATCTTAAGGGCATTAGCCCAGCCAGATGCATGCACAATATCTTATTGGAGGGTGACGCCAAACCAGTGGTTCAACCACAAAGGCGGCTGAATCCAGCCATGAAGGAAGTGGTGCAGAAAGAGGTCACTAAGTTACTAGAGGCTGGGATTATTTATCCTATTTCTGAAAGCCCCTGGGTAAGCCCTGTCCAAGTCGTCCCTAAGAAAGGTGGCATGACAGTGGTCCATAATGAAAAAAATAAACTGGTTCCCACAAGAACAGTTACAGGGTGGCGTATGTGTATTGATTACAGAAAGCTCAATACAGCCACCAGAAAAGATCATTTTCCTTTACCATTCATAGACCAGATGCTGGAAAGACTAGCAGGTCATGAATACTACTGCTTCCTGGATGGATATTCAGGTTATAATCAAATTGCAGTAGATCCCCAAAATCAAGAGAAAACAGCATTCACATGTCCATCTGGAGTATTTGCATACAAAAGGATGCCACTTGGCTTGTGCATTGCACCTGCAACCTTTCAAAGGTGCATGCTCTCAATTTTCTCTGATATGGTGGAAAAATTTTTGGAAGTCTTCATGGATGACTTTTCAGTATTTGGAGACACATTCAGCTCCTGTCTTGACCATCTAGCACTTGTTCTAAAAAGGTGCCAAGAGACTAACCTGGTTTTAAACTGGGAAAAATGTCACTTTATGGTGACTGAAGGAATTGTCCTTGGGCACAAAATCTCGAACAGAGGAATAGAGGTGGATCAAGCTAAGGTAGAGGTAATTGAAAAATTACCACCACCAGCCAATGTTAAGGCAATCAGAAGCTTTCTGGGGCATGCAGGATTCTATAGGAGATTTATAAAGGATTTTTCAAAAATTGCCAAACCTCTAAGTAATCTGCTAGCTGCTGACACACCATTTATCTTTGATAAGGAGTGTCTGCAGGCGTTTAAGACTCTGAAAGCTAAGCTGGTCACAGCACCAGTCATCTCTGCACCAGACTGGACATTACTATTTGAATTAATGTGTGATGCCAGTGACCATGCTATTGGTGCAGTGTTGGGAAAAAGGAATGACAAGCTTCTGCACGTCATTTACTATGCCAGTCGTGTTTTAAATGACGCACAAAAGAATTACACAACCACAGAAAAAGAGTTGCTTGCAGTGGTTTACGCCATTGACAAGTTTAGATTCTATTTAGTAGGATCCAAAGTGATTGTGTACACTGATCATGCTTCTCTTAAATATCTACTCACAAAGCAGGATTAGTCTTATCAGATGCGTGTTACTTCTACAAAAGTTTGATATAGAAATAAGAGACAGAAAAGGGACAGAGAACCAAGTATCAGATCACCTGTCCCGAATAGAACCAGTAGAAGGGGCGTCCCTCCCTCTTACTGAGATCTCTGAAACCTTTTCGGATGAGCAAATCTTTGCCATCCAGGAAGTACCATGGTTTGCAGACATTGCAAACTACAAGGCAGTGAGGTTCATACCCAAAGAGTACAATAGGCAGCAATCAAAGAAATTGATCACAGATGCAAAGTACTATATTTGGGATGAACCATATCTCTTCAAGAGATATGCAGACGGAGTAATCCGTAGATGTGTGCCTAAAGAAGAAGCGCAGAAGATCCTATGGCATTGCCATGGATCACAATATGGAGGATGGTGGACGAAATTGTGATCCTCAAAGTTGGTCTCTTTGTACTTGTATGAAATTTAAATATTGGCTCTATCAAAAATACCCCAAAGAGATCATGGTATGATGAATTGGGATCTTAATAATCCCTGGTAATGGCACGTGTGATCACAACTCCGTTCAACTTAACCAGCAAGTGTACTGGGTCATCCAAGTAATACCTTACGTGAGTAAGGGTCGATCCCACAGAGATTGTTGGTATGAAGCAAGCTATGGTCACCTTGTAAATCTCAGTTAGGCAGATTAAATGGTTTATGATAAGTTCGAAAATAAATAATAAACAGAAAATAAAATAGGATAGAAATACTTATGTAAATCAATAGTGGGAATTTCAGATAGGCGTATGGAGATGCTGTGCTCCTCTTGAATCTCTACTTTCTTATTACATTCATCCAATCCTTCTTACTCCTTTCCATGGAAAGCTGTATGTAGGGCATCACCGTTGTCAATGGCTACATCCCATCCTCTCAGTGAAAATGGTCCTATGCTCTGTCACAGCACGGCTAATCATCTGTCGGTTCTCAATCAGGTTGGAATAGAATCCCTTGATTCTTTTGCGTCTGTCACTAACGCCCAGCCTTCAGGAGTTTGAAGCTCGTCACAGTCATTCAATCCCAGAATCCTACTCGGAATACCACAAACAACGTTAGACTTTCTGGATTCCCATGAATTCCGCCATCTATCTAGCTTATACCACGAAGATTCTGTTGGGGAATCTAAGAGATATGCGCCCGGCATAAGGTAGAACGGAAGTGGTTGTCAGTCACGCGCGTTCATAGGTGAGAATGATGATGAGTGTCACGGATCATCACATTCATCAAGTTGAAGTGTAACGTATATCTTGGAATAAGAATAAGGAGAATTGAATAGAAAATAATAGTAATTGTATTGAAACTTGAGGTACAGCAGAGCTCCACACCCTTAATCTATGGTGTGTAGAAACTCCACCGTTGAAAATACATAAGTGAAAGGTTCAGGCATGGCCGAATTGCCAGCCCCCCCCCCCAAAACGTGATCAATGGCGTCCTAAGATGAAGAATAAAACAGAACTGAGACCAAAGATGAAACGTGGTCAAAAGACGACTAATACACTAGTAAAAAGTCTTATTTATACTAAACTAGCTACTAGGGTTTACATGAGTAAGTAATTGATGCATAAATTCACTTCTGGGGCCCATTTGGTGTATGTTTGGGCTGAGCTTAATCTATCCATGAGCTGAGACTTCTCTTGGAGTTGAACGCCAAGTTATAACGTGTTTTGGGCGTTCAACTCCGGGTCGTGACGTGTTTCTGGCGTTTGACTCCAGATAGCAACCTGAAACTGGCGTTGAGCGCCAGTTTACGTCATCAATTCCTAAATAAAGTATGGACTATTATATATTGCTGGAAAGCTCTGGATGTCTACTTTCCAACGCCGTTGAGAGCGCGCCATTTGAAGTTCTGTAGCTCCCAAAAATCCATTTTGAAGCATCAGCAGTCCTTTATCAGCCTCCCATCAGAGTTTTGCTCAAGTCCCTCAATTTCAGCCAGAAATTACCTGAAATCACAGAAAAACACACAAACTCATAGTAAAGTTCAAAAATGTGAATTTAACATAAAAACTAATGAAAACATCCCTAAAAGTAGCAAGAACTTACTAAAAACTACCTAAAAACAATGCCAAAAAGCGTATAAATTATCCGCTCATCACAACACCAAACTTAAATTGTTGCTTGTCCCCAAGCAACTGAAAATCAATTAGGATAAAAGGAAGAGAATATACTATAAATTCAGAATATCAATGAATATTAGTTCTAATTAGATGAGCGGGACTTGTAGCTTTTTGCCTTTGAATAGTTTTGGCATCTCACTTTTTCCTTTGAAGTTTAGAATGATTGGCTTCTCTAGGAACTTAGAAGTTTAGATAGTGTTATTGACTTTCCTAGTTAAGCATGTTGATTCTTGAACACAGCTACTTATGAGTCTTGGCCGTGGCCCTAAGCACTTTATTTTCCAGTATTACCACCGGATACATAAATGCCACAGACACATAACTGGGTGAACCTTTTCAGATTGTGACTCAGCTTTGCTAGAGTCCCCAGTTAGTGGTGTCCAGAGCTCTTAAGCACACTCTTTCGCTTTGGATCACGACTTTAACCACTCAGTCTCAAGCTTTTCACTTGGACCTGCATGACACAAGCACATGGTTAGGGGCTGCTTGGTTTAGCCGCTTAGGCCTGGATTTTATTTCCTTGGGCCCTCTTATCCATTGATGCTCAAAGCCTTGGATCCTTTTTACCCTTGCCTTTTGGTTTTAAGGGCTATTGGCTTTTTCTGCTTGCTTTTTCTTTTTCTTTCTATTTTTTTCGCCAGAAATTTTTTTTTGCAAGCCTTTGCTTTTTCACTGCTTTTTCTTGCTTCAAGAATCAATTTTATGATTTTTCAGATCATCAATAACATTTTTCTTTGTTCATCATTCTTTCAAGAGCCAACAGTTTTAACATTCATAAACAACAAGATAAAAAATATGCACTGTTCAAGCATTCATTCAGAAAGCAAAAAGTATTGTCACCACATCAATATAATTAAACTAAATTCAAGGATAAATTTGAAATTCATGTACTTCTTGTTCTTTTGAATTAAAAACATTTTTCATTTAAGAAAGGTGAAGGATTAATGGAATTATTCATAACTTTAAGACATAGTTACTAAACACTAATGATCATGAAGTAGAAACACAAAACATAAATAAACATGAAGCATAAAATCAAAAAACAGAGAGATAAGAACAAGGAATGAGTCCACCTTAGTGAGGGTGGCGCCTTCTTGAAGAACCAATGGTGCTCTTTGAGCTCCTTTATGTCTCTTCCTTGCTGTTGAATGATTCCTAGTAATTTTGGTGCTCCTATCCTTAGTTGCTCCCAATAATTGTGTGGAGGACAATTTATCCCCTGGGTATCTCAGAGATCTCTTGATTTGCAGTCAAATATTCTACCACTGAGCTATAAACCCTTTAGATGAGTCTTTCCATCTCCCATGACTTAGAGGTGGAAGCTTTTGTCTTCCCTTTTCTCTCTCTCTCTTTTTTTTTTGAGGTATCTCTGGCCTTAGGTGCCATCAATGGTTATGGAAAAACAAAAAGCTATGATTTTACCACACCAAACTTAGAAAATTGCTCGCCCTCGAGCAAGAGAAGAAAGAATAGAAAAAGAAGAAGATGGAGGAGATGGAGGGATGTGTATTCGGCTATATGGGTGGGATTGGGTAGGAAAGAGAATTTGAATTGTAAAGGTAGGTGGCGTGTATGGGGAAGAGTGGATAGATGTGAGTGGTGAATGAAAAACAGAAGGGATGACCATGAATGGAGAGAGAGAGGGTGAGGTATGTGGGGATCCTGTGGAGTCCACAGATCCTGAGGTGTCAAGGATTTACATCCCTGCACCAATGAGGCATGTAAAATGCCTTTGCATACAATTCTGGCATTTAAACGCCGAGGTGATGCACACTCTGGGCGTTCAACGCCCATGTGTAGCATGTTTCTGGCGTTGAACACCAGTTCCATGCTTGTTACTGGCGTTCAGCGCCAGCTTTCCTCAAGGCACATTCCTGGCGTTCAAATGCCAGGATGTTGCATGTTTCTGGCGTTCAGCGCCAGATTTATGCTCTGTTCTGGCGTTGAACGCCAGCCAGATGCTTCTTACTGGCGTTGAACGCCAGTATGTCCTCCCTCCAGGGTGTGATTTTTCTTCTGCTGTTTTTGATTCTATTTTTAATTTTTATATTTTTTTCGTGACTCCACATGATCATGTACCTAATAAAACATAAAATGACAATAAAATAAAATTAAAATTAGATAAATAAAAATTGGGTTGCCTCCCAACAAGCGCTTCTTTAATGTCAATAGCTTGATAGTGGGCTCTCATGGAGCCACACAGATGATCAGGTCAATGTTGGGAACTCCCAACACCAAACTTAGAGTTTGGATATGGGGTCTTAACACCAAACTTAGTGTTTGGTTGTGGCCTCCCAACACCAAACTTAGAGTTTGACTGTGGGGGCTCTGACTCTGTACTGAGAGAAGCTCTTCATGTTTACTCTCTTTTGTCACAGAGGGATGGCCATGTGCCTTAAACACAAGGTAGTCCCCATTCAATTGAAGGACTAGTTCACCTCTGTTGACATCTATCACAGCTCCTGCTGTAGCTAGGAAAGGTCTTCCAAGGATGATACATTCATCCTCTTCCTTCCTAGTGTCTAAGATTATGAAATCAGCAGGGATGTAAAGGCCTTCAACCTTTACTAACACGTCCTCTACTATTCCATAAGCTTATCTCAATGACTTGTCTGCCAATTGTAATGAGAACAAGGCATGTTGTACCTCAATAATCCCCAGCTTCTCCATTACAGATAGTGGCATAAGATTTATCCCTGACCCCAGATCACATAGAGGTTTTTCAAAGGTCATGGTGCCTATGGTACAAGGTATTAAGAACTTGCCAGGATCTTGTCTCTTTTGAGGTAAAATTTGCTGAATCCAGGTATCTAGTTCATTAATTAGCAAGGGAGGTTCACTTTCCCAAGTCTCATTACCAAATAACTTGGCATTCAGCTTCATGATAGCTCCTAAATATTGAGCAACTTGCTCTCCAGTCACATCTTCATCCTCCTCAGAGGAAGAATAGTCTTCAGAGCTCATGAATGGCAGAAGGAGATTTAATGGAGTCTCTATGGTCTCCATACGAGCCTCAAATTCCTTTGGATCCTTAGTAGGAAACTCCTTCTTGCTTGAGAGACGTCCCAAGAGGTCTTCCTCACTAGATTTCGTCCTTCTCTTCCCTTGTGCATTTGGCCATATTGATCACATCAATGGCCTTGTAATCTCCTTTTGGATTCTCTTCTGTATTGCTTGGGAGAATACTGGGAGGAGCTTCAATGACTTTCTTACTTAGCTGGCCCACTTGTGCCTCCAGATTCCTGATGGAGGATCTTGTTTCACTCATGAAACTGAAAGTGGCCTTTGACAGATCAGAGACTAGATTGGCAAAATTAGAAGTGTTTTGTTCAGAATTCTCTGTCTGTTGCTGAGAAGATGATGGAAAAGGCTTGCTATTGCTCAGCCTATTGCGTCCACCATTGTTAAAGCCTTGTTGAGGCTTTTGTTGATCCTTCCATGAGAAATTTGGATGATTTCTCCATGATGAATTATAGGTGTTTCCATAAGGTTCACCCATGTAATTAACCTCTGCCATTGCAGGGTTTTCAGGATCATAAGCTTCTTCAGAAGCTGCCTCTTTAGTACTGTTGGATGCATTTTGCCATCCATTCAGACTTTGAGAGATCATGTTGACTTGCTGAGGCAACACTTTGTTCTGAGCCAATATGGTATTCAGAGCATCAATTTCAAGAACTCCCTTCCTCTGAGGTGTCCCATTATTCACGAAATTCCTCTCAGAAGTGTACATGAATTGGTTATTTGCAACCATGTCAATGAGTTCTTAAGCTTCTGCAGGTGTTTTCTTTAGGTGGATGGATCCACCTGCAGAATGGTCCAATGACATTTTCGAAAACTCAGATAGACCATAATAGAATATATCTAATATGGTCCATTCTGAAAACATGTCAGATGGACACCTTTTGGTCAACTGCTTGTATCTTTTCCAAGCTTCATAGAGGGATTCACCCTCTTTTTGTTTGAAGGTCTGAACATCCACTCTAAGCTTGCTCAGCTTTTGAGGAGGAAAGAATTTATCCAGAAGGCTGTGACCAGCTTATCCAGGAGTCCAGGCTATCCTTAGGTTGTGAATCCAACCATATTCTAGCTCTGTCCTTTACAGCAAAAGGGAAAAGCATAAGCCTGTAGACTTCAGGATCTACTTCATTCGTCTTTACAGTCTCACAAATCTGCAAGAACTCAGTTAAAAACTGGTAAGGATCTTCAGATGGAAGTCCATAAAACTTGCAGTTCTGTTGCATTAAAGCAACTATTGAGGCTTAAGCTCAAAATTTGGCTCCAATGGCAGGAATGGAGATGCTTCTTCCATCAAATTTGGACGTTGGTTTTGTGAAGTCACCAAGCATCCTTTTTGCATTATCATTATTGGGTTCGGCTGCCATCTCCTTCTCTTGTTAGAAAATTTCTGAAAGGTTACTTCTGTATTGTTGTAATTTAGCTTCTCTTAGTTTCCTCTTCAAAGTTCTTTCAGGTTCAGGATCAGCTTCAACAAGAGTGCTTTTGTCCTTGTTCCTGCTCATATGAAAGAGAAGAAAACAAGAAAAGAAAGAGGAATCCTCTATGTCACAGTATAGAGATTCCTTTATGTTAGTAGAAAAGAAGGGAGAAGAGTGAGAAGAGTGGGTTCGATATTTAGTGAAAGAGGTGAAGAAGTTTAGTAATAATAATTAAATAGAATAGAAAGGAGGGAAATTTCGAAATAATTTTGAAAAAGAGGTTAGTTTCTTCGAAAATTAAAGATAAGATAAGATTAAATTAAAATTTAAAACAAAAGAGTTTTTGAAAAGAGATGAATATTTTCGAAATTAAGAGGGAAAAGTAGTTAGGTGGTATTGAAAAAGATAAGAAACAAACAAAAAGTCAATAGTTAGTTGAAAAAGATATTAAAATCAATTTAAAAAGATAAGAAGATAAGAAGTTAGATAAGATATTTTGAAATCAAATTTTGAAAAAGAAAAATTTTTGAAAAAGATATGATAAAATAAAAAGATTTAATTCAAAATTTGAAATTACTTACTTCACTAACAAGAACTACAAGATAAGATTCTAGAACTTAAAGATTGAACCTTTCTTTAACAAGAAAGTAACAAACTTCAATTTTTGAATCATCACATTAATTGTTAGTGAATTTCGAAAATATGATATAAGATAAGAAAAGATTTTGAAAATATTTTGAAAAAGATTTTTGAAATTTTTAAAAATAGAAAAGAATCAAAAGATATAATTTTTGAAAAAGATTTGAAAAGATAAGATTTTAAAATTGAAAATTTGACTTGACTTGTAAGAAACACTAATTTTGAAAATTTTTGACTAAGTCACCAAATTTTGAAAATTTGGAGAGAAAAAGGAAAGATATATTTTTTATTTTTGAATTTTTAATTATGAGAGAGAAAAACACAAAAATGACCCAAACTTAAAAATTTTGGATCAAAACACATGATGCATGCAAGAACACTATCAATGTCAAGATGAACACCAAGAACACTTTGAAGATCATGATGAACATCAAGAACATATTTTTCAAAAAATTTTTGATGCAAAGAAAATATGCAAGACACCAAACTTAGAAATCTTTAATGCATAGACTCTAACAACGAAAATGCATATGAAAACAACAACACAAAACAGAAAACATCAAGATCAAACAAGAAGACTTACCAAGAACAACTTGAAGATCATGAAGAACACTATGAATGCATGGAATTTTCGAAAATATGCAAGAAAAAATTTTTAAGGCATGCAATTGACACCAAACTTAAAAGTTGACTTAGGACTCAAACAAGAAACACAAAATATTTTTGGTTTTTTATGATTTTCTAATTTTTTTGGATTTTTGTATATAATTTTCGAAAACAAAGTTTGGAAAAACGAAAAAGAAAAGAAAAATTTTGAAAAAGATTTTTGAAAAATTTTTGAAAGGAAAATTACATAATCTAAGCAACAAGATGAACCGTCAGTTGTCCAAACTCGAACAATCCCCGGCAACGGCGCCAAAAACTCGGTGGACGAAATTGTGATCCTCAAAGTTGGTCTCTTTGTACTTGTATGAAATTTAAATATTGGCTCTATCAAAAATACCCCAAAGAGATCATGGTATGATGATTGGGATCTTAATAATCCCTGGTAATGGCACGTTGATCACAACTCCGTTCAACTTAACCAGCAAGTGTACTGGGTCATCCAAGTATACCTTACGTGAGTAAGGGTCGATCCCCACAGAGATTTGGTATGAAGCAAGCTATGGTCACCTTGTAAATCTCAGTTAGGCAGATTAAATGGTTTATGATAAGTTCGAAAATAAATAATAAACAGAAAATAAAATAGGATAGAAATACTTATGTAAATCAATATGGGAATTTCAGAGGCGTATGGCACAGCAACGGCTAATCATCTGTCGGTTCTCAATCAGGTTGGAATAGAATCCCTTGATTCTTTTGCGTCTGTCACTAACGCCCAGCCTTCAGGAGTTTGAAGCTCGTCACAGTCATTCAATCCCAGAATCCTACTCGGAATACCACAGACAAGGTTAGACTTTCCGGATTTCCATGAATGCCGCCATCTATCTAGCTTTTACCATGAAGATTCTGTTGGGGAATCTAAGAGATATGTGCCCGGCCAAAGGTAGAACGGAAGTGGTTGTCAGTCACGCGCGTTCATAGGTGAGAATGATGATGAGTGTCACGGATCATCACATTCATCAAGTTGAAGTAACGTATATCTTGGAATAAGATAAGGAGAATTGAATAGAAAATAATAGTAATTGTATTGAAACTTGAGGTACAGCAAGCTCCACACCCTTAATCTATGGTGTGTAGAAACTCCACCGTTGAAAATACATAAGTGAAAGGTTCAGGCATGGCCGAATGGCCAGCCCCCCCCCCCCCCCAAACGTGATCAATGGCCTCCTAAGATGAAGAATAAACAGAACTGAGACCAAAGATGAACGTGGTCAAAAGACGCTAATACAGTATAAAAAGTCTTATTTATACTAAACTAGCTACTAGGGTTTTACATGAGTAAGTAATTGATGCATAAATCCACTTCTGGGCCACTTGGTGTATGTTTGGGCTGAGCTTGATCTATCCACGCTGAGACTTCTCTTGAGTTGAACGCCAAGTTATAACGTGTTTTGGGCGTTAACTCCGGGTCGTGACGTGTTTCTGGCGTTTTACTCTAGACAGCAACCTGGAACTGGCGTTGAGCGCCAGTTTACGTCGTCAATTCCCGAATAAAATATGGACTATTATATATTGCTGGAAAGCTCTGGATGTCTACTTTCCAAAGCCGTTGAGAGCGCGCCATTTGGAGTTCCTTAGCTCCAGAAAATCCATTTCGAGTGCAGGGAGGTCAGATTCCAACAGCATCAGCAGTCCTTTGTCAGCCTCCTATCAGAGTTTTGCTCAAGTCCCTCAATTTCAGCCAGAAATTACCTGAAATCACATAAAAACACACAAACTCATAGTAAAGTCTAGAAATGTGAATTTAACATAAAGACTAATGAAAACATCCCTAAAAGTAGCTTGAACTTACTAAAGATACCTAAAAACAATGCCAAAAAGCGTATAAATTCTTCGCTCATCAGAGGACATTTCGGAAGTGAGCGAACAGCCACAAGAGTCCTCCAATGTGGCTTCTACTGGCCTACTCTCTATAAAGATTCCCGAGTGTTTGTACTTAATTGTGACAGTTGCCAAAGATCTGGTAATCTGCCTCACAGTTATGCGATGCCTCAACAAGGGATCTTGGAGATTGAGTTGTTTGATGTATGGGGTATTGACTTCATGGGGCCTTTCCCACCATCACACTCAAACACTTATATTCTGGTGGCAGTGGATTATGTATCCAAATGGGTGGAAGCTATTGCTTCACCCACTAATGACACTAAGACAGTGATAAAATTCCTCCAGAAACACATCTCCAGCAGATTTGGCACCCCTAGAGTACTAATCAGTGATGGGGGCACTCATTTTTGCAATAAACAGCTTTACTCTGCATTGGTTCGTTATGGAGTTAGCCACAGAGTGGCCACTCCATATCACCCACAAACAAATGGGCAAGCTGAAGTCTCAAATAGAGAACTCAGAAGAATCCTGGAACGAACTGTAATTAACTGTAGAAGGGATTGGGCAAGAAGCTTGGATGATGCTTTGTGGGCATACAGAACAGCATTCAAGCCCTATAGGGACCTCTCCATACCAGCTTGTGTAATGGAAAGGCATGTCACTTGCCAGTGGAACTGGAACATAAGGCATACTGGGCAACCAGATTCCTGAACCTTGATGCCAAGTTAGCTGGAGAAAAACGATTGCTCCAGTTAAAAGAGCTAGAGGAATTTTATACTCAATGCTTTCGAGAATGCAAAAATTTACAAAGAGAAAGCAAAAAGATGGCATGATAAGAAATTGTCATCCAGAGTCTTTGAGCTAGGGCAAAAAGTTCTGCTATTTAATTCTAGGCTCAGATTATTCCCGAAAAAATTAAAATCTCGGTGGAGAGGACCATATGTGATTACAAGCGTGTTACCATATGGATACGTAGAGCTTCAGGATAATGATTCTAATAAAAAGTTCATTGTTAATGGACAGAGAGTCAAACATTATCTTGAAGGAAAATTTGAGCAAGAATGCTCAAAACTGAGGCTTAATTAAAGCTCAGTAATAGTCCAGCTAAAGACAATAAAGAAGCGCTTGCTGGGAGGCAACCCAGCCATTTACAAAGTTTATTTGTTAATTAATTGATTTTTACAGGTATATGTCAAGTATCTTCAAGGTAAAATAGCAAATTGATTGAATTCACAGAGTTACAAGGGAATTTGGAAGCTCACTGGCGTGAAAACGCCAGTAAGAAATATTTTGGGCGTTGAACGCCCAAAAGAAGCATCCACTGGGCGTTTAACGCCTGTAAGGATAGCCATCTGGGCATTGAACGCCAGAAAGAAGCTCATTCTGGGCGTTTAACGCCAGAATTACAGCATCCGGGGCGTTCAGAAAAACGCCCAATGACAAAGGACTTCTTGGCGTTCAACGCCAGAAAGAAGTAATAGCTGGGCGTTGAACACCCAGAAGAAGCAGCAATTGGGCGTTAAACGCCCACAACATGCAGTGTTTGGGCGTTTAACTCCAGAATGGTGGGGTGGAGGTAAAATTCGTTTTTCTTCACAAATTTTTTAATTTTTATGTTTCAATTCATGATTTCTTGCATAAACATGTTTCAAAATATCATCCTTCAATTCCAAAAATTTTAATCCTAATTTCTAAAAACCCTAATTTCTAAAATCCTTTTTCAAAAATATCAAATGTATCTTAATCCATAAAGACAAATCTTTTTTCCAATCCAGTCCAACTCTTTTTTAAACTCAATTATGTTTTAAAATCTTCTTTCAAAATAAAATTCAAATTTATCTTTTCCAAATATAATTAACATCTTTTTATTTTTAAATTATACGTTTTTCTTATCATATTTATCTTTTATAAATCATATCTTCTATCTTATCTTTTTTTTCTTATTTTCGAAACCCACCCTCCCCCCTTTTATATCCACATTCGGCGCCCCTCCCATCATCCTCCATTCCACACTTGCTCTCCTCCTATCCCTCTCCTTTCTTTTCTTTTGCTTGAGGACAAGCAAACCTCTAAGTTTCTTGTATTTATCCATGATCACAAAAACATACTTACTAAGATCATGGCTCCTAAAGGAAAACAACCCACTCTAGGAGGCAAGAAACAGAGTATTCCAAAACCACTTTGGAATCAAGGGAAGTTCTTAACCAAAGAACATTCAGACCATTACTACAAAATAATGGGTCTAAGATCAGTGATCCCGGAAGTCAAGTTCGATCTGAAAGAAGATGAATATCCGGAGATCTAAGAGAAAATTCGAAACAGGAACTGGAAAATCCTAGCTAATCCTGAAACAAAAGTGGGAAGGAATATGGTTCAGGAGTTCTACGCTAATCTGTGGCAGACAGACAGGCAAAGAATAACTGGAACTGCCCTCTATGACTATCGAACCTTGGTCAGAGGAAAGATTGTTCACATCCACCCTGACAAAATCAGGGAGATCTTTAAGCTTCCTCAACTGAAAGATGACCCAGACTCCTTTAATAGGAGAATGATGAGGGTAAACAAAGGCCTGGACAAGATTTTAGAGGATATATGCATCCTTGAAGCCAGGTGGACCACCAGCACCACTGGCATCCCAAATCAACTAAAGAGAGAAGATCTCAAACTAGTTGCTAGAGGCTGGCTAGACTTCATTGGACGTTCTATATTGCCCACCAGCAACCGTTCTGAAGTCACTGTTAAAAGAGCAGTAATGATTCGCTGCATCATGTTGGGAAGAAAAGTAGAAGTTCATCAACTAATCTCGTGTGAACTCTACAAAGTAGCAAACAAGAACTCCAAAGATGCCAAATTGGCCTATCCAAGCTTAATTTCTATGCTCTGCAGAGATGCTGGAGTAAGGATGGGAATAACTGAGTATATCTCAGTTGAGCGGCCAATCACTAAAATATCAATGGAAAGACAACAGTTGCAGGATGACCCAATCAAGAGGAGAGCACAAGAATTCCTCCCAGAACTCCCTCAATTCGAATATTGGGAGCATCTTGAGGCATCTGTTTCCAAGCTGCA
Source organism: Arachis stenosperma (assembly GCF_014773155.1). Lineage (NCBI taxonomy): Eukaryota > Viridiplantae > Streptophyta > Magnoliopsida > Fabales > Fabaceae > Arachis > Arachis stenosperma. The sequence goes on along the minus strand of NC_080380.1, from coordinate 70,960,797 downwards.
AAAAGCTATGAACCAAATAAAGGAAGAACATAATAATCAAAGTAGCATGCTTTGCAAATTGATTAGGGAATAAGAGGAGCAAGGGCGTGACTTGAGGGAGCTGAAGCGTTAGAAATTAATTCTTGAAGCACCAAGCACCCCACAGACTAGAAGAACATCCACTTCCCAAAATACAGGTTGTTGAGTTCTAATTTTATCTTTAACTCTGTGATAGTGTTATTATAGAAATTTACCTTAGAAGTTATATAGGAGTAGTAGTAATTAGCATATCTATTTTGGTTTTATTTCCAATTAAGTTATAATTTATTTTTCTCATCATCATCAAACATGAATAAAATAGTAGATTTTTAGAATAAAGAAGTAATTTATATTTTTTGAGTTCTTAATAAGAAAAATTATAATTAATTATATGTGGTGGCAATACTTTTTGTTCTCTGAATGAATGCTTTAACAGTGCATATTTTTTATCTTGAATTTTATGAATATTGGCTCTTGAAAGAATGAGAAACACGAAAAATATTATTGCTGATCTGAAAAATCATGAATTTGATTCTTGAAGCAAGAAAAAGCAGTGAAAAAAAAAGCCAATAGCCCTTAAAACCAAAAGGCAAGGGTAAAAAGGATCCAAGGCTTTGAGAATCAGTGGATAGGAGGACCCAAGGAAGTAAATCCAGGCCTAAGCGGCTAAACCAAGCTGTCCCTAACCATGTGCTTGTGGTATGCAGGTCCAAGTGAAAAGCTTGAGACTGAGTGATTAAAGTCGTGATCCAAAGCAAAAAGAGTGTGCTTAAGAACTCTGGACACCTCTAATTGGGGACTTTAGCAAAGCTAAGTCACAATCTGAAAAGGTTCACCCAGTTATGTGTCTGTGGCATTTATGTATCCGGTGGTAATACTGGAAAACGAAGTGCTTAGGGCCACGGCCAAGACTCATAAAGTAACTGTGTTCAAGAATCAACATACTACACTAGGAGAATCAATAATATTATCTGAATTCTGAGTTCCTATAGATGCCAATCATTCTGAATTTCAGAGGATAAAGTGAGATGCCAAAACTGTTCAGAAGCAAAAAGCTACCAGCCCCGCTCATCTAACTAAAATCTGAGCTTCACTTGAAACTCTGAGATATTATTGCTTCTTAATTTCTTTTCATCCTGTTTTATTTATCTAGTTGCTTGAGGACAAGCAACAGTTTAAGTTTGGTGTTGTGATGAGCGGATATTTTATACGCTTTTTGGGGGGTATTTTCATGGAAATTTTAGCATGTTTTAATTAGTTTTTAATATAATTTTATTAGTTTTTAGGCAAAAATCATATTTCTGGACTTTACTACGAGTTTGTGTGTTTTTCTGTGATTTTAGGTATTTTTTGGCTGAAACTGAGGGAGCTGAGCAAAAATCTGAGTTAGGCTGAAAAAGGACTGCTGATGTTGTTGGATCCTGACCTCCCTGCACTCGGAATAGATTTTTTGGCGCTAGAGGAGTCCAATTGACACGCTCTCAATTGGGTTGGAAAGTAGACATCCAGGTCTTTCCAGCAATATATAATAGTTTATACTTTGCGCGAAGATAAATGACGTAAACTGGCATTCAACGCCAGTTCTATGTTGGACTCTGGCGTCCAGTGCCAGAAACAGGTTACAAGTTGGAGTCCAGCACCCAAAACACGTTACAACCTGGCGTTCAACTCCAGAAACAGCCCAGGCACGTGAGAAGCTTAAGTCTCAGCCCCAGCACACACCAAGTGGGCCCCAAAAGTGGATTTCTGCACCAATTATCTTAGTCTACTCATTTTCTGTAAACCTAGGTTACCAGTTTAGTATTTAAACAACTTTTAGAGATTTATTTTGTACCTCATGACATTTTTAGATCTAAAATTTATACTCTTTGACGGCATGAGTCTCTAAACTCCATTGTTGGGGGTGAGGAGCTCTGCAACGTCTCGATGAATTAATGCAATCACTTGTATTCTTCCATTCAAATGTGCGTGGTCCTATCTAAGATGTTCATTCGCGTTTAATTATGGAGAAGGTGATGATCCATGATACTCATCACCTTCCTCAAACCATGAAGGTGTGTCTGACAACCACCTCCATTCTACATCAGATTGAATGAATATCTCTTAGATTCCTTAATCAAAATCTTCGTGGTATAAGCCGGACTGATGGCGGCATTCATGAGAATCCGGAAAGTCTAACCTTGTCTGTGGTATTCCGAGTAGGATTTCGGGATTGAATGACTATGAAGAGCTTCAAACTCCTGAAGGCTGGGCGTTAGTGACAGACACAAAAGAATCATTGGATTCTATTCCAACCTGATTGAGAACCGACAGATGATTAGCTGTGCTGTGACAGAGCATTTGGACCATTTTCACTGAGAGGATGGGAAGTAGCCATTGACAACGGTGACACCCTACATAGGGCTTGCCATGGAAGGAACCTTGCATTATGCTATTGAGTTGAATATTACATTGCAGGAATTCAGAGGACAAAGCATCTCCAAAACCCCAACATATTCTCCGTTACTGCACAACAAGTAATTATTTCACGCTCTTTTATTTTTCTAATAATTCAAACTGATAATTTTAATTGATATCCTGACTAAGAATAATAAAATAAACATAGCTTGCTTCAAACCAATAATCTCCGTGGGATCGACCCTTACTCACGTAAGGTATTACTTGGACAACCCACTGCACTTGCTGGTTAGTGGTACGAGATCATAAGAAATCTTTATTTTGATATTGAGATTCAAATTTCGTGTACCAAGTTTTTGGCGCCGTTGCCGGGGATTGTTCGAGTTTGAACAACTAAAGGTTTATTTTATTGCTTATATTAGGAATAATTTATTTTTGTTGCTATAGAGTCCTTTATTCCCTTTTCAATAAATTTTCAAAAATATTATTTTTCTTTATCAAATTTTAATTTTTTTTCGTGAGTTTAGTGTCTTGTTCTAAGTGTGGTGTCAATTGCATATCTTGTATTTTCCTTTAAATTTTCGAATTAGTGTTCTTTGTTTTTCCTTGATCTTTGGTTTGTCTTGTTCTGTGTCTTTTCTTGTTTTTCTTGTGCTTTTTCAAAACATTAGTTTTCAAAAAAATTTGTTCTTATCTATAAAAATAATACATCTTTAAAACACGTTACATTTATAGCTCAGTTGGCTAGAGCGTTGGCTTATGTTCTTGGCAATTGGGTATCTTTTTTTTAAATCTTTTTCAAAAATAATTTTTCTTTGATTGAATCTTGTGCCAAACTTTTGGATTGGTGTTTTGTTGTTAATCTTTTTATAATTTTCAAAAATTTTATTGAAGCTTTCTAAAAATTTTAAGTCTGGTGTTCTTTCTTTTGTTCTTGGTGTTCTTGTGGATCTTCAAGGTGTTCTTGAGTCTTTCTTGTGTTTTGATCTTAAAATTTTTAAGTTTGGTGTTCCTTGGTGTTTTCCCTCCAAAATTTTCGAAAACAAGGAGCATTAGATTTAAAAATTTTAAGTCTTGTGTCTTTTATGTGTTTTTCTCTTTCATCATAAAATTCAAAATTCAAAAAAAAAATCTTTTCTAACTATTTTTAAGTCATTTTTTTCGAATTTTTTTTTATAAAAATTCAGATTTCAATTTCAAAATTTTTCAAATCTTATCCTTTTAAGATTTAAAATATATATATATATATATATATATATATATATATATATATATACATATATATATATATTATATCTTTTTCAAAACAAATCTATATCTTTTCCTTCTTAAAATCTTTTCCACTCATAAATATCTTTTTCAAATCTTCACAATATCTTTTTCAAAACAAATTTATCTTTTTCAAATATCTTTTATATCTTTTCAATTTTCAATTACATCTTTTTTCTTTCTTATCTTTTCTCAAAATTTTTGAAAATATCTCTTTTAAAAAAATTAATAATAAATAATAATAATAATAAATAAACAATATCAACATCCATATCATCTCCTTTGCTCCATCATGGAACTAAGTGGAAATGAACAGTCCAGAAGGACTCTGGGGTCATATGCTAACCCCACTACTGCTTCATATGGGAGTAGTATATGTATACCCTCCATTGGAGTTAGTAGTTTTGAGTTGAATCCTCAGCTCATTATCATGGTGCAGCAAAGTTGCCAATATTCCGGTCTTCCACAAGAAGAACCTACAGAGTTTCTGGCACAATTTTTACAAATTGCTGACACAGTACATGATAAAAAAGTAGATCAGGATGTTCTACAGATTATTACTGTTTCCGTTTGCTGTAAAAGACCAAGCTAAGAGGTGGTTAAATAACCAACCCAAGAACAGCATAAAGACATGGAAACAGCTGTCAGAAAAATTCCTGAGTCACTATGTTCCTCCAAAATGGATGACACAGCTAAGGCTAAGCATACAAGGCTTCAAACAAGGAGATAATGAATCCCTTAATGATGCCTGGGAGAGATACAGAGAGATGCTAAGAAAATGCCCCTCTGAAATGTTTTCAGAGTGGGTGCAATTAGACATCTTCTATTATGGGCTTACAGAGAGAGCTCAGATTTCTCTAGACCACTCAGCTGGTGGATCTATACACATGAGAAAAACAATTAAAGAAGCTCAAGAGCTCATTGATAGAGTTGCTAGGAATCAGCACCTGTACCTAAGCAGTGAACTTCCCAAGAAGGAAGAGGCTAAAACAGTAACTGCTGAACTCAGTCCTGCAGATCAAGCTGCTGAATTCAATCAGCAATTAGATTTTCTAACAAAACAATTAGCCGAATTCAAGGAGATACTACTAGAGACAAGAATGGCTAATATGAATATGGAAATACAGTTGAAGAAAACAGAACAGCAGTTATCAAAACAAATAACAGAAGAATGCCAAGCAGTTCAATTAAGGAGTGGGAAAACATTAAATACCTCACTTCAAGATAGCAGGAAGCCAAGAAATGAGCAAACTACCCAAAATCCCTCTGAGGACAGTAAGAGCCCAGAGAGAAATAATTTTGGCACTCAAACGCCAGAGAATGGGTGGAAAGCTGGCGCTGAACGCCCAGATCATGCTTAGTTCTGGCGTTCAACGCCAGAAACAAGCAATGAATTGGCGTTGAACGCCCAAAGGAAGCTCAGTTCTGGCATTCAAACGCCAGAGACAGGCAAGGAGCTGGCGTCGAACGCCACTCCAGCTTCCAACCCTGGCATTCAAATGCCAGTGGAAGATCAGACACATACAAGTGCTGATAACAACCCATCTAAAAAGGCTTCTTAACCCACATCTGTAGGCAATAAATTTGAAGCAACTAAGGTTGAGGAATACAAAGCCAAAATTCCTTATCCTCAGAAACTCCGCCAAGCAGAACAGGATAAGCAATTTGCTCACTTTGCAGACTATCTCAGGACTCTTGAAATAAAAATTCCGTTTGCAGAGCCACTTGAGCAAATACCCTCTTATGCTAAGTTCATGAAAGAGATCTTAAGTCATAAAAAGGATTGGAGAGAAATTGAAAAAGTTTACCTCACTGAAGAATGCAGTGCAGTTATCCTGAAAAGCTTACCGGAGAAGCTTAAGGATCCCGGAAGCTTTATGATACCATGCACATTAGAAGGTACTTGCACCAAGCAAGCTCTATGTGATCTTGGGACAAGTATTAACCTAATACCTGCATCTATTATCACAAAGCTTGGTTTGACTGAAGAAGTCAAACCAACCCGGATATGTCTTCAACTTGCTGATGGCTCCATTAAATACCCATCAGGCGTGATTGAAGACATGATTGTCAAGGTTGGGCCATTTGCCTTTCCTACTGACTTTGTGGTGCTGGAAATGGAGGAGCACAAGAGTGCAACTCTCATTCTAGGAAGACCTTTCCTAGCAACTGGCCGAACCCTTATTGATGTCCAAAAAGGGGAAGTAACCCTGAGAGTCAATGAAGAGGAGTTCAAGTTGAATGTTGTCAAAGCTATGCAGCATCCAGACACCCAAAATGACTGCATGAGCTTTGATCTTATTGACTCTCTGGTAAAAGAAGTCAATATGGCTGAGAGTCTCGAATCAGAGCTAGAGAAAATCTTTAAGGATGTTCAGCCTGATCTGGAGGAATCAGAGAAAATAATAGAACCTCTGAAAATCCCTTAGGAAGAGGAGAAACCTCCTAAACCCGAGCTTAAACCATTACCACCATCCCTGAAATATGCATTTCTGGGAGAAGGTGATACCTTTCCTGTAATCATAAGTTCTACCTTAGAGCCACAGGAAGAGGAAGCACTAATTCAAGTGCTAAAGACACACAAGACAGCTCTTGGGTGGTCCATCAGTGATCTTAAGGGCATTAGCCCAGCCAGATGCATGCACAATATCTTATTGGAGGGTGACGCCAAACCAGTGGTTCAACCACAAAGGCGGCTGAATCCAGCCATGAAGGAAGTGGTGCAGAAAGAGGTCACTAAATTACTAGAGGCTGGGATTATTTATCCTATTTCTGATAGCCCCTGGGTAAGCCCTATCCAAGTCGTCCTTAAGAAAGGTGGCATGACAGTGGTCCATAATGAAAAAAATGAACTGGTTCCCACAAGAATAGTTACAGGGTGGCGTATGTGTATTGATTACAGAAAGCTCAATACAGCCACCAGAAAGGATCATTTTTCTTTACCATTCATAGACCAGATGCTGGAAAGACTAGCAAGTCATGAATACTACTGCTTCCTGGATGGATATTCAGGTTATAATCAAATTGCAGTAGATCCCCAGGATCAAGAGAAAACAGTATTCTGGTGGACGAAATTGTGATCCTCTTTGTATTTGCATGAGATTTAAAAATTAGCTCTATTGGAATTTATGATCACAACTTCATTCAGCATAACCAGCAAGTGTACTGGGTCATCCAAGTAATACCTTACGTGAGTAAGGGTCGATCCCACAGAGATTGTTGGTATGAAGCAAACTATGGTCACCTTGTAAATCTCAGTTAGGCAGATTAAATGGTTATGGGTTTCAAAAATTAATAATAAATAGAAAATTAAAAGGGATAGAAATACTTATGTAAATCAATAGTGGGAATTTCAGATAGGCGTGTGGAGATGCTAGAATCCTTTCGAATCTCTACTTTCTTATTGCTTTCATCCAATCCTTCTTACTCCTTTCCATGGCAAGCTGTATGTAGGGCATCACCATCATCAATGGCTACTTTTAATCCTCTCAGGAAAATGGTCCTATGCGCTGTCACTGCACGGCTAATCGTCTGGAGGCATCACCCTTGTTGATGGCTACATCCCATCCTCTCAGTGAAAATGGTCCAAATGCTTTGTCACAGCACGGCTAATCATCTGTCGGTTCTCAATCAGGTTGGAATAGAATCCCTTGATTCTTTTGCGTTTGTCATCACGCCCAGCCTTCAGGAGTTTGAAGCTCGTCACAGTCATTCAATACCGAAATCCTACTCGGAATACCACAGACAAGGTTAGACCTTCCGGATTCCCGGGACCCTACTCGGAATACCACAAACAAGGTTAGACTTTCCAGATCCCCATGAAAGCCGCCATCTATCTAGCTTATACCACGAAGATTCTGTTGGGGAATCTAAGAGATATGCGCCCGGCCTAAGGTAGAACGGAAGTGGTTGTCAGTCACGCGCGTTCATAGGTGAGAATGATGATGAGTGTCATTGATCATCACATTCATCAAAGTGTTGTACAATGTATATCTTGGAATAAGAATAAAAGAGAATTGAATAGAAAGTAATAGTGATTGTATTGAAACTTGAGGTACAGCAGAGCTCCACACCCTTAATCTATGGTGTGCAGAAACTCCACCGTTGAAAATACATAAGTGAAAGGTTCAGGCATGGTCGAATGGCCAGCCCCCCTGAATGATCAAAAGACCGAATGATCAAAGACTAAACAGTCAAAAGATCAAACTGTCAAAAGATGTCTAATACAATAGTAAATTATTCTATTTATACTAGACTAGCTACTAGGGTTTACATGAGTAAGTAATTGATGCATAAATCCACTTCCGGGGCCCACTTGGTGTATGCTTGGGCTGAGCTTGATCTATCCATGAGCTGAGGCTCCTCTTGGAGTTGAACTCCAAGTTATAACGTGTTTTGGGCGTTCAACTCCGGATCATGACGTGTTTCTGGCGTTTAACTCCAGACAGCAGCATGTACTTGGCGTTCAATGCCAAGTTACGTCGTCAATTTCCGAATAAAGTATGGACTATTATATATTGCTGGAAAGCCCTAGATGTCTACTTTCCAACGCCATTAAGAGCACGCCATTTGGAGTTCTGTAGCTCCAGAAAATCTATTTCGAGTGTAGGGAGGTCAGATTCCAACAGCATCAGCAGTCCTTTTGTCAGCCTTTTTCATAGTTTTGCTCAAGTCCCTCAATTTCAGCCAGAAATTACCTGAAATCACAGAAAAATACACAAACTCAAAGTAAAGTCCAGAAATGTGAATTTAACATAAAAACTAATGAAAACATCCCTAAAACTAGCTTGAACTTACTAAAAACTACCTAAAAACAATGCCAAAAAGCATATAAATTATCCGCTCATCACAACACCAAACTTAAATTGTTGCTTGTCCCCAAGAAACTGAAAATCAATTAGGATAAAAAGAAGAGAATATACTATAAATTCCAGAATATCAATGAATATTAATTATAATTAGATGAGCGGGACTTGTAGCTTTTTGCTTCTGAACAGTTTTGGCATCTCACTTTTTCCTTTGAAGTTCATAATGATTGGCTTCTCTAGGAACTTAGAATTTCAGATAGTGTTATTGACTTTCCTAGTTAAGCATGTTGATTTTTGAACACAGCTACTAATGAGTCTTGGTCGTGGCCCTAAGCACTTTGTTTTCCAGTATTACCACCGGATACATAAATGCCACAGACACATAACTGGGTGAACCTTTTCAGATTATGAATCAGCTTTGCTAGAGTCCCCAGTTAGTGGTGTCCAGAGCTCTTAAGCACACTCTTTTGCTCTTAAGGGCTATTGGCTTTTTCTGCTTGCTTTTTCTTTTTCTTTCTATTTTTTTTCGCAAGCTTTCTTTTTCGCTGCTTTTTCTTGCTTCAAGAATCAATTTCATGAATTTTCAGATCATCAATAACATTTCTCCTTGTTCATCATTCTTTCAAGAGCCAACAATTTTAACATTCATAAACAACAAGATCAAAAGATATATGCACTGTTGAAGCATTCATTCAGAAAACAAAAGTATTGTCACCACACCAATATAATTAAATTAAATTCAAGGACAATTTTCGAAATTCATGTACTTCTTGTTCTTTTGAATTAAAGCATATTTCATTTAAGAGAGGTGAAGGATTAATGGATTTTATTCATAGCTTTAAGACATGGTTACTACATACTAATGATCATGAAGTAGAGACACAAAGCATAGATAAACATAACATGGGAACCGAAAAACAGAAAAAAATAAGAACAAGGAATGAATCCACCTTAGTGGCGTCTTCTTCTTGAAGGACCAACAATGTCCTTAAGCTCTTCTATGTCCCTTCCTTGCCTTTGTTGCTCCTCCTTCATTGCTCTTTGATCTTCTCTTATTTCTTGGAGAATGATGGTGTGCTCATGATGTTCCACCCTTAATTGTTCCACATTGTGGCTCAAATCTTCTAAGGAAGTGTTGAGTTGTTCCCAATAGTTGTTGGGAGGAAAGTGCATCCCTTGAGGCATCTCAAAGGATTTCTTGATGATGAGCTTCCTCATGCATCTCTTGAGAACCGTGAAGGGTCTCTCTTGCTTGCTCCATCCTCTTCTTGGTGATGGGCTTATCCTCTTCAATGGAGATGTCTCCTTCTATGATAACTCCAGCTGAGTAACATAGATGGCAAATAAGGTGAGGAAAAGCTAGCCTTGCCATGGTGGAGGGCTTTTCGGCTATTTTGTAGATTTCATTGGAGATGACCTCATGAACTTCTACTTCCTCTTCAATCATGATGCTATGAATCATGATGGCCCGATCCACAGTAACTTCAGATCGGTTGCTAGTGGGAATGATGGAGCGTTGAATGAACTCCAACCATCCTCTAGCTACAGGCTTGAGGTCCAGTCTTCTTAGTTAGACTGGCTTGCCTTTGGAGTCTCTCTTCCATTGAGCTCCTTCCACACATATGTCCGTAAGGACTTGGTCCAACCTTTGATTAAAGTTGACCCTTCTAGTGTAGGGGCGTTCATCTCCTTGCATCATGGGCAAGTGGAATGCCAATCTCACATTCTCCGGACTAAAATCTAAGTATTTCCCCCGAACCATTGTGAGATAATTCTTTGGACTCGGGTTCATACTATGATCATGGTTCCTAGTGATCCATGCATTGGCATAGAACTCTTAAACCATTAAGATTCTGACTTGTTGCATGGGGTTGGTTAGGACTTCCCAACCTCTTCTTCGGATTTCATGTCGGATCTCCGGATACTCATTTTTCTTGAGCTTGAAATGGACCTCAGGGATCACCTTCTTCTTTGCCATAACATCATAGAAGTGGTCTTGGTAGCTCTTGGAGATGAATCTTTCCATCTCCCATGACTCGGAGGTGGAAGCTTTTGTCTTCCCTTTTCCTTTTCTAGAGGATTCTCCGGCCTTAGGTGCCATTGATGGTAATGGAAAAACAAAAAGCTTATGCTTTTTCCACACCAAACTTAAAATATTGCTCGCCCTCGAGCAAGAGAAGAAAGAAAAGAAGAAGAAGAAGAAGAAGAAAATAGAGGAGAGTGAGGGGAGATGGATTCGGCCAAGGTATAGTAGAGGGGGTAGTGTTGTGTGAAAATGGAGTAGAATGGAAGGGTATATATAGGGAGAGGGGAGAGGGTAGGTTCGGCCATTTAGGGTGGGATTGGGTGGGAAAATGTTTTTGAATTTTGAAGGTAGGTGGGATTTATGGGGAAGAGTGGATGGATGTGAGTGGTGAATAAGTGATTGGGAAGAGAGATTGTGGTGATTGGTGAAGGGTTTTTGGGAAGTGTGACATGGGGAAGAGAAAAATAGGATTAGGAGGTAAGGTGGGTATATAGTAGGTGGGGATCCTGTAGGGTCCACAGATCCTGAGGTGATCCTGTGGGGTCCACAGATCCTGAGGTGTCAAGGAATTCTATCCCTACACTAAATAGGCATGTAAAATGCCTTTGCATACCATTCTGGCGTTTAAACGCCGAGTGGTGCACGTTCTGGGCGTTCAACGCCCACATGCAACATGTTTCTGGCGTTGAACGCCAGTTTCATGCTTGTTACTGGCGTTCAGCGCCAGCTTTTCCTCTAGGCACATTCCTGGCGTTCGGCGCCAGAATGTTGCTTGTTTCTGGCGTTCAGTGACAAATTCATGCTCTGTTCTGGCGTTGAACGCCAGCCAGATGCTTCTTACTGGCGTTGAACGCCAGCCTGTGCTTTCTCCAGGGTGTGATTTTTCTTCTGCTATTTTTGATTCTGTTTTTAATTTTTATATTTTTTTCGTGACTCCTCATGATCGTGTACCTAATAAGACACAAAATAAAAATAAAATAAAATAAAAATTAGATAAATAAAATTGGGTTGCCTTCCAACAAGCGCTTCTTTAATGTCAATAGCTTGACAGTGGCTCTCATGGAGCCACAAGGTGATCAAGTCAATGTTGTATAGTCCCAACACCAAACTTAGAGTTTGGATATGGGGTCTTAACACCAAACTTAGAGTTTGGTTGTGGCCTCCCAACACCAAACTTAGAGTTTGACTGTGGGGGCTCTTCTTGACTCTGAACTGAGAGAAGCTCTTCATGCTTACTCTCTTTTGTCATAGAGGGATGGCCATGTGCCTTAAACACAAGGTAGTCCCCATTCAATTGAAGGACTAATTCACCTCTGTTGACATCTATCACAGCTCCTGCTGTGGCTAGGAAAGGTCTTCCAAGGATGATGCATTCATCCTCTTCCTTCCTAGTGTCTAAGATTATGAAATCAGCAGGGATGTAAAGGCCTTCAACCTTTACTAACACGTCCTCCACTATTCCATAAGCTTGTCTCAATGACTTGTCTGCCAATTGTAATGAGAACAAGGCAGGTTGTACCTCAATTATCACCAGCTTCTCCATTACAGAGAGTGGCATAAGATTTATCCCTGACCCCAGATCACACAGAGCTTTTGCAAAGGTCATGGTGCCTATGGTACAAGGTATCAAAAACTTGCCAGGATCTTGTTTCTTTTGAGGTAGAATTTGCTGAATCCAGGTATCCAGTTCACTAATGAGCAAGGGAAGTTTACTTTCCCTAGTCTCATTACCAAACAACTTGGCATTCAGCTTCATGATAACTCCTAAATATTGAGCAACTTGCTCTCCAGTCACATCTTCATCCTCTTCAGAGGAAGAATAGTCTTCAGAGCTCATGAATGGCAGAAGAAGATTTAATAGAATCTCTATGGTCTCTATATGAGCCTCAGATTCCTTTGGATCCTTAATACGAAACTCCTTCTTGCTTGAGGGACGTCCTAGGAGGTCTTCCTCACTAGGATGTTCGTCCTCCTCCTCCTTTGTGCATTCGGCCATATTGATTACATCAATGGCCTTGCACTCTCCTTTTGGATTTTCTTCTGTATTGCTTGGGAGAATACTGGGAGGAGTTTCAATGATTTTCTTACTCAGCTGGCCCACTTGTGCCTCCAGATTTCTGATGGAGGATCTTGTTTCACTCATGAAACTGAAAGTGGCCTTTGACAGATCAGAGACTAGATTGGCTAAATTAGAAGTGTTTTGTTCAGAATTCTCTGTCTGTTGCTGAGAAGATGATGGGAAAGGCTTGCTATTTCTCAGCCTATTGCGTCCACCATTGTTAAAGCCTTGTTGAGGCTTTTGTTGATCCTTCCATGAGAAATTTGGATGATTTCTCCATGATGAGTTATAGGTGTCTCCATAAGGGTCACCCATGTAATTAACCTCTGCCATGGCAGGGTTCTCAGGATCATAAGCTTCTTCAGAAGCTGCCTCTTTAGTATTGTTGGATGCATGTTGCCATCCATTCAGATTTTGAGAGATCATGTTGACCTGTTGAGTCAACACTTTGTTCTGAGCCAATATGGCATTCAGAGCATCAATTTCAAGAACTCCCTTCCTCTGAGGTGTCCCATTATTCACGGAATTCCTCTCAGAAGTGTACATAAATTGGTTATTTGCAACCATGTCAATGAGTTCTTGAGCTTCAGTAGGTGTTTTCTTTAGGTGAATTGATCCACCTACAGAATGGTCCAATGACATTTTCGAAAATTCAGATAGACCATAATAGAATATATCTAATATGGTCCATTCTGAAAACATGTCAGATGGCCATCTTTTGGTCAGCTGCTTGTATCTTTCCCAAGCTTCATAGAGGGATTCACCATCTTTTTGTTTGAAGGTTTGAACATCCACTCTCAGCTTGCTCAGCTTTTGAGGAGGAAAGAATTTATCCAAGAAGGCTGTGACCAGCTTATCCCAGGAGTCCAGGCTATCCTTGGGTTGTGAATCCAACCATATTCTAGCTCTGTCTCTTACAGCAAAAGGGAAAAGCATGAGTTTGTAGACTTCAGGATCAACTCCATTCGTCTTTACAGTCTCACAGATCTGCAAGAATTCAGTTAAAAACTAATAAAGATCTTCAGATGGAAGTCCATAAAACTTGCAGTTTTGTTGCATTAATGCAACTAGCTGAGGTTTCAGCTCAAAGTTATTGGCTCCAATGGCAGGAATGGAGATGCTTCTTCCATCAAATTTGGACGTTGGCTTTGTGAAGTCACCAAGCATTCTCCTTGCATTATTATTGTTTTCGACTGCCATCTCCTTCTCTTGTTCGAAAATTTCTGAAAGGTTGTTTCTGGATTGTTGTAATTTAGTTTCTCTTAGTTTCCTTTTCAGAGTCCTTTCAGGTTCAGGATCAATTTCAACAAGAGTGCCTTTTTCCCTGTTCCTGCTCATATGAAAGAGAAGAAAACAAGAAAAGAAGAGGAATCCTCTATGTCACAGTATAGAGATTCCTTTATGTTAGTAGAAAAAGAAAGGGGAGAAGAATGTAGAAGAGTGGGTTCGGATATTTAGATGGAGAGAGGTGAAGAGAAGTGTTAGTAATTAAATAATTAAATAGAATAAGAAAAGAGAGGGAGAATTTCGAAAATAATTTTGAAAAAAGGGTTAGTGATTTCAAAAATTAGAGATAAGATGTAATTAAAATTAAAACATGAAACAATTAGTTAATTAAAAAGAATTTTTGAAAAGGGGTGAGATATTTTCAAAAATTAGAGAGGGAAAAGTAGTTAGGTAATTTTGAAAAAGATAAGAAACAAGCAAAAGTTAATTAGTTAGTTGAAAAAGATATTAAAATCAAATTTGAAAAGATAAGAAGATAAGAAGTTAGATAAGATACTTTGAAATCAAATTTTGAAAAAGATAAAATTTTTGAAAAAGATATGATAAAAGATAAAAAGATTTAATTCAAAAATTTGAAATTACTTACTTCTCAAACAAGAAATTACAAGATAAGATTCTAGAACTTAAAGATTGAACCTTTCTTAACAAGAAAGTAACAAACTTCAAATTTTTGAATCAATCACATTAATTATTAGTGAATTTTCGAAAATATGATATAAAGATAAGAAAAAGATTTTGAAAATATGTTGAATAAGATTTTTGAAATTTTCGAAAAATAGAAAAAAATGAAAAAGATATAATTTTTGAAAAAGATTTTGAAAAGATAAGATTTTTAAAATTGAAAATTTGACTTGACTTTTAAGAAACAACTAATTTTGAAAATTTTTGACTAAGTCAACTCAAATTTTCGAAAATTATGAGAACAATATGGAAAAGATATTTTTTTGATTTTTGAATTTTTAATTATGAGAGAGAAAAACACAAAAATGACCCAAAACATGAAAATTTTGGATCAAAACACAAGATGCATGCAAGAACACTATGAATGTCAAGATGAACACCAAGAACACTTTGAAGATCATGATGAACATCAAGAACATAATTTTGAAAAAATTTTTGATGCAAAGAAAACATGCAAGACACCAAACTTAGAAATCTTTAATGCATGGACTCTAACAAACAAAAAATGCATATGAAAAACAACAAACAACACAAAACAAGAAAACATCAAGATCAAACAAGTGGACTTATCAAGAACAACTTGAAGATCATGAAGAACACTATGAATGCATGGAATTTTCGAAAAATGCATGAAAAATTTTTAAATTATGCAATTGACACCAAACTTAAAAATTGATACAAGAAACACAAAATAATTTTGGTTTTTATGATTTTATTAATTTTTTTGGATTTTTATTAATTTTTTTTTGAAAATATTTTTGGAAAAATGAAAAAAGAAAAGAAAAAATTTTGAAAAAGTTTTTGAAAAGAAAATTACCTAATCTGAGCAACAAGATGAACCGTCAGTTGTTCAAACTCAAACAATCCCCGGCAACGGCGCCAAAAACTTGGTGGACGAAATTGTGATCCTCTTTGTATTTGCATGAGATTTAAAAATTGGCTCTATTGGAATTTATGATCACAACTTCATTCAGCTTAACCAGCAAGTGTACTGGGTCATCCAAGTAATACCTTACGTGAGTAAGGGTCGATCCCACAGAGATTGTTGGTATGAAGCAAGCTATGGTCACCTTGTAAATCTCAGTTAGGCAGATTAAATGGTTATGGGTTTCGAAAATTAATAATAAATAGAAAATAAAAAGGGATAGAAATACTTATGTAAATCAATAGTGGGAATTTCAGATAAGCGTGTGGAGATGCTAGAATCCTTTCGAATCTCTACTTTCTTATTGCTTTCATCTAATCCTTCTTACTCCTTTCCATGGAAAGCTATATGTAGGGCATCACCATCATCAATGGCTACTTTTAATCCTCTCGGGAAAATGGTCCTATGCGCTGTCACTGCACGGCTAATCATCTGGAGGCATCACCCTTGTTGATGGCGACATCCCATCCTCTCAGTGAAAATGGTCCAAATGCTCTGTCACAACACAGCTAATCATCTGTCGGTTCTCAATCAGGTTGGAATAGAATCCCTTGATTCTTTTGCATTTGTCATCACGCCCAGCCTTCAAGAGTTTGAAGCTCGTCACAGTCATTCAATACCGGAATCCTACTCAGAATACCACAGACAAGGTTAGACCTTCTGGATTCCCGGGATCCTACTCGGAATACCACAGACAAGGTTAGACTTTCCAGATCCCCATGAATGCCGCCATCTATCTAGCTTATACCATGAAGATTCTGTTGGGGAATCTAAGAGATATGCACCCGGCCTAAGGTAGAACGGAAGTGGTTGTCAGTCACGTGCGTTCATAGGTGAGAATGATGATGAGTGTCATTGATAATCACATTCATCAAAGTGTTGTGCAACGTATATCTTGGAATAAGAATAAAAGAGAATTGAATAGAAAGTAATAGTGATTATATTGGAACTTGAGGTACAGCAGAGCTCCACACCCTGAATCTATGGTGTGCAGAAACTCCACCGTTGAAAATACATAAGTGAAAGGTTCAGGCATGGCCGAATGGCCAGCCCCCCTGAATGATCAAAAGACCGAATGATCAAAGACTAAACAGTCAAAAGATTAAACTGTCAAAAGATGTCTAATACAATAGTAAATTATTCTATTTATACTAGACTAGCTACTATGGTTTACATGAGTAAGTAATTGATGCATAAATCCACTTTCGGGGCCCACTTGGTGTATGCTTGGGCTGAGCTTGATCTATCCACGAGCTGAGGCTCCTCTTGGAGTTGAACTCCAAGTTATAACGTGTTTTGGGCGTTCAACTCCGGATCATGACGTGTTTCTGGCGTTTAACTCCAGACAGCAGCATGTACTTGGCGTTCAACGCCAAGTTACGTCGTCAATTTCCGAATAAAGTATGGACTATTATATATTGTTGGAAAGCTCTAGATGTCTACCTTCCAACGCCATTGAGAGCGCGCCATTTGGAGTTCTGTAGCTCCATAAAATTCATTTCGAGTATAGGGAGGTCAGATTCCAACAGCATCAGCAGTCCTTTTGTCAGCCTTTTTCATAATTTTGCTCAAGTCCCTCAATTTCAGCCAGAAATTACCTGAAATCACAGAAAAACACACAAATTCATAGTAAAGTCCAGAAATGTGAATTTAACATAAAAACTAATGAAAACATCCCTAAAAGTAGCTTGAACTTACTAAAAACTACCTAAAAATAATGCCAAAAAGCGTATAAATTATCCGCTCATCACATTCACATGTCCATCTGGAGTATTTGCATACAGAAGGATGCCATTTGGCTTGTGCAATGCACCTGCAACCTTTCAAAGGTGCATGCTCTCAATTTTCTCTGATATGGTAGAAAAATTTCCGGAAGTCTTCATGGATGACTTTTCAGTATTTGAAGACACATTCAGCTCCTATCTTGACCATCTAGCACTTGTTCTAAAAAGGTGACAAGAGACTAACCTGGTTTTAAACTGGGAAAAATGTCATTTTATGGTGACTGAAGGAATTGTCCTTGGGCACAAAATCTCGAACAGGGGAATAGAGGTGGATCAAGCTAAGGTAGAGGTAATTGAAAAATTACCACCACCAGCCAATGTTAAGGCAATCAGAAGCTTTCTGGGGCATGCAGGATTCTATATGAGGTTTATAAAGGATTTTTCAAAAATTGCCAAACCTCTAAGTAATCTGCTAGCTGCTGACACGCCATTTATCTTTGATAAGGAGTGTTTGCAGGCGTTTAAGACTCTGAAAGCTAAGCTGGTCACAGCACCAGTCATCTCTGCACCAGACTGGACATTACTATTTGAATTAATGTGTGATGCCAGTGACCATGCTATTGGTGCAGTGTTGGAAAAAAGGCATGACAAGATTCTGCATGTCATTTACTATGCCAGTCGTGTTTTAAATGACACACAGAAGAATTACACAACCACAGAAAAAGAGTTGCTTGCAGTGGTTTACGCCATTGACAAGTTTAGATCCTATTTAGTAGGATCTAAAGTGATTGTGTACACTGATCATGCTGCTCTTAAATATCTACTCACAAAGCAGAATTCAAAACCCAATCTTATCAGATGGGTGTTACTTCTGCAAGAGTTTGATATAGAAATAAGAGATAGAAAAGGGACAGAGAACCAAGTATCAGATCACCTGTCCCGAATAGAACCAGTAGAAGGGGCATCCCTCCCTCTTACTGAGATCTCTGAAACCTTTCCGGATGAGCAACTCTTTGCCATCCAGGAAGTACCATGGTTTGCAGACATTGCAAACTACAAGGGAGTGAGGTTCATACCCAAAGAGTACAGTAGGCAGCAATCAAAAAAATTGATCACAAATGCAAAGTACTATCTTTGGGATGAACCATATCTCTTCAAGAGATGTACAGACGGAGTAATCCGTAGATGTATGCCTAAAGAAGAAACGCAGAAGATCCTACGGCATTGCCATGGATCACAATATGGAGGACGTTTTGGAAGTGAGCGAACAGCCACAAGAGTCCTCCAATGTGGCTTCTACTGGCCTACTCTCTATAAAGATTCCCGAGTATTTGTATTTAATTGTGATAGTTGCCAAAGATCTGGTAAATTACCTCACAGTTATGCCATGCCTTAACAAGGGATATTGGAGATTGAGTTGTTTGATGTATGGGGTATTGACTTCATGGGGCCTTTCCCACCATCATACTCAAACACTTATATTCTGGTGGCAGTGGATTATGTATCCAAATGGGTGGAAGCTATTGCTACACCCACTAATGATACTAAGACAGTGTTAAAATTCCTCCAGAAACACATCTTCAACAGATTTGGCACCCCTAGAATACTAATCAGTAATGGGGCACTCATTTCTATAATAAACAGCTTTACTCTGCTTTGGTTTGTTATGGAGTTAGCCACAGAGTGGCCACTCCATATCACCCACAGACAAATGGGCAAGCTGAAGTCTCAAATAGAGAACTCAAAAGAATCCTGGAACGGACTGTAATTAACCGTAGAAGGGATTGGGCAAGAAGCTTGGATGATGCTCTGTGGGCATACAGAACAGCATTCAAGACCCCTATAGGGACCTCTCCATACCAGCTTGTGTATGGAAAGGCATGTCACTTGCCAGTGGAACTGGAACATAAGGCCTACTGAGCAACCAGATTCCTGAACCTTGATGCCAAGTTAGCTGGAGAAAAACGATTGCTCCAGTTAAATGAGCTAGAGGAATTTAGACTCAATGCTTTCGAGAATGCAAAAATTTACAAAGAGAAAGCAAAAAGATGGCATGATAAGAAATTGTCATCCAGAGTCTTTGAGCTAGGGCAGAAAGTTCTGCTATTTAATTCTAGGCTCAGATTATTCCCGAAAAAATTAAAATCCCGGTGGAGAGGACCATATGTGATTACAAGCGTGTCACCATATGGATACGTAGAGCTTCAAGATAATGATTCTAATAAAAAGTTCATTGTTAATGGACAGAGAGTCAAACATTATCTTGAAGGAAATTTTGAGCAAGAATGCTCAAAACTGAGGCTTGATTAAAGCTCAGTAATAGTCCATCTAAAGACAATAAAGAAGCGCTTGCTGGGAGGTAACCCAGCCATTTACAAAGTTTATTTGTTAATTAATTGATTTTTACAGGTATATGTCAAGTATCTTCAAGGTAAAATAGCAATTGATTGAATTCACAGAGTTACAAGAGAATTTGGAAGCTCACTGGCGTGAAAACGCCAGTAAGAAATATTTTGGGCGTTGAACGCCCAAAAGAAGCATCCACTGGGCGTTTAACGCCCAAAAGAAGCATCCACTGGGCGTTTAACGCCTATAAGGATAGCCATCTGGGCGTTGAACGCCATAAAGAAGCTCCTTCTGGGCGTTTAACGCCAGAATTACAGCATCCGGGGCGTTCAGAAAAACGCCCAGTGACAAAGGACTTCCTGGCGTTCAACGCCAGAAAGAAGCAACAGCTGGGCGTTGAACGCCCAGAAGAAGCAGCAATTGGGCATTAAACGCCCACAACATGCAGCGTTTGGGCGTTTAACGCCAGAATGGTGGGGAGGAGGTAAAATTCGTTTTTCTTCACAAATTTTCTAATTTTTATGTTTCAATTCATGATTTCTTGCATAAACATGTTTCAAAATATCATCCTTCAATTCCAAAAATTTTAATTCTAATTTCTAAAAACCCTAATTTCTAAAATCCCTTTTTCAAAAATATCAAATGTATCTTAATCCATAAAGACAAATCTTTTTTCCAATCCAATCCAACTCTTTTTTAAACTCAATTATCTTTTAAAATCTTCTTTCAAAATAAAATTCAATTTTATCTTTTCCAAATATAATTAACATCTTTTTATTTTTAAATTATATCTTTTTCTTATCATATTTATCTTTTATAAATCATATCTTCTATCTTATCTTTTTTTTCTTATTTTTGAAACCCACCCTCCCCCCCCTTTATATCCACATTCGGCGCCCCTCGCATCATCCACCATTCCACACTTGCTCTCCTCCTATCCCTCTCCTTTGTTTTCTTTTGCTTGAGGACAAGCAAACCTCTAAGTTTGGCGTGTTTATTCGTGATCACAAAAACATACTCACTAAGATCATGGCTCCTAAAGGAAAACAACCCACTCCAAGAGGCAAGAAAGAGAGTATTCCAAAACCACTTTGGAATCAAGGGAAGTTCTTAACCAAAGAACATTCAGACCATTACTACAAAATAATGGGTCTAAGATCAGTGATCCCAGAAGTCAAGTTCGATCTGAAAGAAGATGAATATCCAGAGATTTAAGAGCAAATTCGAAACAGAAACTAGGAAATCCTAGCTAATCCTGAAACAAAAGTGGGAAGGAATATGGTTCAGGAGTTCTACGCTAATCTGTGGCAGACAGACAGGCAAAGAATAACTGGAACTGCCCTCTATGACTATCGAACCTTGGTCAGAGGAAAGATTGTTCACATCCACCCTGACAAAATCAGGGAGATATTTAAGCTTCCTCAACTGAAAGATGACCCAGACTCCTTTAATGGGAGAATGATGAGGGTAAACAAAGGCCTGGACAAGATTTTAGAGGATATATGCATCCTTGAAGCCAGGTGGACCACCAGCACCACTGGCATCCCAAATCAACTAAAGAGAGAAGATCTCAAACCAGTTGCTAGAGGCTGGCTAGACTTCATTGGACGTTCTATATTGCCCACCAGCAACCGTTCTGAAGTCACTGTTAAAAGAGCAGTAATGATTCACTGCATCATGTTAGGAAGAAAAGTAGAAGTTCATCATCTAATCTCGTGTGAACTCTACAAAATAGCAAACAAGAACTCCAAAGATGCCAAATTGGCCTATCTAAGCTTAATTTCTATGCTCTACAGAGATGCTGGAGTAAGGATGGGAATAACTGAGTATATCTCAGTTGAGCGGCCAATCACTAAAATATCAATGGAAAGACAACAGTTGCAGGATGACCCAATCAAGAGGAGAGAACAAGAATTCCTCCCAAAACTCCCTCAATTCGAATATTGGGAGCATCTTGAGGCATCTGTTTCCAAGTTGCAAGAAGCTATGAACCAAATAAAGGAAGAACAGAATAATCAAAGTAGCATACTTTGCAAATTGCTTAGGGAACAAGAGGTGCAAGGGTGTGACTCGAGGGAGCTGAAGCGTCAGAAATTAATTCTTGAAGGACCAAGCACCCCACAGACTAGAAGAACATCCACTTCCCAAAATACAGGTTGTTGAGTTCTAATTTTATCTTTAACTCTGTGATAGTGTTATTATAGAAATTTACCTTAGAAGTTATATAGGAGTAGTAGTAATTAGCATATCTATTTTGGTTTTATTTCCAATTAAGTTATAATTTATTTTTCTCATCATCATCAAACATGAATAAAATAGTAGATTTTTAGAATAAAGAAGTAATTTATATTTTTCGAGTTCTTAATAAGAAAAATTATAATTAATTATATGTGGTGGCAATACTTTTTGTTCTCTGAATGAATGCTTGAACAGTGCATATTTTTTATCTTGAATTTTATGAATATTGGCTGTTGAAAGAATGAGGAACACGAAAAATATTATTGCTGATCTGAAAAATCATGAAATTGATTCTTGAAGCAAGAAAAAGCAGTGAAAAAAAAAAGTCAATAGCCCTTAAAACCAAAAGGCATGGGTAAAAAGGATCCAAGGCTTTGAGCATCAGTGGATAGGAGGACCCAAGGAAGTAAATCCAGGCCTAAGCGGCTAAACTAAGCTATCCCTAACCATGTGCTTGTGGCATGCAGGTCCAAGTGAAAAGCTTGAGATTGAGTGGTTAAAGTCGTGATCCAAAGCAAAAAGAGTGTGCTTAAGAACTCTGGACACCTCTAATTGGGGACTTTAGCAAAGGTAAGTCACAATCTGAAAAGGTTCACCCAGTTATGTGCCTGTGGCACTTATGTATCCGATGGTAATACTGGAAAACAAAGTGCTTAGGGCCACGGCCAAGACTCATAAAGTAACTGTGTTCAAGAATCAACATACTACACTAGGAGAATCAATGATACTATCTGAATTCTGAGTTCCTATAGGTACCAATCATTCTGAATTTCAGAGGATAAAGTGAGATGCCAAAACTGTTCAGATGCAAAAAACTACCAGTCCCGCTCATCTAACTAAAATCTGAGCTTCACTTGAAACTCTGAGATATTATTGCTTCTTAATTTATTTTCATCCTATTTTATTTATCTAGTTTCTTGAGGACAAGCAACAGTATAAGTTTGGTGTTGTGATGAGCGGATATTTTATACACTTTTTGGGGGTATTTTCATGTAGATTTTAGCATGTTTTAATTAGTTTTTAATATAATTTTATTAGTTTTTAGGCAAAAATTATATTTCTGGACTTTACTATGAGTTTGTGTGTTTTTCTGTGATTTCAGGTATTTTATGGCTGAAATTGAGGGAGCTGAGCAAAAATCTGAGTTAGGCTGAAAAAGGACTGCTGATGTTGTTGGATCCTGACCTCCTTGCACTCGGAATAGATTTTTTGGAGCTACAGAAGTCCAATTGACGCGCTCGCAATTGGGTTGGAAAGTAGACATTTAGGGCTTTCTAGCAATATATAATAGTCCATACTTTTCGCGAAGATAGACGATGTAAACTGGCGTTCAACGCTAGTTCTATGTTGCAGTCTGGCGTCCAGCGCCAGAAACAGGTTACAAGTTGGAGTCCAGCGCCCAAAACATGTTACAACCTGGCGTTCAACTCTAGAAACAGCCCAGGCACGTGAGAAGCTTAAGTCTCAGCCCCAGCACACACCAAGTGGGCCCCGGAAGTGGATTTCTGCACCAATTATCTTAGTCTACTCATTTTCTGTAAACCTAGGTTACCAGTTTAGTATTTAAACAACTTTTAGAGATTTATTTTGTACCTCATGACATTTTTAGATCTGAAATTTATACTCTTTGACGGCATGAGTCTCTAAACTCCATTGTTGGGGGTGAGGAGCTCTGCAGCGTCTCGATGAATTAATGCAATCACTTGTATTCTTCCATTCAAATATGCGTGTTCCTATCTAAGATGTTCATTCGCGCTTAATTATGGAGAAGGTGATGATACGTGACACTCATCACCTTCCTCAAACCATGAATGTGTGTCTGACAACCACCTCCGTTCTACATCAGATTGAATGAATATCTCTTAGATTCCTTAATCAGAATCTTCGTGGTATATGTCGAACTGATGGCGGCATTCATGAGAATCCGGAAAGTCTAACCTTGTCTGTGGTATTCCGAGTAGGATTCCGGGATTGAATGACTGTGACGAGCTTCAAACTCCTGAAGGTTGGGCGTTAGTGACAGATGCAAAAGAATCATTGGATTCTATTCCAACCTGATTGAGAACCGACAGATGATTAGCCGTGCTGTGACAGAGCATTTGGACCATTTTCATTGAGAGGATGGAAAGTAGCCATTGACAACGGTGACACCCTACATAGAGCTTGCCATGGAAGGAACCTTGCATTATGCTATTGAGTTGAATATTACATTGCAGGAATTCAGAGGACAAAGCATCTCCAAAATCCCAACATATTCTCCAGTACTGTATAACAAGTAATTATTTCACGCTCTTTTATTTTTCTAATAATTCAAACTGATAATGTTAATTGATATCTTGACTAAGAATAATAAAATAAACATAGCTTGCTTCAAACCAATAATCTCTGTGGGATCGACCCTTACTCACGTAAGGTATTACTTGGACGACCTAGTGCACTTGCTGGTTAGTGGTACGAGATCATAAGAAATCTTGATTTTGATATTGAGATTCAAATTTCGTGCACCACGCTCGCACACATGATCCTTGTAAAAAAAGAAGAAGAAGTGTTTTGTGCGTGTTTGTGCGCACGCACACATCTTGTTTCCCTTTCTATTTGGAGCACTCGCACACCTTGTGCGAGCGCACAACTCCCACTTTTCACGAAGTGTGCGTACGCACACATACTTGTGCGTACGCACAAGTGATGTTTTGAGCAAAATTTGTAATGCACTTTCAATTGAGCCCTAAGCACTTCCGCCACCCCCATCCCTTTCTTTTCTTGCCTTTTCCTCTATTTTTCTACTTGTTTTACTTAGTTTTTATTGTATTTCATTTTTATTTGAGCAGTTATATTAGTTTTGTTCGCTTACTTGTTAATTGAATAAGTTGTGAGTGTTTGTTTGATATTGATTGGGTTGCTTGTTGCTTTAAGTTTCCACCAATGCACTTATACTTTGCCTTAATTTACTAGTACCTAGTGGGTTTGAATATTCATGTTTTGATTGTACCACTAGGACAAATTATGTAGGTGCATTGAACTAAGTGATTTGAGTTGAAATTACTTGTTCATCATGATTTCCATATTAAATTCATCACATGACCGGTACTTGCGCCTTGTTAATGCTATGCATTTGTTTGAGTGACTTAAGTTGATTTTTTTTATCAAGCTTATCACTTTCTGTAACAAGTATCTTCATCATGTGCCTTTTCCTTATGTTTCATGATGAATAAGTGGTTTCCTTTTCATTGATGGATTGGTTGTTGTTTATTGTGTAATTTCATATCAATCTTGCGCTTTCACTTGCACAAGTTCAACATCCAATATCCCAATTACTCAATTCACTTTTGTGGTTACCTGGGTTTGCTTGTGTCTAAAGTTTTCCTTATTCTTTAATTGCTACCTAGGCCATCTAATTGAGAAGCACGTGCTTACTTTTTCCTTGTGTGGATGCACTTTTAACCGGCCGTTGTGTGTGTTCCAACCGCGCGCATAATTGGAAAACACACACGGCTTATCTCATTTTCATCACACCACACCATTATGAAACTTCCTCAATTAGATGCTTATTTACTCCCTCCTTTTCCTTTTTGAGATACTTGGCCTATGCTTTTTACTTATAATTTATTCATTCTTTTTGAGGATGAGACATAAATGCAAGGAGTCGGGAGAGGAGGAGGACGCCGAAAGGGAAGTGTCAAGAATGCATTGAGCTTGGCAAGTTTCCTACAACCCGAGCCCCTGTATCCGCCAACTAAAGGTGGAGTGCTTAGAGACAATCCCCCCCCGGATTGTGTTCGTGCACGGAGGACCGTTGATGAGCGGATAATTTATACGCTTTTTGGCATTGTTTTTAGGTAGTTTTTAGTAGGATCTAGCTACTTTTAGGGATGTTTTTATTAGTTTTTATGCAAAATTCACATTTTTGGACTTTACTATGAGTTTTTGTGTTTTTCTGTTATTTCAGGTATTTTTTGGCTGAAATTGAGGGACCTGAGCAAAAATTTGATTCAGGCTAAAAAAGGACTGCTGATGTTGTTGGATTCTGACCTCCCTGCACTCGAAATAGATTTTCTGGAGCTACAGAACTCCAAATGGCGTGCTTTCAACTGCATTGGAAAGTACACATCCAGGGCTTTCTAGAAAAATATAATGGTCCATACTTTGTTCGAGCTTAGATGATGCAAACTGGCGTTCAACGCCAGTTCCATGCTGCATTCTGGAGTAAAACGCCAGAAACACGTCACAAACCAGAGTTATACGCCAAAAACATGTTACAACTTGGTGTTTAATTCCAAGAGAAGCCTCTGCACGTGTAAAGCTCAAGCTCAGCCCAAGTACACACCAAAGTAGGCCCCGGAAGTGGATTTCTGCACTAAGACTTATCTCTGTAAACCCTAGTAGCTAGTTTATCATATTTTGGGGGCTAGCCATTCGGCCATGCCTGGACCACCATCACTTATGTATTTTCAACGGTGGAGTTTCTACACACCATAGATTAAGGGTGTGGAGCTCTGCTGTACCTCGAGTTTCAATGCAATTACTACTATTTTCTATTCAATTCAGCTTATTCTTATTCTAAGATATTCATTGCACTTCAACATGATGAATGTGATGATCCATGACACTCATCATCATTCTCACCTATGAACGCGTGACTGACAACTACTTTCATTCTACCTTAGAACGAGCGAGTATCTCTTGGATTCCTTAATCAAAATTTTCGTGGTATAAGCTAGAATTATTAGCGGCCATTCTTGAGAATCCGGAAAGTCTAAACCTTGTCTGTGGTATTCTGAGTAGGATTCAAGGATTGAATGACTGTGACGAGCTTCAAACTCACGATTGTTGGGAGTGGTGATAGACACAAAAGAATCAATGGATTCTATTCCGACATGATCGAGAACCGACAGATGATTAGTGATGATCGGATAATTTATATGCTTTTTGGCATTGTTTTTAGGTAGTTTTTAATATAATCTAGTTACTTTTAGAGATGTTTTCCTTAGTTTTTATGCTAAATTCACATTTCTGGACTGTACTATGAGTTTGTGTGTTTTTCTGTGATTTCAGGTATTTTCTGGCTGAAATTGAGGGACTTGAGCAAAACTCTGATAGGAGGCTGACAAAGGACTGCTGATGCTGTTGGAATCTGACCTCCCTGCACTCGAAATAGATTTTCTGGAGCTACAGAACTCCAAATGGCGCGCTCTCAATGACTTTGGAAAGTAGACATCCAGAGCTTTCCAGCAATATATAATAGTCTATTATTCGTGATTAGACGACGTAAACTGGCGCTCAACGCCAGTTCCATGTTGCTGTCTGGAGTCAAACGCCAGAAACACGTCACAAACCGGAGTTGAACGCCCAAAACATGTTACAACTTGGCGTTCAACTCCAAAAGAAGCCTCAGCTCATGGATAGATCAAGCTTAGCCCTAACATACACCAAGTGGGCCCTGGAAGTGGATTTATGCATCAATTACTTACTTCTGTAAACCCTAGTAGCTAGTTTAGTATAAATAGAACTTTTTACTAGTGTATTAGAAGTCTTTAATCATTCGGTCTTGTGACCACATGGGGGCTGGCCATTTGGCCATGCCTGAACCTCTTTCACTTATGTATTTTCAACGATGGAGTTTCTACACACCATAGATTAAGGGTGTGGAGCTCTGCTGTACCTCAAGTTTCAATGCAATTACTACTATTTTCTATCCAATTCGATTTATTCCTGTTCTAAGATATTCGTTGCACTTCAACTTGATGAATGTGATGATCCGTGACACTCATCATCATTCTCACCTATAAACGCGCGTGACTGACAACCACTTCCGTTCTACCTTAGACCGGGCGCATATCTCTTGGATTCCTTAATCAGAATCTTCGTGGTATAAGCTAGAATTGATGGCGACATTCATGGGAATCTGGAAAGTCTAACCTTGTCTGTGGTATTTCGAGTAGGATTCCGGGATTGAATGACTGTGACGAGCTTCAAACTCCTGAAGGCTGGGCGTTAGTGACAGACGCAAAAGAATCACGGGATTCTATTCCAACCTGATTGAGAACCGACAGATGATTAGCCGTGCTGTGACAGAGCATTTGGACCATTTTCACTGAGAGGATGGGATGTAGCCATTGACAACGGTGATGCCCTACATATAGCTTGCTATAGAAGGGAGTGATAAAATTAGATAAAAGCAGTAGGAAAGAAGAGATTCATCAGGGACAAGCATCTCCATACGCTTATCTGAAATTCCCACCATTAATTTACATAAGTATTTCTATCCTATATTATTTAAGCAAGTATCTCTTTATATTTCCCATAATCAATTATTATCCGCCTGACTGAGATTTACAAGATGACCATAGCTTGCTTCATACCAACAATCTCTGTGGGATCGACCCTTACTCACGTAAGGTATTACTTGGATGACCCAGTACACTTGCTGGTTAGTTGTGCAGAGTTGTGACTAAGTGTAATTCACGTGTGAGAGCTACCAAGTCATTGGAGCCATTGTTGATGATCAAAATTTCGTCCACCAAGTTTTTGGCGCCGTTGCCGGGGATTGTTCGATTATGGACAACTGACGGTTCATCTTGTTGCTCAGATTAGGTAATTTTCTTTTTATTTTCTTTTCAAAAATCTTTCAAATTTTTTTTTTACTTTTTATTTTCGTTTTTTTTAAATATAATTTTCGAAAAAAAATATAAAAAAAATAGAAAAAAAATCATAAAATCATAAAAATAAAAAATATTTTGTGTTTCTTATTTGAGTCTTGAGTCAACTTTTAAGTTTGGTGTCAATTGCATGCTTTAAAAATTTTTTCTTGCATTTTTCGAAAATTCATGCATTCATGGTGTTCTTCATGATCTTCAAGTTGTTCTTGACAAGTCTTCTTGTTTGATCTTGATGTTTTCTTGTTTTGTGTTGTTTGTTGTTTTTCATATGCATTTTTCGTTTGTTAGAGTCCATGCATTAAAGATTTTTAAGTTTGGTGTTCTTGCATGCATCATGAGTTTTGATTCATAATTTTCATGTTGTGAGTCATTTTTATGTTTTTCTCTCTCATCATCAAAAATTCAAAAATCAAAAAAATATCTTTTCCTTATTTGTCTCCTAATTTTCGAAAATTTGAGTTGACTTAGTCAAAAAATTTTAAAATTAGTTGTTTCTTACAAGTCAAGTCAAATTTTCAATTTTAAAAATCTTATCTTTTCAAAACTTTTTCAAAAATCAAATCTTTTTCATTTTTATCTTATTAATTTCGAAAATTTTAAAATTATTTTCAAAATCTTTTTCTTAATTTTAATTCAAATTTTTGAAATTACACTAACAATTAATGTGATTGATTCAAAAATTTGAAGTTTGTTACTTTCTTGTTAAGAAAGGTTCAATCTTTAAATTCTAGAATCATATCTTTTAGTTTCTTGTTAGTTAAGTAATTAATTTTAATTTTAAAAATTAAATCTATTTCAATCCTATCTTTTTTTATCATATCTTCTTATCTCATCTTTTTATCCTATCTTTTTCAAAATTTATCTTTTTCAAAAATTTGATTTCAAAATATCTTATCTAACTTCTTATCTTCTTATCTTTTCAAATTTGATTTTAATATCTTATTCAACTAACTAATTTTTTGTTTGTTTCTTATCTTTTCCAAAACCACCCAACTACTTCTCTCTCTCTAATTTTCGAAAATATCTCATCCTTTTTCAAAAATTCTTTTTAATTAATTAATTGTTTTAAATTTTAATTTTAATTATATCTTATCTTTAATTTTCGAAAATCACTAACTACTTTTTTAAAATTATTTTCGAAATTCTCTATCTCTCCTCTTACACTATTTATTTATTTATTTACTAACACTTCTCTTCATCTCTCTTCATCTCCAATCACTGCCTCTATCCTCACCCTTGTGATTGGATTTTCCACTTTTATTCCTTTCTTCTTCTAGTAACAATAAGGAACCTCTTTACTGTGACATAGAGGATTCCTCTTTCTTTTCTTATTCTCTTCTTCCCTATATGAGTAGGAACAAAAAAAAAGGCATTCTTGTTGAAGCTGATCCTGAACCTGAAAGGTCTCTGAAATTTTTGAACAAGAAAAGGAGATGGCAGCCGAACCCAACAACAATAATGCAAGGAAGATGCTTGGTGATTTCACTAAACCAACTTCCAAATTTGATGGAAGAAGCATCTCCATTCCGGTCATTGGAGCAAACAATTTTGAGCTGAAACCTCAATTAGTTGCTCTAATACAATAGAACTGCAAGTTTTATGGACTTCTATCTGAAGATCCTTACCAGTTTTTAACTGAGTTCTTGCAGATTTGTGAGACTGTAAAGACGAATGGAGTAGATCCTGAAATCTACAGGCTCATGCTTTTCCCTTTTGCTGTAAGAGACAGAGCTAGAACATGGTTGGACTCACAACCTAAAGATAGCCTGGACTCTTGGGATAAGCTGGTCACGGCCTTCTTGGATAAATTCTTTCCTCCTCAAAAGCTGAGCAAGCTTAGAGTGGATGTTCAGACCTTCAAGCAAAAAGATGGTGAATCCCTCTATGAAGCTTGAGAAAGATACAAGCAGATGACCAAAAAGTGTCCTTCTGACATGTTTTCAGAATGGACCATATTAGATATATTCTATTATGGTCTATCTGAGTTTTACAAGATGTCGTTGGACCATTCTGCAGGTGGATCCATTTACCTAAAGAAAACGCCTGCAGAAGCTCAAGAACTTATTGACATGGTTGCAAATAACCAATTCATGTACACTTCTGAGAGGAATTCCGTGAATAGTGGGACGCCTCAAAGGAAGGGAGTTCTTGAAATTGATGCTTTGAATGCCATATTGGCTCAGAATAAAGTGTTGACTCAGCAAGTCAACATGATCTCTCAAAGTCTGAATGGATGGCAAAATGCATCCAACAGTACTAAAGATGCAGCTTCTGAAGAAGCTTATGATCCTGAGAACCCTGCAATGGTAGAGGTTAATTACATGGGGTGAACCTTATGAAAAAACCTATAATTCATCATGGAGAAATCATCCAAATTTCTCATGGAAGGATCAACAAAAGCCTCAACAAGGTTTTAATAATGGTGGAAGAAACATGCTTAGCAATAACAAGCCTTTTCCATTATCTTCTCAGCAACAGACAGAGAATTCTGCGCAGAGCTCCTCTAATTTAGCAAATTTATTCTCTGATCTGTCTAAGGCCACTTCAAGTTTCATGAGTGAAACAAGGTCATCCATCATAAATTTGGAGGCACAAGTGGGCCAGCTGAGTAAGAAAGTCACTGAAACTCCTCCCAGTACTCTCCCAAGCAATACAGAAGAAAATCCAAGAGAAGAGTGCAAGGCCATTGATGTAATCAATATGGCCGAATGCACAAGAAAGGAGAAGGACGAAAATCCTAGTGAGGAAGACCTCCTGGGACGTCTCTCAAGCAAGAAGGAGTTCTCCATTGAGGACCTAAAGGAATCTGAGGCTCATATAGAGACCATAGAAATTCTATTAAATCTCCTTCTGCCATTCATGAGCTCTGAAGATTATTCTTCCTCTGAAGAAGATGAAGATGTAATTGGAGAGCAAGTTGCTCAATATCTAGGAGCCATCATGAAGCTGAATGCCAAGCTGTTTGATAATGAAACTTGGAAAGGTGAACCTCCCTTGCTCATTAGTGAACTAGATACATGGGTTTAGCAAACTCTACCTCAAAAGAAACAAGATCCTAGGAAATTCTTAATACCCTGTACCATAGGCACCATGACCTTTGAAAAAGCTCTGTGTGACCTGGGGTCAGGGATAAATCTTATGCTACTCTCTGTAATGGAGAAACTAGGGATCATTGAGGTACAGCCTGCTTTATTCTCATTACAATTGGCAGACAAGTCAGTAAGACAAGCTTATAGATTAGTATAGGACATATTAGTAAAGGTTGAAGGCCTTTACATCCCTGCTGATTTCATAATCCTAGACACTAGGAAGGAAGATGATTGATGACAAGTCATCTTAGCCTAGTTTTACTAGTCTTTTTCTTTTGTTTTCACTTGAATTATGCACTTTCTTGAGGCTTAAGCAAGCCAATTTAGGTAGATTTTCATGCTTCCTTTGATTGAATCAACCATATGTGAATTAAGGCTTTTTCATGAGGTTTGATGCCATAATTGGTGTATATTAGGATAGAATGATCATCTCATGATTTCAAGCATAGCTTTGATGTGTTTTGGTTGATTTATGATAGGTGAAGAAAGCTTGGAAAAGGATTGAAGTGAGAAGGAATGGCTAGAAGATAAGAGAAGACAAGGAATCAAGTGAAATTGAACCAGGAAGAATGAAGTTGGAGTTGAAGTTAGCCTCAACGTTAGCCCCCTAACTTGGAGGCTAACGTTGGAAGCTAAAAATTCCTCCCAGGGCTAGCCACGTTAGCGCCAACGTTAGCCCCCTAACTTGGAGGCTAACGTTGGCATAAGAAATCTTCCCCAGGGTGTGCCAACGTTAGCGCCAACGTTAGCCCCCTAACTTGGAGGCTAACGTTGGCATGAAATTTTGCTCCCAAGAAGGCCAACGTTTGCGCCAACGTTAGCCCCCTAACTTGGAGGCTAACGTTGGCGCCACTCCAACTCAAAGCAAGGCCAACGTTAGGGTCAAAGTTAGCCCCCTAACGTTGGCCCCAACGTGAAGTGCAGCAAATTGGTTTTGCTGCTAGAAAAAGTTAGCTTTGAAGTTAGCCCCCTAACTTTGAGGCTAACTTTGAATCCAAATTTGCAAAACTCAATTCCGGTTCAATTGGTTCACTTGGGTTCTTCTCCAAACTTCAAGAGCAATCAACCAAGGCCTATTTCAACCCAATTCCACCAAGAGCAAAGGCCCAACTCAAGGCTTGAAGATCAATTGGAGAAAGTGTATAAATAGGCTAGAATTCAATTTATTCGAGGAGCTTCCTTTTAGAGAGTTTTAGATAGTTTTCTTTTCTGTTTTGGGAGCTTGAGTGCTTTTGAATTTCTTAGTTTAATTGCTTTCAATTTCAGATACTCTTGTCTTGGATCTTGGGTTGGAGAATTGAAGGAATTATGTTTCAATCTCACCTTGGATCTTGTTTACTTTCACTGCAATTTGAATTTCTTTTTTTGCTACTTGCTTTCTCATTTAATTTCCTTGCAATTTACAATTCCTTTGAGATTGTTCTTGTTGGATCTAGGAAGGCATTGAGATCTAGACTCAGTTTTCTAGTCTCTGAGACCTGAGATCCAATTTCCCATTTCAATTCTCTGCTTCTTGCTTTAATTGTTCATTTAATTTCCTGTTTCGAATCTGCTTCACCCATTCCCCAGTTACTCTTCTGTTTAATGCAATTTAAATTCTCTTTGTTTAATTTTTGCAAATCCAAGTCCCAATCCCCTTTACACTTCAAGTCATTTACAATTCTTGCCATTTAAGATTTTGCAATTTACATTACTTGCTCTTTAAGTTTCTGCCATTTAATTTCTTGCTTCTTAAGATTCATCACCTTAATTTCTGTTTCCTTTAATTTCATGCCAATTCCCCATTCCCTTTACTTTCAAAGCAATTTAAATTCTGCAAATCATCAACCAATCAACCAAATCTTGATTCGCTTGACTAATTCAACCACTAAACTAAAATTGCTCAATCCTTCAATCCCTGTGGGATCGACCTCACACCCGTGAGTTTTATTACTTGATGCGACCCGGTGCACTTGCCGGTTAGATTGGTGTTGTTTTTGGGAGAGATTCATTCCTCAACCAAAAATTCCCCATCAAGTTTTTGGCGCCGTTGCCGGGGATTGATTAGATTGACAATGATTAAGTGAGGTGGAAGCTTAGATCAAGCACTTTTTCTTAATTTTTGACTAACCCACTAACTGTTTGAAGGTTTGCCTCTACTAGCCCACTAACCATTTGAAGTTTTGTCTCAACTGATTACACTCAATTTTCAAAAAAATACCACTGTATGTTCCGTTTGTTGAATTATGTCACAGAAAAAAGAGAGGCACGAGGGAAGGCTGTCATTGAAGAAGAGATTTCGAGAGAAAAACACCACAACATGAAGCCGCAACTCATTACACTAATCAAGAACAATTGCTCCTATGGTGGAAGTCCATTGGAGGATCCTAAACAGCATATATCCACTTTTCTGAGAACTTGTGGTGTTGTCAATCTTGAAGGTGTAAATCATGACACCTGGAAGCT
Source organism: Arachis stenosperma (assembly GCF_014773155.1). Classification (NCBI taxonomy): domain Eukaryota; kingdom Viridiplantae; phylum Streptophyta; class Magnoliopsida; order Fabales; family Fabaceae; genus Arachis; species Arachis stenosperma. Next base: position 70,926,829 of record NC_080380.1, on the reverse strand, counting down.
CTCGTTATTTCCCTTCTCACTAAGGGATGAAGCTGCACAATGGCTTGAAACTATGCCCCAAGGCAGTATTACCAGTTGGGACGAATTGGTTACCAAATTTCTGACCAAATTCACCTCATCCCAACAAAACATCAAGATGAAAGAGGGGATTCAGCCATTCATACAAGGAGAGGAAGAATCATTGTTCAAACCAGGGGAAAAATGCAAGAAAGCAAATGACAAAGAGGACTTCCGAGCGTTCTACATAGGATTGACCCCAGAAACAAGGAGAGCAGTGGATTACGTCCTAGATAACCTCTTCAAAGCAACAGCAGCTGGCCAAGGAACTACAGAGTTCAAGAACAAGAGAGCCAACAACCAACACTCACCTGAGACTCCACAGAATGCAACTTCAGATGAGGAGATAAAGAATCTTGAAGGAATGAAGGCAATCATGAATCAAAGCAAACAGCTACATCAGCAAACTCAGCAACAATTGGGGTCAACAGCTAGACAAATTGACTTTCTCCATTCTACTACAGTGAAAGCACAATTTCCACCATGGAAACCACATTCATATCTAAGAATGAGGGAATCTCACTATCATGAACAAAGGGACTTCAACTACAACAATCCCAATTTCCCAACCTTGCAACCACACTACACACCCCACAACCAACCCAGTCCACAAGACTTTCAGAGGATCACTAATCTGGAAATCTTAGTAGAAAGAATGATGACACATCAAGAGGTGATAAGCAAGAACAATGAGGAATCAATCGGAAGAATTGAGAGGCAAATAAAACAATTGGCTAAGAATATCACAGAAGTGAGTGAAGAGATGGCCAAAGGAAAAGAATCCCTCATCCAGGATGAACTTTCTAAGGCAAGGTCTCACTTAGGAGGACAAGGGAGCAAGGAGAAGGAAGCACAGAATCCAAGCTAAATAAGTTCAGAGGATGTCAAGCTAGTGACACTAAAAGAGCGCTTGTTGGGAGGCAACCCAACCAGAGGTAACCATCCTTTCGTATCTAATTCAATAAAACTATTAATTAGTTTCATCTAGATTGCAAGAAGCTAAGTTTGGTGTTGCACACCAAAACAATCTAAGGGAGAATGAAGAATTCTAAGTTTGGTGTTCCACCAAAAATCCCATCATAAAACACATTCTCACTTTCTGTCATAAGGCTAGCTTCATGCATTTAGACGAACTAGTTAATTATCCTGTTGTTTTCTAGTTTTTAGTCTATTACCTTAGAAAAAGAAGAAAGAGTTTCACACATGGTTAATTTGATGCATTGGCAAGGAACTAAGTTTGGTGTTCCCACACCAAAGTAAGTTCAAAAAGCCCACAAATAAATTATGCAGACTAACCACTGTTTCTAAGTGCTTGGGGAACAAGCAACTTTTAATATCATTGCAGAATGTCATACAAGCCTTTGGAGGGATTACGCATCATCAATATGAACATAAAGGCTAGCAAGGGTGATGATAAGAAGGAAAGCAAGTGAACTCCAACAGGTTGTATTGTTAAGTGATTGTTTTACACCAAATGTTGCTGTGATTGAAAGTTGGATTGTATCCTTATTTGCCATGTTTGTCTACATCAGATAGTTTTTCTTTTTATATTCCTGCCTGCCTGCATAGCACAGTCTCTCTTTATAATTCAATAAGCAGGATGCTTGATTATTCACAACATTCTTATCTTCAAAACTTGTTTGCACTCAATTTCAAGAATGCATCGCATGAAAGTTCTTTGAAAAGAAGGATTGAGGAATTAAACAATTTTGAGGAAAGCAAAAGATTAGGAGAAGTGGTGGTTCTAGTTGTATGATTATGTCTTGAGGTTGCATGCTTGTGAAAACTTGCATGGGAGCTCATAGGCAGGATATGAAGTTCAAAGAAGTATTGTAGAGATTCTCAAAAATCTATTGATCCAAGAAGCAGCAAACAAAAAAAAAAAAAAAAAAAGAAAATACAAAAACAAAAAGACTTGGCCCAAGGCTCTGAGCATCAATTACTAGGCAGAAAGAGAAAGAAAGAAACAAAAACTCAAAGAGTTGCTATCCTAGTAAATGCTTGTGGTCGAAGTGTGTCAAGGAAAGAGGCTTGAGCAAGTAAATCCTGAGGGGTGCTTTAACACCTAATACCTTAAAACCAACTGGTTTAGGAGTATTGATTGAAAGCTTATCTAAAGAGCCGCCTTGAGACATGACACTTAGAGTCGAGGTCAAAGCACAGAAACTATAAGCTGCTTCAAGGTGATTACATATAAAGAGATCTCCATGATACCATTTGGATGAAAATCCTAAAGACCTACGACTCCCAATATGCAAGGACTAATGAGCACTGAAACCCTTGCATGAGCATATAATTTAGAGTTTACCCCACTGTTACTTAATCACTTTTCTCACTGTATTTTACAAGTGTTCCTCAACCCATCTTAATTGAAAGAATCTTTGAGCATAAGTCATTTCTTGCTTGGGGACAAGCAAGCTTTAAGTTTGGTGTTGTGATGACAAGTCATCTTAGCCTAGTTTTACTAGTCTTTTTCTTTTGTTTTCACTTGAATTATGCACTTTCTTGAGGCTTAAGCAAGCCAATTTAGGTAGATTTTCATGCTTCCTTTGATTGAATCAACCATATGTGAATTAAGGCTTTTTCATGAGGTTTGATGCCATAATTGGTGTATATTAGGATAGAATGATCATCTGATGATTTCAAGCATAGCTTTGATGTGTTTTGGTTGATTTATGATAGGTGAAGAAAGCTTGGAAAAGGATTGAAGTGAGAAGGAATGGCTAGAAGATAAGAGAAGACAAGGAATCAAGTGAAATTGAACCAGGAAGAATGAAGTTGGAGTTGAAGTTAGCCTCAACGTTAGCCCCCTAACTTGGAGGCTAACGTTGGAAGCTAAAAATTCCTCCCAGGGCTAGCCACGTTAGCGCCAACGTTAGCCCCCTAACTTGGAGGCTAACGTTGGCATAAGAAATCTTCCCCAGGGTGTGCCAACGTTAGCGCCAACGTTAGCCCCCTAACTTGGAGGCTAACGTTGGCATGAAATTTTGCTCCCAGGAAGGCCAACGTTTGCGCCAACGTTAGCCCCCTAACTTGGAGGCTAACGTTGGCGCCACTCCAACTCAAAGCAAGGCCAACGTTAGGGTCAAAGTTAGCCCCCTAACGTTGGCCCCAACGTGAAGTGCAGCAAATTGGTTTTGCTGCTAGAAAAAGTTAGCTTTGAAGTTAGCCCCCTAACTTTGAGGCTAACTTTGAATCCAAATTTGCAAAACTCAATTCCGGTTCAATTGGTTCACTTGGGTTCTTCTCCAAACTTCAAGAGCAATCAACCAAGGCCTATTTCAACCCAATTCCACCAAGAGCAAAGGCCCAACTCAAGGCTTGAAGATCAATTGGAGAAAGTGTATAAATAGGCTAGAATTCAATTTATTCGAGGAGCTTCCTTTTAGAGAGTTTTAGATAGTTTTCTTTTCTGTTTTGGGAGCTTGAGTGCTTTTGAATTTCTTAGTTTAATTGCTTTCAATTTCAGATACTCTTGTCTTGGATCTTGGGTTGGAGAATTGAAGGAATTCTGTTTCAATCTCACCTTGGATCTTGTTTACTTTCACTGCAATTTGAATTTCTTTTTTTGCTACTTGCTTTCTCATTTTAATTTCCTTGCAATTTACAATTCCTTTGAGATTGTTCTTGTTGGATCTAGGAAGGCATTGAGATCTAGACTCAGTTTTCTAGTCTCTGAGACCTGAGATCCAATTTCCCATTTCAATTCTCTGCTTCTTGCTTTAATTGTTCATTTAATTTCCTGTTTCGAATCTGCTTCACCCATTCCCCAGTTACTCTTCTGTTTAATGCAATTTAAATTCTCTTTGTTTAATTTTTGCAAATCCAAGTCCCAATCCCCTTTACACTTCAAGTCATTTACAATTCTTGCCATTTAAGATTTTTGCAATTTACATTACTTGCTCTTTAAGTTTCTGCCATTTAATTTCTTGCTTCTTAAGATTCATCACCTTAATTTCTGTTTCCTTTAATTTCATGCCAATTCCCCATTCCCTTTACTTTCAAAGCAATTTAAATTCTGCAAATCATCAACCAATCAACCAAATCTTGATTCGCTTGACTAATTCAACCACTAAACTAAAATTGCTCAATCCTTCAATCCCTGTGGGATCGACCTCACACCCGTGAGTTTTATTACTTGATGCGACCCGGTGCACTTGCCGGTTAGATTGGTGTTGTTTTTGGGAGAGATTCATTCCTCAACCAAAAATTCCCCATCAATGATGAATGCATCAACCTTGGAAGACCTTTCCCCCCACAACAGGTGCTGTAATAGATGTTAACAGAGGAAAATTAGTCCTTCAATTGAATGGAGACTACCTTGTGTTTAAGGCACACGGCCATCCCTCTATAACAAAAGAGAGTAAGCATGCAGAGCTTCTCTCAGTACAAAGTCAAAAAGAGCCCCCACAATCAAACTCCAAGTTTGGTGTTGGGAGGCCACAACCAAACTCTAAATTTGGTGTTGAGAAGACCCCAAATTCAAACTCTAAGTTTGGTGTTGGGAGACCTTCATCATGCTCTGAACTTCTCTAAGGCTCCATGAGAGCCCACTGTCAAGCTAGTGACATTAAAAGAGCGCTTGTTGGGAGGCAATCCAATTTTTATTTATCTAATTTTATTTTTATTTCATTGTTATTTTGTGTTTTATTAGGTCCATGATCATGTGGAGTCACGAAAAAAATTACAAAAATTAAAAACAGAATCAAAAATAGCAGAAGAAAAATCACACCCTGGAGGAAGAACTTACTGGTGTTTAAACGCTAGTAAGGTGCATCTGGCTGGCGTTCAACGCCAGAACAGAGCATGGATCTGGCGCTGAATGCCAGAAACAAGCAACATCTTGGCGTTTGGATGCCAGGAATGTGCCCTGAGGAAAGCTGGCGCTGAACGCCAGTAGCAAGCATGGAACTGGCGTTCAACGCTAGAAACATGCTGCACATGGGCGTTGAACGCCCAGAACGTGCATCACTTCGGCGTTTAAACGCCAGAATGGTATGCTAAGGCATTTTACATGCCTAATTGGTGCAGGGATGTAAATCATTGACACCTCAGGATCTGTGGACCCCACAGGATCCCCACCTAACATATTCCCACCTTACCTCCTAATCCTATAACACACTTCCCAAAAACCCTTCACCAATCACCTCAATCTCTCTTCCCAATTACCCCTTCACCACTCACATCCATCCACTCTTCCCCATAAACCCCACCTACCTTCGAAATTCAAAATTCTTTCCCATCCAAACCCACCCTAAATGGCCGAACCTACCCTATCCCCTTTCCCTATATATACCTCTCCATTCTACTTCATTTTCACACAACACAACCCCCTCTTCTATAGCTTGGCCGAAACCCACACCTCCCCTTCTCCTCCATATTTTCTTCTTCTTTTTCTTCTTTTCCTTCTCCTCTTGCTCGAGGGCGAGCAACATTTTAAGTTTAGTGTGGTAAAACCATAAGCTTTTTGTTTTTCCATAACCATTGATGGCACCCAAGGGCGGAGAATCCTCTAGAAAAGGAAAAGGGAAGACAAAAGCTTCCACCTCCAAGTCATGGGAGATGGAAAGAGTCATCTCCAAAGCCCATCAAGACCACTTCTATGATGTTGTGGCCAAGAAGAAGGTGATCCCGGAGGTCCCTTTCAAGCTCAAGAAAACTGAGTATCCGGAGATCTGACATGATATCCAAAGAAGAGGTTGGAAAGTTCTAACCAACCCCATTCAACAAGCCGGAATGTTAATGGTTCAAGAAGTTCTATGCCAATGCATGGATCACTAGGAACCATGATCAAAGTGTGAACTCGAGTCCAAAGAATTATCTTACAATGGTTCGGGGGAAATACTTAGATTTTAGTCCGGAAAATGTGAGGTTGGCATTCAACTTGCCCATGATGCAAGGAGATGAACACCCCTACACTAGAAGAGTCAACTTTAATCAAAGGTTGGACCAAGTCTTTATGGACATATGTGTGGAAGGAGCTCAATGGAAAAGAGACTCCAAAGGCAAGCCGGTTCAACTAAGAAGACTGGACCTCAAGCTTGTGGCTAGAGGATGGTTGAAGTTCATTCAACGCTCCATCATCCCCACTAGCAACCGATCTGAAAGGAAGTAGAAGTTCATGAAGTCATCTCCCATGAATTCTACAAAATAGCCGATAAGTCCTCTACTTTGGCAAGGCTACCTTTTCCTCATCTTATTTCCCATCTATGTTACTCAGCTGGATTTATCATAGAATGAGACATCCTCATTGAGGAGGACAAGCCCATTACTAAGAAAAGGATGGAGCAAACAAGAGAGCCCACTCATGGAACCCAAGAGACGCATGAGGAAGCTCATCACCAAGAAATCCCGGAGATGCCTCAAGGGATGCACTTTCCTCCCAACAACTATTGGGAACAACTCAACACTTCCTTAGAAGATTTGAGTTACAATGTGGAACAATTAAGGGTGGAACATCAAGAGCACTACATCATTCTCCATGAAATAAGAGAAGATCAAAGAGCAATGAGGGAGGAGCAACAAAGGCAAGGAAGGGATATAGAAGAGCTTAAGGACATCGTTGGTCCTTCAAGAGGAAGACGCCACTAAGGTGGACTCATTCCTTGTTCTTATACTTTTCTGTATTTCGATTTTTATGTTACATGTTTATCTATGTTTTGTGTCTCTACTTCATGATCATTAGTATGTAGTAACTATGTCTTAAAGCTATGAATAAATTCCATAAATCCTTCACCTCTCTTAAATAAAATGTTTCTAATTCAAAAGAACAAGAAGTACATGAATTTCGAAATTATCCTTGAATTTAGTTTAATTATATTGATGTGGTGACAATACTTTTTGTTTTCTGAATGAATGCTTGAACAGTGCATAATTTTGATCTTGTTGTTTATGAATGTTAAAATTGTTGGCTCTTGAAAGAATGATGAACAAAGAGAAATGTTATTGATGATCTGAAAAATCATGAAATTGATTCTTGAAGCAAGAAAAAGCAGTGAATAGCAAAAGCTTGCGAAAAAAAAAGAAAGTTGCAAAAGAAAAAGAAAAAGTGATGAGCGGATAATTTATACGCTTTTTGGCATAGTTTTTATATAGTTTTTAGTAAGTTTAAGCTACTTTTAGGGATGTTTTCATTAGTTTTTATGTTAAATTCACATTTCTGGACTTTACTATGAGTTTGTGTGTTTTTCTGTGATTTCAGGTAAATTCTGACTGAAATTGAGGGATTTGAGCAAAACTCTGAAGAAGGCTGACAAAAGGACTGCTGATGCTGTTGGATTCTGACCTCCCTGCACTCGAAATGGATTTTCTGGAGCTACAGAACTCCAAATGGCGCGCTCTCAACGGCGTTGGAAAGTAGACATCCAGGGCTTTCCAGCAATATATAATAGTCCATGCTTTATTCGAAGAATGACGACGTAACTTGGCGTTAAACGCCAAGTTCATGCTGCTGTCTGGAGTAAAACGCCAGAAAAACGTCATGATCCGGAGTCAAACGCCCAAAACACGTCATAACCTGAAGTTTGACGCCAAGAAATGCCTCTACACGTGGATTGATCAAGCTCAGCCCAAACACACACCAAGTGGGCCCCGGAAGTGGATTTATGCATCAATTACTTACTCATGTAAACCCTAGTAGCTAGTCTAGTATATATAGGACCTTTTACTATTGTATTAGACATCCTGGATTGTATTTTCTATCCTGTGATCACGTTTAGGGGGCTGGCCATTCGGCCATGCCTGGACCTCTTGCTTATGTATTTTCAACGGTGGAGTTTCTGCACACCATAGATTAAGGGTGTGGAGCTCTGCTGTACCTCAAAGATTAATGAAGTTCTATTTTCTTTTATTCAATTCTCTATCTTATTCTTATTCCAAGATATTCATTCGTACCCAAGAACATGATGAATGTGATGAGCTAATAACTCTCATCATCATTCTCACTTATGAGCGCGCGTGATTGACAACCACTTACGTTCTACATGCAACACAAGCTTGAATGTGTATCTCTTAGATTCCCCAACAGAATCTTCGTGGTATAAGCTAGATAGATGGCGGCATTCATCTGGATCCGGAAAGTCCAACCTTGTCTGTGGTGTTCCGAGTAGGATCCTGGGAATCCGGAAAGTCTCACCTTGTCTGTGGTATTCCGAGTAGGATTCCGTTCATGAATGACTGTGACGTGCTTCAAACTTTAACCTGCTGGGCGTTTGTGACAAACGCAAAAGAGGGATTCTATTCCAGTAGGAGTGGGAACCAACCGGTGATTGGCCGTACTGTGACAGAGTGCGTGCATTAGCTTTCACTGCGAGGATGGGATGTAGCTATCAACCATGGGTGATGCCTCCAGACTGGTTAGCTGTGCGAGTGACAGCCGTACAGGTTATTTCCCCGAGAGGAATGAAAGTAGCCACAGCTGATAGTGAACCCCTATACAAAGCTTGCCATGGAAAGGAGTAAGAAGGATTGGGTAGAAGGAATAGGAGAGCAGGCGTCCTAGAGCTCTACAGCATCTCCATTCCGCTTATCTGAAATTCCTACCAATGAATCTACATAAGTATTTCTATCCCTTTTATTATTCCTTTTTATTTATTATTTATTCCAATAACCATCAATCAATTTTATCCTCCTGACTGAGATTTACAAGGTGACCATAGCTTGCTTCATACCAACAATCTCTGTGGATTCGACCCTTACTCACGTAAGGTTATTACTTGGACGACCCAGTACACTTGCTGGTTAGTTGAACGGAGTTGTGACTTCCAATAAAGAAAACCTCACACAGGTGCTGCCCCTTAGAAGCCTTCATCTCAAAATAAACAGTGTCCTAAGGGTATATTCATACTAAAGCTCAAAAGATAGATTCCATACAAACTTAAGGATGTTGAATCACAATTTCGTCCACCAAAAAGCAAGCAGAAAAAACCAATAGCTCTTAAAACCAAAAGGCAAGGGTAAAAAGGATCTAAGGCTTTGAGCATTAATGAATAGGAGGGCTAAAGGAAATAAATCCAGGCCTAAGCGGCTAAATCAAGCTGTCCCTAACCATGTGCTTGTGGCATGCAGGTCCAAGTGAAAAGCTTGAGACTGAGTGGTTAAAGTCGTGATCCAAAGCAAAAAGAGTGTGCTTAAGAGCTCTGGACACCTCTAACTGGGGACTCTAGCAAAGCTGAGTCACAATCTGAAAAGGTTCACCCAGTTATATGTCTGTGGCATTTATGTATCCAGTGGTAATACTGGAAAACAAAGTGCTTAGGGCCACGGCCAAGACTCATAAAAGTAGCTGTGTTCAAGAATCAACAAACTTAACTAGGAGAATCAATAACACTATATGAAATTATAAGTTCCTATAGAAGCCAATCATTCTAAACTTCAAAGGAAAAAGTGAGATGCCAAAACTGTTCAGAAGCAAAAAGCTACAAGTCCCGCTCATCTAATTAGAATTAATATTCATTGATATTTTGGAATTTATAGTATATTCTCTTCTTTTTATCCTAATTGGTTTTCAGTTGCTTGGGGACAAGCAACAATTTAAGTTTGGTGTTGTGATCCACGCGTTCGCATCGCCTGGCGTCGGGGCAGCTATGGCAAATTATATATCGTTGCGAAGCCCCGGATGTTAGCTTTCCAACGCAACTAGAACCATCTCATTTGGACCTCTTTTTCAACGGTGGAGTTTCTACACACCATAGATTAAGGTGTGGAGCTCTGCTGTACCTCGAGTATTAATGCAATTACTATTGTTCTTCTATTCAATTCAGCTTGTTCTTGTTCTAAGATATCACTTGTTCTTCAACTTGATGAATGTGATGATCCGTGACACTCATCATCATTCTCACCTATGAACATGTGCCTGAAAACCACCTCCGTTCTACCTTAGATTGAGTGGATATCTCTTGGATCCCTTAATCGGAATCTTCGTGGTATAAGCTAGAATTGATGGCGGCATTCAAGAGAATTCGGAAGGTCTAAACCTTGTCTGTGGTATTCTGAGTAGGATTCAATGATTGAATGACTGTGACGAGCTTCAAACTCCTGAAGGCTGGGCGTTAGTGACAGACGCAAAAGAATCACTGGATTCTATTCCAACCTGATTGAGAACCGACAGATGATTAGCCGTGCCGTGACAGGGTGCGTTGAACATTTTCACTGAGAGGACGGGATTGTAGCCACTGACAACGGTGATGCCCAACATACAGCTTGCCATGGAAAGGAGTAAGAAGGATTGGATGTAGACAGTAGGAAAGCAGAGAGACGGAAGAGACAAAGCATCTCCATACCCTTATCTGAAATTCTCACCAATGAATTACATAAGTATCTCTATCTTTATCTTTATGTTTTATTCATAAATCATCCATAACCATTTGAATCTGCCTGATTGAGATTTACAAGATGACCATAGCTTGCTTCATACCAACAATCTCCGTGGGATCGACCCTTACTCGCGTAAGGTTTATTACTTAGACGACCCAGTGTACTTGCTGGTTAGTTGTGCGAAGTTGTGATAAAGACTTGAGATTGCAATTGAGCGTACCATGTTGATGGCGCCATTGATGATCACAATTTCGTGCACCAGAGATGCTGTGTTCCTTTTGAATCTCTGCTTTCCTACTGTTTTCATCTAATCCTTCTTACTCTTTTCCATGGCAAGCTGTATATAGGGCATCACCGTTGTCAATGGCTACATCCCATACTCTTAGTGATAAAGGTCCAAATGCTCTGTCACGGCATGGTTAATCATCTGTCGGTTCTCGATCATGTTGGAATAGAATCCCTTGATTCTTTTGCATTTGTCATCACGCCCAAAAATTGTGAGTTTGAAGCTTGTCATAGTCATTCAATCCCAGAATTCTACTCGGAATACCACAGACAAGGTTGAGACTTTCCGGATTCTCATGAATGCCACCATCAATTCTAGCTTATACCACGAAGACTCTGATCTCACGGAATGGAAGGCTCAGTTGTCAGGCGAGGGCAACCATGCGTCGTGCATCAGGAATCCAAGAGATACACACTCTAGCTTTCGCTTGTAGAACGGAAGTGGTTGTCAGGCACGCGTTCATCGGGACGGATGATGATGAGTGTCACGGATCATCACATCCATCAGGTTGAAGTACGAGTAGTATCTTAGAACAGAAATAAGATTGAATTTGAATAAAAGATAGTAGTAATTACATTAAAACTCGAGGTACAGCAGAGCTCCACACCTTTAATCTATGGTGTGTAGAAACTCCACCGTTGAAAATACATAAGTGATGAAGGTTCAGGCATGGCCGAATGGCCAGCCCCCAAAACGTGATCAATAGTCTCCTAAGATGAATAATAAATTAAAACTGAGACCAAAGATGTCTAATACAATAGTAAAATGTCCTATTTATATTAGACTAGCTACTAGGGTTTACAGAAATAAGTAATTGATGCATAAATCCACTTCCGGGGCCCACATGGTGTGTGCTTGGGCTGAGCTTGAACTTTACACGTGCAGAGGCTCCTTTTGGAGTTGAACGCCAAGTTGTAACGTGTGTTTGGCGTTCAACTCTGGTTCGTGACGTGTTTCTGGCATTTGACTCCAGAATGCAGCATAGAACTGGCGTTGAGTGCCAGTTTATGTCGTCTAATCACGAATAAATTATGGATTATTATATATTGCTGGAAAGCTCTAGATGTCTACTTTCGAACGCCGTTGAGATCACGCCATTTAGAGTTCTGTAGCTCTAGAAAATTCATTTCAAGTGCAGGGAGGTTAGAATTCAACAGCATCAGCAGTCCTTTGTCAGCCTTTTATCAGAGTTTTGCTCAGGTCCCTCAATTTTAGCCAAAAAATACCTGAAATCATAGAAAAATACACAAATTCATAGTAAAGTCTAGAAATGTGAATTTAGCATAAAAACTAATGAAAACATCCCTAAAAGTAGCTGGATCCTACTAAAAACTATCTAAAAACAATGCCAAAAAGCGTATAAATTATCCGCTCATCATGCATCCGCCAATAGGAACACTTCTAGCTCTTTCGGGAGCTTGTAGCCATGATACTTCTTCACTCTATGTCCATTCACCTTGAAATTTGCTTCACTTTTAGGATCAAACAACTCCACCACTCCATAGGGCTTTATCTCCTTCACCTTGAAAGTTCCTTCCCATCTAGAGCGGAGCTTGCCAGGCATGAAACGAAGCCCCGAATTGTAGAGGAGAACCTCATCACCTTCTTGGAAGTCCTTCTTCTGGATTGTATGTTCATGGAATGCTTTACTCTTTTCCTTGTAAATCCGGGCATTCTCATACGCTTCGTTCCTCAAACACTCGAGCTCCTCTAGCTGCAATTTTCTGGCTACTCCGGCTTGGGTTAAATCCATGTTGCACCGCTTTACTGCCCAATAGGCTTTGTGCTCAATCTCCACCGGAAGATGGCATGCCTTACCATAGACAATCCAGAAGGGACTCATCCCTAACAGAGTCTTCTAGGCCGTCCTATACGCCCATAGTGCATCTCCTAACCGGAGGCTCCAATTTGTGGATTGACCACTTTCTCTAAGATTCTCTTAATCTCCCTGTTGGACACTTTCGCTTGTCCGTTGGTTTGCGGATGATAAGCAGTGGCAACCTTATGTACTACCCCATAGCGCTTGAGCAGTGCCTCTACTTTCCTGTTACAAAAGTGGGATCCTTGGTCGCTCACGATTGCTCGTGGCGACCCATAACGGCATACCCATGACGGTATTGGCGTCGTCAAGGCGGGTAGGTATTGCTTCCACCCACTTTGACACGTAGTCAACCGCTAACAGAATATACAGATACCCACTGGAGTTGGGAAATGGTCCCATAAAGTTAATGCCCCATACATCAAATATCTCACAGAACAACATAGGTTGTTGAGGCATCTCATCCCTTTGGGACGTGTTTCCCAACTTTTGACACTGATGGCAAGACACACATAACCGGTTAGCATCCTTGAATAAGGTTGGCCACCAGAATCCACAATCCAACACCTTTTTAGCGATTCTTTGTGGGCCAAAGTGGCCACCACATTCGGACGAATGGCAAGCTTCAAGAATGGGTTGGATTTCAAACTCCGGAACACATCTTCGAATTACTTAGTCCACTCCCCTCTTCCACAAGTGAGGGTCATCCCAAATGTAGTATTTGGAATCACTCCTCAACTTATCCCCATGGTGTTTAGAAAAGTTGGGAGGGAAGAGTTTCACTACCAAGTAGTTCACCATTGGGGCAAACCAAGGAAAGCTATCCGACACAGCATGCAAACTATTGATGAGCGGATAATTTATACGCTTTTTGGCATTGTTTTTAGTGTATTTTAGTTAGTTTTTATTACATTTTTATTAGTTTTTAGTTAAAATTCACTTTTTTGGGCTTTACAATGAGTTTGTGTGTTTTTCTGTGATTTCAGGTATTTTCTGGCTGAAATTGAGGGACCTGAGCAAAAATCTGATTCAGAGGCTGAAAAGGACTACAGATGCTGTTGGATTCTGACCTCCCTGCACTCGAAGTGGATTTTCTGGAGCTACAGAAGCCCAATTGGCGCGCTATCAATTGCGTTGGAAAGTAGACATCCTGGGCTTTCCAGCAATATATAATAGTTCATACTTTGCCCGAGATTTGATGGCCCAAACCGGCATTGCAAATCAGCTTCAGAATTCCCGGCGTTTAACGCTGGAACTGGCACAAAAATTGGAGTTAAACGCCCAAACTGGCATAAAAGCTGGCGTTTAACTCCAGAAAAAGTCTCTACACATAAAAGCTTCATTGCTCAGCCCAAGCACACACCAAGTGGACCCCGAAAGTGGATTTTTACGTCATTTACTCATTTCTGTATACCCTAGGTTACTAGTTCACTATTAATAGGACCTTTTGATATTGTATCTCTACCTCATGACACTTTACACGTTTTTACATTGTATCTTCTACGGCATGAGTCTCTAAACCCCATGGTTGGGGGTGAGGAGCTCTGCTGTGTATTGATGGATTAATGCAATTACTACTGTTTTTCATTCAATCACGCTTGTTTCTATTCTAAGATATCACTTGTTCCTAAACTTGATGAATGTGATGATCCGTGACACTCATCATCATCCTCACCTATGAACGTGTGCCTGACAACCACCTCTGTTCTACCTTAGATTGAGTAGATATCTCTTGGATTCCTTAATCAGAATCTTTGTGGTATAAGCTAGAATTGATGGCGGTATTCAAGAGAATCCGGAAGGTCTAAACCTTGTCTGTGGTATTCTGAGTAGGATTCAATTATTGAATGACTGTGATGAGCTTCAAACTCCTGAAGGCTGGGCGTTAGTGACAGACGCAAAAGAATCACTGGATTCTATTCCAACCTGATTGAGAACCGACAGATGAATATCCGTGCTGTGACAGAGCGCGTTGAACATTTTCACTGAGAGGATGGGAGGTAGCCATTGACAATGGTGAAACCCTACATACAGCTTGCCATGGAAGGAGCCTTGCGTGCTTGAAGAAGAAGATAGTAGGAAAACATAGATTCAGAAGATAGAGCATCTCCAAAACCTCAACCTGTTCTCCATTACTGCAAAACAAGTACTTATTTCATGTTCTTTTACTTTTCACAATTAAACCTGATAATTATTGATATCCTGACTAAGAGTTACAAGACAACCATAGCTTGCTTCAAGCTGACAATCTCCGTGGGATCGACCCTTACTCACGTAAGGTATTACTTGGACGACCCAGTGCACTTGCTGGTTAGTTGTGCGGAATTGCAAAAGTGTGATTGCAATTTCGTGCACCAAGTTTTTGGCACCGTTGCCGGGGATTGTTCGAGTTTGGACAACTGACAGTTTATCTTGTTGCTTATATTAGGACTGTTTTATTTTTGTTGGTTTAGAGTCTTTTATTTGAGTTTAGTTTCATATTTTAAGTTTGGTGTCAATTTCATGCTTTTGTTTTCTTTTAATTTTTCGAATTTGCATGTTCTTAGTCCTTTCTTAATCCTTAAAAATTCTAAGTTTGGTGCCTTCTTTGTGTTTTCCTTTAAATTTTTGAAAATTTGTGTTTGATTTTCTAAAAATTTTAAGTTTGGTGTCATTTTGTTGTTTTTCTCTTTTCTCATTTCAAAAATCAAATCTTTTTCAAAATAATTTTCAATCATATCTTTTCAATTGCTAATTCCAAAATCTTTTTAATTAATTAATTGATTTAGTTTTCAATTTTCTTTGATCTTATTTTCTTTTAGTCTTCAAAATTTGATTTTATTTTCCATTTATTTTATTTTATTAATTTTCGGTCAAATAAAAAAAATAAATAAAATATATTTTATACTTTACTTGTGAATCCATATCATTTCCCTTTCTCCATCATGGACCTAACTGGAATTGAGCAGTCCAGAAGGACTCTGGGGTCATATGCTAACCCCATTACAACTGCATATGGGAGTAGCATCTGTATACCTCCCATTAAAGCAAGCAGCTTTGAGCTAAATCCTCAACTCATTATCATGGTGCAGCAAAATTGTCAGTATTCCGGTCTTCCACAGGAAGAACCTACTGAGTTTCTGGCACAGTTCTTACAAATTGCTGACACAGTACGTGATAAAGAGGTGGATCAGGATGTCTACAGATTATTACTGTTTTCATTTGCTGTAAAAGATCAAGCTAAGAGGTGGTTGAATAACCAACCCACAGCAAGCATAAAAACATGGAGACAGTTATCAAACAAATTCCTGAATCAATTTTACCCTCCAAAAAAGATGACACAGCTAAGGCTGGACATCCAAGGCTTTAAACAAGAGGATAATGAATCCCTTTATAATGCCTGGGAGAGGTATAGAGGTATGCTAAGAAAATGCCCCTCTGAAATGTTTTCAGAGTGGGTACAGTTAGACATTTTCTACTATGGGCTTACAGAAAAAGCTCAGATGTCTCTAGACCACTCAGCTGGTGGATCTATACATATGAGGAAGACGATTGAAGAGGCTCAAGAACTCATAGATACTGTTGCTAGAAATCAACATTTGTACTCTAGCAGTGAGCCCTCTACAAAAGAAGAAGCTATGGCAGTAGCTACTGATCCTAATCCTCAAGAACAGATTGTTGAGCTTGATCAGCAATTACTCCTGATGACAAAACAGTTGGCAAAATTTAAAGAGATGCTCCAAAAAACTAAAATTGCCAACAAGAACATAGAATCACGGTTGAATCAGACAAAATAGCAGTTATCGAAACAGATAACAGAAGAATGCCAAGTAGTTCAACTGAGGAGTGGGAAGACATTGAATAACACTGCTCAAAGTAGCAAAAAGCCAAGAAAGGAACAATTGACAGAGGATAACCAAACCACTGCCCAAAATCTCTTTGAGGACAGTAAGAGCCCAAAGAGGAATACTCCTGGCATTCAAACGCCAGAAAGGGGGGAAAAGCTGGCGTTAAACGCCCATTCCTTGCCCAGTTCTGGCGTTCAAACGCCAGAAAAAGGGAAAAAGTTGGGGGTTAAACGCCCATTCCTCACCCAATCCTGGCGTTCAAACGCCAATGAGGAATCAGACACCTGAGAGTGCTGATAGTTACCCCTCTAAAAAGGCTTTTCCAACCACCTCTGTAAGGAATAAACCTGCAGCAACTAAGGTTGAAGAATATAAAGCCAAGATGCTTTATCCTTAGAAACTCCGCCAAGCGAAACAGGATAAGCAATTTGCCTGCTTTGCAGACTATCTAAGGACTCTTGAAATAAAGATTTCGTTTGTGGAGGCACTTGAGCTAATACCTTCTTATGCTAAGTTCATGAAAGAGATCTTAAGTCATAAGAAGGATTGGAGAGAAACTGAAAAAGTGTTTCTCACTGAAGAATGCAGTGCAGTCATTCTGAAAAGCTTACCAGAAAAGCTTCAAGATCCAGGAAGCTTTATGATACCATGCACATTAGAAGGTGCTTGCACCAAGATAGCCCTGTGTGACCTTGGAGCAAGTATCAATCTAATACCTGCATCCACTATCAGAAAGCTTGGGTTGACTGAAGAAGTCAAACCAACCCGGATATGTCTCCAACTTGCTGATGGCTCCATTAAATATCCATCAGGCATAATTGAGGACATGATTGTTAAGGTTGGGCCATTCGCCTTTCCAACTGACTTTGTAGTGCTGGAAATGGAGGAGCACAAGAGTGCAACTCTCATCCTAGGAAGACCTTTCCTAGCAACTGGACGAACTCTTATTGACGTACAAAAAGGGGAAGTAACCCTGAGAGTCAATGAGGATGAGTTCAAGTTGAATGCTGTCAAAGCTATGCAGCATCCAAACACATCAAATGACTGCATGAGCGCTGACATTATTGACTCTTTGGTGGAAGAGATCAATATGACTGAAAGTCTAGAATCAGAGCTAGAGGACATCTTCAAGGATGTTCAGCCTGATCAGGAGGAACCAAAGGAAACAAAAGAATTTTTGAAAATTCCTCAGGAAGAGGATAAGCCTCTGAAACCTGAGCTCAAACCACTACCACCATCCCTGAAGTATGCATTTCTGGGAGAGGGTGACACTTTTCCAGTGATCATAAGCTCTGCTTTAAATCCACAGGAAGAGGGAGCACTAATTCAAGTGCTAAGGACACACAAGACAGCTCTTGGGTGGTCCATAAGTGATCTTAAGGGCATTAGCCCAGCAAGATGCATGCACAAGATCCTATTGGAGGATAATGCCAAACCAGTGGTTCAACCACAAAGGCGGCTCAATCCAGCCATGAAGGAGGTGGTGCAGAAAGAGGTCACTAAATTACTAGAGGCTGGGATTTTTTATCCTATTTCTGATAGCCCCTGGGTGAGCCCTGTCCAAGTTGTCCCCAAGAAGGGAGGCATGACAGTGGTTCATAATAAAAAGAATGAACTGGTTCCTACAAGAACAGTTACAGGGTGGCGTATGTTTATTGACTACAGAAGGCTCAATACAGCAACCAGAAAGGATCATTTTCCTTTACCATTCATAGACCAAATGCTAGAAAGACTAGCTGGTCATGATTATTACTGCTTTTTGGATGGCTATTCAGGTTACAAGCAAATTGCAGTAAATCCTCAGGACCAAGAGAAAACAGCATTCACTTGCCCTTCTGGCGTGTTTGCCTACAGAAGAATGCCTTTTGGTCTGTGTAATGCACCTGCAACTTTTTAGAGATGCATGCTATCCATCTTCTCTGATATGGTGGAGAAGTTTCTGGAAGTCTTCATGGATGACTTCTCAGTATATGGAGACTCATTCAGCTCCTGTCTTAACCATCTAGCACTTGTCCTAAAAAGGTGCCAAGAGACAAACCTGGTCTTAAACTGGGAGAAATGTCACTTTATGGTGACTGAAGGAATTGTCCTTGGGCACAAAATTTCAAGCAAGGGAATAGAGGTGGATAAAGCAAAGATAGAGGTAATTGAAAAATTACCACCACCTGCCAATGTTAAGGCAATCAGAAGCTTTCTAGGGCATGCAGGATTCTACAGAAGGTTTATAAAAGATTTTTCAAAAATTACAAAACCTCTAAGTAACCTGCTAGCTGCTGACACACCATTTGTGTTTGACACACAGTGTCTGCAAGCATTTGAGACCCTGAAAGCCAAATTGGTCACAGCACCAGTCATCTCTGCACCAGACTGGACATTGCCATTCGAACTAATGTGTGATGCCAGTAACCATGCCATTGGTGCAGTGTTGGGACAGAGGCATAACAAGCTTCTGCACGTCATTTATTATGCTAGCCGTGTTCTAAATGATGCACAGAAGAATTACACAACCACAGAAAAAGAGTTACTTGCAGTGGTCTATGCCATTGACAAGTTTAGATCCTATTTAGCAGGGTCAAAAGTGATTGTGTATACTGACCATGCTGCTCTTAAATACTTACTCACAAAGCAGGATTCAAAACCCAGGCTCATAAGGTGGGTGCTACTTCTGCAAGAGTTTGATATAGAAATAAGAGACAGAAAAGGGACAGAGAACCAAGTGGCAGATCATCTATCCCGAATAGAACCAGTAGCTGGGGCGTCCCTCCCTTCTGCTGAGATCTCTGAGACATTTCCAGATGAACAACTTTTTGCCATTCAGGAAGCTCCATGGTTTGCAGATATTGCAAATTATAAAGCTGTGAGGTTCATACCCCAGGAGTACAGCAGGGTGCAAAGAAAGAAATTAATTTCAGATGTCAAGTACTACCTATGGGATGAACCATATCTCTTTAAGAGATGTGCAGACGAAATGATCCGCAGATGTGTACCTAGAGAGGAAGCACAAAAGATCCTGTGGCATTGCCATGGATCACAGTATGGTGGATATTTCGGAAGTGAGCGAACAGCCACTAAGGTCCTCCAATGTGGCTTCTACTGGCCTACTCTCTATAGAGATGCCCGAGAGTTTGTGCGTAACTATGATAGTTGCCAAAGAGCTGGTAACTTGCCTCATGGGTACGCCATGCCTCAACAAGGGATCTTGGAGATTGAATTGTTTGATGTATGGGGTATTGACTTCATGGGTCTGTTCCCACCATCATACTCAAACACTTACATTCTGGTGGCAGTGGACTATGTATCTAAATGGGTAGAAGCAATTGCTACACCCACTAATGATACTAAGACCGTGCTGAAATTCCTTCAGAAATATATCTTCAGCAGGTTTGGTGTTCCCAGAGTACTAATCAGTGATGGGGGCACTCATTTCTGCAATAAACAGCTGTACTTTGCTATGGTCCGATATGGAATTAGCCACAAAGTAGCAACTCCGTATCATCCACAGACAAATGGGCAAGCTAAAGTCTCTAACAGAGAGCTAAAAAGAATCCTAGAACGGACTGTAATTGCCCTTAGAAAGGATTGGGCAAAGAGCTTGGATGATGCTCTGTGGGCATACAGAACAGCATTCAAGACTCCTATAGGAACCTCTCCATACTAACTTGTGTATGGCAAGGCCTGTCATCTGCCCGTGGAACTGGAACATAAAGCCTACTGGGCAACCAGATTCCTAAACCTGGATGCTAAGCTAGCTGGTGAAAAAAGATTACTCCATCTAAATGAGCTAGATGAATTTAGACTCAGTGCCTTTGAAAATGCAAAAATTTATAAGGAAAAGGCAAAGAAGTGGCATGACAAGCAGTTGTCATCCAGAGTCTTTGAGCCAGGACAAAAAGTTCTGCTCTTCAACTCTAGGCTCAGACTATTCCCAGGAAAACTTAATTCCAGGTGGAGGGGTCCGTATGTGATTACAGGAGTGTCACCATATGGATATGTTGAGTTTCAGGATATTGATTCTGACAAAAAGTTCATTGTTAATGGACAGAGGATCAAACATTATCTTGAAAGCAATTTTGAGCAAGAATGCTCAAAACTGAGGCTTGAATGATTCTCAGTGAAGGTCCAGCTAAAGACAATAAAGAAGCGCTTGCTGGGAGGCAACCCAGTCATTAGCAGGTTATCTGTTTTGTTTAATAAAAGTTTGATACATATTCTCAAAGGGCGATCATCAAAATTGAAGGAATTCACAGAGTTACAGAAGGATTCAGTGCAAAAAGCAGAGAAAAGGAGCTTGCTGGCGAAAAAACACCAGTAAGGGATACTCTGGCGTTAAACGCCAGAATGGGTACCATTCTGGGCGTTTAACGCCAGTAAAGGTACCATTTTGGGCGTTAAACGCCAGAATGGGCACCATTCTGGGCGTTTAACGCCAGGCGTGCAGCATCCTGGGCGTTTAGCAAAACGCCCAGTGATGAAGGGGTTTCTGGCGTTTAATGCCAGCCAGGGTACCTGGCTGAGCGTTAAATGCCCAAATTGGCCAACATTTGGGCGTTAAACGCCAGAATGGATACCATTCTGGGCGTTTAACGCCAGATAGGTGGGGGACAGAGATTTTGCATTCCACTTCAAATTTTTTTTTCAAACTTTCCTGTTTTGATCCATAATTTTCTACATAAACACATTTCAAACTTTCATCATTCACCTTCAAATTTTCAAAAATTAAAATCATTCTTCAAATCTCTTTCAAATCCTTTCCAAATCTTCTTCAGAAACTCAAATATCTCTCAAATTCTTTCCATATCTTCTCAAATCTCCTTCAAAATTTTCGAAATCTCTCCCCCTCCCTTATAAATACACGTTTGGCCATTCCCCTTTCCCCCTCCCTTATAAATACACGTTTGGCCATTCCCCTTTCCCCACCATTCGAATTTGCTTTCCTCCTCTCTCTCCTCTTTCCTTTCTTTTTTGCTTGAGGACAAGCAAACCTCTAAGTTTGGTGTATTTTTCCGTGATCACTAAGCTAAGGCACATCAAGATCATGGCTCCTAAAGGAAAACAAACCAATTCAAGAGGCAAGAAAGAGAATGCTCCAAAGGACCTTTGGAGTCAAGAGAGGTTCTTAACCAAAGAACATGCAGACCATTACCACAAAATAATGGGTCTAAGGTCAGTGATCCCGGAAGTGAAATTTGATCTGAAAGAAGATGAATATCCGGAGATCCAAGAGCAAATTCAAAACAGAGGATGCGAAGTTCTAACCAACCCTGAGACAAAGGTTGAAAGAAATATGGTTCAGGAATTCTACTTAAATCTGTGGCTGACAGATAAGTAGAGAATGACTAGAACCACTTTTCATACCTACAGAACCATGGTCAGAGGGAGAATTATTTACTTCCATCTGGACAAAATAAGAGAGGTCTTCAAATTGCCTCAACTACAAGATGATCCTGAATCCTTTAATAGGAGAATGGTGAGAGTAGATAAGGGGTTGGATCAAGTTCTAGAGGACATATGCCTCCCTAGAACCAAGTGGATGACCAATTCAAAAGGTGTCCCAAACCAACTCAAGAGGGGAGATCTCAAACCAGTTGCAAGAGGCTGGTTGGATTTCATAGGGCATTCTATCTTGCCCACTAGTAACCGTTCTGAGGTTACTATCAAGAGAGCAGTGATGATTCATTGCATTATGCTGGGAAAAGAAGTGGAGATTCATCATCTGATTGCTTGTGAGATTTACACAATTGCAAACAAGAACTCCACTGAAGCCAGACTGGCTTACCCAAGCTTAATCTCCTTGCTATGTAAAGATGCTGGGGTGAGGATGGGAGTAGATGAATTCATCCCAATTGAGCACCCAATCACGAAGAGGTCAATGGAAGGACAAATGCAAGATAACTCTATCAAAAGGAGGGCGCATGAGTTCCTCCCTGAACTTCCTGAAATTGACTACTGGACTCGTCTAGAAGCATCTGTTGCCAAGCTGCAAGAAGCTATGGAACAAATTAAGGAAGAACAGCAGAATCAAAACTGCATGCTCTGCAAATTGCTGAAGGAACAAGAGAAGCAGGGGGCGTGAGCTACAGGAGCTGAAGCGCCAGAAGCTCTCCCTTGAAGGGTCAAATACCCCACAAGTTGAGGGAGCATCCACTTCTCAAGATCAAGGTTATTGAGTCCTAACTCTGTGATAATCTATATCATTAGGAGTCTATTTTAGAGTCATTTAAAATTTTGTTTTCTATTACTATTAGTCTTATCTTATATCTATTTTTGAGTCTTGTTCTTAATTCATGATTAATAAAATTTAAAGTTCATGTCTTAAAGCTATAAATGTCCTATGAATCCATCACCTTTCTTAAATGAAAAATGCTCTAATCACAAAAGAACAAGAAGTACATGATTTCGAATTCATCTCTGAAACTAGTTGAATTAGTTTGATGTGGTGACAATAATTTTTGTTTTCTGAATGAATGCTTGAACAGTGCATATGTCTTTTGAATTTGTTGATTAAAGAATGTTAAACTTGTTGGCTCTTGAAAGAATGATGGAAAAGGAGAAGTGTTATTGAGGATCTGAAAAATCATCAAATTGATTCTTGAAGCAAGAAAAAGCAGTCAAAAAAAAAATTTTAAAGTGATCCAAGGCAAAAAGAGTGTGCTTAAGAACCCTAGACACCTCTGATTGGGGACTCTAGCAAAGCTGAGTCACAATCTGAAAAGGTTCATCCAGTCATGTGTCTGTGGCATGTATGTATCCGGTGGTAATACTGGAAGACAGAATGCTTTGGGCCACAGCCAAGACTCATAAAGTAGCTATGTTCAAGAATCATCATACTTAACTAGGAGAATCAATAACACTCTCTGAGTTCTAAGTTCCTATAGATGCCAATCATTCTAAACTTCAAAGGATAAAGTGAGATGCCAAAACTATTCAGAAGAAAAAAGCTACTAGTCCCGCTCATCTAATTGGAGCTAAGTTTCTTTGATATTTTGGAGTCTATAGTATATTCTCTTCTTTTTATTCTATTTTGATTTTCAGTTGCTTGGGGACAAGCAACAATTTAAGTTTGGTGTTGTGATGAGCGGATAATTTATACGCTTTTTGGCATTATTTTTAGTATGTTTTTAGTGTATTTTAGTTAGTTTTTATTACATTTTTATTAGTTTTTAGTTAAAATTCACTTTTCTGGGCTTTACTATGAGTTTGTGTGTTTTTCTGTGATTTCAGGTATTTTCTGGCTGAAATTGAGGAACCTGAGCAAAAATCTAATTCAGAGGCTGAAAAGGACTGCAGATGCTGTTAGATTCTGACCTCCCTGCAGTCGAAGTGGATTTTCTGGTGCTAGAGAAGTCCAATTGGCGCGGACTCAATTGCGTTGGAAAGTAGACATCTTGTGCTTTCCAGAAATGTATAATAGTTCATACTTTGCCCGAGATTTGATGGCCCAAACCGGCGTTGCAAATCAGCTTCAGAATTCCCGGCGTTTAATGCCGGAACTGGCACAAAAATTGGAGTTAAACGCCCAAACTGGCATAAAAGCTGGAATTTAACTCCAAAAAAAGTCTCTACACATGAAAGCCTCAATGCTCAGCCCAAGCACACACCAAGTGGACCCCGAAAGTGGATTTTTACGTCATTTACTCATTTCTGTATACCCTAGGTTACTAGTTCACTATTAATAGGACCTTTTGATATTGTATCACTACCTCATGACACTTTACACATTTTTACATTGTATCTTCTACGGCATGAGTCTCTAAACCCCATGGTTGGGGGTGAGGAGCTCTGCTGTGTCTTGATGGATTAATGCAATTACTACTGTTTTTCATTCAATCACGCTTGTTTCTATTCTAAGATATCATTTGTTCCTAAACTTGATGAATGTGATGATCCGTGACACTCATCATCATTCTCACCTATGAACGTGTGCCTGAAAACCACCTCCGTTCTACCTTAGATTGAGTAGATATCTCTTGGATTCCTTAATCAGAATCTTTGTGGTATAAGCAAGAATTGATGGCGGTATTCAAGAGAATCCGGAAGGTCTAAACCTTGTCTGTGGTATTCTGAGTAGGATTCAATGATTGAATGACTGTGACGAGCTTCAAACTCCTGAAGGCTGGGCGTTAGTTACAGACGCAAAAGAATCACTGGATTCTATTCCAACCTGATTGAGAACCGACAGATGAATATCCGTGCTGTGACAGAGCGCGTTGAACATTTTCACTGAGAGGATGGGAGGTAGCCATTGACAACAGTGAAACCCTACATATAGCTTACCATGGAAGGAGCCTTGCGTGCTTGAAGAAGAAGACAGTAGGAAAGCAGAGATTCAGAAAATAGAGCATCTCCAAAACCTCAACCTGTTCTCCATTACTACAAAACAAGTACTTATTTCATGTTCTTTTACTTTTCACAATTAAACCTGATAATTATTGATATCCTGACTAAGAGTTACAAGACAACCATCGCTTGCTTCAAGCCGACAATCTCCGTGGGATCGACCCTTACTCACGTAAGGTATTACTTGGACGACCCAGTGCACTTGTTGGTTAGTTGTGCGGAATTGCAAAAGTGTGATTGCAATTTCGTGCACCAACTATCCAATGGGAATGAGTCATTGATTGGAAATGGATCAGATTTTAAATTCTCAAGGCAGCTTAATGATCCGCAACCAAGTTTTAAGATCCACTCCAGTCCCTAATCTCAATGTCAAACTCTTGCAAAAGCAAGATCCAATGTATGGGTCTAGGTTTTGACTCGTTCTTTGACAATAAGTATTTCAAAGATGCATGGTCCGTGTATACCACTATGTTTGATCGTAGCAAATAAGATCTGAATTTATCTAGAGCATGAACAATAGCTAGGAGTTCCTTTTCAGTAGTGGTATAGTTGGATTGTGCTGCATCAAGTGTTTTAGAAGAGTATGCAATGACATAAGGGAGTTTACCATCGCGCTGTGCAAGCACGGCACCTATAGCATGGTTTGATGCATCACACATTATCTCAAATGCCAACGTCCAGTTGGGGCCTCGCACAATCGGTGCCATGGTAAGAGCTCTCCTTAGCTCTTCAAAAGCTTTCACACATTCACTGTCAAACTAAAAGTCCATATCTTTTTGGAGTAGGCACGACAATGGCAAAGTAATCTTGCTGAAATCTTTGATAAAGCGCCTATAGAATCCTGCATGTTCTAAAAATGAGCAGACCTCCCTCACAGATGAGGGGTGAGGTAAAGTGGTGATAACATCAACCTTGGCCGGGTCTACAAAAATTCCTCCATGAGATACTACATGTCCTAACACTATACCCTGTCTTACCATAAAGTGGCATTTCTCAAAATTCAAGACAAGGTTAGTGTCAACACATCTAGCTAAGACCATGGCCAAGTTCTCTAAGCAACAATCAAATGAAGTTCCATAAACACTGAAGTCATCCATAAAGACTTCCAGACAATTCTCCATTAGATCAGAAAAGACACTGGTTATGCACCGTTGAAAAGTAGCAGGTGCATTACATAGTCCAAATGGCATCCTTTTGTAGGCAAAGGTGCCAAAAGGGCAAGTGAATGTGGTCTTTTCCTGATCTTCAGGAGCAATGTGAATCTGGAAGTAACCAGTGAATCCATCAAGAAAGCAGTAATGGGATTTACCCGCCAAACGGTCCAACGTCTGATTGATAAAGGGCAAAGGGTAGTGGTCCTTCCTTGTAGCGGCATTCAACCTTCTATAATCGATGCACACTCTCCATGCATTTTGTACTCTCTTGGTGACCACTTCACCGTCATCCTTTTTAACCACAGTGATGCCCGATTTCTTGGGAACAACCTGGACCGGACTAACCCACTCACTGTCAGAAATCGGGTATATGATACCCGCATCAAGTAGCCTAGTGACCTCCTTCTTTACCACATCGAGGATGGTTGGGTTGAGCCTCCTTTGTGGTTGCCTAACCGGCCTAGCTCCCTCTTGGAGAAATATACGATGCATGCGCTTGCGAGAGTCAATCCCCACAATATCGGCTAGGCTCCAATCAATTGCCTTCTTGTAATTTTTGAGAACATCTAGGAGCTTTTCTTCTTCTTCACTAGAAAGCTCACTAGCAATAATGACCAGAAACTTTTGGTTGTCCTCTAAGAAAGCATACTTCAAATGAGATGGAAGAGGCTTCAATTCACTCTTTGCCTCAAGCTGAGGTTCCTTTTCATCAAGCTCACGGAGTTCATTCTCAACAACTTTCTCATGTTCACCCTCTTGGTCATCCGTCACTTCAACAATATGGTAGCACAACTTGTTATGGTCTTCTTCTCGCACTTCCGCTACCACTTCATCGATTATATCACATCGGAAAATGGAATGCTCTTCGGGAGGATGCTTCATGGCTTCTTCTAAATTGAACTTGATAGTCTTGTCTCCAACCTCAAAGGAATATGTGCCGGTGAAGGCATCTAACTTGAATTTAGAGGTCTTAAGGAAGGGTCTACCAAGTATAACGGAAGAAGAGCTTCTATTTTCTGTTGGAGGTATTTCAAGGATGTAAAAGTCAACTGGAAAAACCAAATCCTTGATCGCCACAAGTACATATTCGGCTATCCCTGTTACTGTGATCACACTTATATCGACTAAAGCAAACCTCACCGCCGACTTCTTTAGTGGAGCTAAATTCAACCGCACAAAGATAGAAAGTGGCATGATGCTTATACAAGCTCCAAGGTCACACATACAATCATGAAAAGTGTGTCCACCAAAACAACAAGACACCAAACAAGGCCTAGGGTCACCATATTTCTTTGGAATAGGTTCCATCAAGGAAGAAATTGAACATACTTTGGAATTTGTTGAATAGCATCAAGAAGTGGTGTGGTTACCTCAACCTTCTTGAACACTTGAAGCATGTTCAAATCAAATTCCGGTGTTTTCTTTGCTTTCTTCACCATGGAAGGGAATGGAATAGGGATGGACTCATCCACTATAGCTTTCCTTTTGGGTTCTATTCCGAGGGTTACCTGAAATTGTAGGTCGATCTTGGATGAGATCGTCTGTGTTGGTCAGAACCGACGTGTCCGGCAGGTGGGTATCGGCCGGAGCTGGTGTGTCCGACTTGTTGGACTTGGTGGTGGTGCTGATCCTTCGTCCCCGGAAGGTGGGGGGTACCTGCAAGAGTATTAAGTTAGCAATGGTATTAAGCAGGTATTAAGTAGAATCAGAGTATGAGTTATACCTGGGTGCTCCAGTGTATTTATAATGGTGAGATGTGGCCTCTTGCGGATAAGATAAGTTAGTTATCTTATCTTATCTTTATCTTTCAGTGAGGTCATCTTTAAGGGAACCGCCTTTATCTCTATGGGCTTGGGCTGCCCTTGGATTTGGGGCGCGTTCCTCTATTTGGGCCCTTCGTTTGGGCTTTCCTGTGACTTGGCCGAGCTCTTTGAGGAGAGGCCGGGTTGTCCTGACCTGAAGAGGTCGGTCGCTTTGTCTGTCGAACATCCCAGGTCGGACAGCTCGACCCAGGGTATGAACAGTGCCCCTGCTTGAGCTCGGTCTTTCTGTTTGAGGTCGAGTTTTTGACTTCGGTCCTTTCATGACGAAGCCGAACTCAAGCATTTTGTCGATTTCTTCTTTTTGTAGAATCTTTTGAATGTCGAACGTTTTCCTCTAAAGGCGCGCGTTTTTATATCAGCGCTTTGCTTTGGGAACGTAAAAGGGTTTAGTACCTTCATTAATTGGTATTAATTGCCCCGTTTTCTCCTAGCTTTTATTTTGAATTTTCTCAAAAAACGGTTTCTCTTCTTCGCTTTTCTTCGTAACTTCTCCCTTTACTCTCTCATTTTCTGTTTCTTTCGTAACTTCTTCTTGCAACGTCTGTTCTGTCATTGCTCTCTGTGGAAGGGGGTGATTACCAGATTTTCTCCTTCTATCTTTGCGGTTTTTCGCTTCGAGGGGTGGCTTTGTTGCTTCTGCTCTTCGGCTCTCCTTTCAAGATTTTTCTTCTATTTCTCCAGGTTCGATTTTTCTTCCTTTGTTCTTTTATATGTTGGTAGAAAGTTTGAATTTTGCTCAGAGAAAGTTGGGATCTTTCTGTTTTTACCATGCCTGATTGTTTGCGTGTTCTGGATTTTCTTCGTTTTTTTGGTGCGAGTCTTTTGCTTTTCTCGTTGCTTGAATCTTTTCTTAGGGCTTTTGCATGTTGTCGCCGCTTCTGGTTGCGCCTTTGATGATGATTTTTGCTTGATTCTGAAAAAGTTTGCGTCTTTGGTGATTTTTTGCTTGGCATTTTTTATGTTTAATAATGCTTTTTGCTGATAGACTGTAGAAAGGTGGTGACTTTGTGTTTCCTTTGTTTCCTTTGAGACTTTATTTTCTTTCTGATGAGTGTCGAGGTGTAAGCTGTAGAAATTTCTTGAATCCTTGCTTTGTTATTGCCTCCAAAGGATGCCCCAGGACTTTGGTTTGAGTCTTGGGGTTTTCCTTTTCGTGGTTTCATCATCTGAGAAGTATTGACCGAGTTGTTTTCTCCCTATCCAAGATATTTGTAGTAAGCCCTATCTTTTTTTCTTACTTGTAGGATTTAGTTGGCCTCATGTCCTCTCGCAATAACATTGTAGAGATGTCTTCCAGAGTTCCCGAGGGGATGTCCGATTGGCTGGACTCCCTTGTTTTGTTGTGTGTTTCCGTTGTGGATGCTGAATTTTGCACAGAGCTGAGGAAGCACCATAGGATTTGTGGTAACATTGCCCGTGAGGAGGATTACGAGCTTGTTGCCTCTGATTCTGACGAGAGAGTGTGCTTTCTGACTTCCATTGAGAGGGGGCATCCCTTCTTCTATGCCTATGAATACTTTTTCAGCCAGTTGAATGTTACTTTTCCTTTTACTGCTTTTGAAACCGACCTGTTGTGGTCGTGTAATATAGCTCCATCCCAGCTTCACCCCAATTCCTGGGGTTTTATTAAAATTTTTCAACTTCTCTGCCGTGAACTAGATGTAACACCTTCCCAGACTCTGTTTCTTTACTTGTTTGTTTCTGCCAAGCCTAGCGGTTCTTCAAAAAAGAAGGCTTCTTGGGTTTCTTTCCGGTCTGCCCAGGGCCATAAAGTGTTTGTGATGTATGACGAGTCCTTTAAGGACTTCAAGAACTACTTTTTTAAAGTTCGAGCTGTCGAGGGGGCCCGCCCCTTTTTTCTTGATGAAAATGACGAGCTTGCTTTTCCTCTAGAGTGGCAAAAGAATGTAAGAGTGCCACGTTACACGTGGGAAATGCTTAGTGAGGTTAAGCGGGCCTTTGTAGTTGTTCTTGAAGATTTGTGGGGGAAGCCTCCCCATCTGGATACGAAGACATTTTTGAGTGATCCATCTTTGGTTCGGGCTGCTTTGGGTACTGTCTGCTTTATTTTATACTTGCTTTCCGAGCTTTTTTCTTCTTCCATGTTGTAATTTGTCTTTTGTGGTTGATTTTGTGTTCTTCAGAGATGTCGAAAAATAATGACTCTATGAAGGCCTTCAAGAAGGCGAAGAAGGCAACTGCTGCTTTAAACATTTCGGCCAAGGCGGCCGGAGAGGGATCTTTCCAGGTTCCAGTTAAACCTCCTGTACCTAGTTCTCCCGGGCCGAGGAAAGTAATTCCTATTCCTCGGGTTCGCTTGGTCGATCCTCCGCAATCTTCTGCTGCAGCTCTTGGTGCCCCTCCTTGTAAGAAGCAAAAGTCATCCGAGCCCTTTAACCTGGATGCCCCAGATTTTGATGCTATCAAGTTTGTCGACCAGCAAATTGCCCCCTATGGTGGGCTTTCTATGGACGATGTTTCTCTTCTTCAGCATCTGGATTTTATCACTAAAAGTAGTGTGACGATGGCTCATATGGGTGCCACTATATTCCGAACAATTCAGGGGATTCCGATTCATGCCACAAAATCTTTTATGGAAGAGGCCAAGTCGGAATTTGATCGAATCAAGGGTCTGAAGGAGGAGTTGGAGGTGAAGTTGGCGAAGGTGGAGAAAGAGCTCGAGGGTGAGAAGGCCAGCTCTATTGCCCTTGCTGCTTCTTTGAAGCTGGCCGAAGACATGGCATTGAAACATAAGGATAGCTATGTCTCAGCTTATAGGGAATTGATGCATCTTCGGGAAGATTTAGAAATAGCTCGGGTTAATTATGGTGAGCTTCAAGGTCACCTTGTGGGTAGCGTAACTGCTACCTCCGAGAACCTGATGGAGCAGTTTCGGGTTGTTGCTCCTGATGCCGACTTGACTCTCATCAGCCTGGACAATGTCGTGAGGGATGGTAAGATTGTCCCTGATGACCAGGATGATGATGAGGCTGATCCTCCCCCAGTGCCTTCTCTTAAGGTGTCGACCTCCTCTGTTCCTCCCATTACATCTGATCCGGATTGCCAGATTCTGAACTGGGATGATGGAACCGTAGATGTCGTGCCCCTTCAGACTAGTCCTCCTTCCCCTTGTCCTGACGCTGCCAAGAAGGCTCCAGATGTTTGCTGATCTTTTTCTGGATGTATAGTTGGCCCAGCTTGTGGGCTTTTAAAACTTTTCATTGACATTTCCTAGTTGCTTGTTTAGCAACTTTTTATTTTGAAAAACAAAAGGTAGCTCGCTTTCCCTTCACGGTAGGTTTTGGTGGCCTTCCGGGCCTTATAACTTTTGTGGAGTAACAGAGGTAGTTTTTTGACTTGGTATCTTTTCAGTTTTCTTCTGATGTTTGAAATCTTGTATCTCGACCTCTTCGGATTGCTTTGCTTTATTGTTTGTAGCTTGGATCCTTTGAGGTTTGTGACTTATGGGTCCAACTTGTTTCTTGGTGGTTCTTTTGCGTTGGTTCCCCTTTAAGTTATTTCTGTAATCCTCTTTTTTGGACATTTGTCAGGTCTCTTCCAGGGATTACTTTGATAACTTTTTAGTGGCAGGAGTCCGATTTGGTTATGTCGGTCTCCTTTAAGTTATTTTTCGTAGTCCTCTTTCTTGGATCTTTGTCAGATCTCTTTCAGGGACTACTTGTATAACTTTTTTAGTGATAGGAGTCCGACTTGGTTATGTCGGTCTCCTTTAAGTTATTTCTGTAATCCTCTTTTTGGACCTTTGTCAGGTCTCTTCCAGGGATTACTTTGATAACTTTTTAATGGTAGGAGTCCGACTTGGTTATATCGGTCTCCTTTAAGTTATTTTTCGTAGTCCTCTTTCTTGGATCTTTGTCAGATCTCTTTCAGGGACTATTTGTATAACTTTTTTAGTTATAGGAGTCCGACTTGGTTATGTCGGTCTCCTTTAAGTTATTTCTGTAATCCTCTTTTTTGGACCTTTGTCAGGTCTCTTCTAGGGATTACTTTGATAACTTTTTAATGGTAGGAGTCCGACTTGGTTATATCGGTCTCCTTTAAGTTATTTTTTGTAGTCCTCTTTCTTGGATCTTTGTCAGATCTCTTTCAGGGACTACTTGTATACCTTTTTAGTTTTGGGCTGACTTTGTTATGTCAGGCCCTTCTAAGTTAAAGTAATCCTCTTTAATAGGGTTGGCCAGACCTCTTTCCAGGGTTTACTTATAACTTGGGTTGACTTGGTCCGACTTCTGAACGTCAGCCAGTCTTTAAGTTATTATATTAGCTATCCGTAAGACCTCGTCAGGTTCTTTTTTTGGATTGCTTTCGATAACTTCTTACATTATTCTGTGTTCATCTTTGCCGATTTGTAGAAAATGGTTGGCGTCTTTAGATCGTCCTTTGGGTGAATCGCGTTTTCACCTTTATCGGACGATTGTCTTTATCGTGGTCACGCAGTGAATTTATTTTTCACTTTCTGCCGACCTGTTGCTTTATAATCGGATGATGAATACTTCAGATTAATGCATCTTGGAATCTTGTAGAATATCTAAATAAACTTTATTCAAAGAAAAAATGCAAATATATACATGTGGGAATTTCCTTGTTCCTTTAAGTCGGGTATGATCTAGGTCTCGACATGGTGCCTCATTAAAAAACCTTTTCAGGAAAAAGAGCACATCCATTTAGTGAGATCCTTTACCTTTTCTAACTGTAGTACCTTCTTAGGTTGCAGGCGTGCCATGATCGAGGAAGCTCTCGTCCATCAAGCTCGGACAGTCTGTAGTAGCCCTTCCCCAGTACTTCAATGACTCGGTAAGGTCCTTTCCAGTTTGCTGCCAGCTTTCCTTCTCCGGGTCGAGTTGTTCCAATGTCATTTCTGATTAGGATGAGATCATTCTCTGCAAAACTTCTCGGCACTACCTTTTGATTATATCTGGAAGCCATTCGTCGCTTTAGAGCTTCTTCCCTGATCCAAGCTCTTTCTTGGATTTTGGGTAGCAAGTCGAGCTCTTCTCTCTGAAGTTGGGAGTTTGCTCGTTCATTGTAGTAGACTACTCGGGGAGATCCTTCTTCGATTTCTATTGGAATCATTGCCTCCGCTCCGTATGCCAGTCGGAATGGTGATTCGTTTGTAGTAGAATGGGGGGTTGTTTGATACGCCCATAGGACTTGTGGAAGTTCCTCGGCCCAGGCTCCCTTTGCTTCTTGTAGCCTCCGCTTTAGTCCAGCCAATATGACTTTGTTGGCCGCTTCGGCTTGTCCATTGGCTTGGGGATGTTCGACGGAGGTGAACTGGTGTTTTATGTTCAAGTCGGCCACCAATTTTCTGAAGCCTGCCTCTGTAAATTGGGTACCGTTGTCCGTGGTGATGGAGTATGGTACCCCGAACCTCGTAATAATGTTCCTATATAGGAATTTTCGACTTCTTTGAGCGGTGGCGTTGGCCAGGGGTTCTGCCTCGATCCATTTTGTGAAATAGTCTACTCCTACTATGAGGAATTTTACTTGTCCCGATCCCTGTGGGAAGGGTCCGAGAAGGTCGAGTCCCCATTTCGCAAATGGCCAGGGTGAGGTCACGCTGATGAGCTTTTCTGGTGGGGCAATGTGAAAGTTGGCATGCTTCTGGCATGGTGGACATGTCCTTACAAATTCTGTAGCCTCCTTTTGCAGAGTTGGCCAATAGAATCCCGCCCGGAGTATCTTTTTGGTGAGAGCTTGCGCTCCGAGATGATTTCCACAAATGCCGCTGTGTACTTCCTCCAAGACTTCCTTTGTGTTGGAAGTTGGTACGCATTTTAGTAAAGGTGTTGATATCCCTCTTTTGTACAGCGTATTGTTTATGATAGTGTAGTACTGTGCCTCCCTTTTCAGCCTCTTTGCCTCCTTTTCATCTGTAGGGAGTTCTTCTGTTTTGAGGTAGTTTATTATGGGGGTCATCCATCCTTGATCCCGACCTATTATGGCTAGGATTCTTTCTTCTTCCGCTATTGACGGGTTCTGTAATACCTCCTGGATGAGGCTTCTGTTGTTGCCCCCTGGTTTGGTGCTGGCTAATTTTGAAAGGGCGTCAGCTCGGGCATTTTGCTCACGAGGTATGTGGTGGATCCTATATTCCCCGAGTTGTTCGAGCTGTTCTTTGGTTTTATCCAAATATTTTTTCATGGTCGGATCTTTGGCTTGGTAGCTTCTTGTTATTTATGAGGTGATGACTTGTGAGTCACTGTAGATGTTGAGTTTCCGAGCTCCAACCTCCCTAGCCAGCTTCAGACTAGCTAATAGTGCTTCGTATTCTGCCTGGTTGTTTGAGGCCGGGAATCCGAATTTAAGGGAGAGCTCAAGTTGAGTTCCTTGGTTGCTTTCAATTATCACATCCGCACCACTTCCTGTTTTATTCGAGGATCCGTCTCCGTATATGTTCCATTCTATGGGGATTTCGGGGATGTCTATAAATTCTGCGATAAAGTCGGCCAGGTGTTGCGATTTGATTGCTGTACGCGCCTCGTATTGGAGGTCGAATTCGGACAACTCGATTGCCCATTGTAGGATTCTTCCTGCTAGATCTATTTTCTGCAATATCCCTTTTAGGGGTTGGTTGGTTCGAACTTTAATGGTATGCGCTTGGAAATATGGGCGAAGCCGCCGGGATGTGAGGATCAGAGCGTAGGCAAACTTTTCTATTTTCTGGTAGTTCAGCTCGGATCCCTGTAGTGCTTTGCTAATGAAGTAGACGGGTTTTTGCTCATGTTCGTCTTCTCTGACTAGTGCTGAGGCTATTGCCCGGTTCCCTACTGCGAGATATAATATGAGCGGTTCTCCTTCTCGTGGCCGAGATAGGATAGGTGGCCGTCCTAAGAACTCCTTGAAGTCTAGGATGGCTTGCTCACATTCTGTCGTCCATTCAAACTGTTTTCCCTTTCTTAAAGTAGCATAGAAGGGAAGAGATCTTATCGCAGCTCCTGCTAAGAATCGGGATAGAGCGGCCAACCTTCCGTTGAGTTGTTGTACTTCTTTGATACAGGTTGGGCTCTTCATGTTGAGTATGGCTCGACACTTGTCTGGATTTGCTTCAATCCCCCTTTGTGTGAGCATGAAGCCCAAGAATTTGCCGGCTTCTACTGCGAAGGTGCATTTTGCGGGATTGAGCCGCATGTTGTGTTTCCTGATAGTGTAAAACACTTGAGTTAGGTCGAATAACAATGTATCTTCGCTTTGTGTCTTTATCAACATGTCGTCTACATAAACTTCCATGATTTTTCCGATGTGATCTGAGAAAACTTTATTCATTAGCCTTTGATAAGTAGCTCCTGCGTTCTTGAGACCGAAAGGCATCACGATGTAACAGTAGTTTGCTTTCGGTGTTAGGAACGAGGTTTTTTCTTGATCTGGAGAATACATTGGGATTTGGTTGTACCCTGAATATGCGTCCATGAACGAGAGATACTTATATCCTGATGAAGCATCCACTAGAGCGTCGATGCTTGGGAGTGGGTAGGAGTCTTTTGGGCAGGCTTTGTTGAGGTCGGTGTAGTCGGTGCATATTCACCACTTCCCATTTGACTTTTTCACCAAGATGACGTTTGCTAGCCATAGTGGATATTTGACTTCCCTTATGAACCCGAACTCAAGTAGCGCTTGTACTTGTTCTTCTACAGCCTGAGCTCGTTCTGGTCCGAGTTTTCTTCGTCTTTGTTGTACCGGCCGGGATCCCGGATAGACTGCCAATTTGTGGCTCATTAGTTCGGGATCAATACCTGGCATGTCGGCAGCTTTCCATGCGAAGAGATCAACATTATCTCGTAGGAACCGTATTAGTGATTCCTTTATGTCTCCTTTCAGGATCGTGCCAATATTAGTTGTTTTATCCGAGGTGTCTCCGATCTGGATTCTTTCTACTTCTTCTTCGGGTTGTGGTCGGAATTCTTCTCGCCTCTGAACTCCACCGAGCTCGATTGTGTGGAACTCTCCTCCTTCACCTCGGAGGTTTAGGCTTTCGTTATAACAGTGACGTGCCATTTTTTGATCTGCCTTTATCGTAGCTATCCCTTCCGCAATTGGGAATTTCATATATAGATGTGGGGTTGAAACTATTGCGCCGAGTTAATTTAACGTTGTCCGACCTATTAAGGCATTGTAGGCTGAGCTTACGTCGGCCATGATGTAGTCTATCTTGAGTGTTCTGGATTGGTTCCCCTTTTCGAAGGTTGTATGCAGCAATACGTATCCCAGCGGTTGAACTGGGGCATCTCCTAGTCCGAACAGGCTGTTCGGGTATGCTCTTAGCTCTTTTTCGTCTAGACCGAGTTTGTCAAAGGCAGTTTTGAATAAGATGTCGACAGAGCTTCCCTGGTCAATTAATGTACGGTGAAGGTTGGCGTTTGCCAGTATGATCGTAATGACCATGGGGTCATCGTGTCCCGAGATGATTCCAGATGCGTCTTCCTTGGTAAACGTGATTGCTGGGATGTCTGGGGCTTCCTTTTTTCCTTCGACGTGGTATACTTCTTTGAGGTGTCACTTTCGGGATGATTTGGAGATTCCTCCTCCGGCAAATCCATCGTGTATTATGTGAACGTGTCTTTCCGGTGTGCGAGGTGATCGTTCAGATCGTCCAACATCCTCATCCCTTCTTCTTTTTCTTGGTTCGTCATCCCGATTGGCCAAAAACCGATCTAGCTTTCCTTCTCTTACTAGTTTTTCTATGACATTTTTTAAGTCGAAGCATTCGTTGGTGGAATGCCCTCGAAGTCAGTGATACTCATAGTATTCATTCCGATTTCCTCCTCCTCTTTTGCCTTTAAGTGGCCGAGCTGGAGGGATTTTTCTCTGTATGGCAGACTTCTTTGTAAACATCTACCAAGGATACCCTAAGAGGAGTATAGTTATGATATTTTTTATTTTCTCTCCGGAGCGATCTTCCTTTTTCTTGGATTCTTTATCTCGGTAGGCAGAACCGAACCTTGAGGTTTCGCCAAGTCGAGAGTTTTCCTCCATGTTGATGTATTTTTGTGCCCGTTCTTGTACTTTGTCTAAGGATGTAGGGTATCTCTTTGATATAGATTGGCTAAATGGTCCTTCTCGTAGGCCATTTATAAGGCCCATAATGGTAGCCTCTGTTGGTAGACTTTGTATGTCCATGCATGTTTTGTTGAATCTTTCCATGTAGTTGCGAAGGCTCTCCCGATCTCCTTGCTTGATCCCTAGTAGGCTAGGTGCGTGTTTGGCTTTGTCCTTTTGTATGGAGAATCAGGCCAGGAACTTCTTGGCCAGATCGTCGAAACTTGAGATGGATTTTGGAGGTAGGTTGTCAAACCATTTAATGGCTGTCTTGGTGAGAGTTGTTGGAAAGGCTTTGCAGCGAACTGCATCTGAGGCATCTGTGAGGTACATTCTACTTCTGAAGTTGTTGAGATGATGGTTGGGGTCCGAGGTGCCGTCATATAGAGTCATATCCGGAAGCTTGAAATCTTTTGGAATTTTGGTCTTCATAATTTCTCTGGTGAATGGATCTTGATCTTTCTAAGAGCTATCTTCTGCGGATGATCGAGTAGCTTTAGTTTTAAGATCGGCTTCGAGTTTTACAAGCTTATCTTCTAGTTCTCTGCGTCGCCTTATCTCCCGGCGTAGATCTTCTTTCTTTTCATGTCGATGTTGGGCTTCTTTCTCGAGTTGCTCAAATCGATTTTGAAGTGCTTCTATTACTCCTGGATTTGATGAATTTTTGTCTCCATTGGTTTCTGGAGTATCTTTGAGTATTGTGTTTGCGTTTTTATGCGACGTTCTGTCTTCCAAACCTGAATCGTGGTCGTTGTCATGGTCATCTGCCATGTCAATGGGATGACTTCCAGGTTCCCCGGCAACGGTGCTAATGTTCTGAGGGTTACCTGAAACTGTAGGTCAATACTTAGATGAGATCGTCTGTGTTGGTCGGAACCGATGTGTCCGGCAGGTGGGTATCGGCCGGAGCTGGTGTGTCTGACTTGTTGGACTTGGTGGTGGTGCTGATCCTTCGTCCCCGGAGGGTGGGGGGTACCTACAAGAGACTCCGATGCTTAAGTTAACAAGGGTATTAAGCAGGTATTAAGTAGAATCAGAGTATGAGTTATACCTGGGTGCTCCAGTGTATTTATAATGGTGAGATGTGGCCTCTTGCGGATAAGATAAGTTAGTTATCTTATCTTATCTTTATCTTTCAGTGAGGTCATCTTTAAGGGAATCGCCTTTATCTCTATGGGCTTGGGCTGCCCTTGGATTTGGGGCGCGTTCCTCTATTTGGGCCCTTCGTTTGGGCTTTCCTGTGACTTGGCCGAGCTCTTTGAGGAGAGGTCGGGTTGTCCTGACCTGAAGAGGTCGGTCGCTTTGTCTGTCGAACATCCCAGGTCGGACAGCTCGACCCAGGGTATGAACAGGTTCCTTGAGGTTTACTCCTTCTTCCTCATGCCTTTTGTCAGCCTTCCCCTCTTCATGTGGAGCTTCAACAACCACTTCTTCCTCATGAATGTCCTCCAAGACCCTTGGAGGTATCTCTTCGAATGTAGTTCCCGACCGTAGAGTGATGGCATTGAGACTGCCCTTTGGGTTTGGTTGGGGTTAGGATGGAAGGTTAGAAGAGCTTGAGAGTTGGTTGGTGTTGTTGTTGGAGGTGGGGGGTTGGTTTGACATGACCATCTTCGAAAGCATGTTGGTGAGGTTAGCCAATTGAGCGCCCAAGGCATCAAATTGAGCCTTGTTGCTCTCATCTCGTTTCTCCATAGCGGCTCTAAGCTCGTCAACTTGATTGGTGGGAGATGGAGAGGTTCGGTTGGATTGTTGTCTATAGTGTGGTGCTTGGTACTTGGTGTAGTTGTTTTGGTTTTGGTTGGAGTGATTTTGGTTGGCTTGGTAGTTGGTGTTGTTATGGTGGTATTGAGATGAAGATTGGTTGTTGTTGTGATGAGAAGAAGAGTTGTTCCATCTTTGGTATTGATTGCTCCCTTGTGCATTATCCCTCCACCCTTGATGTTGATTACTACCATGAGGGTAGTTGTTTTGGCCTTGAGAAGGATAGGGTGGACGGTTGTTGTAATTCACATTGGCCACTACAAGGGCATGTTCCTCTTGAATTTGATGGCATTGATCGGTGTAATTTGTAGTGCTATAGCACAAACCGCAAATCCTAGGAAGGCCTTCAAGTTGAGCAACCGGAGGTGGAGCTTGGATGGCTTGGATGGAGTAGAATTCCTTTTGATCCTTTTGTATTTGCGTGAGGATGGTGGTCATATCCCCAAGTGCTTTGGTTAGGCTTGATTCGGAAGGGGACGGTTCTACCACACCCTTGAGAGGATTACTTCTCACCCTTGTATGTTGTGTAGCTTCGGCAACATCCTTTATCAAATTCCAAGCTTCTCCCTCCGTCTTGTTTTTCGAAAGGGAACCACCACTAGAAGCGGTGAGCAATCTTTTATCTTCCACACAAAGACCTCCGGTGAAGTAGCTAATGAGCAAGTGAGTGTTCATTCCATGGTGTGGATAAGATTCCAATAGCCTCTTGAACTGAGACCAATACTCGTACAAACTCTCTTGGTCTCTTTGCATTATACCCAAAATCTCCTTCCGGATGTAGTCGGTCTTCTCCGGTGGGAAGAGTCCGGTAGCGAATAAAACTATGTCTTTGTTTGCGCTTCAAGAGAGAAAGGGAAGGCAAAAACCATGACAGCCACCTCATCGGCTCCTTGCCTTCGAGCTGTAGAACAAGCAACTTGAAAATCCTTTAGATATCGGATGGGGTCTTGACCCGACAACCCATGATACTTAGGTAGTAGATTTATCAAGCTACTCTTCAATTCAAAGTTTGGATCAAGGTTAGGATACCTTGCTTGCAACGGTTGAAGTATGATATCCGGAGCTCCTTGCTCATGCAAAGTGATCCGGCGTGGCTCCGCCATGTGTGGCTCACCTGTAGGATGCAAAGATGTATTAGTAGTGCTAACAAAAGAATAGGAAGTAGCGGACTCCAAGTCACTCTCGGTACCGTCTAGTGATTCGGTATGTTCCTCAAGAGAGGCCAAAGTACTAGCCGTATAATTCAACCGCCGTCTAGCTTGCCGAGTGTGTAACAAAGTTCTTTCAATCTCGGGATCAAAATCGGCTAAGCTAGAATTCGGTTGGGACCGAGTCATCAAACTTGAGAGTCATAGCACAAAAATAAAAGAAGCTAAACTATAGCTAAGTATTGAAAGCAAACAAACTATCTACAATATTCACATATTCACATAACCAATATCAAGGCATATGTTGCAACCATTCCCCGGCAATGGCTCCAAAAATTTGATGAGCGCTCGTGGACTATGTCGAAAGAGAATTTCTCAATAAAGTTGCGTTGCAAGTATAGCTCTACCAACAACAATCCTCGAGGATCAAATTTAGAAAGGAATTGGTTGTCACAAGTTCAACCCCAATCAAATAACCGAAGTATTGAAACCTCGGGTCGTCTCACAAGGAATGGGCATACATATGCTTCAACATTGGTTAGAAATCTGGGGTTGTAAGTCATGGCAAGGAATTAAACTAGGAATCTTAGCAAACAAGTAATCTTAAAGTGCAAGGAACTAATTCAAATAACTAAGCAAGATGT
Source organism: Arachis stenosperma (assembly GCF_014773155.1). NCBI lineage: Eukaryota > Viridiplantae > Streptophyta > Magnoliopsida > Fabales > Fabaceae > Arachis > Arachis stenosperma. The sequence goes on along the minus strand of NC_080380.1, from coordinate 70,886,599 downwards.
GAGGAATAACAAGCTAAGAAGACAACATTCAATACAATTCTACTCTCAACTAAACAATAACTATAACTGGTGCACGAAATTGCAATCACACTTTTGCAATCCGCACAACTAACCAGCAAGTGCACTGGGTCCTCCAAGTAATACCTTACGTGAGTAAGGGTCGAATCCCACGGAGATTGTTGGCTTGAAGCAAGCTATGGTTATCTTATTAATCTTAGTCAGGATACCAATTATAGTTATCAATTGACTTGTAAATAAACAAGAGAGCATGGATTAAATAATACTTATTATGCAATAATGGAGAATATATTGGAGTTTTGGAAATGCTTTGTCTTCTGAATTCCTGCAACATAATGCTTTCTCACTTTCAAACATGCAAGGCTCCTTCCATGGCATGCTGTATGTAGGGTGTCACCGTTGTCAATGGCTACTTTCCATCCTTTCAGGGAAAATGGTCCAAATGCTCTATCACAACACGGCTAATCATCTGTCGGTTCTCGATCATGTCAGAATATGATCCATTGATCCTTTTGCGTCTTTCACTACGCCCAACACTCGCAAGTTTGAAGCTCATCACAGTCATCCAATCCCTGAATCCTACTTGGAATACCACAGGCAAGGTTTAGACTTTCCGGATTCTCAAGGATGCTGCCAATGGATTCTAGCTTATACCACGAAGACTCTAAATAAGGAATTTAAGAGATACTCATTCAATCTAATGTAGAATGGAGGTGGTTGTCAGGCACACGTCCATGGGTTGAGAATGATGATGAGTGTCATAGATCATCACATTCATCACGGTTAAGTATGAATCAGTATCTTAGATAGGAACAAGCGTGTTTGAAAGGAAAACAGAAATAATTGCCTTAATTCATCGAGACGCTGCAGAGCTCCTCACCCCCAACAATGGAGTTTAGAGACTCATACTGTCAAAGAGTACAAAGTTCATATCTAAAAGTGTCATGATATATAAAATAAGTCTCTAAAAGTTGTTTAAATACTAAACTGGTAACCTAGGTTTACAGAAAATGAGTAAACTAAGATAGATGGTGCAGAAATCTACTTCTGGGGCCCACTTGGTATGTGCTGGGGCTGAGACTTGAGCTTCTCACGTGCCTGGGCTATTGCCGGAGTTAAACGCCAGGTTGTAACCTATTTCTGGCATTTAACTCCAACTTGCAACCTGTTTCTAGCGCTGAACGCCAGAATACAACATGAAACTGGCGTTAAACGCCAGTTTATGTCATTTATCTTCGCGCAAAGTATAAACTATTATATATTTCTGGAAAGCCCTGGATGTCTACTTTCCAACCCAATTGAGAGCGTGCCAATTAGACTCCTGTAGCTCCAAAAAATCCATTCTGAGTGCAGGGAGGTCAAAGTCCAATAGCATCAGCAGTCCTTTTTCAGCCTGAGTCAGATTTTTGCTCAGCTCCCTCAATTTTAGCCAAAAAATACCCGAAATCACAGAAAAACACACAAACTCATAGTAAAGTCCAGAAATATGATTTTTGCCAAAAAACTAATAAAAATATACTAAAAACTAACTAAAACATACTAAAAACTACATGAAATTACACCCAAAAAGCGTATAAAATATCCGCTCATCACAACACCAAACATAAACTGTTGCTTGTCCTCAAGCAACTAGATAAATAAAATAGGATAAAAAGAAATCAGGAAGCAATAGTATCTCAGATTTTTAAGTGAAGCTCAGATTCTAACTAGATGAGCGGGACTAGTAGCTTTTTGCTTCTGAACAGTTTTGGCATCTCAATTTATCCTTTGAAATTCAGAATGATTGGTATCCATAGGAACTCAGAATTCAGATAGTATTATTGATTCTCCTAGTTAAGTATGTTGATTCTTAAACACAACTACTTTTATGAGTCTTGGCCGTGGCCCTAAGCACTTTGTTTTTCAGTATTACTACCGGATACATAAATGCAACAGACACATAAATGGGTGAACCTTTTTAGATTGTGACTTAGCCTTGCTAAAGTCCCCAATTAGAGGTGTTCAGAGTTCTTAAGCACACTCTTTGGTTTTGGATCACGACTTTAACCACTCAGTCTCAAGCTTTTCACTTGGACCTACATGCCACAAGTACATGGTTAGGGACAGCTTGATTTTAGCCGCTTAGGCCTGGATTTATTTCCTTGGGCCCTCCTATCCATTGATGCTCAAAGCCTTGGATCCTTTTCACCCTTGCATTTTGGTTTAAAGGGCTATTGGCTTTTCTACCTCTTTTGCTTTTTTTTTTCACTGTTTTTTCTTGCTTCAAGAATAAATTTCATGATTTTTCAGATTAGCAAGTTGTTCATCATTCTTTCAAGAGCCAACAATTTTAACATTCATAAAATTCACTATAAAAAATATGCACTGTTCAAGCATTCATTCAGAAGACAAAAAATATTGCCATCACATATAAATAATTAGAATTTTCCTTGTTAAGAACTCAAAAAATTATTGCCTCTTTATTCTAAAAATTTTACTATTTTATTCATGTTTGATGATGATGAGAAAAATAAATTATAGCTTACTTAGAGATAAAATCAAAATAGATATACTACTTACTACTCATATATAACTTCTAAGGTAAATTCCTATAAGAATAACTATCACAGAGTTAAAGCTAAGATTAGGACTCAACAACCTTTATTTTAGGAAATAGATGTTCCTCTAGTCTGTGGGATGCTTGGTCCTTCAAGAGATAGCTTTTGACGCTTCAGTTCCTTCAAGTCACGCCTTTGCTCTTCTTGTTCCCCAAGCAGTTTGCAAAGCATGCTATTTTGATTATTCTGTTCTTCCTTTATTTGGTACATAGCTTCTTGCAACTTGGCAACAGATGCTTCAAGATGCTCCCAGTATTCAATTTGAGGGATCTCCGGGAGGAATTCCTGTGCTCTCCTCTTGATAGGGTCGTCCTGCACTTGTTGTCTTTCCATTGATATTTTGGTGATTGGTTTCTCAACTGAGATATACTTAGTTACTCCCATCTTCACCCCAGCATCTTTACATAGCATGGAGATTAAGCTTGGATAAGCCAATTTGGCATCTTTGGAGTTCTTGTTTGCAATTATGTAAAGTTCACACGAAATCAGCTGATGAACTTCCACTTCTCTTCCCAACATAGTGCAATGGATCATCACTGCTCTTTTAATGGTGACTTCAGAGCGGTTTCTAGTGGGCAGTATAGAACGCCCAATGAAGTCCAGCCAGCCTCTGGCGACTAGTTTGAGATCTTCTCTCTTGAGTTGATTTGGGACGCCCATAGTGCTGGTTGTCCACTTGGTTCCAGGGAGGCATATGTCCTCTAGAATCTTCTCCAAGCCCTTATTTGTTCTCATCATTCTCCTATTAAAGGAGTCTGGGTCATCTTTCAGCTGAGGTAGCTTAAAGATCTCTCTAATTTTATCAGGGTGGATGTGAACAATCTTTCCTCTGACCAAGGTCCGATAGTCATAGAGGGCAATTCTATATATTCTCTGCCTGTCTGTTTGCCACAGATTAGAGCAAAATTCCTGAACCATGTTTCTTCCCACCTTTGTTTCAGGATTAGCCAGGATTTTCTAGCTCCTGTTTTGAATTTGCTCTTGGATCTCCGGATATTCATCTTCTTTCAGATCTAATTTGACTTCCGGGATCATTGATCTTAGACCCATTATTTTGTAGTAATGGTCTGAATGTTCTTTGGTTAAGAACTTCCCTTGATTCCAAAGTGGTTTTGGAATATTCTCTTTCTTGCCTCTTGGAGTGATTTGCTTCCCCTTAGGAGCCATGATCTTAGTGGGTATGGCTTAGTGATCACGGATAAACACACCAAACTTAGAGGGTTGCTTGTCCTCAAGCAAAAGAAAGGAAAGGAGAGGGATAGAAGGAGAGCTAATTTCGAATGGTGGATGAGAGGAGGGAGGCCGAATGTGGATTTAAAGGGAGGGGGTGGGTTTTCGAAAATTTTGAAAAAGAGATAAGATAGAAGATATGATTTGTAAAAGATAAGTATGATAGGAAAAAGATATAATTTAAAATTAAAAAGTTATGAAAGATATTTGAAAAAGATAAATCTGAATTTTGAGAAGAAAATATGATAAGTTTGAAAAGATTTGAAAATAATTTAAAAAGATTTGAAAAGAAGTTGAAGAGGATTAAAAAAAAAATTTATGTTTATGAATTAAGATACATTTGATATCTTTGAAAATGGATTTTAGAAATTAGGATTAAAAATTTTTGGAATTGAAGTTTGAAAGATGGGAGTTTGTAACATGTTTATGCAAGAAATCATGAATTGAAACGTGAAAAATGGAAAAAATTTGAGTTGAAAATGAATTCACCTCCTCCCCACAATCCTGGCATTAAACGCCCAAACGCTGCATGTTTTGGGCGTTTAACGCCCATCTGTAGCTTCTCCTGGGCGTTTAACGCTCAGCTGTTGCTTCTGGCTGGCGTTAAATGCCAGGAATTTCTTTTGTCACTGGAAATTTTTCTAAACGCCCAGGACGCTGTAACTCTGGCGTTCAACGCCCAAAAGGTGCTTCTTTCTGGCGTTTAACGCAGAGATTGCTATCTCTACTGGTGTTGAACGCCCAGTAGATGCTTCTTTTGGGCGTTCAATGCCCAAAACAGCTCTTACTGGCTTTTTCGCACCAGTGAGCTTCCTTTTTGCTGTTTTATCCTCTGAATCCTTCTATAACTCTGTGAACTCAAGCAATTGCTATTTTACCTTTGAAGATAATTGACATAAACCTATAAAAATCAATTAATTAACAATTAAGCTTTGTTGATAGCTGGGTTGCCTCCCAGCAAGCGCTTCTTTATTGTCTTTAGCTGGACTATTACTGAGCTTTAATCAAGTCTCAGTTTTGAGCATTCTTGCTCAAAATTACTTTCAAGATAATGTTTGACGCTCTGTCCATTAACAATGAACTTTTTGTTAGAATCATTATCCTGAAGCTCCACGTATCCATATGGTGACACACTTGTAATCACATATGGACCTCTCCACTGGGATTTCAATTTCCCGGGGAATAATCTGAGCCTAGAATTAAACAACAGAACTTTCTGCCCTGGCTCAAAGACTCTAGATGACAACTTCTTATCATGCCATCTTTTTGCTTTCTCTTTGTAAATTTTTGCATTTTCGAAAGCATTGAGTCTGAATTCCTCTAGCTCATTTAACTGGAGCAATCGTTTTTCTCTAGCTAACATGGCATCAAGGTTTAGGAATCTGGTTGCCCAATATGCCTTATGCTCCAGTTCCACTGGCAAGTGACAGGCTTTTCCATACACAAGCTTCTTGCCCAATCCCTTCTACGGTTAATCACAGTCCGTTCCAGGATTCTTTTAAGTTCTCTATTATAGACTTCAGCTTGCCCTTTTGTCTGTGGATGATATGGAGTGGCCACCCTGTGGCTAACTCCATATCGAACCAAAGCAGAGTAAAGCTGTTTATTGCAGAAATGAGTGCCCCCATCACTGATTAGTACTCTATGGATACCAAATCTGCTGAAGATGTATTTCTGGAGGAATTTCAGCACTGTCTTAGTATCATTAGTGGGTGTTGCAATAGCTTCAACCCATTTGGATACATAATCCACTGCCACCAGAATATAAGTGTTTGAGTATGATGGTGGGAAAGGCCTCATGAAGTCAATACCCCATACATTAAACAACTCAATCTCCAACATCCCTTATTGAGGCATGGCATAATTGTGAGGCAGATTGCCAGATCTTTGGCAACTGTCACAACTAAGTACAAACACTCGGGAGTCTTTATAGAGAGTAGGCCAGTAGAAGCCACATTGGAGGACTCTTGTGGCTGTTCGCTCACTTCTAAAATGTCCTCCATACTGTGATCCATGGCAGTGCCAGAGGATCTTTTGTGCTTCTTCCTTAGGCACACATCTACGGATTACTCCGTCTGCACATCTCTTGAAGAGATATGGTTCATCCCAAAGATAGTACTTTGCATCCGTGATCAATTTTTTTTATTGCTGCCTACTGTACTCCTTGGGTACGAATCTCACTGCCTTGTAGTTTGTAATGTCTGCAAACCATGGTACTTCCTGGATGGCAAAGAGTTGCTCATCTGGAAAGTTTTTAGAGATCTCAGTAAGAGGGAGGGACGCCCCTTCTACTGGTTCTATTCGGGACAGGTGATCTGCTACTTGGTTCTCTGTCCCTTTTCTGTCTCTTATTTTTATATCAAACTCTTGCAGAAGCAACACCCATCTGATGAGTCTGGGTTTTGAATCCTGCTTTGTGAGTAGATATTTAAGAGCAGCATGGTCAGTGTACACAATCACTTTTGATCCTACCAAATAGGATCTGAACTTGTCAATGGCATAAACTACTGCAAGTAACTCTTTTTCTGTGGTTGTGTAGTTCTTCTGTGCGTCATTTAAAACATGACTGGCATAGTAAATGACGTGCAGAAGCTTGTCATGCCTTTGTCCCAACACTGCACCAATGGCATGGTCACTGGCATCACACATAAGTTCAAATGGTAATGTCCAATCTGGTGCAGAGATGACTGGTGCTGTGACCAGCTTAGCTTTCAGAGTCTCAAATGCCTGCAGACACTCCTTATCAAAGATAAATGGCGTGTCAGCAGCTAGCAGATTACTCAAAGGTTTGGCAATTTTTGAAAAATCTTTTATAAACCTCATATAGAATCCTGCATGCCCCAGAAAGTTTCTGATTGCCTTAACATTGGCAGGTGGTGGTAATTTTTCAATTACCTCTACCTTAGCTTGATCCACCTCTATTCCCTTGTTCGAAATTTTGTGCCCAAGGACAATTCCTTCAGTCACCATAAAGTGACATTTCTCCCAGTTTAAAACTAGGTTAGTCTCTTGGCACCTCTTTAGAACAAGTGCTAGATGGTCAAGACAGGAGCTAAATGAGTCTCTAAATACTGAAAAGTCATCCATGAAGACTTCCAAAAATTTTTTCACCATATCAGAGAAAATTGAGAGCATGCACCTTTGAAAGGTTGCAGGTGCATTGCACAGACCAAATGGCATCCTTCTGTATGCAAATACTCCGAATGGACATATGAATGCTGTTTTCTCTTGATCCTGGGGATCTACTGCAATTTGATTATAACCTAAATATCCATCCAGGAAGCAGTAATATTCATGACCTGCTAGTCTTTCTAGCATCTGATCTATGAATGGTAAAGGAAAATGATCCTTTCTGGTAGCTGTATTGAGCCTTCTATAATCAATACACATACGCCACCCTGTAACTGTTCTTATAGGAACCAGTTCATTTTTTTCATTATGAACCACTGTCATGCCACCCTTCTTAGGGACAACTTGGACAGGGCTTACCCAAGGGCTATCAGAAATAGGATAAATAATCCTAGCCTCTAGTAATTTAGTGACCTCTTTCTGCACCACCTCTATCATGGCTGGATTCAGCTGCCTCTGTGGTTGAACCACTGGCTTAGTGTCACCCTCCAATAGGATCTTGTGCATGCATCTGGCTGGGCTAATGCCCTTAAGATCACTGATGGACCACCCAAGAGCTATCTTGTGTGTCCTTAGCACTTGTATTAGTGCTTCCTCTTCCTGTGGTTCTAAGGTAGAGCTTATGATTACAGGAAAGGTATCACCTTCTCCTATAAATGCATATTTCAGGGATTTTCAGAGGTTCTATTATTCTCTCTGGTTCTTCCAGATCAGGCTTAGCATCTTTAAAGATATCATCCAGCTCTGATTCGAGACTCTCAGTCATATTGACCTCTTTTACTAAAGAGTCAATAATATCAATGCTCATGCAGTCATTTGGGGTGTCTGGATGCTGCATAGCCTTGACAACATTCAACTTAAACTCGTCCTCATTGACTCTCAGGGTTACTTCCCCTTTTTGGACGTCAATGAGGGTTCATCCAGTTGCTAGGAAAGGTCTTCCTAGAATGAAAGTTGCACTCTTGTGCTCCTCCATTTCCAGCACCACAAAGTCAGTGGGAAAGGCAAATGGCCCAAACTTGACAATCATGTCTTCAATCACGCCTGATGGGTATCTAATGGAGCCATCAGCAAGTTGGAGACATATCCGGGTTGGTTTGACTTCTTCAGTCAAACCAAGCTTTCTGATAGTAGATGTAGGTATTAGGTTGATACTTGCCCCAAGATCACATAGAGCTTTCTTAGTACAAGTACCCTCTAATGTGCATGGTATCATAAAGCTTCTGGGATTTTTAAGCTTCTCATGTATACTTTTCAGAATGAATGCATTGCATTCTTCAGTGAGGTAAACTTTTTCAGTTTCCCTCCAATCCTTCTTATGACTTAAGATCTCTTTCATGAACTTGGCATAAGAAGGTATTTGCTTAAGTGCCTCTGCAAACGGGATCTTTATTTCAAGAGTCCTTAGATAGTCTGCAAAGCGGGCAAATTGCTTATCCTATTCTGCTTGACGGAGTTTCTGAGGATAAGGCATTTTGGCTTTGTATTCCTCAACCTTAGTTGCTGTGGGTTTATTGCCTACAGATGTGGGTTGAGAAGTCTTTTTAGAAGGGTTACTATCAGTACTTGTATGTGTCTGATCTCCCACTGGCGTTTGAATGCCAGGGGTGGAAGCTGGAGTGGCGTTAAATGCCAACTCCTTCCCTGTTTCTGGCGTCTAAACGCCAGAACTGTACTTTGTTTGGGCATTCAATGCCAATTCCTTGCCTGTTTCTGGTGTTTGAACGCCAGGATTGAGCATGGTTTGGGCGTTCAACGCCAGCTCTCCACCCTTTTCTGGCGTTTGAACGCCAGAATTGTTCCTCTCTGGGCTCTTACTGTCCTCAGAGGGATTTTGGGTAGTAGTTTGTTCATTTCTTGGCTTCCTGCTGCCTTGAAGTGAGGTATTTAATTTCTTCCCACTTCTTAATTGAACTGCTTAGCATTCTTCTGTTATTTGTTTTGATAACTACTGTTCTATTTGCTTCAACTGCGCTTCCATATTCATATTGGCCATTCTTGTTTCTTGCAATATCTCCTTGAATTCGGCTAGCTGTTTTGTTAGAAAATCTAATTGCTGATTGAATTCAGTAACTTGTTCTGCAGGACTGAGTTCATCAGTTACTATTTTAACCTCTTCTTTCATGGAAGATTCACTACTTAGGTACAGATGCTGATTTCTGGCAACTGTATCTATGAGCTCTTGAGCTTCTTCAATTGTCTTTCTCATGTGTATAGATCCACCAGCTGAGTGATCTAGAGAAATCTGAGCTTTCTTTGTAAGCCCATAATAGAAGATGTCTAACTGCAGCCACTCTGAAAACATTTCAGAGGGACATTTTCTTAGCATCTCTCTGTATCTCTCCCAGGCATCATAAAGGGATTCATTATCTCCTTGTTTAAATTCTTGGATGCTCAGCCTTAGCTGCGTCATCTGTTTTGGAGGAAAGTATTGATTCAGGAATTTTTCTGACAGCTATTTCCATGTCCTTATGCTAGCCTTAGGTTGGTTATTTAACCACCTTTTAGCTTGGTCTTTTACAGCAAATGGAAACAATAATAATCTGTAGACATCCTGATCTACTTTTTTATCATGTACTGTGTCAGTAATTTGTAAAATTGTGCCAAAAACTCTGTAGGTTCTTCCTGTGGAAGACCAGAATACTGGCAACTTTGCTGCACCATGATAATGAGCTGAAGATTCAACTCAAAACTACTAACTCCAATGGAGGGTATACAGATACTACTCCCATATGAAGTAGTAGTGGGGTTAGCATATGACCCCAGAGTCCTTCTAGACTGTTCATTTCCACTTAGATCCATGATGGAGAAAGGGAGATAATGTGGATTTATTTTATTTATTTTATTATATAAAAAAATAATTTTTGAAATAATAAAATAAAATAAAAACTAAAATAAAAAAATAAAAATAAAATTTAAAAAAAATATTTTAAAATTTTTCGAAAAAGTGAGGATAGAGAGAGTGATTAGGATATTTTTTGAAAAAGATATGATTTAAAAAAAAAATTAAAAGGATAAGATTTGAAAAATTTTGAAATTGAAATCTGAATTTTTATAAAAAATTTTGAAAAAATCTGCTTAAAAATAGTTAGAAAAGATAGTTTTTATTTTTAAATTTTGTGATGAAGAGAAAAACACTCAAAAGACACAAGACTTAAAATTTTTTAATCCAATGCTCCTTGTTTTCGAAAATTTTGGAGGAAAAACACCAAGGCACACTAAACTTAAAAATTTTAAGATCAAAACACAAAGAAGGCTCAAGAACACCTTGATGACTCACAAGAACACAAAGAACAAAAGAAAGAACACCAAACTTAAAATTTCTAGAAAACCCAATTAATTTTTTCGAAAATTAAAGAAAAATTAACAAGAAAACACCAAACTTAAAGTTTGGCACAAGATTTAATCAAAGAAAAATTATTTTTGAAAAAGCACAAGAAAAATAAGAAAAGACACAAAAAAGACAAACCAAAGATCAAACAAGAAAAATTGACAAGAACAATTTGAAGATCAAGGAAGAACAAAGAACATGCAATTCGAAAATTGAAAGACAGAGAAAAGCATGCAATTGACACCAAACTTTAAAACATGACACTAAACTCACAGAAAAACTAAAAATTAATAAAGAAAAATAATATTTTTGAAAAAAATTTTTGAAAAGAAAATAAAAGAATCTAACCCAAAAGACAAAATCTTCCTAATCTAAGCAACAAGATTCACCGTCAGTTGTTCAAACTCAAACAATTTCCGGCAATGGCACCAAAAACTTGGTGCACAAAATTGCAATCACACTTTTGCAATCCGCACAACTAACCAGCAAGTGCACTGGGTCGTCTAAGTAATACCTTACATGAGTAAGGGTTAAATCCCACAGAGATTGTTGGCTTGAAGCAAGCTATGATTATCTTATTAATCTTAGTCAGGATACCAATTATAGTTATCGATTGACTTGTAAATAAACAAGAGAGCATGGATTAAATAATACTTATTATGCAATAATAGAGAATATGTTGGAGTTTTGGAGATGCTTTGTCTTCTGAATTCCTGCAACATAATGCTTTCTCACTTTCAAACATGCAAGGCTCCTTCCATGGCAAGCTATATGTAGGGTGTCACCGTTGTCAATGGCTACTTCCCATCCTCTCAGTGAAAATGGTCCAAATGCTCTGTCACAGTACGACTAATCATCTGTCAGTTCTCGATCATGTCAGAATAGGATCCATTGATCCTTTTGCGTATGTCACTACGCCCAACACTCGCGAGTTTGAAGCTCGTCACAGTCATCTAATCCCTGAATCCTACTCGGAATACCAAAGACAAGGTTTAGACTTTCCGGATTCTCAAGGATGGTGCCAATGGATTCTAGCTTATACCACGAAGACTCTGATTAAGGAATCTAAGAAATACTCATTCAATCTAATGTAGAACGAAGGTGGTTGTCAGGCACACGTCCATGGGTTGAGAATGGTGATGAGTTTCACGGATCATCACATTCATCACGGTTAAGTACGAATCAGTATCTTAGATAGGAACAAGCGTGTTTGAAGGGAAAACAGAAATAATTGCCTTAATTCATCGAGATGCTGCAGAGCTCCTCACCCGAAACAATGGAGTTTAGAGACTCATGCCGTCAAAGAGTACAAAGTTCAGATCTAAAAGTGTCATGATATATAAAATAAGTCTCTAAAAGTTGTTTAAATACTAAACTGGTAACCTAGGTTTACAGAAAATGAGTAAACTAAGATAGATAGTGCAGAAATCCACTTTTGGGGCCCACTTGGTGTGTGCTGGGGCTGAGACTTGAGCTTCTCACGTGTCTGGGCTGTTTCTGGAGTTAAATGCCAGGTTGTAACCTGTTTCTGGCGTTTAACTCCAACTTGTAACCTGTTTCTGGCGCTGAATGCCAGAATGCAACATGAAACTGGCGTTAAACGCCAGTTTACGTCGTTTATCTTCGCTCAATGTATAAACTATTATATATTTTTGGAAAGCCCTGGATGTCTACTTTCCAACCTAATTGAGAGCGCGCCAAGTGGACTTCTGTAGCTCAAAAAAATTCATTCCGAGTGCAGAGAGGTCAGAATCCAACAACATCAGCAGTCCTTTTTCCGCCTGAGTCAGATTTTTGCTCAGCTCCCTCATCAGCCAAAAAATACTTGAAATCACAGAAAAACACACAAACTCATAGTAAAGTCCAGAAATATGAATTTTGCCGAAAAACTAATAAAAATATACTAAAAATTAACTAAAATATACTAAAAACTACATGAAATCACCCCCAAAAGCGTATAAAATATCCGCTCATCGATAACCAAGGCAAAGCAATCAAGATTTTTGGGTCTTCAATTAAGAATGATAAAAGAAACTCTTGGCTAGACATGGGAATTGGGGTCACTATCCTTGTTTAATAACCATATCTTGACAATTACGAGGAACCAAACCCATTAAGTCTACTTCTATACTTGAAGTACGTTAAATGGTTTAGTCAACATCAACCCATAAGGTCTAACCTCACTACTAATTAACCTAGTAGTAAGCTAGTGTCAATGGATATCAAATTCACCACTAAGGGTTCCCAAATCATCAAATCCATTAGACCCAATGACTCAAGTTTACCCAATTCCCTTGGCCTAAGCCAAGAGTAAAAAGAACTACTCCATAATCAAGGTAAACAATTCATCAAACACATGGTAAGCATTAACAAAAGACATGTTCAAATTGCAATTGGATTGAAATTAACAAATAACCACTAACAAATATCAACATACAATCACTCAAACAACACAATTAATCATAGAAATCATCAATGTAATATCAACGAACCAAGATTCACAACATTCATGCAATGGGTATAAAGTAACAATTGACAAGAATCCATAAAACTAACACAAGATCTAAGCAAAATTATACTAAGAGATTCAAATTAAACAATCAAAACTAGTAATTAACAAGATCCTATTCAGAGTTTAACAAAGGAAGATCAAATCAAAGCTAGATCTAGAGAAGAACAAGGGTTTCTCTCTCTAGAAGAACAAAGAACCAAAAACTAGAAAATGTGCCTTAGTGTAAAAATGATTGATCCCCCCTTCTCCCTAGGATCCTTGGGTCTTTTTCCATGCAAAAACAGCTTGAAATTGGGCCTCATGAGCCTCAGAAATTGCCAGGCACGATTTCCTTTAATGAGGTTGATGAGCGGATATTTTATACGCTTTTGGGGGGTAATTTCATGTAGTTTTTAGTATGTTTTAGTTAGTTTTTAGTATATTTTTATTAGTTTTTTAGAAAAATTCATATTTATGGACTTTACCATGAGTTTGTGTGTTTTTCTGTAATTTCAGGTATTTTCTGGCTGAAATTGAGGGAGCTGAGCAAAAATCTGATTCAGGCTGAAAAAGGACTGCTGATGCTGTTGGATTCTGACCCCCCTGCACTCGGAATGGCTTTTTTGGAGCTACAAGAGTCCAATTAGCGCGCTCTCAATTGGGTTGGAAAGTAGACATCCAGGACTTTCCAGCAATATATAATAGTCCATACTTTGATTGAAGATAAACGATGTAAACTGGCGTTTAACGCCAGTTCCATGTTCCATTCTAGCGTTAAACGCCAGAAACAGGTTACCAGTTGGAGTTAAACGCCCAAAACAGGTTACAACCTGTTGTTTAACTCCAGAAACAGCCCAGACACGTGAAAAGCTTAAGTCTCATCTCCAGCACACACCAAGTGGGCCCCAGAAGTGGATTTTTGCACTATCTATCTTAGTTTACTCATTTTCTGTAAACCTAGGTTACTAGTTTAGTATTTAAACAACTTTTAGAGATTTTTTTTGGACCTCATGACATTTTAGAACTGAACTTTGTACTCTTTGACGGAATGAGTCTCTAAACTCCATTGTTGGGGGTGAGGAGCTCTGCTGTGTCTCGATGAATTAATGCAATTATTTCTGTTTTCTATTCAAACATGCTTATTTCTATCTAAGATATTCATTCACACTTCAATATGATGAATGTAATTATCCGTGACACTCATCACCATTCTCAACCTACGAACGCGTGCCTGACAACCACCTCCATTCTATATTAGATTGAATTAGTATCTCTTGGATTCCTTAATTAGAATCTTCGTGGTATAAGCTAGAATTCATTGGCAGCATTCTTGAGAATCCGAAAAGTCTAAAACTTGTCTGTCGTATTCCGAGTAGGATTCAGGGATTGAATGACTGTGATGAGGTTCAAACTCACAAGGTTTGGGCGTAGTGACAGACGCAAAAGGATCAATGGATCCTATTCCAACATGAGTGAGAACCGACAGATGATTAGCCGTGCGGTGACAGCGCACCTGGACCATTTTCAGTGAGAGGATGGATGGTAGCCATTCACAACGGTGATCCACCAACACACAGCTTGCCATAGGAGGAACCTTGCGTGCGTGAAGAAGAAGACAGGGGGAAAGCAAAGATTCAGAAGACAAAGCATCTCCAAAACTCCAACATATTCTCCATTACTGCATAACAGGTATTATTTAATCCATGCTTTTTATTTACTACCAATCAAAACTGAGAATTATTATTATCTTGACTAAGAGTTACAAGATAACATAGCTTGCTTCAAGGCAACAATCTCCGTGGGATTCGACCCTTACTCACGTAAGGTTTTACTTGGATGACCCAGTGCACTTTCTGGTTAGTGGTACGAGTTGTGAAAAGTGTGATTTACAATTGTGTGCACCAAGTTTTTGGCGCCGCTGCCGGGGATTGTTTAAGTTTGAACAACTGACGGTGAATCTTGTTGCTTAGATTAGGAAAATTTTGTCCTTTGGGTCAGAGTCTTTTATTTTCTTTTCAAAAATTTTTTTTTCAAAAATATTATTTTTCTTTATTAATTTTTAGTTTTTTCTATGAGTCTAGTGTCATGTTTTAAGTTTGGTGTCAATTGCAAGCTTTTCTTTGTCTTTCAATTTTCGAATTGCATGTTCTTTGTTCTTCCTTTATCTTCAAGTTGTTCTTGTCAATTTTTCTTGTTTGATCTTTAGTTTTTCTTGTTCTGTGTCTTTTCTTGTTTTTCTTGTGCTTTTTCAAAATATCAGTTTTCAAAAAATTTTATTTATTAAATACCTTATTAAAACACGTTAAATTTATAGCTCAGTTGGCTAGAGCGTTGTGCTTGTATTCTTGGTAATTGGGTATCTTCCTTCTAAAACTTTTTCAAAAAAATAATTTTTCTTTGATTAAATCTTGTGTCAATTTTTAAGTTTGGTGTTCTCTTGTTAATTTTCCTTTAGTTTTCGAAAATTTTATTGTGGTTTTCTAAAAAATTTTAAGTTTGGTGTTCTTTCTCTTGTTCTTGTTGTTCTTGTGAGTCTTCAAGGTGTTCTTAAGTCTTCTTTGTGTTTTTATCTTAAAATTTTTAAGTTGGTGTGCCTTGGGGTTTTCCTTCCAAAATTTTCAAAAACAAGGAGCATTGGATCTAAAAATTTTAAGTCTTGTATCTTTTGTGTGTTCTTCTCTTTCATAATAAAATTCAAAAATAAAAAAATATCTTTTCCTTTAATTTCTCATAATTTTCGAATTCCTTGGGTTGACTTGGTCAAAAATTTTTCAAATCATATCCTTTTAAGATTTTTAAAATCATATCTTTTTCAAAAATATCCTAACCACTTTCTCTCTCCTCACTTTTTCGAAAATCCTCATAAAATATTTTCAAATCTTTTTTTATTTTTATGGTATGTTTTATTTTATTTTATTTTATTATTTCGAATTTTTTTTAATAAATATAATAAAATAAATCCACGTCATCTCCCTTTCTCCATCATGGACCTAAGTGAAAATGAACAATCCAGAAGGACTCTGGTGTCATATGCTAACCTCACTACTACTTCATATGGGAGTAGTATCTATATACCCTCCATCAGAGTCAGTAGTTTTGAGTTGAATCCTCATCTCATTATCATGGTGCAGCAAAGTTGCCAGTATTACGGTCTTCCACAGAAAGAACTTACAGAGTTTCTGGCACAGTTTTTACAAATTACTGACACAGTACATGATAAGAAAGTAGATCAGGATGTCTACAAATTGTTACTGTTTCCATTTGCTGTAAAAGACCAAGCTAAGAGGTGGTTAAATAACCAACCTAAAGCTAGCATAAGAACATGGAAACAGCTGTCAGAAAAATTTTCGAATCAATATTTCCCTCCAAAATGGATGACACAGCTAAGGCTGAACATCCAAGGCTTTAAACAAGGAGATAATGAATCTCTTTATGATACCTGGGAGAGATATAGAGATATGCTAAGAAAATGCCCCTCTGACATGTTTTCAGAGTGGGTGCAGTTAGACATCTTCTATTATGGGCTTACAGAGAAAGCTCAGATGTCTTTAGACCACTTAGCTGGTAGATCTATACACATGAGAAAGACAATTGAAGAAGCTCAAGAGCTCATTGATACAGTTGCCAGAAATCAGCATCTGTACCTAAGTAGTGAACCTTCCATGAAAGAAGAGGCTAAAACAGTAATTGCTGAACTCAGTCCTGCAGAACAAGTTATTGAATTCAATCAGCAATTAGATTTTCTAACAAAACAGCTAGCCAAATTCAAGGAGATACTACAAAGACACAAAAATGGCTAATATGAATATGGAAGTACAGTTGAAGCAAACAGAACAGCAGTTATCAAAACAAATAACAGAAGAGTGCCAAGCAGTTCAATTAAGAAGTGGGAAAACATTAGATACCTCACTTCAAGGTAGCAGGAAGCCAAGAAATGAATAAACTGCTACCCAAAATCCCTTTGAGGACAGTAAGAGCCCAGAGAGGAATAATTCTTGGACTCAAATGCTAGAAAAGGGTGGAGAGCTGGCGTTAAATACCCAAAGGAAGCTTAGTTCTGGCCTTCAAACACCAGAAACAGGTAAGGAGTTGGCGTCCAATGCCAATCCAGCTTCCAACCCTGGCATTCAAATGCCAGTGAGGGATCAGACACATACAAGTGCTGATAGCAACCACTCTAAAAAGGCTTCTCCAACCATATCTGTAGGAAATAAACCTGCAGTAACTAAGGTTAAGGAATACAAAGCCAAAATGCCTTATCCTCAAAAACTCCACCAAGCGGAACAGGATAAGAAATTTGCCCGCTTTACAGACTATCTCAAGACTCTTGAAATAAAGATTCTGTTTGCCGAGGCACTTGAGCAAATACCCTCTTATGCTAAGTTTATGAAAGAGATCTTAAGTCATAAGAAAGATTGGAGAGAAACTGAAAAAGTTTACCTCATTGAAGAATGCAGTACAGTCATTCTGAAAAGCTTACCAGAGAAGATTAAGGATCCTGGAAGCTTTATGGTACCATGCACATTAGAAGGTACTTGTACCAAGACAGCTCTATGTGATCTTGGGGCAAGTATCAACTTAGTACTTGCATCCACTATCAGAAAGCTTGGCTTGGTAGAAGAAGTCAAACCAACCAGGATCAGTCTTCAATTTGTTGATGGCTCCATTAAATACCCATCAGGCATGATTGAGAATGTGATTGTCACAGTTGGGCCATTTGCATTCCCCACTGATTTTGTAGTGCTGGAGATGGAGGAGCACAAGAGTGCAACTCTCATCCTAGGAAGACCTTTCGTAGCAACTGGGCGAACCCTCATTGATGTCGAAAAAGGGGAAGTGACCCTGAGAGTCAATGAGGATGAGTTCAAACTGAATGATGTTGAAGCAATGAAGCATCCAGACACATCAAATGATTGCATGAGCGTTGATGTAATTGACTCCCTGGTAGAGGAGATTAATATAGCTGAGAGTCTCGAATCAGAGCTAGAGAATATCTTTAAAGATGTTCAGCCTGATCTGGAGGAACCAAAGAGAATAATAGAACCTGTAAAAATCCCTCAGGAAGATGAGAAACCTCCTAAACACGAGCTCAAACCATTACCAACATCCCTGAAATATACATTTCTGGGAGAAGGTGGCACTTTTCCTGTAATCATAAGCTCTACCCTAGAGCCACAGGAAGAAGAAGCACTAATTCAAGTGCTGAGGACACACAAGACAGCTCTTGGGTGGTCCAACAGTGATCTTAAGGGCATTAGCCCAACCAAATGCATGCACAAGATCCTATTGGAGGATGATGCTAAGCCAGCGGTTCAACCATAGAGGCGGCTGAATCCAGCCATGAAAGAGGTGGTACAGAAGGAGGTCACTAAATTACTAGAGGCTGGGATTATTTATCCTATTTCTGATAGTCCCTTGGTGAGCCCTGTCCAAGTCGTCCCTAAAAAGGGTGGCATGACAGTGGTTCATAATGAAAAAAATGAACTGGCTCCTAAAAGAACAGTTACAGGGTGGCGTATGTGTATTGATTACAGAAGGCTCAATACAGCGACCAGAAAGGATCATTTTCCTTTACCATTCATAGACCAGATGCTAGAAAGACTAGCAGGTCATGATTACTACTGCTTTCTGGATGGATATTCAGGTTATAATCAAATTGCATAGATCCCCAGGATCAAGAGAAAACAACATTCACATGTCCATCGAGAGTACTTGCATACAGAAGGATGCCATTTGGTCTATGCAATGCACATGCAACTTTCCAAAGGTGCATGCTCTCTATTTTCTCTGATATGGTGGAAAAATTTCTGGAAGTCTTCATGGATGACTTTTCAGTATTTGGAGACTTATTCAGCTCCTGTCTTGACCATCTAGCACTTGTTCTAAAGAGGTGCTAAGAGACTAACCTGGTTTTAAACTGGGAGAAATGTCACTTTATGGTGACTGAAGGAATTGTCCTTGGGTACAAAATTTCGAACAAGGGAATAGAGGTGGATTAAGCTAAGTTAGAGGTAATTGAAAAATTACCACCACCTGCCAATGTTAAGGCAATTAGAAGCTTTATGGGGCATGCAGGATTCTATAAGAGGTTTATAAAAGAATTTTCAAAAATTGCAAAACCTCTGAGTAATCTGCTAGCTGCTGACACACCATTTATCTTTGATAAAGAGTATCTACAGGCGTTTGAGACTCTAAAAGCTAAGCTGGTCACAACACCAGTCATCTCTGCACCAGACTGGACATTACCATTTGAACTAATATGTGATGCCAGTGACCATGCCATTGGTGCAGTGATGGGACAAAGGCATGACAAGCTTCTGCACATCATTTATTATGCCAGTCGTGTTTTAAATGACGCACAGAAGAACTACACAACCACAGAAAAATAGTTACTTGCAGTGGTTTACGCCATTGACAAGTTTAGATCTTATTTAGTAGGATCAAAAGTGATTGTGTACTCTGACCATGCTGCTCTTAAATATCTACTCACAAAGCAGGATTCAAAACCCATACTCATAAGATGGGTGTTGCTTCTGCAAGAGTTTGATATAGAAATAAGAGATAGAAAATGGGACAGAGAACCAAGTAGCAGATCACCTGTCCCGAATAGAACCAGTAGAAGGGGCGTCCCTCCCTCTTACTGAGATCTCTGAAAACTTTCCGGATGAGCAACTCTTTGCCATCCAGGAAGTACCATGGTTTGCAGACTTTACAAACTATAAGGTTGTGAGATTTATACCTAAAGAGTATAGTAGGCAGCAATCAAAGAAATTGATCTCGGATGCAAAGTACTATCTTTGGGATGAACCATATCTCTTCAAGAGATATGCAGACGGAGTAATCCGTAGATGTGTGCCTAAAGAAGAAGCACAAAAGATCCTTTGGCATTGCCATGGATCACAGTATGGAGGACATTTTGAAAGTGAGCGAACAGCCACAAGAGTCATCCAATGTGGCTTCTACTGGCCTACTCTCTATAAAGACTCCCGAGAGTTTGTACGTAATTGTGACAGTTGCCAAAGATCTGGCAAGCTGCCTCACGGTTATGCCATGCCTCAATAAGGGATCTTGGAGACTGAGTTGTTTGATGTATGGGGTATTGACTTCATGGGGTCTTTCCCACCATCATACTCAAACACTTATATTCTGGTGGCAGTGGATTATGTATCCAAATGGGTGAAGGCTATTGCAACACCCATTAATGATACTAAGACAGTGCTGAAATTCCTCTAGAAACATATCTTCAGCAGATTTGGTGTCCCTAAAGTACTAATCAGTGATGGGGGCGCTCATTTCTGCAATAAACAACTTTACTCTGCTATGGTTCGATATGGAGTTAGCCACAGGGTGGCAATTCCATATCATCTACAGACAAATGGGCAAGCTGAAGTCTCTAATTGAGAACATAAGAAAATCTTGGAATGGACTGTGATTAACCGTAGAAGGGATTGGGCAAGAAGCTTGGATGATGCTCTGTGGGCATACAAAATAGCATTCAAGACTCCTATATGGACCTCTCCATACCAGCTTGTGTATGGAAAAGCCTGTCACTTTCCAGTGGAACTAGAACACAAGGCCTACTGGGCAACCAGATTCCTAAACCTTGATGCCAAAGTAGCTGGAGAAAAACGATTGCTCCAGTTAAATGAGCTAGAGGAATTCAGACTCAATGCTTTCAAAAATGCAAAAATTTACAAAGAAAAAGCAAAATGATGGCATGATAACAAGCTGTCATCCAGAGCCTTTGAGTCAGGCCAGAAAGTTCTACTGTTTAACTCTAGGCTCAAATTATTCCCCGGAAAGTTGAAATCCCGGTGGAGAGGACCATACGTGATTACAGGTGTGTCACCCTATGAATATGTAGAGCTTCTGGATAATGACTCTAACAAAAAATTCATTGTTAATGGACAGAGAGTCAAACATTATCTTGAAAACAATTTTGAGCAAGAATGCTCAAAACTGAGACTTGATTAAAGCTCAGTAATAGTCCAGCTAAAGACAATAAAGAAGCGCTTGCTGGGAGGCAACCCATCCATTAACAAAGCTTATTTGTTAATTAAATGATAATTTTACAGGTTCGTATTAATTATCTTCAAGGTAAAATACCAATTGCATGAGTTCACAGAGTTACAGAAGGATTCAGAGGATAAAATAGCAAAAAGAAGCTCACTGGTGCAAAAACGCCAGTAAAAGCTAATTTGGGCGTTAAACGCCCAAAAGAAGCATCTACTGGGCGTTTAACGCTAGTAGAGATAGCCATTTGGGAATTAAACACTAGAATGGATACCATTCTAGGCGTTTAACGCCAGATTTGTAGCATCCTGGGCGTTCAGAAAAACGCCCAGTAATAAAGGATTTTCTGGCGTTTAACGCCAGCCATATGCTACAGATGGGCGTTAAACGCCCAGGAGAAGCTACAAAAGGGCGTTAAACGCCCAAAACATGTAGCAGTTGGGCGTTTAACGCCAGGATTGTGGGGAGAAGGTAAATTCGTTTTCACTTCAAATTTTTTCCATTTTTCATGTTTCAATTCATGATTTCTTGCATAAACATGTTACAAACTCTCATCCTTCAACTTCAATTTTGAAAAATTTTTAATCCTAAACATATTTCTTAATTTTTCTTCAATATCTTTTCAAACCTTTTTCAAAACTCAATTATCTTTTTGCATTCTTTTCAAATCTTTTTAAATTCTTCTCAATTCTTTTTAAACTTATCAAATCTTTTTTCAAATATCTTTCATATCTTTTCAATTTTAAATTACATCTTTTTCCTATCATACTTATCTTTTACAAATCATATCTTCTATTCTATCATTTTCAAAAAAAATTTCGAAAACCCACCCCCCTTTAAATCCGCGTTCGGCCTCCTCCTCTCCTCCACAATTCAAACTTGGCTCTCCCTCTATCCCTCTCCTTTCCTTTCTTTTGCTTGAGGACAAGCAAACCTCTAAGTTTGGTGTGTTTATCTGTGATCACTAAGCCAATACCCACTAAGATCATGGTTCCTAAGGGAAAACAAACCACTCCAAGAGGCAAGAAAGAAAATATTCCAAAACCACTTTGGAATCAAGAGAAGTTCTTAACCAAAGAACATTCAGACCATTACTACAAAATAATGGGTCTAAGGTCAGTGATCCCCGAAGTTAAATTTGATCTGAAAGAAGACGAAAATCTGGAGATCTAAGAGCAAATTCGAAATAGGAGCTGGGAAATCCTAGCTAATCCTGAAACAAAGGTGGGAAGAAATATGGTTCAGGAATTCTACTCTAATCTGTGGCAAACAGACAGGTAGAGAATAGCTAGAACCGCCTTCTATGACTTTTGAACTCTGGTCAGAGGAAAGATTGTTCACTTCCACTCTGATAAAATAAGAGAGATCTTCAGGCTGCCTCAACTGCAAGATGACCCAGACTCCTTTAGTAGGAGAATGATGAGAACAGATAAGAGCTTGGACAAAATTCTAGAGGACATATGCCTCCCTAGAACCAAGTGGACAACTAACACAAAGGGTGTCCCAAACCAACTTAAGAGAGGAGATCTCAAACCAGTCGTCAGAGGCTTGCTGGACTTCATTGGGCATTCTATACTGCCCACTAGCAACCGCTCTGAAGTCACAATCAAAAGAGCAGTAATGATCCATTGCATTATATTGGGAAAAGAAGTGGAAGTTCATCAGCTGATTTCTTGTGAACTTTACACAATTGCAAACAAGAACTCCAAAGATGCCAAATTGGCTTATCCAAGCTTAATCTCTATGCTATGTAAAGATGCTGGGGTAATGGTGCACGAAATTGCAATAACACTTTTGCAATCCCGCACAACTAACCAGCAAGTGCACTGGGTCGTCCAAGTAATACCTTGCGTGAGCAAGGGTCGATCCCACGGAGATTGTCGGCTTGAAGCAAGCTATGGTTATCTTGTAAATCTTAGTCAGGAGATCAGAAATTATCAGGATTGATTGTAAAAAGTAAAAGAACATGAAATGGTTACTTGTTTTGCAGTAATGGAGAATGGGCTGAGGTTTGGAGATGCTCCATCTTCTGAATCTCTGCTTTCCTACTGTCTTCCTCTTCAAACACGCAAGTCTCCTTCCATGGCAAGCTCATGTAGGGTTTCACCGTTGTCAATGGCTACCTCCCATCCTCGCAGTGAAAGCTAATGCACGTACTCTGTCACAGTACTGCCAATCACCGGTTTGGTTCCCTCCCCTACCGGAATAGAATCCCTCTTTTGCGTCTGTCACTAACGCCCAGTAGGTTACAGGTTTGAAGCACGTCACAGTCATTCAATCATTGAATCCTACTCAGAATACCACAGACAAGGTTTAGACCTTCCGGATTCTCTTGAATGCTGCCATCAGGTCCTGCCTATACCACGAAGATTCCGATAAAAGAACCCAAGAGATAACTACTCAATCTAAGATAGAACAGAGGTGGTTGTCAGGCACGTGTTCATAGTTGAGAATGATGATGATTGTCACGGATCATCACATTCATCCGGATTAAGAACAAGTGTTATCTTAGAATCGAAGCAAGCATGATTGAATAAGAAACAGTAGTAATTGCATTAATCCATCAAGACACAGCAGAGCTCCTCACCCCCAACCATGGGGTTTAGAGACTCATACTGTGGTAAGTACTGTGGTAAGAAATGTGTACAAAATGTTATGGGGTCATAAGGTACGGATACAATGTCAAAAGATCCTATAAGTAGTAAACTAGTGTCCTAAGGTTTACAGAAATGAGTAAATGACAGAAAAATCCACTTCCGGGCCCACTTGGTGTGTGCTTGGGCTGAGCAATGAAGGAATTTCGTGTAGAGACCTTTTCTGGAGTTAAACGCCAGCTTTCATGCCAGTTTGGGCGTTTAACTCCAAATTTTATGCCAGTTCCGGCGTTTAACGCTGGAATTTCTGTAGGTGACTTTGAGCGCCGGTTTGGGCCATCAAATCTTGGGCAAAGTATGGACTATTATATATTGCTGGAAAGCCCGGGATGTCTACTTTCCAATGCCGTTGAGAGCGCGCCAATTGGGCTTCTGTAGCTCCAGAAAATCCACTTTGAGTGCAGGGAGGTCAGAATCCAACAGCATCTGCAGTCCTTTTCAGTCTCTAGATCAGATTTTTGCTCAGGACCCTCAATTTCAGTCAGAAAATACCTGAAATCACAGAAAAACACACAAACTCATAGTAAAGTCCAGAAAAGTGAATTTTAATTAAAAACTAATAGAAATATACTAAAAACTAACTAAAAGATACCAAAAACATACTAAAAACAATGCCAAAAAATATACAAATTATCCGCTCATCACAACACCAAACTTAAATTGTTGCTTGTCCCCAAGCAACTGAAAATCAAAATAGGATAAAAAGAAGAGAATATACTAAAGACTCCAAAATATCAAAGAAACATAGCTCCAATTAGATGAGCGGGACTAGTAGCTTTTTGCCTCCGAACAGTTTTGGCATCTCACTCTATCCTTTGAAGTTCAGAATGATTAGCATCTATAAGAACTCAGAACTCAGATAGTGTTATTGATTCCCCTAGTTAAGTATATTGATTCTTGAACATAGCCAGTGTATGAGTCTTGGCTGTGGCCCAAAGCACTCTGTCTTCCAGTATTACCACCGGATACATACATGCCACAGACACATAATTGGGTGAACCTTTTTGGATTGTGACTCAGCTTTGCTAAAGTCCCCAATTAGAGGTGTCCAGGGTTCTTAAGCACACTCTTTTGCCTTGGATCACAACTTTATTTCCTTCCTTTTCTTTCTTTTTCTTTTTTCTTTCTCTTTTTTTTTTTCGAAAATTTTTTTTTTTCACTGCTTTTCTTGCTTCAAGAATCAATTTGATGATTTTTCAGATCCTCAATAACAGTTCTCTTTCTCCTCATTCTTTCAAGAGCCAACAATTTTAACATTCTTAAAACAACAAATTCAAAAGACATATGCACTGTTCAAGCATTCATTCAGAAAACAAAAAGTATTGTCACCACATCAAGCTAATTCAACTAGTTTCAGAGATAAATTTCGAAATCCTGTACTTCTTGTTCTTTTGTGATTAAAGCATTTTTCTTTTAAGAGAGGTGATGGATTCATAGGACATTCATAGCTTTAAGGCATAAACTTTATTAATTTTATTAATTATGAACTAAGAACAAGACTCAAATATAGATATAAGATGAGACTAGAATTAGAAAAACAAGAACAAAGAATAAAAAAATAGGCTCCTAATGATAGAGGTGTTCACAGAGTTAGGACTCAACAACCTTGATTTTGAGAAGTGGATGCTCCCTCAGCTTGAGAGGAAAGCTTTTGGCGTTTCATCTCTTGAATTTCACGCCCCTGCTTCTCTTGTTCCTTCAGCAATTTGCAGAGCATGCAGTTCTGATTCTGCTGTTCTTCCTTTAGTTGCTCCATAGTCTTTTGCAACTTGTTAATGGATGCTTCTAGGTTGGACCAGTAGTCAATTTTTGGAAATTCAGGGAGGAATTCCTGCGCCCTCCTCTTGATGGAGTTGTCTTGCACTTGTCCTTCCATTGACTTCTTGGTGATTGGGTGTTCAATGGGTATGAACTCATCTACTCCCATCTTCACCCCAGCCTCTTTACAGAGCAAGGAAATCAAGCTTGGATAAGCCAATTTGGCTTCAGTGGAATTCTTATTTGCAATTGTGTAGATCTCACAAGCAATCACATGATGCACCTCCACTTCTTTTCCAAGCATAATGCAATGAATCATCACTGCTCTCTTGATGGTGACCTCAGAACGGTTGCTAGTGGGCAATATGGAACGCCCAATAAAGTCTAGCCAACCTCTTGCAATTGGTTTGAGGTCTCCCCTCTTGAGTTGGTTTGGGACACCCTTAGAATTGGTTATCCACTTAGTTCCAGGGAGGCATATGTCCTCTAGAACTTGATCCAACCCCTTATCTACTCTCACCATCCTCCTATTAAAGGAATCAGGATCATCTTGCAGTTGAGGCAACTTGAAGATTTCTCTTATTTTGTCCAGATGGAAGTATATAACTTTCCCTCTGACCATGGTTCTATAGGTATGGTAAGCAGTTCCAGTCATTCTCTGCTTATCTGTTAGCCACAGATTTGAGTAGAATTCCTGAACCATGTTCCTTCCAACCTTTGTTTCAGGATTGGTTAGAACTTCCCATCCTCTGTTTCGAATTTGCTCTTGGATCCCCGGATATTCATCTTCTTTCAGATCAAATTTAACTTCCGGGATCACTGACCTCAGACCCATTATTTTATGATAATGGTCTTCATGTTCTTTGGTTAAGAACTTCTCTTCATTCCAAAGATTCTTTGGATTATTCTCTTTCTTGCCTCTTAAATTGGTTTGTTTTCCCTTAGGAGCCATGATATTGATGAATCTTGGCTTAGTGATCACGGAAAAGCACACCAAACTTAGAGGTTTGCTTGTCCTCAAGCAAAAGAGAAGAGAGAAGAGAGGGGGAGGAAGAGAAAATTCGAATGGTGTGGTTGGAAGAGGGGAACAAACGTGTATTTATAAGGTGGGGAGGGGAGTTTTCGAAAAAAAAGAGGAATTTAAAAAGAGATTTGAGAAGATATGAGAAGAAATTGAGAAAAGGGTGAAATTTTTGAACAATGTTTGTAATTGTTTTGAAATAAATTTGAAAAATGGTTTTGATTTTTTGAAGATTGAAAGTGAATGATGAATGATTGAAGTGTGATTTTGTAGAAAAGTATGGGTGAGAAAAGGAAAGTTTGAAAAAATTTGATTTGAAAACAAAATTGTGGTCCCCCCACCAAGCTGGCGTTAAACGCCCAGAATGGCACCCATTCTGGCGTTTAACGCCCATTTGTTGCCTCATTTGGGCGTTTAACGCCCAGCCAGGTACCCTGGCTGGCGTTAAACGCCAGAAATTCTTCCTCACTGGGCGTTTTTTCAAAACGCCCAGGATGCTGCACACCTGGCGTTAAACGCCCAGAATGGTGCCCATTCTGGCGTTTAACGCCCAAAATGGCACCATTCCTGGCGTTAAACGCCCAGAATGGTACCCATTCTGGCGTTTAACGCCCAAAATGCCCCTTACTGGCGTTTTTTCGCCAGTAAGCTCATTTTCTCTGCTTTTTGAGCTGAATCCTTCTGTAACTCTGTGAATTCCTTCATTTTTGATACTTGCCTTTGTAAGAACAATTCATACAACCTTCTAATGACTGGGTTGCCTCCCAGCAAGCGCTTCTTTACTGTCTTTAGCTGGACTTTCACTGAGAATCACTCAAGTCTCAGTTTTGAGCATTCCTGCTCAAAATTTCCTTCAAGATAGTGCTTGATTCTCTGTCCATTGACAATGAACTTCTTGTCAGAATCAATATCCTGAAGCTCAACATATCCATATGGTGATACTCCTGTAATCACATACGGACCCCTCCACCGGGATTTGAGTTTTCCTGGAAACAGTCTGAGCCTAGAGTTGAAGAGCAGAACTTTTTGTCCTGGCTCAAAGACTCTGGTTGACAATCTCTTGTCATGCCATTTCTTTGCCTTTTCCTTATAAATTTTTGCATTTTCAAAGGCATTGAGTCTGAACTCCTCTAGCTCATTTAGCTGGAGCAGTCTTTTCTCACCAGCTAACTGTGCATCCATGTTTAGGAATCTGGTTGCCCAGTAGGCTTTATGTTCCAGTTCCACAGGCAAATGACAGGCCTTCCCATACACCAATTGGTATGGAGAGGTGCCTATAGGAGTCTTGAATGCTGTTCTGTATGCCCACAGAGCATCATCCAAGCTCTTTGCCCAATCCTTTCTTTGGGCCATTACAGTCCGTTCCAGGATTCTTTTTAGCTCTCTGTTAGAGACTTCAGCTTGCCCATTTGTCTGTGGATGATACGGAGTTGCCACTTTATGGCTGATTCCATATCTAACCATAGCAGAGTATAGCTGTTTATTGCAGAAATGAGTGCCCCCATCACTGATTAGTACTCTGGGAACACCAAATCTGCTGAAAATATTCTTCTGGAGGAATTTCAGTACAGTCTTGGTATCATTAGTGGGTGTAGCAATTGCTTCTACCCACTTAGATACATAGTCTACTGCCACCAGAATGTAAGTGTTTGAGTATGATGGTGGGAATGGTCCCATGAAATCAATTCCCCATACATCAAACAATTCTATCTCTAATATTCCTTGTTGAGGCATGGCATATCCGTGAGGCAGGTTACCAGCTCTTTGGCAACTGTCACAGTTACGCACAAACTCTCGGGAATCTTTATAGAGAGTAGGCCAGTAGAAGCCGCACTGGAGAACTTTAGTGGCTGTTCGCTCACTTCCAAAATGCCCTCCATACTGTGATCCATGGCAGTGCCATAGGATCCTTCGTGCTTCCTCTCTGGGTACACACCTGCGGATCACTCCGTCAGCACATCTCTTAAAGAGATATGGTTCATCCCAAAGGTAGTACTTGGCATCTGAAATTAGTTTCTTTCTCTGTACATAACTGTACTCTTTGGGTATGAACCTCACAGCTTTATAGTTTGCAATATCTGCAAACCATGGAGCTTCCTGAATGGCAAAGAGTTGCTCATCTGGGAAAGTCTCCGAGATCTCAGTAGAAGGGAGGGACATCCCAGCTACTGGTTCTATCCGGGACAGATGATCAGCCACTTGGTTCTCTGTCCCTTTTCTGTCTCTTATTTCTATATCAAACTCTTGCAGAAGCAACACCCAACTTATAAGCCTGGGTTTTGAATCCTGCTTTGTGAGTAAGTATTTAAGAGCAGCATGGTCAGTGTACACAATCACCTTTGATCCCACTAAGTAGGATCTAAACTTGTCAATGGCATAGACCACTGCAAGTAATTCTTTTTCTGTGGTTGTGTAATTCTTCTGTGCATCATTTAGAACATGGCTAGCATAATAAATGACATGCAGAAGTTTGTTATGCCTCTGTCCCAACACTGCACCAATGGCATGATCACTGGCATCACACATTAATTCAAATGGTAATGCCCAATCTGGTGCAGAGATGACTGGTGCTGTGACCAGTTTAGCTTTCAGGGTCTCAAATGCCTGCAAACACTGTGTGTCAAACACAAATGGCGTGTCAGCAGCTAACAGGTTACTCAAAGGTTTAGCAATTTTTGAAAAATCCTTGATAAACCTTCTATAGAATCCTGCATGCCCCAGAAAGCTTCTGATTGCCTTAACATTGGCAGGTGGTGGTAATTTTTCAATTACCTCTACCTTTGCCTTATCCACCTCTATTCCCCTGCTTGAAATTTTGTGCCCAAGGACAATTCCTTCAGTCACCATAAAGTGACATTTCTCCCAGTTTAAAACCAGGTTAGTTTCTTGGCATCTTTTCAGGACAAGTGATAGGTGGTTAAGACAGGAGCTAAATGAGTCTCCATATACTGAAAAGTCGTCCATGAAGACTTCCAGAAATTTCTCTACCATATCTGAGAAGATAGAGAGCATGCACCTTTGAAAGGTTGCAGGTGCATTGCACAGACCAAAAGGCATCCTCCTGTAGGCAAACACGCCAGAAGGGCATGTGAATGCTGTTTTCTCTTGGTCTTGAGGATCTACTGCAATTTGGTTGTAGCCTGAGTAGCCATCCAAAAAGCAGTAGTAATCATGACCAGCTAGTCTTTCTAGCATTTGGTCTATGAATGGTAAAGGAAAATGATCCTTTCTGGTGGCTGTATTGAGTCTTCTGTAGTCAATACACATGCGCCACCCTGTGACTGTTCTTGTAGGAACCAGTTCATTTTTTTCATTATGAACCACTGTCATGCCTCCCTTTTTGGGAACAACTTGGACAGGGCTCACCCAGGGGCTATCAGAAATAGGATAAATAATCCCAGCCTCTAGTAATTTAGTGACCTCTTTCTGCACCACCTCCTTCATGGCAGGATTTAGCCTCCTCTGTGGTTGAACCACTGGTTTGGCATTATCCTCCAATAGGATCTTGTGCATGCATCTAGCTGGGCTAATGCCCTTGAGATCACTGATGGACCACCCAAGAGCTGTCTTGTGTGTCCTTAGCACTTTAATCAGTGCTTCCTCTTCCTGTGGATTTAAAGCTGAGCTTATAATCACTAGAAAAGTGTCACCCTCTCCCAGAAATGCATATTTCAGGGATGATGGTAGTGGTTTGAGTTCAGGCTTAGGAGGCTTATCCTCCTCCTGAGGAATTTTCGAAAATTCCTTTGCCTCCTCTGGCTCTTCCTGATCAGTTTGAGCATCTTTGAAGATGTCCTCAAGCTCTGATTCTAGGCTTTCAGCCATATTGATCTCTTCTACCAGAGAGTCAATAATGTCAGCGTCCATACAGTCCTCTGGTGTGTCTGGATGCTGCATAGCTTTTACAGCATTCAACTTGAACTCATCCTCATTGACTCTCAGGGTTACTTCCCCTTTTTGTACATCAATGAGAGTTCGTCCAGTTGCTAGGAAGGGTCTTCCTAGAATGAGAGTTGAACTCTTGTGCTCCTCCATTTCCAGCACCACAAAGTCAGTTGGAAAGGCAAATGGCCCAACCTTTACAATCATGTCCTCTATTATGCCTGATGGGTGTTTAATGGAGCCATCAGCAAGTTGGAGGCATATCCTGGTTGGTTTGACTTCTCCAATCAACCCAAGCTTTCTGATAGTGGATGCAGGTATTAGATTGATGCTTGCTCCAAGATCACATAAAGCTGTCTTGGTGCAAGTGCCTTCTAATGTGCATGGTATCAGAAAGCTTCCAGGATCTTGAAGCTTTTCTGGTAAGCTTTTTAGAATGACTGCACTGCATTCTTCAGTGAGAAACACTTTTTCAGTTTCTCTCCAATCCTTCTTATGACTTAAGATTTCCTTCATGAACTTAGCATAAGAAGGTATTTGCTCAAGTGCCTCTGCAAAAGGAATCTTTATTTCAAGAGTCCTTAAATAATCTGCAAAGCGGGCAAATTGCTTATCCTGTTCTGCCTTACGGAGTTTCTGAGGATAAGGCATCTTGGCTTGATATTCTTCAACCTTAGATGCTGCAGGTTTATTCCTTACAGAAGTGGTTGAAGAAGCCTTGTTAGAGGGATTACTGTCAGCACTCTCAGGTGTCTGATTCTCCCTTGGCGTTTGGACGCCAGGAATGGGTGGAAATTGGGCGTTTAACGCCAACTTTTCCCCCTTTTCTGGCGTTTGAACGCCAGAACTGGGCAAGGAATGGGCGTTTAACGCCAGCTTTCCTTCCCTTTCTGGCGTTTGAACGCCAATATTCCTCTCTGGGCTCTTACTGTCCTCAGAGGGATTTTGAACAGTGGGTTGGTTGTCCTCTGTCAATTGTTCCTTGTTTGGCTTTTTGCTCTTTTGAGCAGTGTTATTCAAGGTCTTCCCACTCCTCAATTGAACTGCTTGACACTCCTCTGTTATCTGTTTAGATATTTGCTGTTTTGCTTGATTCAACTGTAGTTCTATGCTTTTATTAGCAACTTTAGTTTCATGGAGCATCTCTTTAAATTCTGCTAACTGTTCAGTCATCAGGAGCAATTGTTGATTAAGCTCATTCATCTGTTCTTGAGGATTAGGATCAGTGACTAATGCCATGACCTCCTCCTTTGGAACGAACTCATTGCTAGAATATAAGTATTGGTTTCTAGCAACAGTGTCTATAAGCTCTTGAGCTTCTTCAATTGTCTTCCTCATGTGTATAGATCCACCAGCTGAGTGGTCTAAAGACATCTGAGCTTTTTCTGTAAGCCCATAGTAGAAAATGTCTAACTGGACCCACTCTGAAAACATTTCAGAGGGACATTTCCTTAGCATACCTCTATACCTCTCCCAGGCATTATAAAGGGATTCATTATCCTCTTGTTTAAAGCCTTGGATGTCCAGCCTTAGCTGTGTCATCCTCTTTGGAGGGTAAAAATGATTCAGGAATTTGTCTGATAACTGTTTCCATGTCTTTATGCTTGCTGTAGGTTGGTTATTTAACCACCTTTTAGCTTGATCTTTTACAGCAAATGGAAACAGTAATAGTCTGTAGACATCCTGATCTACCTCTTTATCATGTACTGTGTCAGCAATTTGTAAGAACTGTGCCAGAAACTCAGTAGGTTCTTCCTGTGGAAGACCGGAATACTGGCAATGTTGCTGCACTATGATAATGAGTTGAGGATTTAGCTCAAAGCTGCTTGCTTTGATGGGAGGTATACAGATGCTACTCCCATATGCAGCTGTAATGGGGTTAGCATAAGACCCCAGAGTCCTCTTGGACTGATTAATTCCACTTAAGTCCATAATGGACAAAAGGGAAATGAGAATGATTGCAAAGAGATAAATTTTGTTTATTTTTATTTTTTTTTTTGAAATAGCCGAAAATAAAATACAATAAAATAAAACAAAAGGAAAATAAAAATAAAATTCGAAAATAAAAAAAATAAAATAAGATCAAAGCAAATTGAGAACTGAATCAATTAGTGAAAAAAAAAGATTTTGAAAACAGCAATTAAGAAGATATGATTGAAAAATTTTTATGAAAAAGATTTGATTCTTAAAAAGAGGAAAGAGAAAAACAGCAAAAAGACACCAAACTTAAAATTTTTAGAAATCAAACACTAATTTTTCGAAAATTTCAAAGGAAAAACACGAAGAGGACACCAAACTTAGAATTTTTATGAATCAAAAAGGGACTGAGATTATAAAAAAAAACGAAAATTTTAAAAGAAAAAACAAAAGCATGCAATTGACACCAAACTTAGAATATAAAACTAGACTCAACTAAAAGACTCTAAACCAACAAAAAGAAAACAGTCCTAATCTAAGCAACAAGATAAGCCGTCAGTTGTCCAAACTCGAACAATCCCCGGCAACGGCGCCAAAAACTTGGTGCACGAAATTGCAATAACACTTTTGCAATCCCGCACAACTAACCAGCAAGTGCACTGGGTCATCCAAGTAATACCTTGCGTGAGCAAGGGTCGATCCCACGGAGATTGTCGGCTTGAAGCAAGCTATGGTTATCTTGTAAATCTTAGTCAGGAGATCAGAAATTATCAGGATTGATTGTAAAAAGTAAAAGAACATGAAATGGTTACTTGTTTTGCAGTAATGGAGAATGGGCTGAGGTTTGGAGATGCTCCATCTTCTGAATCTCTGCTTTCCTACTGTCTTCCTCTTCAAACACGCAAGTCTCCTTCCATCGCAAGCTCATGTAGGGTTTCACCGTTGTCAATGGCTACCTCCCATCCTCGCAGTGAAAGCTAATGCACGTACTCTGTCACAGTACTGCCAATCACCGGTTTGGTTTCCTCCCCTACCGGAATAGAATCCCTCTTTTGCGTCTGTCACTAACGCCCAGTAGGTTACAGGTTTGAAGCACGTCACAGTCATTCAATCATTGAATCCTACTCAGAATACCACAGACAAGGTTTAGACCTTCCGGATTCTCTTGAATGCTGCCATCAGGTCCTGCCTATACCACAAAGATTCCGATAAAAGAACCCAAGAGATAACTACTCAATCTAAGATAGAACAGAGGTGGTTGTTAGGCACGTGTTCATAGTTGAGAATGATGATGATTGTCATGGATCATCACATTCATCCGGATTAAGAACAAGTGTTATCTTAGAATCGAAGCAAGCATGATTGAATAAGAAACAGTAGTAATTGCATTAATCCATCAAGACACAGCAGAGCTCCTCACCCCCAACCATGGGGTTTAGAGACTCATACTGTGGTAAGAAACGTGTACAAAATGTTATGGGGTCATAAGGTACGGATACAATGTCAAAAGATCCTATAAGTAGTAAACTAGTGTCCTAAGGTTTACAGAAATGAGTAAATGACAGAAAAATCCACTTCCGGGCCCACTTGGTGTGTGCTTGGGCTGAGCAATGAAGGAATTTCGTGTAGAGACCTTTTCTGGAGTTAAACGCCAGCTTTCATGCCAGTTTGGGCGTTTAACTCCAAATTTTATGCCAGTTCCGGCGTTTAACGCTGGAATTTCTGTAGGTGACTTTGAGCGCCGGTTTGGGCCATCAAATCTTGGGCAAAGTATGGACTATTATATATTGCTGGAAAGCCCAGGATGTCTACTTTCCAATGCCGTTGAGAGCGCGCCAATTGGGCTTCTGTAGCTCCAGAAAATCCACTTTGAGTGCAGGGAGGTCAGAATCCAACAGCATCTGCAGTCCTTTTCAGTCTCTGGATCAGATTTTTGCTCAGGACCCTCAATTTCAGTCAGAAAATACCTGAAATCACAGAAAAACACACAAACTCATAGTAAAGTCCAGAAAAG
This sequence comes from Arachis stenosperma, assembly GCF_014773155.1. Taxonomy (NCBI): domain Eukaryota; kingdom Viridiplantae; phylum Streptophyta; class Magnoliopsida; order Fabales; family Fabaceae; genus Arachis; species Arachis stenosperma. The sequence continues at coordinate 70,852,544 of NC_080380.1, read as the reverse complement.
TGAATTTTAATTAAAAACTAATAGAAATATACTAAAAACTAACTAAAAGATACCAAAAACATACTAAAAACAATGCCAAAAAATATACAAATTATCCGCTCATCAGGTAAAGATGGGAGTAAATGAGTATATCTTAGTTGAGCAACCAATCACCAAAAAGTCAATGGAAGGACAACAAGTGCAGGATGACCCCATCAAGAGGAAAGCACAGGAGTTCCTCCCGAAAATCCCTCAAATTGAATACTGGGAGTGTCTTGAAGCATCTATTACCAAGTTGCAAGAAGCTATGGACCAACTAAAGAAAGAACAGCAAAATCAAATTAGCATGCTTTGCAAACTGCTTGGGGAACAAGAAGAGCAAGGGCGTGAACTTAAGGAACTAAAGCGTCAGAAGCTATCTCTTGAAGGGCCAAGCACCCCACAGACTAAAGGAGTATCCACCTTCCAAAATAAAGGTTGTTGAGTCATAATCTTAGCCTTAACTCTGTGATAATTGTTCTTATTAGGAATTTACCTTAGAATTTATATATGAGTAGTAGTAATTAGTATATCTATTTTGATTTTATCTCCAATTAAGCCATAATTTATTTTTCTCATTATCATCAAACATGAATAAAATAGCAGACTTTTAGAATAAGGAGGCAATATTTTTTTGAGTTTTTAATAAGGAAAATTCTAATTATTTATATATGGTGGTAATACTTTTTTTCTTCTGAATGAATTCCTGAACAGTGCATATTTTTTATATTAAATTTTATGAATGTTAAAATTGTTGGCTCTTGAAAGAATGATGAACAAGAGAAATGTTATTGATGATCTGAAAAATCATGAAATTGATTCTTGAAGCAAGAAAAAGCAGTGAAAAAAAAAGGAGCAGTAGAAAAAGCCAATAGCCCTTTAAACCAAAAGGCAAGGGCAAAAAGGATCCAAGGTTTTGAGAATCAATGGAAAGGAGGGCCTAAAGGAATAAAATTCTGGCCTAAGCGGCTAAATCAAGCTGTCCCTAACCATGTGCTTGTGTCATGAAGGTCCAGGTAAAAAGCTTGAGACTGAGTAGTTAAAGTCGTGATCCAAGACAAAAGAGTGTGCTTAAGAACTCTGGACACCTCTAATTAGGGACTTTAGCAAAGCTAAGTCACAATCTGAAAAGGTTCACCCAGTTATGTGTTTGTGGCATTTATGTATCCGGTGGTAATACTGGAAAACAAAGTGCTTAGGGCCACGGCCAAGACTCATAAAGTAGATGTGTTCAAGAATCAACATTCTAAACTAGGAGAATCAATAATACTATCTGAATTCTGAGTTCTTATGGATGCCAATCATTCTAAATTTCAAAGGATAAAGTGAGATGCCAAAACTGTTCGGAAGCAAAAAGCTACTAGTCTTGCTCACCTAATTAGAATCTGAGCTTCACTTGAAACTCTGAGATATTATTGCTTCTTGATTTCTTTTTATACTATTTTATTTATCTAGTTTCTTGGGGACAAGCAATAGTTTAAGTTTGGTGTTGTGATGAGCGGATATTTTATACGCTTTTTGGGGTAATTTCATGTAGTTTTTAGTATGTTTTAGTTAGTTTTTAGTATTTTTTTATTAGTTTTTAGGCAAAATTCATATTTCTGGACTTTACTTTGAGTTTGTGTGTTTTTTTGTGATTTCAGGTATTTTCTGGCTGAAATTCAGGGAGCTGAGCAAAAATCTAATTCAGGCTGAAAAAGGACTGCTGATGTTGTTGGATTCTGACCTCCCTGCACTCGGAATGGATATCTTGAAGCTACAGAAGTTTAATTGTCGCGCTCTCAATTGGGTTGGAAAGTAGACATCCAGGGCTTTCCAGAAATATATAATAGTTCATACTTTGCTCGAAGATAAACGACGTAAATTGGCGTTTAACGCCAGTTCCATGTTCCATTCTGGCGTTAAACGCCAGAAACAGGTTATCAGCTGGAGTTAAACGCCCAAAATAGGTTACAACCTGTTGTTTAACTCCAGAAACAGCCCAAGCATGTGAAAAGCTCAAGTCTCAGCCCCAGCAAACACCAAGTGGGCCCCAGAAGTGGATTTCTGCACTATCTATCTTAGTTTACTCATTTTCTGTAAACCTAGGTTACTAGTTTAGTATTTAAACAACTTTTAGAGATTTATTTTGGACCTCATGACATTTTAGATTTGAACTTTGTACTCTTTGACGGCATGAGTCTCTAAACTCCATTGTTGGGGGTGAGGAGCTCTGCTGTGTCTCGATGAATTAATGCAATTATTTCTGTTTTCTATTCAAACATGCTTGTTTCTATCTAAGATATTCATTCACACTTCAATATGATGAATGTGATGATCCGTGACACTCATCACAATTCTCAACCTACGAACGCGTGCCTGACAACCACCTCCGTTCTACATTAGATTGAATGAGTATCTCTTGGATTCCTTAATTAGAATCTTTGTGATATAAGCTAGAATCCATTGGCAGCATTCTTGAGAATCCGAAAAGTCTAAACCTTGTCTGTGATAATCCGAGTAGGATTTAGGGATTGAATGACTGTGACGAGCTTCAAACTCATAAGGGTTGGGCGTAGTGACAAACGCAAAAGGATCAATGGATCCTATTCCAGCATGAGTGAGAACCGACAGATGATTAGCCGTGCAGTGACAGCGCACCTGGACCATTTTTACTGAGAGGACGGATGGTAGCCAATAACAATGGTGATCCACCAACACACAGCTTGCCATAGGAGGAACCTTGCATGCGTGAAGAAGAAGACAGGGGGAAAGCAGAGATTCAGAAGACAAAGCATCTCCAAAACTCCAACATATTCTCCATTACTGCATAACAAGTATTATTTAATCCATGCTTTTTATTTACTACCAATCAAAACTGAGAATTATTATTATCCTGACTAAGAGTTACAAGATAATCTTAGCTTGCTTCAAGCCAACAATCTCTGTGGGATTTGACCCTTGCTCACATAAGGTATTATTTGGAGGACCCAGTGCACTTGCTGGTTAGTGGTACGAGTTGTGAAAAGTTTGATTTACAATTTCGTGCACCAGAGGTCACGTGCAGCTTGCCGCGCATGCGCGCCATGCGTGTGTGCGCCCCGATTGCTGTTGTGATCCACGCGTGCGCGCCAAGTGCGTGTGCGCGTCGGTTGGAATTCTCTGGCCTGCGCGGATGCGTCCATCCTTGCGCGCCGCTTCCAGCTATCCTCATCCACGCGTACGCGTGAAGTGCGCGTGCGCGTCGGTGCTGAAGTTCCCAAAATCCAAATCTTCATGTTCCTTCCTCTTGTGCATGCTTTCTTTCTCTCTTCTAGACCATTCTTACCCTATTAATTCTGAAATCACTCAACAAATATATCACGGCATCGAATGGCAATAAAGAGGATCAAAATATAGCAATTCTAAGGCAAAATAAGCATGTTTTCCATCATGGAGCAATATAAGGAAGTGAACACAAAACCATGCATTTCTTGTGAATAAGTGCGAGAAATATTGACAAAAACCCCCAAATTAGGCACAAGATAAACCACAAAATTGGGATTTATCAATTAGGAATGCGGGAAACCGTAGCGGATATGTTTTCACTGAGAGGACGGATGGTAGCCATTGACAACGGTGATCCACCAACATACAGCTTGCCATGGAAGGGATTACGCAAGATTGGATGAGGATAATAGGAAAGCAGAGGCTCAGAGGGAACAAAGCATCTCCATACACTTATCTGAAATTCCCACCAATGAATTGCAGAAGTATCTCTATCCTATCTTATGTTTTATTTCTCTTTTAATTATCAAAACCTCATACTCATTTGAATCCGCCTGATTGAGATTTACAAGATGACCATAGTTTGCTTCAAGCCAACAATCTCCGTGGGATTGACCCTTACTCACGTAAGGTATTACTTGGACGACCCAGTACACTTGCTGGTCAGCTGCACAGAGTTGTGAGAAAAGTGTGAACTCACGATTTCATGTACCAGTACCTGCAAGGGACTCTGATGCTTAAGTTAGCAAGGGTATTATGTAGGTTTTTAGTAGAATCAGAGTATGAGTTATACCTGGGTGCTCCAGTGTATTTATAATGGTGTAGAATGATCTTTCTTCAGGATAAGATAGTTATCTTATCTTATCTTTAAGGGAACCACCTTCATCTTTCTAGGCTTCAGGCTGCCTTTAGATTGAGGTTGTGTTCCTCTTTTTTGGGCCTTCTTGGGCCTCTATAGCGGTTTGGCCGACCTCTTTCGTAAAGAGGTTGGGTAGTCCTGGTCTGAATAGGTCGGTTGATTTTTCGTTGATCAGCTCGGGTTGTACAGCTCAACCCAAGACATGAACAGTGCCCCTGCTTGAGCTCGGTCTTTTTTAAGGTCGAGCCTTTTAGATTTCGACCCTTTTTGGAGAAGCCGAGTTCGAGTACTTTTTTGTTGATCTTTTGTAGAAATCATTCTCCACTTTGAATGCAGAATGTTTTTTTCTCTCTCCCCCTAAATGACAGCGCGTGTTTTCGCTTTTTGCGCTTCTTGTTTTGGAAACATGCATGTGTTTTAAAGACTCATTAAAATCATACCCTTTTTGCCGTTTCTTTTGCTTCCCTCTTTGCTTTCATTTTGAATTTTTCCAAAAGACTTTCACCCTTCAGTTTCTTATTTTCTTTCTCACTGTGATTCCACTTTTACCCTTCTGTACTTGCATTTTCTGGTTTGTCTGTGACTTCCCCAAATTCTACGTCTTCGCAATCGTTGGGTATGGTTTCGTTGTTTGCTTCCGTTTTCCTCGCTTTCTCACTTTACAGGTTGGTCTTTCTTTCTCTCTTTTCCGTGCTTGTTTCATGCTTGAAAAGTTTTGATCTTGGTGTTGTGTTTGAAAAGCTTGAATCTTTTTTGTATTTGTCGCATATTTTGATCAGATGTGCGTTTTGAGGGTTTCTGTGGCCTTTCGTGTTTCTTGCTAGTTAGGGTTTTGCATTTTGATCTTATCTCTGATTTGCGCTTTTTGACGATTTCCCTGTTTGACTCTGAGAAAAGTTGCGCCTTTGATGATTTCTTGAATGGTCTATTTGATGCTGATAGTTTGCTTTGTCTTGTGCCTCTTATCTATTATCGATGTTGATGGTTTCTTTGAGTCTGAAAGAATGCTTTGCTGATAAATTTGTGAAAAAGCTCGTAGCTTTTGATGGTTTTGCTGTGACTTTGTAACTTTTCTTTATGAAGTGTCGCTGTCAAAGGAGAGTTGTTTTCCAGTTTGAGGGGTGTTGAGACGTAAGTTTCGGTCCATACTTCATTGCTGCCTCCAAAGGGTGCCCCTGGATTTTGGTGTGAGTCCTGGGGTTTCCCTTTTACTGCTGAGTCTGCTACTTGCTGTTTAATTTTGCCATTCGATTTGTTACCTTATTTTCCTGAGTTATTTTGGTAGTAATCCAGTTTTTTCTTTTCCTTGTTGTAGGACTAGTTGATCTCATGTCTTCTCGTAAAAATATTGTCTACACATCCTTCCAAGTCCCTGATGGCATGGCCGACTGGGTGGATTCTATGGTTCTTATGTGTGTTTCGCTGGTGGATTCTGAATTTTGTGAGCAGCTTAGGAAGTTTCATAGGATTTGTAGTAATAGCGGTGATGAAAAGTGTAACGACCTAATTTCTGGTACGTCATGATCATACTAGAAACTGAGCGCTACCAACTTGTCTACCTAATTATTATCTATTATTTATTATATGAGCCTGATTCGTTGTTAAAAGCGTAGTTATTTTACGAGGTACTTTTTTTAAAAAAAAAAACGTTTGGATTAACAAACAGTATCATTCATAATCAATTCACAACTAATAATATATAAAACAGTTACAAACAACCACACATAAACACATCACAAGTAGTTGACAACATTCGGTGATTCAGCATTTATTAGAATATAGACTGTTAGTTAGAACACCCCTAGATATAGCTAGATAATAACTATATACATATATATACACACAACATCCCAGGTCCTGACCTGTTCAAGAGGTCCCTAAGCTGGCACCCAAGCTAGCCTAGACTCTATACTCACCTAGTCCCTCTAAACTACTAAAGCGAGGGAAAGTACGTTCTAAGTCTTCAAAACTCAAGTCAGGCGGAACATCATCAAAAGGTAGAACATCATTTGTTATTCCTCTGCACGATCAGACATTGCCATATGAGGTCTCTCTGGTACCTCATCAAGTAGCCACACAACAGGAGTCTCGTACGCAGGATTTAGGTTAAAGTTCACCTACAAACGGGGTGCGGACATTGGCTGGTCTCACAGTATATACATATAAACAGAGAATGGGATTCACCCTAGACTCAGAAGACTACCTAGAGCGGAATCCTTTTTGCAAACGGTCGTCAGCGAACTACGAAAAGAAACTCTTGCTTCCATCTGAAGGGGGAAGGGAGAGAGAAGGGGTAAGAACTGGGGAGTTCTTAGTAGGGCCGGGGTTATTAGTTACGTTCATTAATTCCTTTTTTTAGCAGATAAATAGCAGAATACCGAAAAGCAGTAGACAGAAGAAACAGATAAATAGAGAAAACAGAGAAAACAAAAAGTAAAACACAAACAAAAGAATACAAGAAAACAAAACACAGACACAGAATAGAATGAAAACAAAGAAGGCATACATTCAAACAACAATCATAACAGAGGAAATGCGCAACCAAATATGATGCATGTCTAGCCCTAGTGCAGGTAATGAGCTCATCTTTCGGTTACATACCCGCTCTCGACGTTACCCAGCAACCTCTGTCTGGATAAGGCTTTCCTGTTGGCAATATCCACTGCAAGCAACCTTTGTCTTGCAGGATATCCACTGCAAGCAACCCTTGTCTTGCAGGATATCCACTGCAAGCAACCTTTGTCTTGCAGGGCAAAACTTATTAGCCGATATACGCCCAACGGACTCACTGTAAGCAACCTCTGTCTTACAGGAGCAACAACATACTCACTGTAAGCAACCTCTGTCTTACAGGAGCAACAACACACTCACTGTAAGCAACCTCTGTCTTACACGAGCACATTCATCTTGATACCTCTGTAAGCAACCTCTGTCTTACAGCAAAGCATTATAGCAAGGTATCCCAGGAAAGCATTCTCAGTGGTCGTACCACCATCTATCTGACTGCCTCTCTGCAGCAGATTCTTACATAATCATTCTCATTATCATCATTCATTAACATTCTCATTATTCATCATCACTTGCACATTCTTATGCTGTACCTCTTTCTTTCTCTGTTCAATCATGCTATACAAACTCTACAGCTTTTACTTTTACAGCATCTTAACTCAAACCATATCTCTTTGTCACATTACTCTCTTCTCTGTGTCTTTTTACTTTGCTCAGATTACTCTTTTCTCTGTATCCCTATATTCTGCTCTGGTTACTCTGTTCTCTGTGTTTCTTTACTCTGCTCTGGTTTTTCTGCTTAACATATGTATTTAAAGCTTATGTAAATTTTGGTATGAATAGTTAGTCTGTCCCAAGTATAGGTTCATTAAGTCTATACTGAAACAGTTTAACTTTTCATATAATACCTAACCCTATTCACAATTCCAGGACTAACTATGTTGCCCTAGTTCGTTCACTAGTCTCTGTCTGTTTTTCTGTCATTAAAATTTTATAGACTTTTTCTTCGATTTTTATCTTTTCTTCATCTTTTTATCTTTTATTTATCTTTGCCTCACTAATATGTTTTTACCACTCCCTAAGTGTTTTATGAAAGTAATTATGAGATTCTGTGCTTAAAGTTGTCTTTTTAAAGCTTTTACAGAAAACTGCCTTTTCTGCGTTATTTTATTATTTTTATTAAAATATTATTTTTAATTAAATATTAGTATTTAATATTTTATTATTATTTATTATTTTATTAATATATTTTCGAAAATTAACTTTACTTTAACCTTTAACCTTTAAAATTCACTTTTTACTACCCGTAACTTTTAATATTCCTACTTTTACCACCCTAACTTTCAGAAATTACCAGACAACCCCTAAAACACCAAAAATTTTACTTCCTTGCCCTTTTTAAGATCTAAGGCCTTTTCTTCATTGTTCTTCATCACACTCAAAGTGTTCTTCATGTTCTTCATAAATTCTTCAGATTCTTTCTCTGTTTTTACCCGTTTTTCAGTCTTTTCAACAACCGATTTTTACTATAATTCATAATAAATTAGCAGCCACTAAAACCCCATCTTTTCTACATGATTTCAACACAAATTGAACCTCAATTTAAGCTTAGGGTTTCGTTTTTCCCAGCTGCCCAAGAACATGAACTTTAAAGCTTAATTTTCATCAAATTTCATCAGAATTTCACCAAATTTTCACCAAGAATCAATCATATATGCAACCAATTTTTTGCACAACCAAATAATACAACATTCACACATCTCAAACACAAATAATCAAGATTAATTTTGTGACACCCTACCTGGTTTTGCTGCTCCTAATTCAATCAAACTTTCAGGTGGTCCTTAAGCACTTTTTCCTCCTAAATCACATCAAGAACAACTTTAAATCCAAAAACTCTCAACTGACCAAATCTCACTCAGTATGTTAGGAAGAGATATCTCACCTTAGACTTGCTGGAAATTCACGTTTCCTGGCCCTCAAGTCAAGTTAAGCATGATTCCTAAGGAAAAATATCAAGAAAACACATGTTTACATGGTTTTCCTTGAAAATCGAATTGAAGAGGGAGGGAGACAGCCATCTCACCTTATTTCCAGCCTTGATAAGTCACATGGTTATGTAGAGGAAGAAGAGAGGATCATTTTGGTGAAATCAGAGTTTTGATTTGAGTTTTGGTTCAGAAGAAATCAAGCTTTGAAGATTAAGTGTTCATGAAGGTTTCTCTCTTTTCTCTCTTGTTATTTTCGGCCAAAATGATGAAATGAGACAGCCTTGGAGGTCTTGGGGGTGTAAGGTGAGTTGTGATTGGTTGGCTTGGAGGTGGATTAAAATAATATTAAAATATCTCAGGTGTATAACAACTAAAACTAGGTGTATCGGAACACTTGTAAAAATATCTCTAAAAATTATTTTCTGAGCTACTAGCATAAATGACACTAGTAACATATTTATTATGAGAATAGAACATGTATAATGAGGCCTTAGCATTGCTAAATTCATCAGAGAGTGCTGGTGCTAAGCTGCACCAGTAAACTGTGAACCCGGTTAAACCGTTATTAACTAAAACAGACCAGGTAACCTTATAATATCATTCAAGAAGCTTCTAATACTAATATAATGATAATATTATCCTATTATCTCTCTTCTCTCATGAATCGAGTCCGGTTCGTCAAACCGAGACAATTTACGAAAGATCGAATCAAAACTCCTAACCGATACGGTTCAAAAACTAGGTTCCTCGTGACCGCGTTATCGAGCTTGCCTTGGAAAAGGTTCTAGCTTAAAGGATGACATAATGACAATGAGGATCAAGATACTTGTTGATATAGAAGAGGTGTTCCCTTTACTGATCTACCGGAGAAATCCGTGCCTTTAGAAAATATCTCGCATACTCGAAAATCAGGGTTGTTACAAAAAGAATTATGAGCTTGTATCCCCTACTTCTGAAGAGAGAGTTTGTTTTTCTACTCGGGTTGTTGGAGACCATCCCTTTTTCTATGCGTACGACTTCTTTTTTAGTCAAATGAATATCACTCTTCCTCTCACTTCTTTCGAGACCAACCTTTTGTGGTCTTGTAACGTAGCTTCGTCCCAACTCCACCCCAATTCTTGGGGTTTTATAAAGATTTTTCAATTGTTGTGCCGTGAATTAGGTGTCCAGCCTTCCCAATCTCTCTTATTTTATCTTTTTGTTCTGACAAAGCCTGGTGTTGTTAAGAAGAAGGCCACCTAGGTCTCTTTCCAAGCTTCCCAGGGGAAAAAGGTCTTTTCCATGTATGATGAATCCTTCCGTGATTTTAAGAACTATTTTTACAAGGTTCGAGCTGTCGAAAGAGCTCGCCCCTTTTTTCTGGATGAGAATAATGAGCCCGCCTTTCCTTTAGAGTGGCAGCAGAATGTAGTGGCATCTAGGTATTCTTGGGAGATGTTGGATGAGGTTGAGCAAGCATTCGTGCATGTGTTAGAAGAGAACTGGGGGGAGCCTCCTGGTGCATGAAATTGTGATCATCAATGGCGCCATCAACATGGTACGCTCAATTGCAATCTCAACTCTTTATCACAACTTCGCACAACTAACCAGCAAGTGCACTGGGTCGTCTAAGTAATAAACCTTACGCGAGTAAGGGTCGATCCCACGGAGATTGTTGGTATGAAGCAAGCTATGGTCATCTTGTAAATCTCAGTCAGGCAGATTCAAATGGTTATGGATAATTTATGAATAAAGCATAAAATAAAGATAGAGATCAACTCTTTATCCCCTTCCGTCTCTCTGCTTTCCTACTGTCTTCATCCAATCCTTCTTACTCCTTTCCATGGCAAGCTGTATGTTGGGCATCACCGTTGTCATTGGCTACAGTCCCGTCCTCTCAGTGAAAATGTTCAACGCGCTCTGTCACAGCACGGCTAATCATCTGTCGGTTCTCAATCAGGTTGGAATAGAATCCAGTGATTCTTTTGCGTCTGTCACTAACGCCCAGCCTTCAGGAGTTTGAAGCTCGTCACAGTCATTCAATCCTTGAATCCTACTCAGAATACCACAGACAAGGTTTAGACCTTTCAGATTCTCTTGAATGCTGCCATCAATTCTAGCTTATACCACGAAGATTCTGATTAAGGAATCCAAGAGATAAACACTCAAGCCTTGTTTGCTTGTAGAACGGAAGTGGTTGTCAGGCACGCATTCATAAGTGAGAAAGATGATGAGCATCACATAATCATCACATTCATCAAGTTCTTGAGTGCGAATGAATATCTTGGAATAAGAATAAGCTGAAGTGAATAGTAGAACAATAGTAATTACATTGCTACTCGAGGTACAGCAGAGCTCCACACCTTAATCTATGGTGTGTAGAAACTCCACCGTTGAAAATACATAAGAACAAGGTCTAGGCATGGCCGAATGGCCAGCCTCCCAAAGAGGGTTCAATCATAAAAACATGATCAAAAGATCTAAAGTGATCAAAAGATGAAAATACAATAGCAAAAGGTCCTATTTGTAGAGAACTAGTTGCTTAGGGTTTACAAAGATGAGTAAATGACATAAAAATCCACTTCCGGGCCCATTTGGTGTGTGCTTGGGCTGAGCATTGAAGCTTCTATGTGTAGAGACTTTTCTTGGAGTTAAGCGCCAGCTTTTGTGCCAGTTTGGGCGTTTAACTCCCATTCTTGTGCCAGTTTCGGCGTTTTACGCCAGAATTCTTGAGCTAACTTGGAACGCCTGTTTGGGCCATCAAATCACGGGCAAAGTATAGACTATTATACATTGATAGAAAGCCCAGGATGTCTACTTTCTAAAGCAATTGAGAGCGCGCCAATTGGGATTCTGTAACTCCAGAAAATCCACTTCGAGTGCAGGGAGGTCAGAATCCAACAGCATCTGCAGTCCTTTTCAGCCTCTGAATCAGATTTTTGCTCAGGTCCCTCAATTTCAGCCAGAAAATACCTGAAATCACAGAAAAATACACAAACTCATAGTAAAGTCCATAAAAGTAAATTTTAACTAAAAACTAATAAAAATATAATAAAAACTAACTAAAACATACTAAAAACATACTAAAAACAATGCCAAAAAGCGTATAAATTATCCGCTCATCACAACACCAAACTTAAATTGTTGCTTGTCCCCAAGAAATTTAAAATCAAATGAGATAAAAAGAAGAGAATATGCAATGAATTCCAAAAACATCTATGAAGATCAGTATTAATTAGATGAGCGGGGCTTTTAGCTTTTTGCCTCTGAACAGTTTTGGCATCTCACTCTATCCTTTGAAATTCAGAATGATTGGCTTCTATAGAAACTCAGAATCCAGATAGTGTTATTGATTCTCCTAGTTAAGTATGATGATTCTTGAACACAGCTACTTTATGAGTCTTGGCCGTGGCCCAAAGCACTCTGTCTTCTAGTATTACCACCGGATACATACATGCCACAGACACATAACTGGGTGAACCTTTTCAGATTGTGACTCAGCTTTGCTAGAGTCCCCAATTAGAGGTGTCCAGGGTTCTTAAGCACACTCTTTTTTTTGCCTTGGATCACAACTTTATTTTTACCCTTGCCTTTTGGTTTAAAGGGCTGTTGGCTTTTTCTGATTGCTTTCTCTCTTTTTTTTCCGCACATAATCTCTCTTCTTCTTTTTTTTTGTATTCACTGCTTTTTCTTGCTTCAAGAATCATTCTTATGATTTTTCAGATCGTCAGTAACATGTCTCCTTTTTTTCATCATTCTTTCAAGAGCCAACATTCATGAACAACAAATTCAAAAGACATATGCACTGTTCAAGCATACATTCAGAAATCAAAAGTATTGCCACCACATCAAAATAATTAATCTATTATAAAATTCAAAATTCATGCAATTCTTCTCTTTTTCAATTAAGAACATTTTTCATTTAAGAAAGGTGATGGATTCATAGGACATTCATAACTTTAAGGCATAGACACTAAGACACTAATGATCATAAGACACAAACATAGATAAACATAAGCATGAAAATTTGAAAAACAGAAAAATAAAGAACAAGGAAATTAAAGAACGTGTCCACCTTAGTGATGGCGGCTTGTTCTTCCTCTTGAAGATCTTATGGAGTGCTTGAGCTCCTCAATGTCTCTTCCTTGCCTTTGTTGCTCCTCTCTCATGATTCTTTGATCTTCTCTAATTTCATGGAGGAGGATGGAATGTTCTTGGTGCTCCACCCATAGTTGTCCCATGTTCGAACTCAATTCTCCTAGGGAGGTGTTGAGTTTCTCCCAATAGTTTTGTCGAGGAAAGTGCATCCCTTGAGGCATCTCAGGGATTTCATGATGAGGAATCTCCTCATGTCCATGTCTATGAGTGGGATCTCCTATTTGAATTGAGCTCTTTCCACACAGATATCCATGAGGACTTGGTCCAACCTTTAATTAAAGTTGACATTTTTTTTTGAGTTTGAAAAGGGACCTCGGGGATCACCTTCTTCTTGGCCACAACTTCACAGAAGTGGTCTTGATGCACCCTTGAGATGAATCTCTCCATCTCCCATGACTCGGAGGTGGAGGCTTTTGCCTTCCCTTTCCTCTTTTTAGAGGTTTTTCCAACCTTAGGTGCCATAAATGGTTATGGAAAAACAAAAAGCAACGCTTTTACCATACCAAACTTAGAAGGTTTGCTCGTCCTCGAGCAAAAGAAGAAAGAAGAGAGCAGAAGAAGAAGAAATAGAGGAGATGGAGGTGGCTTTGTGGTTCGGCCAAGGGGGAAAAGTAGTGTTTAGTTTGTGTGAAAATGAGGGGGTGAAGATGGGTTTATATAGGGGTGGAGAGAGGGGTAGGGTTCGGTCATGTATGGGTGGGTTTGGGAGGGAAAGTGGTTTGAATTTGAATGGTGAGGTAGGTGGGGTTTTTTGAAGGATGGATGTGAGTGGTGAAGAGAATGGTGAGATTTGATAGGTGAGGGGTTTTTGGGGAAGAGGTGTTGAGGTGATTGGTGAATGGGTGAAGAAGAGAGAGAGTGGTGGGGCAGGTGGGGATCCTGTGGGGTCCACAGATCCTGAGGTGTCAAGGATAATTTATCCCTGCACCAAGTGCCGAGCAAAAATGCTCCTTCTGCCAATCCTGCCATTAAACGCCGGGCTGGTGCCCATTTCTGGCATTTAACGCCAACTTTTTGCCCATTCCTGGTGTTAAATGCCAGTCTGGTGCCCCTTTCTGGCGTTAAACGCCCAGAATGGTGCTAGACTGGGCGTTAAACGCCCATTTTGCTGTCTTCACTGGCGTTTAAACGCCAGCAAGTTTTCCTCCAGGGTGTGCTATTTTTCTTTCTATTTTTCATTATGTTTTTGCTTTTTTAATTGATTTTGTGACTTCACATGATCATCAACCTATAGAAAACATAAAATAACAAAGGAAAATAGATAAATATAACATTGGGTTGCCTCCCAACAAGCGCTTAATGTCAGTAGCTTGACAGTGGGCTCTCATGGAGCCTCACAGATACTCAGAGCAATGTTGGAACTTCCCAACACCAAACTTAGAGTTTGAATGTTGGGGTTCAACACCAAACTTAGAAGTTGGTTGTGGCCTCCCAACACCAAACTTAGAGTTTGACTGTGGGGGCTCTGTTTGACTCTGTTTTGAGAGAAGCTCTTCATGCTTCCTCTCCATGGTAACAGAGGGATATCCTTGAGCCTTAAACACAAAGGATTCTTCATTCACTTGAATGATCAATTCTCCTCTGTCAACATCAATCACAGCCTTTGCTGTGGCTAGAAAGGGTCTGCCAAGGATGATGGATTCATCCATGCACTTCCCAGTCTCTAGGACTATGAAATCAGCAGGGATGTAATGGTCTTCAACTTTTACCAGAATATACTCTACAAGTCCATAAGCTTGTTTTCTTGAATTGTCTGCCATCTCTAGTGAGATTCTTACAGCTTGTACCTCAAAGATCCCTAGCTTCTCCATTACAGAGAGAGGCATGAGGTTTATGCTTGACCCTAGGTCACACAAGGCCTTCTCAAAGGTCATGGTGCCTATGGTACAAGGTATTGAAAACTTCCCAGGGTCCTGTCTCTTTTGAGGTAATCTCTGCCTAATCAAGTCATCCAGTTCTTTGGTGAGCAAAGGGGGTTCATCCTCCAAAGTCTCATTACCAAATAACTTGTCATTTAGCTTCATGATTGCTCCAAGGTACTTAGCAACTTGCTCTTCAGTGACATCTTCGTCCTCTTTAGAGGAAGAATACTCATCAAAGCTCATGAATGGCAGAAGTAAATCTAATGGAATCTCTATGGTCTCATTATGAGCCTTAGATTCCCATGGTTCCTCATTAAGGAACTCATTGGAGGCCAGTGGACGTCCATTGAGGTCTTCTTCAGTGGCGATCACTGCCTCTTCCTCCTCTCCAAGTTCGGCCATGTGGGTCATGTTAATGGCCTTACATTCTCCTTTTGGATTCTCTTCTGTATTGCTTGGAAGAGTACTAGGAGGGAGTTCAGTAACTTTCTTACTCAGCTGACCCACTTATGCCTCCAAGTTTCTAATGGAGGACCTTGTTTCAGTCATGAAACTTTGAGTTGTTTTGATTAGATCAGAGACCATGGTTGCTAAGTCAGAGTGGCTCTGCTTAGAATTCTCTGTCTGTTGCTGAGAAGATGATGGAAAAGGCTTGCCATTGCTAAACCTGTTTCTTCCACCATTATTGTTGTTGAGACCTTGTTGAGGTCTCTGTTGATCCTTCCATGAGAGATTTGGATGATTTCTCCATGAAGGATTATAGGTGTTTCCATAGGGTTCTCCCATGTAATTCACCCCTTCCATTGAAGGGTTCTCAAGATCATAAGCTTCTTCTCCAGATGAAGCGTCCTTAGTACTGCCTGGTGCAGCTTGCATTCCAGACAGACTTTGAGAAATCATATTGACTTGCTGAGCCAATATTTTGTCCCATTGTTCATAGGATTCCTTTCAGAAGTGTACATGAATTGGTTATTTGCAACCATTTTAATGAGTTCTTGAGCTTCTGCAGGCATCTTGTTCAGATGAAGAGATCCTCCAGCAGAGCTGTCCGATGACATCTTGGACAGTTCAGACAGACCATCATAGAAGATACCTATGATGCTCCATTCAGAAAGCATGTCAGAAGGATACTTTCTGATCAATTGTTTGTATCTTTCCCAAGCTTCATAGAGGGATTCACCTTCCTTCTGTCTGAAGGTTTGGACTTCCACTCTAAGCTTACTCAATTTTTGAGGTGGAAAGAACTTTACCAAGAAGGCATTCACTAGCTTTTCCCAATAGTTCAGGCTTTCTTTAGGTTGTGAGTCCAACCATATCCTAGCTCTGTCTCCTACAGCAAAAGGGAATAGCATAAGTCTGTAGACCTCAGGGTCAACCCCATTAGTCTTGACAGTGTCACAGATTTGCAAGAATTCAGCTAAAAACTGATGAGGATCTTCCAATGGAAGTCCATGGAACTTGCAATTCTGTTGCATTAGAGAAAGTAATTGAGGCTTAAGCTCAAAGTTGTTTGCTCCAATGGCAGGGATAGAGATGCTTCTCCCATTGAAGTCGGGGGTAGGTACAGTAAAGTCAACCAGCACCTTCCTTGCATTGTTGGCATTGTTGTTGTTTTCGACTGCCATGTCTTCTTCTTGTTTGAAGATTTCTATTTGGTCCTCTACAGAGAGTTGTGCTTTAGCTTCTCTTAGCTTACGCTTTGGTGCACGAAATTGTGATCACTACTTTTCACAACTCAAATAATCCCTAGTAATGAATCCAAAAACTTGGTGTTTAATACCATGGCATAAACACAACTTCGCACAACTAACCAGCAAGTGCACTAGGTCGTCTAAGTAATAAACCTTACGTGAGTAAGGGTCAATCCCACAGAGATTGTTGGTACGAAGCAAGCTATGGTCACCTTGTAAATCTCAGTCAGGCAGACTCAAATGGTTATGGATGATATATGAATAAAACATAAAGATAAAGATATAGATACTTATGCAATTCATTGGTGAGAACTTCAGATAAGCGTATGAAGATGCTTTGTCCCTTCCATCTCTCTGCTTTCCTACTGTCTTCATCCAACTCTTCTTACTCCTTTCCATGGCAAGCTGTATGTTGGGCATCACCGTTGTCAATGGCTACAGTCACGTCCTCTCAGTGAAAATGTTCAACGCACCCTGTCACGGCACGGCTATTCAGCTGTCGGTTCTCGATCATGTCGGAATAGAATCCAGTGATTCTTTTGCGTCTGTCACTAACGCCCCACAATCGCGAGTTTGAAGCTCGTCACAGTCATTCAATCATTGAATCCTACTCAGAATACCACAGACAAGGTTTAGACCTTCCGGATTCTCTTGAATGCCGCCATCAATTCTAGCTTATACCACGAAGATTCCGATTAAGGAATCAAAGAGATAAACATCCAAGCCTTGTTTGCTTGTAGAACGAGAGTGGTTGTCAGGCACGCGTTCATAAGTGAGAATGATGATGAGCGTCACATAATCATCACATTCATCAAGTTCTTGGGTGCAAATGAATATCTTAGAACAAGAACAAGCTGAATTGAATAGAAGAACAATAGTAATTGCATTAATACTCGAGGTACAGCAGAGCTCCACACCTTAATCTATGGTGTGTAGAAACTCCACCGTTGAAAATACATAAGAACAAGGTCTAGGCATGGCCGTGAGGCCAGCCCCCAATGATCTAAGAACTAGACATCCCAAGATGATCCTAAGATCTAAAATGATCAAAAGATTAAAAATACAATAGCAAAAGGTCTTATTTATAAAGAACTAGTAGCCTAGGGTTTACAGAAATGAGTAAATGACATAAAAATCCACTTCCGGGCCCACTTGGTGTGTGCTTGGGCTGAGCATTGAAGCATTTTCGTGTAGAGACTCTTCTTGGAGTTAAACGCTAGCTTTTGTGCCAGTTTGGGCGTTTAACTCCTATTCTTGTGCCAGTTCCGGCGTTTAACGCCGGGCATTCTTGAGCTGATTTGGAACGCCAGTTTGGGCCGTCAAATCTCGGGCAAAGTATGAACTATTACACATTGCTGGAAAGCCCAGGATGTCTACTTTCCAACGCCGTTAAGAGCGTGCCAATTGGGCTTTTGTAGCTCCAGAAAATCCACTTCGAGTGCAAGGAGGTTAGAATCCAACAGCATCTGCAGTCCTTTTAGTCTCTGAATCAGATCTTTGCTCAGATCCCTCAATTTCAGCCAGAAAATACCTGAAATCACAGAAAAACACACAAACTCATAGTAAAGTCCAGAAAAGTGAATTTTAACTAAAAACTAATAAAAATATACTAAAAACTAACTAAATCTACTAAAAACATACTAAAAATAATGCCAAAAAGCGTACAAATTATCCGCTCATCACAACACCAAACTTAAATTGTTGCTTGTCCCCAAGCAACTGAAAATCAAATAAGATAAAAAGAAGAGAATATGCAATGAACTCCAAAAACATCTATGAAGATCAGTATTAATTAGATGAGCGGGGCTTTAGCTTTTTGCCTCTGAACAGTTTTGGCATCTCACTTTATCCTTTGAAATTCAGAATGATTGGCTTCTTTAGGAACTCAGAATCTAG
Source organism: Arachis stenosperma (assembly GCF_014773155.1). Taxonomy (NCBI): domain Eukaryota; kingdom Viridiplantae; phylum Streptophyta; class Magnoliopsida; order Fabales; family Fabaceae; genus Arachis; species Arachis stenosperma. The sequence goes on along the minus strand of NC_080380.1, from coordinate 70,834,336 downwards.
ATAGTGTTATTGATTCACCTAGTTAAGTATGATGATTCTTGAACACAGCTACTTTATGAGTCTTGGCCGTGGCCCAAAGCACTCTGTCTTCCAGTATTACCACCGAATACATACATGCCACAGACACATAATTGGGTGAACCTTTTCAGATTGTGACTCAGCTTTGCTAGAGTCCCCAATTAGAGGTGTCTAAGGTTCTTAAGCACACTCTTTTTACCTTGGATCACAACTTCATTATTTTTTTTCTTTTCCTTCTTGCTTCCTTTCTCTCTTTTTTTTCGTTTTTTTTTACTGCTTTTTCTTGCTTCAAGAATCATTTTTATGATTTTTCAGATCCTCAGTAACATGTCTCCTTTTTCATCATTCTTTCAAGAGCCAACGATTTTAACATTCATGAACAACAAATTCAAAAGACATATGCACTGTTCAAGCATACATTCAGAAAATAAAAGTATTGCCACCACATCAAAATAATTAATCTGTTATAAAATCTGAAATTCATGCAATTCTTCTCTTTTTCAATTAAGAACATTTTTTTAAGAAAGGTGATGGATTCATAGGACATTCATAACTTTAAGGCATAGACACTAAGACACTAATGATCATAAGACACAAACATGGATAAACATAAGCATGAAAATTCGAAAAACAGGAAAATAAAGAACAAGGAGATTAAAGAACGGGTCCACCTTAGTGATGGCGGCTTGTTCTTCCTCTTGAAGATTTTATGGAGTGCTTGAGCTCCTCAATGTCTCTTCCTTGCCTTTGTTGCTCCTCTCTCATGATTCTTTGATCTTCTCTAATTTCATGGAGGAGAATGGAGTGTTCTTGGTGCTCCACCCTTAGTTGTCCCATGTTGGAACTCAATTCTCCTAGGGAGGTGTTAATTTGCTCCCAATAGTTTTGTGGAGGAAAGTGCATCCCTTGAGGCATCTCAGGGATTTCATGATGAGTGGGATCTCTTGTTTGCTCCATCCTTTTCTTAGTGATGGGCTTGTCCTCATCAATGGGGATGTCTCCCTCTATGTCAACTCCAACTGAATAACAGAGGTGACAGATGAGATGAGAAAAGGTTAACCTTACCAAGGTAGAGGACTTGTCCGCCACCTTATAAAGTTCTTGGGCTATAACCTCATGAACTTCTACTTCTTCTCCAATCATGATGCCATGGATCATGATGGCCCGGTCTATAGTAACTTCGGACCGGTTGCAAGTGGGAATGATTGAGCGTTGGATAAACTCCAACCATCCCCTAGCCACGGGCTTGAGGTCATGCCTTCTCAGTTGAACCGGCTTCCCTCTTGAATCTCTCTTCCATTGGGCACCTCTTCACAAATGTCTGTGAGGACTTGGTCCAACCTTTGATCAAAGTTGACCCTTCTAGTGTAAGGGTGTTCATCTCCTTGCATCATGGGCAAGTTGAATGCCAACCTTACATTTTCTGGACTAAAATCTAAGTATTTCCCCCGAACCATTGTAAGCCAATTCTTTGGGTCCGGGTTCACACTTTGATCATGGTTCTTGGTGATCCATGCATTGGCATAGAACTCTTGAACCATCAAGATTTCGACTTGTTGAATGGGGTTGGTAAGAACTTCCCAACCTCTTCTTCGGATCTCATGTCGGATCTCCGGATATTCACTCTTTTTGAGTTTGAAAGGGACCTCGGGGATCACCTTCTTCAAGGCCACAACTTCATAGAAGTGGTCTTGATGCACCCTTGAGATGAATCTCTCCATCTCCCATGACTCGGAGGTGAAAGCTTTTGCCTTCCCTTTCCTCTTTCTAGAGGTTTCTCCGGCCTTGGATGCCATAAATGGTTATGGAAAAACAAAAGGCAATGTTTTTACCACACCAAACTTAAAAGGTTTGCTCGTCCTCGAGCAAAAGAAGAAAGAAGAGAGTAGAAGAAGAAGAAATAGAGGAGATGGAGATGGCTTTGTGGTTTGGCCAAAGGGTAGAAGTAGTGTCTAGGTTGTGTGAAAATGAAGGAGTGAAGATGGGTTTATATAGGGGTGGAGAGAGGGGTAGGGTTCGGCCATGTAAGGGTGGGTTTGGGAGGGAAAGTGGTTTGAATTTTGAATGGTAAGGTAGGTGGGGTTTTATGAAGGATGGATGTGAGTGGTGAAGAGAAAGATGGGATTTGATAGATGAAGGGTTTTTGGGGAAGAGGTGTTAAGGTGATTGGTGAATGGGTGAAGAAGAAGAGAGAGGGTGGTAGGGTAAGTGGGGATCCTGTGGGGTCCACAGATCCTGAGGTGTCAAGGAAAAGTCATCCCTGCACCAATTGGCGTGCAAAAATGCACCCTTTGCCAATTCTGGCGTTAAACGCCGGGCTGGTGCCCATTTCTGGCGTTTAACACCAGCTTCTTGCCCTTTCCTGGCGTTTAACGCCAGTCTGGTGCCCCTTTCTGGCGTTAAACGCCCAGAGTGGTGCCAGACTGGGCGTTAAACGCCCATTTGCTACCCTTACTGGCGTTTAAATGCCAGCAAGGTCTTCCTCCAGGGTGTGCTGTTTTTCTTTCTGTCTTTCATTCTATTTTTGCTTTTTCAATTGATTGTGTGACTTCTCATGATCATCAACCTATTGAAAACATAAAATAACAAAGGAAAATAGATTAAACATAACATTGGGTTGCCTCCCAACAAGCGCTTCTTTAATGTCAGTAGCTTGACAATGGGCTCTCATGGAGCCTCACAGATACTCAGAGCAATGTTGGAACCTCCCAACACCAAACTTAGAGTTTGATTGTGGGGGCTCTGTTTGACACTGTTTTGAGAGAAGCTCTTCATGCTTCCTCTCCATGGTGACAGAGGGATATCCTTGAGCCTTAAACACAAAGGATTCTTCATTCACTTGAATGATTAATTCTCCTCTGTCAACATCAATCACAGCCTTTGCTGTGGCTAGGAAGGGTCTGCCAAGGATGATGGATTCATCCATGCACTTCCCAGTCTCTAGGACTATGAAATCAGCAGTAATGTAATGGTTTTCAACTTTTACCAGAACATTCTCTACAAGTCCATAAGCTTGTTTTCTTGAGTTATCTGCCATCTCTAGTAAGATTCTTACAGCCTGTACCTCAAAGATCCCTAGCTTCTCTATTACAGAGAGAGGCATGAGGTTTATGCTTGACCCTAGGTCACACAAAGCCTTCTCAAAGGTCATGGTGCTTATGTTACAAGGGATTGAGAACTTCCCAGGTCCTGCCTCTTTTGAGGCAATTTCTGCCTAGTCAAGTCATCCAGTTCTTTGGTGAGCAAAGGAGGTTCGTTCTCCCAAGTCTCATTACCAAATAACTTGTCATTTAGCTTCATGATTGCTCCAAGGTATTTAGCAACTTGCTCTTCAGTGACATACTCATCCTCTTCAGAGGAAGAATACTCATCAGAGCTCATGAATGGCAGAAGTAAATCTAATGGAATCTCTATAGTCTCAGTGTGAGCCTCAGATTCCCATGGTTCCTCATTAGGGAACTCATTGGAGGCCAGTGGACGTCCATTGAGGTCTTCCTCAGTGGCGTTCACTGCCTCTTCCTCCTCTCCAAATTCGGTCATGTTGATGGCCTTGCACTCTCCTTTTGGATTTTCTTCTGTATTGCTTGGAAGAGTACTAGGAGGGAGTTCAGTAATTTTCTTGCTCAGCTGTCCCACTTGTGCCTCCAAATTCCTAATGGAGGACCTTGTTTCAGTCATGAAACTTTGAGTGGTTTTGATTAGATCAGAGACCATGGTTGCTAAGTCAGAGTGGTTCTGCTTAGAATTCTCTGTCTGTTGCTGAGAAGATGATGGAAAAGGCTTGCCATTGCTAAACCTGTGTTTTCCACCATTATTGTTGTTGAAACCTTGTTGAGGTTTCTGTTGATCCTTCCATGAGAAATTTGGATGATTTCTCCATGAAGGATTATAGGTGTTTCCATAGGGTTCTCCCATGTAATTCACCTCTTCCATTGAAGGGTTCTCAGGATCACAAGCTTCTTCTTCAGATGAAGAGATCCTCCAGCAGAGCTATCCAATGACATCTTGGATAGTTCAGACAGACCATCATAGAAAATACCTATGATGCTCCATTCAGAAAGCATGCCAGAAGGACATTTTCTGATCAATTGTTTGTATCTTTCCCAAGCTTCATATAGGGATTCACTTTCCTTCTGTCTGAAGGTTTGGACTTCCACTCTAAGCTTACTCAATTTTTGAGTGGAAAGAACTTTGCCAAGAAGGCATTGACTAGCTTTTTCCAAGAGTTCAGGCTTTCTTTAGGTTGTAAGTCCAACCATATCCTAGCTCTGTCTCTTACAGCAAAAGGGAATAGCATAAGTCTGTAAACCTCAGGGTCAACCCCATTAGTCTTGACGGTGTCACAGATTTGCAAGAATTCAGTTAAAAACTGATGAGGATCTTCCAATGGAAGTCCATGGAACTTGCAATTCTGTTGCCTTAGAGAAACTAATTGAGGTTTAAGCTCAAAGTTGTTTGCTCCAATGGCAGGGATAGAGATGCTTCTCCCATAGAAGTCGGGAGTAGGTGCAGTAAAGTCACCTAGCACCTTCCTTGCATTGTTGGCATTGTTGCTGTTTTCGGCTGCCATGGGTTCTTCTTCCTTGAAGATTTCTGTTAGGTCCTCTACAGAGAGTTGTGCCTTAGCTTCTCTTAGCTTTCGCTTCAAGGTCCTTTCAGGTTCAGGGTCAGCCTCAACAAGAATGCTTTTGTCTTTGCTTCTGCTCATATGAAAGAGAAGAGAACAAGAAAATATGGAATCCTCTATGTCACAGTATAGAGATTCCTTGAGGTGTCAGAGGAAAAACAAATAGAAGGAAGAAGTAGAGAATTCGAACTTATCAAGAAAGATGGAGTTCGATTGTGCATTTAGGAATAGTGTAAAATAGAAGGATGTGAGAAGAGGGGAAGACATTTTCGAAATTAAGTAAAGATTTTAAAACATTTGAAAAATACTAATTGATTTTCGAAAACTAAGAGTGGAAAAGAAATTAAGTGGTTTTTAAAAAAGATTTTGAAATTAGAAATCAAAAAGATATGATTGAAAACTATTTTGAAAAAGATGTGATTAAAAAGATATGATTGAAAAGTTATGGTTTTAAAAAGATATGTTGAAAAGATATGATTTGAA